>NC_030810.1:113889185-114504093 GCF_001704415.2 Capra hircus
GCAAGCAGATCCAGCCAGTCTATCCTAAAGGAGATCAATCTTGACTGTTCATTGGAAGGACTGATCTTGAAGCTGAAGCTCCAATACTTTGGCCACCTGATGTGAAGAGCTGACTCATTGGAAAAGACCCTGATGCTGGGAAATATTGAGGGCAGGAGGATAGGGGGATGACAGAGGATGAGATGGTTGGATGGCATCATCAACTTGATGGACATGGGTTTGGGTGGACTGCGGGAGATGGTAATGGACAGGGAGACCTGGTGTGCTGCAATGCATGGGGTCACAATGAGTCGGACATGACTGAGTGAGTGAACTGAACTGAACTGAGGTCCATCCATGTTGCTGTAAATTATTTCATTCTTTTCAATAGCTGAATAATATTCCTTTATGTATGTGTGTATATATATATATATCTTCCTTGTCCATTTGTTCATGGACACTTAGCGTGTTTCCATGTCTTGGCTATTGTGAATAGTTGTACTATGCACATACGGGCACATATACCTTTCTGAATTATAGTTTTGTCCAGATATATGCCCAGGAGTGCAATTGCTAGATCATATGGAGACTCTATTTTTAGTTTTTTAAGGAACCTCCATTCTGTTTTTCATAGTGACTGCACAAATTTACATTCTTACATACAGTGTAAGAGGGTTCCTTTTTCTCCACACTCTCTCCCACGTTTTATATTTGTAGACTTGTTAATGATGGCCATTCTGACTGAAGTGTGGTGGTACTTCTAGAATTTATTATTTATTTAATTTTTTAAAATTAATTAATTAATTGGCAGCACTATGCAGCATGTGGGATCTTATTAATAGTTCCCTGATTAGGGATCAAACATATGTCCCGTGCATTAGAAGCATGGAGTCCTAACCAGTTGACCATCAGGGAAGTCCCCTCTGGAATTTATTTTTATATATGAAATCAAACTAGGCCAAAAGGAATACCATATGATTTTTGAATAATCTGTGCTTTTTCTATTTAGTTAAAATGTCATTTTATCACTTTAAGTTTCACTATGTACTACAATCTGTTTCTGAATTTTACCTAATGCTGCCCATTTCTGTCCAATATTACCCTAAAGCTTATAAGTTTTAATTCTTGGTATAAGGGCAACATTCACCTATTGTTTCACTTTTAGTTTCATTTTACAGATGAAAAAGATTTTATTCATAATTTTGAAAATTGAAAACATATATAGAAAACAGAATAAAAGCTACTTTCAAGGGAAAAGCGACTACCCATCACCCTAAGTCAAGCATGTGGACAAAAAATTCATTAGAGGAAAGCCAGTGAGATAATTTGCCTCATGTGACCAGCCAGACTCAAAAGCATGGTATAGGAACTAAAGCACTCCATTCATTTAATTCAGTCAAAATGTGTGTGCTCAGGCCTTTTTCCTTTCAGTTTTGCAAATAGTTTTCTTTTTGTAAACATATAATAAGTTTTAATCAAATTTTAAAAAGTAAAAGTTAAGAATACTCAAATTATTCACACACATAAGATATTTATATTCATTCTTATAATTTATACTTTGAATTTTAATAGGTAATTCTAAATATTTGATTTTTGTTTATTTAATTTTTATTGGAATATAGTTGATTTACAATGCTGTATTAGTTTCATATGTACAGAGAAGTGAATGAATTATACATATTCATATAACCACTCTTTTTTAGATTATTTTCCCATATAGAACATTACAGAGGCCTTTAAAAAATGTAATGACCAGCTGAATTGTTCATTATCAAAATCTTTTATTGTATTACGCATTGCTCTGCCTATCTGGGTCTAGATGCTATGTGAAAATATGACATGAGAAAATAAAATACAGAGTTTTGTCCTTTTTGTAATATAATAAAAGAAAATTTGAGGGAGATGACTCAGGAAGTGTTCACTTAGAAAAAGAGTCCAGTGTTTTAGGGTTTGTATGCAAAATGATGGGGTTTTCCCTGTGGGTGCAGTGGTAAAGGATCCACCCACCAATGGGAGACGCAGGAGACGAAAGTTCAATTCTTGGATCGGGAAGATCCCCAGGAGAAGAGAATGGCTACTATTCCAGTATTCTTGCCTGAAAAATTCCATGGTCAGAGGAGCCCAGTGGGTATAGTCAATGGGCTCGCATGACTGAGTGATTAAGCATACATACACACACAGGCACACAGACACACACGCACACACGCACACACGCACACACGCACACACACACACACGCACACAATGATAATGAGGGAGCTGGGGCCAGGGACTACTGCACTTGTTAGTCACATCAATGGAACTAAAAAATGCCTGGGGAGAGAACTGAGTTTCCAAAGGCAACCTAAAATTTAATGGTAGTATCTTATGCTTATGGCATGTTTATTAGTTGCTAAGTGTATGATGAAAGTCTCACGTGATACCATCTAACCTTTAGAATAAAACTCTGATGTAGATGTGATTGTGGATAGGGAAAATACGGTATATTAAAGTCCAGAAATTTACCCATGATTATATACCAAAGAAGTGAAGATAGACTTTAGCCAAATCAAGAAATCTGTTTCAAGTTCACACTTTTAATTAGTGTAGTCAAGAAGAAAGGGGAAAGGGAAAAGAGAAGGAAGAAGAAACTAAGCAAGCAAGGGAAGAAGGATAGGAAGAAATATAGAGAGAAGAGATAAGATAAAAAGAGTGGAGAAAGGAAAGGAAGGAGAGACGAGAAAGACAGGAAAGAAAATTTTTTTTTAATTATATGAAAGACATAGTAGAAAAAAAGGAAACAAAGATACACATTGTGCAGGACAAAAAGTCAGACAGTCATCAGTGCTCATGTCTGGTGTCTTCCCTGGTGGCTCAGATGATAAAGAATCTGCCTTCAATGCAGGAGACCTGGGTTCAGTCCCTGGGTTGGGAAGATCCCCTGGAAGAGGACATGGCAACCCATTCCAGTATTGTTGCCTGGAGATTACCCACGGACAGAGGAGTCAGACACGACTGAGTGACTAGCAACAGCACAGCTCCACCCCAGAGCATCATGCTGCTACTGTGTTGTCTCATATCCTCCCTGAGCTGGGGCAGATGGATGGTCTCTCTGGGACTAGCAAAAAATGTTTGGGAAGCAAGGGATAAATGCTAGGCTAGGTTACTCATTAAGAATCATTTCTCATTTCCTCTTCTTTCTTTTTCTAAATTACCAGATCCTAAACTATTCTTCAGAGTAAGTCTTTGTTTTTTAAATACCTGAGGGAAGAAGAAAAAGGATATAAGAACAGCTCAACTCTCCCTTGGTTCTACCTCACCTCTGCTTGGGTTGACCTTGCACAGGAAATCCAAGTTCACTGCTGGAGTCACACATGGACAGGACCCCAGATGGAAAGAGGCACTTGACATGAGGTCCTGGTCATATTTCTGCTGTCCCCACTCTGAGAGGGAAGCCACTGATGACCTCAGAACCTGGATGAAGGGACTTGCTCCTCACGTGAGTTTGGTCAAGGCAACAACCTGTGCAAGCCAGCAGAGTTAGACTGTAGGAATTAGTGAGCTGTGACCTCTTGAGAATGACCTTCCAGGGTGGACTTTGGGGGCATTTCCTGTAATGAAAAAAAAAAAAAAAAAAGGAAAATAAGAGTTTGGTTGATTTATAAAAGTACTATTTGTAAAATTTCCAGATCATTCCCCCAATACAGGGCCCTTCTGTAGCTGTCTTCTCTCTGAGATATCTCTTCAATAACAATAACAAATCCAACTCGTTTTTTCTCTCACCAGCATGCCTGTCAACTCTGTCTTCCTCCTCGTCTTCTCATTTCTTCTCTGTTGGACTTGGTATTTCTCTGCCTTTGCCTTGTTGCTGATAATTATTTGTTGTTGTTGTTTCTGCTCAGCCATGTCTGACTCTTTGCAAACCAATGGACAGCAGCTTGTCAGGCTTCCCTGTCCTTTTATTGATACATACCCTTTGGGTGTCAGAAAGTTCATCTCTGAGGGCAGTTTGCAAATTCTAGACCAATTTGTCTTCCAATTCCCATCTTGGAGACGGATTTGACTTACATGGAGTCCCTCAAACTAGAAATTGCAGAATCATTCTTGGACATTTTTTCGCACACACTCCACACACCCAGTAGTTACCCAGCTCTGCAGAACCTTACTGGGGATTTCTCAACGTGTGTTCCTGCCTGTCCACTGGCATGGCCATAGCAGGCCCTCATCATGTGTGGCCTGCTCTATTGCCTTGGCCTTACTCCCAGCCTCTCTGCCTCCAGTCTGATGCCCTCTGCTTCACTCTGAATAACTTGCAGTCTGCTTTAAGATGCACATTTGGTCTCTCACTCTCCTGCTTAAAACGTGAGACACTCCCAACCCTAGGCTGGTGTTCACCTCTTTATAATTCTAAATTCTTTCTAGTCCTCTGGCCTCCTCTCTTTCAACTCCTCCTTTGATCCAGCTATAATGATTCGGATTTTCTAACACAGCCTTTTGTTAATCGCCTCTGTCATCCTTCAAATCAGTCTCCCATCCCCCTCCTTAATCTGACTAAACGCCTACTCTTTATTTTTAACTCAATTCAAGATCTGCCCACACTGAGAAGTCTCTCACTTTCTGTCGTGATGCAAATGTTCCTCTGTGGGCTCTCTTGATATTCTGTCATGCTTTTGTTATTACTAGTACACTATCATACAACTGCTGATTTATAAGTGTGTCTTCCAAATGATACTGCCAGTTTCTCGAAGTTGCTAGCCATGCCCTGTTTGATTTTTTAACTCCTGTACCAAGTAAGGAGCCTAATACATAGAAAGTGACTGTTGACTGAGTGACTGACTTGTGTTTTACATATTTCTGGATTTATCCAGCTCCTCCTATTTCCAAAGTGCTTACTGTGTACTAAGTACTTACATGACCTAATACTCTCAGAGTCTACGGTACTCTTGCCATTTCCCTCTTGGAGAATGCAAGGATATTTCTCCCAAGCTTGTACTGGGATCTGGGGGTGAAATAACCAGGGTAAAGAACTGTTGGTTGGAGCCATTTTACAGAGAAAAGAAGATTAAAAAAAAAGATGTTACAAGAGTACAAACAATATGTTCCTATAGAATCAGACATGACTGAGTGACTTCACTTTCACTTTTCACTTTCCTGCATTGGAGAAGGCAATGGCAACCCACTCCAGTGTTCTTGCCTGGATTCCAGGGACGGGGGAGCCTGGTGGGCTGCCGTCGATGGGGTCGCACAGAGTTGGACATGGCTGAAGCGACTTAGCAGCAGCAGCAGCATACCTATTTTACATATACAATTAAAATTTAACATACACTTTATGTAATTTCATATATAATTAAAATTAGCATGCTCCTTTATGTACACAATTTTCTCATAAAGTAACTAACATGTATTGTTTACTTTCTGCTAATACCTCTCTATGTGTATTAACTAATTTAATTCATATAATAACCTTATAGTGAAGAGGCACTAAAATTTATTACTTCCTTTTTATAGAAGATAAATAAAGGAACAAAATAAAAGCACCTTGTCCAAGATCCTACAGCTCGGAAGCACGGGAGCCAGGAGTTGGCCTCAGGGCCTGTGGCTCCAGAACTCGTGCTCTTTGCTACATTGTCTCTCACACAAGCCTCTAGCTCTATCTACCTGGTGATCACTCAGAAAAACTAGATTAATTGTTCTCTCTGCCCTCAAAAAACTGTTTCTCTGCTAATCTTGTATTGCACTCATTTCTTGGTGTGCTCCTAATTCTGCTTGTTTCCTCTATTTCTTGTTAAAAAAATAACTTGCTTCTGACTGTGTCTTCTGACACCCCACACTATGTTTCTTTCAAATCCTATTCCTGTGACATACTCAAGGTATTCCCATCCTTGGAGTGACAGTCAGGACTGCTAAAACCAAACTAAATCTAGTGTTGGCATCACCAGCTTAGTCAGCTCACTCAGCTGCCTCCTTCCCTGCAACATCCCCCCCTGACATCTGCACTCAGTCCGTAGAATAATTATAGGTGGCAGGTGGGGCAGTCTCCACACCTGCTTCTAATTCTATTCCCCTGATTGAAGGCTCTTCCGCACTGATGATTGAGAAATAAGTTGCGTATTGAGTGACCTCAGCACTAAAAATAAACGTTCAAAATAGGCTCCAGCACTATTAATTCCTTAGCACGAAATCTTACAGAAAATTTGAATCAGATGAACAACCCTAAGTATAAATGGAAAGCCTCATGCAAAGCAAAGGAATAGTTAAAGCAAACAGGGAAATAAAGGTAAATGTTTAAGGCCATATTTTAAAAATATTAATAACTTTAACTTACTCAGGGCTTGTATTTAACTTCGTACTGGCATTTTGTATTAAAAAGCAGTGACATTATTTTGTCAACAAATATCCTTATAGTCAAAGCTATGATTTTTTTCAGTAGTCATGTACAGATATGAGAGTTGGAACATAAAGAAGGCTGAGCACCAAAGATTTAATGCTTTTGAACTGTGATGTTGGAGAAGACTCTTGAGAGTCCCTTGGTCAGTAAGGAGATCAAACCAATCAATCCTAAAGGAAATCAATCCTGTCCATCTTTGAATAGTCATTGGAAGGACTGATGTTGCAGCGGAAGCTCCAATATTTGGCCACCTGATGAGAAGAGCTAACTCATTAGAAAAATCCCTGATACTGGGAAAGATTGAAAGCAGAAGAAGAAGGGGATGACAGGATGAGATGGTTGGATGGCATCATCAACTCAATTGACATGAGTCTGAGCAAGCTCCAGGAGATGGTGATAGACAGGAAAGGTTGGCATGCTACAATCCATGAGGTCGCAAAGAGTCAGACACGACTGAGTGACTGAACAACAACATCAACATTGGAATTTCTGTTTGTTTACATATGTTATCTCATTCAATTCTTCCAATGTTTCCACTTTGCAGATTAATAAAGCTTATTATATTTGAGTGAGGTTGAGTCATTTGCCCCAAATCTCATGATTTATTAATAGCAGAATTGAGATTAAAGTAAGGCCAGTTTGAAATTTGAATTCAGAGCTCTTCTGGTCTTAATGAGTCCTAATGACTGTTCCCCCAAATTATACTCCTTTTAATAATCACTTCAAAACCTCTCTCATAAAGAGATATCAGTATTTTGGGGTGACTTATGTGAACTTTTAGTCAGTCCTATGTAACTGGCCTGGGACAAAAGAAAATTCTTGACTGAAACAGAAATTGGGGAAGCTTTACATAAATGACAGATTCCCAGGCTCCAGCTCCAAAGATTTGATAGTCTAAGGATGGATACTATAAAAAAATCTATATTTAAAAATCTCTCTAAATAGTTTGGAAACCACTGATATAGGGTAATTAGCTTAGAATCAGGAAACTAAAATTAAACAATCCAATCAAATAAATAAGTTCCTACCACTCTCTATATCTTAGTTTCCCCATTGGTAAAATGAACTTAATAATCTATTATGGAGAACAGTATGGAGGTGCCTTAAAAAGCTAAAAATAGAGTTACCATATGATCTTCAACCCCACTCCTGGGCACATACTCAGCCAAAGCTATAATTTGTAAAGATGCATGCAGGGATTCCTTGGCTGTCCAGTGTTTAGGGCTCTGTGTTTCTGCTGCAGGGAGTACAAGTTTGATCCCTGGTTGGGGAATTAAGATCCCAAATGCCACACAGCACAACCAAAAAATAAAAATAAAAAAGATACGTGCACCTAAATGTTCACAGCAGCACTATTTATAGCCTCTAGGGTGCGGAAGCAACCCAAATGTCCATCAACAGATAAATGGATAAAGTAGATGTGGTATATACATACAATAGAATATTACTCAGTCACAAAAAAAGAATGAAGTAATTCTATTTGCAGCAACCTGGATTGATCTAAAGATTATCATATGAAGTGGAGTCAGACAAAGACAAATATCATATGATATCACTTATATGGGAATCTTAAAAACCGATATGAATGAACTTATTTACAAAACAGACTCCCAGGCATAGAAAATAAATTTGTGGTTTCAAAAGGTGAGAGTGGGGGAGTGGGTGAGAGAGAAATTCCGAGTTTGAAGTTAATATATTTGCAGTACTGTATATAAAATAGATGAACAACAAGGGTCAACTGGTAGCACAGTAAACTATACTCAATGCCTTGTAATAACCTATAATGGAAAAGAATCTGAAAAAAAATATATATGATTGAATATCCATCTATCTATATACATACGTATATATCTGGGTCACTTTGCTGTGTACCTGAAAGTAATACAACATGGTAAACCAACTATATTTCAATTTTAAAAAATGGTTTAAAAAGATCAAAAGAGCATAACACAAAATATTGAATTAAACTCCAATAAACTGTTCATTTATATGCAAATATTTATAGACTTTTATTTTAATAGGAAAAGAATAATTTTTTTTAATAAGTGATGGTATTATACCTGGTTGCTTATTCTTTTATTTATATTATGATCAAAATGAAAACACTGATTATTAAGAATTTTCTCAAAAAAAGTGAGTTTCAATACCTGGTGATATTTCTCTAAATTCACACTTTCTCTTTATTGGCTTTTAAGAATTTATTTTTCTTTTTAATGCCAACTTTCTGATGTATTTTGTAAGATTTCTTTTGTATATTATTCAGCACTTGTTCATTTGGAGTTTGTTTAATGTATCTGGTATACCATAGGAAAATACAGGGCTTTTCTTGTAGCTCAGCTGGTAAAGAATCTGCCTGCAATGCAGGAGACCCTGGGTTGGGAAGATCCCCTGAAGAGATAGGCTACCCACTCCAGTATTCTTGTGCTTCCCTGGTGGCTCAGATGGCAAAGAATTCACTTGCAATGTAGGGGACCGGGTTTGACCCCTGGGTTGGGAAGATTCCCTGGAGAAAGGAACAGCTACCCACTTCAGTGTTCATGTCTAGAGAATTCCACGGATAGAGGAGCCTGACAGGTTACAGTCCATGAGGTCACAAAGAATCAGACACGACTGAGTGACTTTCACTTTATAGCAACTTTTCACTATTTCCTTCCTCGAAGCAAGCGTTTTTTTTTTAATTTCATGGCTGCCGTCATCATCAGCAGTGATTATGGAACCCAAGAAAAGAAAATATTTCACTGTTTCCATTTCTGCCTTTTCTATTTGCTATGATGTGATGGGAGCAGATGGCATGGTCTTAGTTTTTTAATGTTGAGTTTTAAACCAGCCATTTTACTCTCTTCTTTCACTCTCGTCAAGAGGTTCTTTAGTTCCTCTTCTCTTTCTGTCATTAGAGTGGTGTCATCTGCCTATCTGAGGTTGTTGCTATTCCTCTCAGCAATCTTGATTTCAGCTTGCAATTCATCCAGCCCAGCATTTTCTGCAATGTACTCTGCATAGAAGTTAAATAAACAGAGTGACAATATACAGCCTTTTCATACTCCTTGCCCAACTTTGAACCAGTCTGTTGTTCCAAGTAGGTTCTAACTGTTGCTTCTTGACCTGCATACAGATTTCTCAGGAGACAGGTAAGGTGATCTGGTATTCTCATCTCTTTAAGAATTTTCCACAATTTTGTTGTGATCCACACAGTCAAAGGCTTTAGTGTAGTCAATGAAGTAGAAGTAGACATTTTTCTGGAATTCTCTTGCTTTTTCCATGATCCAAAGAAGTTGGCAATTTTATTTCTGGTTCTTCTGCCTTTTCTAAACCCAGTTTGCATGTCT
The DNA here is from genome assembly GCF_001704415.2 of Capra hircus. Lineage (NCBI taxonomy): Eukaryota > Metazoa > Chordata > Mammalia > Artiodactyla > Bovidae > Capra > Capra hircus. The sequence continues at coordinate 113,898,858 of NC_030810.1, forward strand.
TTAAGTTCTAGGTTCAAGTACTGTTGAAGCCTAGCTTGAAGGATTTTTAGCATAACCTTACTAGCATGTGAAATGACCACAATTGTATGGTAATTTGAGTATTCTTTGGCATTGACCTTTGGAATTGGAATGAAAACTGAGCATTTCCAGTCCTGTGGCCACTGCTGAGTTTTCCAAATTTGCTGACATACTGAGTGCAGCACTTTCATAGCACCATCTTTTAGGATTTTAAATTGCTCAGCTGGAATACCATAACCTCCACTAGCTTTGTTTATAGTAATGGTTCTTAAGGTCTGCTTGACTTCATGCTCGTCATGTCTGGGTCTGGGAGAGTGACCATACCACTGGGTTATCTGGGTCATGAAGATCTTTTTTTGTACAGTTCTTCTGTGTATTCTTGCCACCTATTCTTATTCTCTTCTGCTTCTGTTCTATGCTGCCTTGTATCATTCTTTGTTTTCCTAAATTCTTGTTCATATTCTCTTTAAAAAAAGAGTAAAGCTTTTGAAAGCAGATCACCCATGAAAGTTTCTTCTGTATGCTCCATAGCTCTAAAACAGTGGTATGTATATAGAGTATTGCTCAGCAAATGCTTTAGTCTCATCTATTCACAAATAGAATTCTTTAAAATATGATGCTAATTAAGGTGTGTTTTATGCAAGCAGCAGAACTCACCTGAGGTGTATTCCCTTCACTGCAGAGCTCTAATGTCTTGGAGCTCAGTTATATTATTCTCTGGGAAATATAACACAAGAGCAGTGCAGATGTTCAATAATTGTTTGCTTGTCAAACAAAGGGAAATAGAATGCAAAGATAAGAGAGAGAAATATGAAAAGAGAGAGAAAGAAAAGATATATAAAGAAGAAAAGAAAGGAAGAAAGAAGGAAGGAAAGTTGGTTGATTTAATCCGTTATTGATCTGTGAAAATAGAATTTCAAAGGGAAAGTGTGTTCTTGGTTTCCAAGGAGGAGGGAAGGGATGGAGCTGGCATTTGGCATTAGCAGATGCAAACTAGTATACATAAGATGAGTAAGTAACAAGATTCTACTGTATAGCACAGGGAACTATATTCACTACCTTATGATAAACCAAATGGAAAAGAATATGACAAAGAATATACATATATATATATATATATATATATATATATATATGAATCAATTTGTTCTACAGTGGAAGTTAACATCAATTCAGTTCAGTTCAGTCTCTCAGTCATGTCCAACTGTATGTGATTCCATGGATTGCAACATGCCAGGCCTCCCTGTCCATCACCAACTCCTGGAGTTTACTCAAACTCATGTCCATTGAATCAGTGATGCCATTCAACCATCTCATCTTCTGTCGTCCCCTTCTCCTGTGGCCTTCAATCTTTCCTAATGTCAAGGTCTTTTCAAATGAGTCAGGCCAAAGTATTGAAGTTTCAGCTTCAACATCAGTCCTTCCAATGAACAGTCAGGACTGATTTCCTTTAGGATGGACTGGTTGGATTTCCTTGCAGTCCAAGGGACTCTCAAGAGTCTTCTCCAACACCACAGTTCAAAAGCATCAATTCTTCAGCACTCAGCTTTCTTTATGACCCAACTCTCACATCCATACATGACTACTGGAAAAACGATAGCCTTGACTAGATGGACCTTTGTTGGCAATGTCTCTGCTTTTTAATATGGAAGTTAACATACAACACTGTAAATCAAATCTCCTTCAATAAGGACACATATACATGTTGCCAATTCATGTTAATGTATGGCAAAACCATCACAATGTTATAAAGTAATTACCCTCCAATTAAAATAAATAAATTAATTTTTAAAGAAAAACAAAGAGAAGCAGCAGGATATAAAAGAATTTCAGAGGGAAAGAAAGGCAAATTAAGGAAATATAAGGAGGGTACATCTAAGTCAGAAATGTTGACATAATGTGCTTGTCAATCATTTGGCATTCAAATGAAACACACTGATTGCTTAAATATACATTAGAGAGGTTCATTAAGAGGTGTTGTCAGATAGCCTGCTTTACTGAAAAAGGTGATTTGGTCATCTGAATTTTGCTTTCTCAGATCACTGGGAAAAAAAGTTTTTCCGAAAATTCCAATCAAGGAGATGTACTTTGGTATACAAGATTCTCTCTTGCATTTAGTTATTCTTTGCCTGAATTAACTTATTGCAGGAACTGAACTATTCTTTTAGGCACATTGTGCAGTTATATGGATTCTTTTAGGTGATAGATTGCCCTTTAATCAGTTATTTTTCTCACTGAGGTCTGCTGACTCCAAAGTGGGGAGAAACCCACTCAGGAGAATTGCCTTTATCAGAAAAACAAACAAGCAAACTAACAACCAAAATCAGCCAAATAAAAAAGCTCAAAAACTTTTGAATTCATTCCTGTGGTTTTTCACTATCAGCGAAGGACAATGATGAAGCTACCATAAAGATGTAGTTATGTTTATTACACAAGATGTCTCTCGTTAAGACCGTGGGACATTAGAATGACGTTATCCTCCCCAAACACCAGTGTTCAAAATGAAATAAGAACCAAAAAAAGAAAAAAATTAAGGAGAGAAAGAGAGCTTGGAGCTTGTTATCTTTATAAGCAGAAACAGGAACTATCATGAATCCTTTTTATTGCATATAATTCATAAGTTTTAGTTTGGAATGGAATGGTGCAAGTAATGGAATAAAGATAGGCAGAACTTTAATCTACAGTGAGTCATGAAGATGAAAGATGCTTGCTACCTAGGTCATTTAGTCATGGCCAAATTATCATCCTTATTTGTTAGAAACATTTCTCAATTTCACTTCTTTAAATAGGCCCAGAACATTCTTGATATTCATATCCACAAATTAATCATTGAAGTGAAGGTAATGTTATAGAGGCATAAGGTGGCCATTTATATTCTTGTCCCCACAAGACAAAGAATTCCTTACCTGCAGCTCAAGATAACAGGCAGAAAGATAATAGATAACACAATCCATACTTTGCAGAGACTAGTCACGATTTATTAAGAAAAAGATCAGAGATGGGCAGAGAAAATAGTTTCAAGAAATCTTTCAAAAATATCCATGTATACTGGAATCAAAGAAGGTAAGCTGAAACTTTCTGGGGTTCCCTGAGAATGAAAATATTTATTTCTTTGAAAGGTATAGGGTGATATACTTACATAAGGTGCTATTAATAAGGTTATAAAGAATGGATAAGTACTGGATGACCTCAGTGAAGACATCCTGAAGTTGAAGTATAAAATCTAGTGCTATTTCTAGACTAGACCCTAAGACACTCAACTCACAGTGAACTAACAGGACTATCACTCATAATAGCACGGCCCCTCCTCCCTTCCATGCAATTGGACACATCAAATAAAAAAAGCTAATCAGACTCCGTCACTTGAATTTTGAGCATGAAATTGTCTGTGAATTCTGCTGCTAGGATCTGTGAATTTTCTCTGATTCTGAACTTTTTTTAAAATTAATTTTTATTGAAGTATACTTGCTTTGCAATGTTGTGTTAGTTTCTACTGTACAGCAAAATGAATCCATCATATATATACGTATGTTCCCTCCCACTTGGACTTCCTTCCCAATCAGGTGCATTTAGTAGAGTGCCTTGTGTTATACAGTATGTTCCCATGAGTCAACTATTTTAAACACAGTGTCAATAGTACATATGCGTCAATCCCAATCTTCCGTTCCCTCCCACCCCCGCATTCTCCTTGGTATCCAAATATTTGGTCTCTATGTCTGTGTTTGTATTTCTGCTTTGCAAATAAGATCATTTATACCATTTTTCCAGATTCCATATCTATATATATACATATATATATGAACATATTGATACATATACATACATATATATACATTAATATACTATATTTTTCTCTTTCTAACTTCACTCTGTATGTCACTGTTAGGTCCTTCCACATGTCTATATATAACCCAATTTTGTTCCTTCTTATGGCTGCATAATCAAAGCTTAGTTATTCAAAGTAATCAAAGCTCTTCAATTTTGGAAACAGTATAGTATTTCTGATACATTCTCTTTGAATCTCAAGCTTGCCAAAGTTGATTTCTAATCTTTAAAGCCAAAGGCCACCACTAGTGATAATACTGTCACTGGTAGAAATGTGTTCTGGCAGGTGGAAATACATAAAAAAAATTGCAAACTCTTTGCATAGATTTTGTACGTGTACTTCAAGTAAACTCTGGCAATTTAGTTTCCTTAGTTTCCTTGTTTCTTGCACCAGGGAGGCAGTTCTTGGAATGTTCAAATTGCTCATTTATTTCTAGATCAGTTACCTTTTTCTGTGTGACAACCCACTTCAATATTTGAAAATCAGTGACTTAAAAAAACAATTATAGGCATATCTTGTTCACTGGAGAAGGCAATGGCAACCCACTCCAGTACTGTTGCCTGGAAAATCCCATAGACAGAGGATCCTGGTAGGCTGCAGTCCATGGGGTGCTAGATAAAAGGAGATGAACGACATCATTTTTACTTTCATGCACTGGAGAAGGAAACGGCAGCCCACTCCAGTGTTCTTGCCTGGAGAATTCCAGGGATGGGGAAGCCTGGTGGGCTGCCGTCTATGGGGTCACACAGATTTGGACACGACTGAAGTGATTTAGCAGCAGCAGCAGCGCATCACAGATGCTGTTTTTTCTTTCTTTCTTTTTTTACAAATTGGAGGTTTGTAGCAACCCTATGCCAAACAAGTCTATCAGTCATTTTTTCCAACAGTGTCTTTTCACTACTTTTGTACTTCTGCTTTGCAAATAAGATCATTTATTCCATTTTTCCAGATTCCACATATACACATTAATATACAATATTTGTTTTTCTCTTTGTCAAATTTCAGTAATTCTCACATTTCAAACTTTTTCAATATTGCTTTATTTGTTATGGTGATTTGTGATCAGTGATCTTTGATGTTACTACTACAGCTTGCTAAAGGTTCAGATGATGGTTAGCATTTTTAGTAATAAAATATTTTAGGTATACACATTTATAGACATAAGCTATTGCCCAGTCAGTAGACTACAAAGTAGTGTAAACATAACTTTTATATGCACTTAAGGTGAAGCAGATCTTAAGGTGAATGTGAAAGTTGCTAACTCGTGTCTGACTCTTTGTGACCCCATGGCCTATACAGTCCATGGAATTCTCCAGGCCAGAATACTGGAGTGGGTAACCCTTCCCTTCTCCAGGAGATTTTCCCAACCCAGGGATTTAACCCAGGTTTCCTGCGTTTCAGGTGGATTCTTTACCAGTTGAGCCACAGGTGAAGCCCAAGAATACTGGAGTGGGTAGCCTATCCCTTCTCCAGCACTGGGAAACCAAAAAACTGTGTGACTCCCTTTGTCAAATATTTTCTTTATTGCAGTAGTCTGGAACCAAACCGGCACTGTCTCTGTGGCCTGCCTGTATTTTCTCTAACCTGATGCCTGTGGAATTGCTGATGGTCCTCTGGTCTCAACCAGGCAGTTTTACTTGTCCTCAGGTTGCATATTATGTCTAGGTCTTCTCTGCATACCTTCCTCCTTCTTGAGCAGTAGGCACTCCACTTGATGTTCTTCTCATGGAGATGGCAGAAGTGTAAAGTGACAAGATCCACATTACAAGTACATTTCAAGCTTTTTCCAGCATCTTATACACTAACATCACATTGGTCAAAAGGTCACATGACCAAAGCCATGTCAGGAAGCCATGCAGGGAAGTATACTTTGCCTATAGTAGAAGGAAGAAGGGAATAAATATTTGCTGTAAAACAATCTAAATTATCACATTACACCTTTCACTCATATTTAATATATCTTCCACACATAAAATATGCTCACTCCATCCTAAAATCTTTAAAAGTCTTATGCAATTCTAGTCCCAAGCTTGAAGATCAGAATCTCTTGATCTACTTCATATTAAGATAAGGTTCATCTGATTCCATAGGTCTATAAATTCTTGGACAATCTGCTCTCCACACATATCAGTATACAATGGGATATGGACATAATAACTGTAATAAATACTCCTATTTGGAAAGAGAAAGAATAAAAGGCCTACAGTAGTTGCTGGCCAGAAATTCTGAGATTAAACTAAGTAAATAGTCCATGTCCCTCTCCACTGAGGATAAACAAGTTCCTTTATTAGATACTAGGTCAGTCTTTTCCACAGCTCTTGGGTCTAGCCTCTGAGGCTTATTTTTTCTTCCTTTTCCAACAGCTCTTTGGTCTGCCCTGTCACTGAGTAACTTTCTTTGCCTGTTTTCCATCTGTAGAAAATTGGGAACATGGAGATCTGTTTAATTATTAAACAGCATCAACCTGTTTTTATTGTAGGTCAGCAGCACTTTTAGCAATACAACTGTATTAAATTATATGGATTTTCTAAGTTGATTCCCAACAACTCTATGATGCCAAAAGCACACCTACAGCTACTTTTATATATGGCCCATTACTAGGCAGAATTGCTGCTACTTCAGGCGCATTAAACTGGTGTGGTAGCATGTCATTAAGCCTTGTATCACTTACTTGTTTCAATGATGGAACTCTAATTTCCAGTGTTTAAGGGGGAATAATAAAAATCCGCAAGTAAATACCTACTACAGTGCCTGCCACACAGTAAATGTTCCATAAATGTTACTTAGCAGTCCATTCTTATTTACTTTGGTTTTTAAGTCCATCTCTTATGAATTTGGCATAATATTAGCAGACATGCCCTTAGAAAACTATTGCCTATTAGTTTATCATCCAAAATGAATTGATAAAAATGAAAAATCTGTATCTGCAGAGCTGAGAACTAGACCACTATTATGGAAGTACACCAAGATGCCACCTTTACAGGAGGAAAGTCCCAAACTACCTCATTCATACTTTGCAACACTGCTGAAAGTCGGCAAGACACTTTTGAAGGAGTTTCATAAATTTGCATTTCTGTATGCTCTTGGGCTTTATATTTTTAAAACACTGTCATGGTCTGCTTTTTAACTCTAAAGTATTCAACCATAAACAAAACAAAGATTGCCAATTTGTGCAACTGAAAAGAGGATGCTGATAAGCTCCAGAAAGAAGACACAAGAGTCTCTCATCAGATGACTTCATTAATGTGGGCATAAAGGTTGTTTACTTTCAGTGTGCATGATGGTACCTACCTTACAGTGTTTTTGCAGAGATTGAATAAGGTTATAAACTAACAAGTGCCTAACATAGGACACCTAGCTGTCAACAACAGTTCTGATCCCCTTACAACTTACCTTCTAGTCATGATACCTTGAAAAGTGAAAGAACTATGTTTCTCAGTTCCCTTTGGAGTAAGTCTAAATGTGACTTGAGCTCCACCAGTGAGATGGATTTGTATAAGTCTTTGATACAGAATGGAGTTACATAGAGAGAAAGGATATAGGGCAGTCATGTTGCTGGCAAGGATCATGGTAATGGTGGTATAATTATGCATCTAGGATCCCTGGTATAACTTTCCTGATTCAGCAGTTTTTTGTTCATGGAAGAGATAGTCTTGCCTTGAATCTAGAGGCCATGTCAACCTACTTCATGCTTCTCTAATTCCCTAAAAGTGGGAGAGGTAACAACTGTTCCTTGCCAAGACAATTCTTGGGGTGGGATTCATAGCTGTTTTTGGAAGCTCAGCTCAAGTTTGTGTCTTCAGCTCTACCAATGTTTCTGTGAAATATTTGTGACCATTTGCAAGTCCATTTTTGCTTAAATCAGTTATCAGTTTAGTTCAGTATAGTCGCTCAGTCGTGCCGACTCTTTGAACCCCATGGAATGCAGTACGCCAGGCCTCCCTGTCCATCATCAACTCCTGAAGTTGACCCAAACTCATGTCCATTGAGTCAGCGATACCATGCAACCATCTCATCCTCTGTCATCCCCTTCTCTTGCCATCAATCTTTCCCAGCATCAGGGTCTTTTCCAAAGAGTCAGCTCTTCTCATCAGGTGGCCAAAGTATTGGAGTTTCAGCTTCAACATCAGTCTTTCCAATGAACACCCAGGACTGATCTCCTTTAGAATGGATCAGTTTGATTTCCTTGCAGTCCAAGGGACTCTCAAGAGTATTCTACAACAGCACAATTCGAAAGCATCAACTCTTTGGCACTCACCGTTCTTTATAGTTCAACTCTCACATCCATACATGACTACTGGAAAATCCATAGCCTTGACTAGATGGACCTTTGCTGGCAAAGTAATGTCTCTGCTTTTTAATATTCTGTGTAGATTGGTTATAACTTTCCTTCCAAGGAGCAAGCATCTTTTAATTTCATGGCTGCAGTCACCATCTGCACTGATCTTGGAGCCCCCAAAAATAAAGTCTGTAACTGTTTCCCCATCTATCTGCCATGAAGTGATGAGACCAGATGCCATGATCTTAGTTTTCTGAATGTTGAGCTTTAAGCCAAATTTTTCACTCTCCTCTTTCACTTTCATCAAGAGGCTCTTTATAGTTCCTTGTTGATTTCTGCCATAAAGGTGGTGTCATCTGCATATCTGTGGTTATTGACATTTCTCCCAGTAATCTTGATTCCAGCTTGTGCTTCATCCAGCCCAGTGTTTCTCATGATGTACTCTGCATATAAGTTAAATAAGCAGGGTAACAATAAACAGCCTTGACATACTCCTTTTCCTATTTGGAACCAGTCTGTTGTCCAATGTCCAGTTCCAACTGTTGCTTCCTGACCTGCATACATATTTCTCAAGAGGCAGGTATTCCCATCTCTTTCAGAATTTTCCATAGTTTATTGTGATCCACACAGTCAAAGGCTTTGGCATAGTCAATAAAGCAAATATAGATGTTTTTTTCTGGAACTCTCTTGCTTTTGTTATGATCCAGCTGATGTTGACAATTTGATCTCTGGTTCCTCGGCCTTTTCTAAACCCAGCTTGAATATCTGGAAGTTCATGGTTCACGTATTGCTGAAGCCAGCTTGGATAATTTTGAGCATTACTTTGTTAGCATGTGAGATGATGGAAGAAGAACTAAAGAGACTTTTGATGAAAGTGAAAGAGGAGAGTGAAAAAATTGGCTTAAAGCTCAGCATTCAGAAAACTAAGATCATGGAATCTGGTCTCATCACTTTATGGCAAATAGATGGGGAAACAGTGGAAACTGGCTGACCTTATTTCTCTAGGCTCCAAGATCACTGCAGATGGTGACTGCAGCCATGAAATTAAAAGATGCTTACTCCTTGGAAGGAAAGTTATGACCAACCTAGACAGAATATTAAAAAGCAGAGACATTACTTTGCCAACAAAGGTCCGTCTAGTCAAGGCTATGGTTTTTCCAGTGGTCATGTATGGGTGTGAGAGCTGGACTATAGAGAAAGCTGAACACTGAAGAATTGGTACTTTTGAACTGCTGTGTTGGAGAAGGCTCTTGAGAGTCCCTTGGACTGCAAGCAGATCCAACCAGTCCATCCTAAAGGAGATCAGTCCTGGGTGTTCATTGGAAAGACTGATGTTGAAGCTGAAACTCCAATACTTTGGCCACCTGATGTGAAGAGCTGACTCATTGGAAAAGCCCCTGATGCTGGGAAAGATTGAGGGCAGGAGGAGAAGGGGACGACAGAGGATGAGATCACCGACTCAATAGACATGGGTTTGGGTGGACTCCAGGAGTTGGTGATGGACAGGGAGGCCTGGTGTGCTGCAGTTCATGGGGTCACAAAGAGTCAGAAATGACTGAGCGACTGAATTGAACTGAGCTGAACTGACTGAGATGAGTGCAATTGTGTGGTAGTTTGAGCATTCTTTGGCATTGCCTTTCTTTGTGATTGGAGTGAAAATTGACCTTTTCCAGTCCTGTGGCCACTGCTGAGTTTTCCAAATATCCTGGCACATTGAGTGCAGCACTTTCACAGCTTCATCTTTTAGAATTTAGTGGTTTTGAAAACCCTGATAAATATACTGCACATTATAATGCTAATTACATCTGAAGATATTCTCATGGAAAGTATCTTTTTAGGATAAAAAATGTAGTATAATGATTTTCCATTATACCAACTATCTCAAATCATGAGATACTCAAATCCAGATGACCTATAAACCATGGAATATCTGACAAATGATTTCATTTGTCTGAAATTTAAGCTATTTATCTATGGAATGTTGCTAATAATGTCAATATAAAGTGTTTTCCATTATTCAAAGTATATAATTAACCCTTTACTAACTGTTAAGTGTTTTAGACACTTTATTTGAACAAGATAGGCTAATACTTTTTCTTATAGTTGCTTAAGCTCTAATGGGAAAAAAAGATACAGTTAAAAACTTAGCAATTAAAAATGAAAATAAGTGCTTAGAGAATAAAAATAAGTCAGAGAAGTAGTTACCATATGACAGGGAAGGGGCATGTGTCTTGTGTTACAGACTGTGATCAAGGAAGGCTTCTTTGAGCTAAGACCTGAAGGATGTGAGGAAGGAAGAATGACGTTTTCTGAGAGTGCTTTGGCAGAAAGAAAGCAAGCTTTGCCTGTTTAAGGATCAGCTAGAGGGCCAGTCTGACAGGAGTATGATGAGTGATGGGAAGAATGATTAGCGATGAGACTAGATTGATTAGTAGCAGTCGGCCAGATCACAGTTCCCAGGCCGTTGAAAGGTTTTAATTTTACTGGTATGGAAAATCAGATATAATATGTACATCCCCTTGCCTGGCACATTGGAATTCCTTCTTTCCTCCAGAAAGTATCTTAGTTAAATTTTTTTGGTGTAAGGATACATCATGGAGAGTAGACTCCCAGGTTTAATGACAGGACTTTTTGTCTTTCTTTGTATTCTTCTCCTCGCTCTCAGAAACTGTAAAACAGTTGCTCATTTTCATTGACTACCAAATCTTTTTTCTTAAAATAGACCATTCTTTAATAACTGAATGAATATGAGAAAGAGAAGTAGATGAAATCAACTTACACGAAATTAAAAGAAGCTGGTGTCATGCTCCAGGCTTGCAATAAGTGACACTTCACAAAAGAACAACCTTGATAAATGTTTGTAGCATGAGGGAAAAGTGATTTATCAGCCTTGTGGCTAAGTAAACAGACTTCTGGAACTGCATCTCTGACATAGAGCAGACCCCGCTGTCTCCTTGCCTACCCTCCCTTTTGGACCTCTCCATGAAGCCATTCTTTAGTCCCCGCTGCTCCTTCTTTCTGGATTGAATGTCCCCCATTTTATCCGACAAAGCCTTTACATTTTGCTTTTTAAATAACTATGATCTACCTTCAGTGCCTCCTTTTCTGTGAAGCCTCTTCTGATTCCCCAGGGAAGAGTTCATTAGTCCCTCTATCTGTTCTCATAGCATTGCCTACATATCTTTATTTAAACACTTGTCTTTCCCATCTCTCATGAAGCTATGAGCTCCTCATGACAAATTTACGTCTCATTCTCATGTATTTCCCCATCATTAGTCCAGTGTTTGACAAATATATATGGAAAGAAGGAAAGAAGGACAGAAAATTATATCGTTGTTGCATGGTTTTCCAACGTTTTTGAAAGAGATAGAATATATAAAACCTTTAATAAAAGATAAAATGTAAAAAAAAAGCCATAAACATAAGTGGATATTTTGATGATAATGAAATGTTGGAGACAGAACATTCTTAGTAAGAATCACATTTTTGTAAGAAGTAATATTTATTCTGGAAGATTTTATTCTTAGTTAACTCTGCTTGACCTTATGCTAAATTCCCTAAGATGGAAGTGAATAGCATATCTGCATGTTTTTTAATGATAAACAGGAATATTTTACTTTATTCAAATAAAACATTGATTTGAAGAATCTGATTTGCCTATTGAGAAACTGAGTCCTGGTTATCTAATCTTCTGATATACTGGCAAAGGTAATAGAAACAATATCCACTGAAGTACAGCTTTCTTTTCTCAAGTTGTTTTGTCTGTTCTGAGCTTTATCTCAACTAAACTGAACCAAAGATCTGAAGAGAGCCAGAACAGTGCTAATAATAGCACAAGTCACATTTATATTGACTTCTTTCTGGAATATTAGTAGATCAGATAGTACTAACCTGCTATTTTTTGAAAAAAGGAAGTAGATTCATAAAGATTACTCTGTCTAAATTATATAGAATAAATCTGTTCTAGAATAGTACAGTTAGGCATTTGTAGACCATTACTATAAGTTTTCATTGTTAGTTTTACAGTAAATACATTCCTCATTTTAACCATACAGCTTTTAGCAACACATTTTCTCCATTTCTAGCTATTAGGCAGGGTTTAAATTGGCTCTGGTGATAGTCTTAAAGAAAAAAGACTGCATAAGAGTGAAAGAAAAAGTAGGTGTGATAAGATAGCCCAATTTTTTGAAAATGGAAATGACTCAAAAAAGATGGGAAGTTTTAAAAATGAGGACTAATAATGTGGACATTTAGTAATATCAGACACATGACAGAGTTTTCTGGGAAGGAATGACTAAGTCCTAAGAAGTTTCATATAACTAAATTTCAAAAGGTTCCTTATAGTGGCATTTGTCATGGCAAATTCAACATAATTTAAGTAAGTTAAATCCTGTGTAATATCTAGAAATCAGTAAGATGTCATTACCAAGCTAATAGTTCTATTTTGTCCAGCCCCTTCTGGCTTGCTGACACACATAGCCAAGTGTGAATATCAGTCAACCATTTTCTACAGCCTCATCCTTTACAAACTGTAAAATGGAAGAATACAATTTTTCCCTTCTGGATACTTATGATTCCTACTTACTGTAATTAATGGACTATGAGATTTTTGTAGAGAACTAACTTGTTATTTGAACCAAGAATCATAAAAGCAGAAATTGGCAGAGAGCTGTCATTCAGTGAGCAGCAGGGATAGTAACGTCTCATTTTGGCTTGGTAGCAATCCCACTGCAGAAAAAATGTCATCCTGAAGCTAAGAAAGAGCTCACTGATGATAAATCCTTAAGTGATAAAATGAGCTGGAATGACTAAGCAGTTCCTATGTACTTATAAAAGTGCTAAGCACTTTGGCAAGTATGATATTTCATGATTCCTGTGTTAATGAGGTTAATATTATTTTCTCCAAATTATAGAAATTCAAACTGAGGTTCAGAAAGACTAAATAACTTGATGGAGGTCACAGGCAAGAGGGCAACCCTGGGTATAGTCGGATGTGTGGCGTATACTTGAGAAGAGATGATTTTATATGCACCAAAGGAAAAGTTGGTATGCGCTGATAATCCAAAATTTTTCCATGAAAAATGACTCAGGAGAGAGAGGAAGCAAATAAAAGGCAGCAGAGAGTTCTCTGGAGAAGAATGACTGAACACTATGAGGTTCCATGGTGAACTCAACATGATTCTGGAGATGAACCTTAGTTATGTAGATTCTGAATAGACTGGTCAGTGACCTGAGTGAGTTCAAGTCAAAAACAGGCTAACTTGCATTAATAAAATTAACATAAGGCCTGGAGAATTCCACTGATTGTATAGTCCATGGGACACAAAAAGTCAGACATAACTGAGCAACTTTCACTTATCCTCACTTATCCTTATCACTTATGTTTATAAATTGACTGCCTACCAACTTGTTGCACGGTTTATTAGAATAAGGCTTTTATTCTTGCCTGGTTGGAACATTTCCTCTCAAAGAGAAGGAAAAATGAAAGTGCCAGAAAACTCAAACAGCAGATAAATTTTCTGTTACTCTCACCTCCACTTTTCTGTATGTTCTATTAGGCTTACATTTTATAGTCAGTTCTGTCTCATAGTTTATTCTTTCAACAGTTAATTACAGAAAATATTATTAACGCTATTGTTGTATTATCCTGTACACCCCAGCCAGAAGGGAACACAATCACTTGTTATTGAATTCTACAAAATTAAAGTAACACAAAAAGATAAACAAGCCTAAAGGACAAAAAAGTGTACTTGAGAGTTTACTGAAGGAAAAAGAAGAGACATTATCTTGCCAACAAAAGTCTGTTTAGTGAAAGCTATGGTTTTTCCAGTAGTCACTTATGGATATGAGAGTTGGACTATAAAGAATGCTGAGCACTGAAGAATTGATACTATTGAGCTGTGGTGTTGGAGAAGACTCTTGAAATTCTCTTGGACTACAAGGAGATCAAACCAGTCAATCTTAAAGGAAATCAGTCCTGAATATTCATCAGAAAGATTGATGCTGAAGCTGAAACTCCAATACTTTGGCCAACTGATGCGAAGAACTGACTCATTGGAAAAGACCCTGATGCTGGGAAAGATTGAAAGCAGGAGAAGAAGGGGATGACAGAGGATGAGATGGTTAGATGGCATCACTGACTCAATGGACATGAGTCTGAGCAAGCTCTGGGAGTTGGTGATGGATAGGGAATCCTGGTGTACTACAGTCCATGGGGTCACAAAGAGTTGGGCATGACTGAGCGATTGAACTGAACTGAGGAGGCAGATGGGGTTTTCAATACAAGATTATATAAAACTTGAAAGTCTATATTAGTCATCAGTATACTTAAAACACTTTGGCCACTCCACTAAACATCCCAATAATCTTTCTTCTCTACTCTACTTTATTCTGATTATCCCAGTAATCAAACTTTGTTCTTTGTCTTTGTTGATGCTAATTTTTATTAATTTTTAAAATTACACAGATGGTATATTCACATAGCCATCCTTACACAGAACATTAGTAAAAAATACCCACAACCCAAGTCACTGTTTCTTTTTTTTAAATTTGCATGCATTTTTCATCTTTGCCAGTGGCTTTTACAATTTCATATACCTTCATATTACTAATTAATATTTTGTCATTTCAGTTTGAAGAACTCCCTTTTGACTTTAACTTTTAACTTCCCTTTAACTTTTCTTTTAGGGCTAGGCTAGTGGTGATAAAGACAAAAGTCTTCAGCTTTTAATTGTCTGAAGAACTCTTTATTTCTTTGATTCTAAAGTATAACTTTGCCAGGATGAGCATTCTTGGTTGGCTTTTTTCTTTCTTTCTTTCAATACTTTGAATATATCTTCCCACACTCTTCTGGCTTACAAGGTTTCTGCTTTAAAAGTCTGCCAGTTTCCTTATGGCAGGGGGAGTGGGTCCCTTGTAAGTAACAAGTTGCTTTTTTCTCACTGCTTTTGAGATTCTTCGTCTTTAAATTTTGACAGTTTAATTATAATATGTCTCTGTGTGGGTATCTCTAAATTCATCTTACTTGGTACTTTTTGGATTCTTGGATCTGCATTTCTTTTCTTTCCCCAAGTTAGGGAAGTTTTCAGCTGTTACTCTCCGAATAAGCTTTCTGTCCCTTTATCTCTCTTCTCTCCTTCTGGTATCTCTATAAAGTATACATTGATCCATTTGATGGTGTCCAATAATTTCTTGAAGCTATATTCATTCTTTTTTTATTCCCTTTTCTTTTTGCTTCTCTGACTTGATGAATCTCCCTGCCCGGTTGTGAAATTCGCTGATCCAGTCTTCTAATTTTTCTAATCTGCTGTTGAAGACCTTCTGCTGAACTTTTCAGTTCAGTTTTTATACTCTTCAGCTCTCTGATTTCTGTTTCATACTTTAAAAATAGTCTTTATTTCTTTGTTTAAGCACTGTTCTCCTGATCTCAGTGAGCAACTTTATGACTATTATTTCAAACTCTGTATTAGGTAAATCACTGATTTCTATGTTATTAACATCTGTTTCTGGAGATTTATATTGCTCTTTTGTTTGGAATACATCCCTCTGTTCTTCATTTTCCTTGACTCTGTGTTGGTTCCTGAGCATTAGGTAAAAAGCTGCCTCTCCAAGATTTGATAGACTAGTCTCATCTAGGGGGTGATCCTTGTCAATTAGACTGGCTCAAGCTCTGCTGCCTCTCAGAACTTAGAGATTGTCCGGGCCATCTATTGTCCTTCTTCTTAGTTGGCCCCCAGTGGTTGAAGGTATGTCAAGATGTGTCAATATCACAAGAGAAGGATCATAGCCACGGCCTAGATGTAAGCCAGACCTTCAGACAGCATCTGGGAAAATATGCAGTTAAGACCCTTCCATGGGAAAATTAAGAGATGAATGTTTTTGACTTCTTCTTCTGGTGAGATCAGGAATATAGCCACAGAGATGGCTCTTGCAGAGAAAAAAGGAGTTAAAAGATGAGTCTAAGGTTTTGGTGTAAGTAAAAGCGTAAGTAGCAATATCACTCATTAAAATGGGAATACTTAAGGAGGGGTACATTTGAGAACAAAATGTCTGACATATGATTTTGGCTTTATTAATTTTTAGACATCAGTTTTTATATGTAAAAGCAGCATCTTCTATCACCTGAAGAAAGTTGAGGGTTGAATAATTTGGGGGACAACCAAGCCACATGGCAAAAGACAAAGTCTAAATTGTACCTTATACCTGGATAAAGTCCAAATGAATCAGAGTTTAATCAAAAAAAGTGAAATCATAAAAGCATGATAAGAAATGATTAGGCAATTAGATCATAATTTTAAGTTAGAGAAAGTCTTTCTAAATGTGACAGATTTTATCTTTAAATTCCCAACACTGCCAAAAATCTCTGCTTTAGTAGATGCATTCAGCTTGGCTTCTAAACCTCCATTCCATACTTGACTTGTGCAGCTTAGGAATCCTTCACTGATTTGGGAAAAATTGAATTTAAAATTTTAGGCTCATTTGGCTGCAGTCCATGGCATCACAAAGAGTTGAGCATCACTGAGTGGCTGAACTAAAACTTAGAATATTAAAGCCCAAAATTAGAGAATACATATTCTTTTCAAGCCATCTTGGAAAATTGCAAAAATGTACTATATGTTAGGATATAAAGTGAATACTAATAAATTTCACTAAATTATTTTTATGAACACTGCAACTGTGGAGTATAACATCTGTTCCCGTGTGACCCAGAAGCCCAAACTGTGACCCCAGACAGCCTGGGAGCTCAGAGCATGGCATTTCTGAGCCATGTAACTTAGTTTACAGCCCTGTTCAGCAGCTGAATAGTCTCAAGCAAGAAAATAAACCTGGACGTCTTACACCACAAACAAAAAGTTGACTCAGAGTGTATTAAAAACTGAAATGTAAGACTTAAAATAATAAAACTCTTAGAAGAAAACAGAGGAAAGGCACCTTGGCAATGGTCTTGGCAATTATTTTTTGGATATGACACCAAATGCACAAGTAACAAAAGCAAGAATAAATAAATTGTACTACATCAAACTAAAAAGTTTCTGCATAGTAAACAGTCAGCAAAAGAAAAATGCAACTTTTTTCCCTAATAAAACATTAATATACATTTTAAAAGATGCTCAAACTCAATAATACTTAAGGAAATGTAAATTAAAACCACAAATAGCAATTCCTACCCTAAAGATAGGAGGAGAGAATGGCAAACCACTCCAGTATACTTGCTGTGAGAATCTCATGAACTGTATAAAAAGACAAAAAGATATGACACTGAAAGATGAGTCCCCTAGGTCAGAAGGTGTCCAGTTTGCTACTGGGGAAGAGTGGAGGACAACTACCAATAGCAGCAGAAAGAATGAAGCTGCTGGGCCAAAGCAGAAAACGATGTTCAGTTGTGGATGTGGCTGGTGATAAAAGTAAAATCTGATGCTATAAAGAACAGTATTGCATAGGAACCTGGAATGTAGGTCCCTGAATCAAAGTAAATTGCACGTGGACAAGCAGGAGATGTAAGAATAAACATCAACATCTTAGGAATCAGTGAACTAAAATGGACAGGAATAGGCGAATTTAATTCAGATGACCATTATATCTACTACTTTGGGCAAACATCCCTTAGAAGAAATGGAGTAGCCCTCACAATCAACAAAAAAGTCTGAAATGCAGTACTTGGGTGCAAACTCAAAAATAACAGAATGATCTCGGTTCGTTTCCAAGGCAAGCCATTCAACATCACAGTAATTCAAATCTATGCCCCTACCACTGATGCTGAAGAATCTGATCAGTTCTATGAAGACCTAGAAGACCTCCTAGAACTAACACAAAATAGGATGTTCTATTCATCACTGGAGACTGCAATGCAAAAGTAGGAAGTCAAGAGATACCTGCAGCAACAGACAAGTTTTGCCTTGGAGAACAAAATGAAGCAGGGCAAAGGCTAACTGAATTGTCATGAGAGAATGCACTGGTCATAGTAAACACACTTTTTCAGCAACACAAGAGACAACTTTACGCATGGACATCACCAAATGGTCAATACAAAAATCAAGTTGATTACATTGTAGATGAAGCTGGAGAAGCAGTATATACAGTCATCAAAAACAAGACCTGGAGCTGACTGTGATACAGATCATCAGCTCCTCATAGCAAAATTCAGTCTTAAACTAAAGAGACGGGAAAACCACTAGGCCAGCCACCGTTTGACTTAAATCAAATCCCTTATGAATATGCAGTGGAGGCGATGAATAGATTCCAGGGATTAGATCTAGTAAACAGTGTGCCTGAAGAACTATGGATAGAGGTCTGTAATATTGTACAGGAGGAAGCAAACAAAACCATCCCAAAGAAAAAGAAAAGCAAGAAGGAAAAGTGGTTATCTGAGGAAGCTTTACAAATAGCTGGAGAGAGAAGAGAAGTGAAAAGCAAGGAAGAAAGGGAAAAGTACATCCAACTAAATGCAGAATTCCCAAAAATAGCAAGGAGAGAGAAGGGCTTCTTCAATGAATGATGCATAAAAATAGAGGAAAACAAAAGAAGGGGAAAGACTAGAGATATCTTCATGAAATTTGAAAATATCTAGGGAACATCTTTCCCAAAGAGGAGAACAATAAAGGACAGAAAGGGTAGAGATCTAGTAGATGCTGAGGAGATGAAGAAGAGATGAAAAGAATACACAGAAGAACTGTACAAAAAAGATCTTAGTGAACTGGATAACTATGATGGTGTGGTCGGTCACCCAGAGCTAGACATTCAGGAGTGTGAAGTCAAGTGGGCTTTAGGAAACACTGCTGTTAGTAAAGCTAGTGGTTGCAATGGAATCCAGCAGAGCTATTCAAAACACTAAAGGATGATACTATCAAAATATTCCTTTCAATACATCAGCAAATCTGGAAGATCACTGGACTGAAAAAGGTCAATCCTCATCTCAATTCCCAAGAAGGGTAGTACAAATCTTGCATTCTAGATGTCAGCATTATGTGAACCAAGAACTTCCAGACATCCAATCTGGGTTTAAAAAAGGCAGACACACCAGAGATCAAGTTGCTAACATTTGCTGGATCATAGAGAAAGCAAGGGAAACTCAGAAAAACATCTACCTCTGTTTCACTGACTATACTAAAGCCTTTGAGAGTGTTCAGTTCAGTCAGTCATGTCTGAATCTTTGGGACCCCATGGACTTCAGCAGGCCAGGATTCCCTGTCCATCACCAACACTCATAACTTCCTCAAACTCACGTCCATTGATGACATCTAATCATCACATCCTCTGTTGTCCCCTTCTTTTCTTGCTTTCAATCTTTTGCAGCATCAGGAACTTTTCCAATGAGTCAGTTCTTCATATCAAATGGCCAAAGTTTTGGGTTTTTAGCTTCAGCATCAGTCCTTCCAAAGGATATTCAAGAGTGATTTCCTTTAGGATTGACTGGTTTGATCTCCTTTCAGTGCAAGAGACTCTCAAGAGTCTTCTCCAACACCACAGTTCAAAAGCATCAGTTCTCTAGTGCTTAGGTTTCTATATAGTCCAACTCTAACATCCATATATGACTAATGGAAAAAGAAGTTAAATAAGCAGGGTGACAATATACAGCCTTGACATACTCCTTGCCCAATTTGGAACCAGTCTGTTGTTCCATGTCTGGTCTAACTGTTATTTCTTGACCTGCATACAGATTTCTCAGGAGGCAGGTAAGGTGGTCTGGTATTCCCATCTCTTTAAGAATTGTTCACAGTTTGTTGTGATCAACATAGTCAAAGCTTTGGCATAGTCAATAAAGCAGAAGTGGATGTTTCTGTGAAACTCTCTTGCTTTTTCGATGATCCAACGTATGTTGGAAATTTGATCTCTTGCTCCTCTACCTTTTCTAAATCCAGCTTGAACGTCTGGAAGTTCATCGTTCACGTACTGTTGAAGCCTGACTTGGAGAATTTTGTGCATTATTTTGCTAGCGTGTGAGATGAGTGCAATTGTGTGGTAGTCTGAACATTCTTTGGCATTGCCTTTCTTTGGGATTGGAATGAAAACTGACATTTTCCAGTCCAGTGATAACAAGACTGGCCAAAATTGCTGCCAAAATCAGTGCAGCACTTTCATAGCATCTTCTTTTAGGATTTGAAACAGCTCAACTGGAATCCAGCACCTCCACTAGCTTTGTTCATAGTGATGCTTCCAAAGGCCCACTTAACTTTACATTCCAGGATGGCTGGCTCTAGATGAGTGATCACACCATCATAATTATCTGGGTCATGAAGATCTTTTTAATATAGTTTTGTGTATTCTTGCCACCTTCTTAATATCTTTTGCTTCTGTTAGGTCCATACCATTTCTGTCCTTTATTGTGCCCATCTTTGCATGTAATGTTCCCTCGGTATCTCTAATTTTCTTGAGGAGATCTCTAGTCTTTCCCATTCTTTTGCTTTCCTCTATTTTTTTGTGTTGATCACTGAGGAATGATTTCTTATCTGTCTTTGTTATTCTTCGGAACTCTGCATTCAGATAGCTATATCTTTCCTTTTCTCCTTTGCCTTTCACTTCTCTTCTTTTCTCAGCTATTTGTAAGGCTTACTCAGACAACCATTTTGCCTTTTTGCATTACTCTTCTTGGGGTTGGTCTTCATCACTGCCTCCTGTACAATGCCATCTACCTCTGTTCATAGTTCTTTAGGCACTCTATCAGATCTAATCCCTTGAATCTGTTTGTCACTTCCACTGTACAATCATAAGGGACATGATTTAAGTCATACCTGAATGGTCTAATGGTTTTCCATACTTTCTTCAATTTAAGTCTGAATTTTGCAATAAGGAGTTTATAATCGGAGCCACAGTTAGTTCTTGGTCTTGTTTTTGCTGACTGTATACAGCTTCTCCACTTTTGGCTGCAAAGAATATAATCAATCTGATTTCTATTTTTTTCTTCACAATGCTTTTCATTTTAAAAAATTTAATTTATCTATTTTAATTGGAGGCTAATTACTTTACAATATTGTGATGGTTTTTGCCATACATTCACATGCATCAGCCATGGGTGCACATGTTTTCCCCATCCTGAACCCACCTCCCTCCCCATCCCATCCCTCAGGGTCATTTCAGTGCACCAGCCCTGAGCACCCTGTCTCATGCATTGAAACTGAACTGGCAATCTATTTCACATATGATAATATACATGTTTCAATGCTATTCTCTCAAATCATCCCACCCTCACCTTCTTTCACAGAGTCCAAAAGTCTGTTCTTTATTTTTGCATCTCTTTTGCTATCTTACATATAGGGTCATCGTTACCATCTTTCTAAATTTCAGATATATGTGTTAATATACTGTATTGGTGCTTTCCTTTTTGACTTACTTTGCTCTGCATAATAGGCTCCAGTTTCATCCATCTCATTAGAACAGATTAAAATGCATTCTTTTTAACTGCTGAGTAATATTCCATTGTGTATATGTTCTACGGCTCTTTTATCCATTCATTTGCTGATGGACATCTAGGTTGTTTCCATGTCCTGGCTATCGTAAACAGTGCTGTGATGAACATTGGGGTACATGTGTCTCTTTCAATTCTGGTTTCCTTGGTGAGTATGCCCAGCAGTGGGATTACTGGGTCGTATGGCAGTTCTATTTCCAGTTTCTAAGGAATCTCCACACTGCTCTCCATAGTGGCTGTACTAGTTTGCATTCCCACCAACAGTGTAAGAGGGTTCCCTTTTCTCTGCACCCTCTCCAGCATTTATTGTTTGTAGATTTTTGGATAACTGCCATTCTGACTGGCGTGAGGTGGTACCTCACTGTGGTTTTGATTTGCATTTTGCTGATAATAAGTGATGTTAAGCATCTTTTCATGTGTTTTTTAGCCATCTGTATGTCATCTTTGGAGAAATGTCTGTTTAGTTCTTTGGCCCATTTTTTGATCTGGTCGCTTATTTTTCTGGAATTAAGCTGCATAAGCTACCTTTATATTTTTGAGATTAATTCTTTGTCAGTTGCTTCATTTGCTATTATATTCTCCCATTCTGAAGGCTGTCTTTTCATCCTGCTTATAGTTTCCTTCGTTGTGCAAAAGCTTTTAAGTTTAATTAGGTCCCATTTGTTTATTTTATTTCCATTACTCTGGGAGGTGGGTCATAGAGAATCCTGCTGTGATTTATGTCAGAGAATGTTTTGCCTCTGTTTTCCTCTAGGAGTTTTATACTTTCTGGTCTTACACTTAGATCTTTAATCCATTTGAGATTATTTTTAGGTATGGTGTTAGAAAGTGTTTGAGTTTCATTCTTTTACAAGTGGTTGACCAGTTTTCCCAGCACCACTTGTTAAAGAGATTGTCTTTTCTCCATTGTATATTCTTGCTTCCTTTGTCAAAGATAAGGTGTCCATCAGTTCAGTTCAGTTCAGTCACTCAGTTGTGTCTGACTCTTTGCAACCCCATGAATCGCAGCATGCCAGGCCTCCCTGTCCACCACCAACTCCCAGAGTTCACTCAAACTCATGTCCATCAACTCAGTGATGCCATCCAGCCATCTCATTCTTTCTCGTCCCCTTCTCCTCCTGCCCCCAATCCCTCCCAGCATCAGAGTCTTTTCCAATGTGCCAGGGTCCTGCCCCAGTGGATCCAGGGAATTCAAAGGGTGAATGGCATAGGCAAGGAAAAAACTTATTTATTTAGAAATATAAAAGAAATTAAGAAGAAATAGTGTAGTAGGAAAATTTAGTGGAAAAAAGAGGCTGAATAACTTGGTTTATGTGGAAAGCCAATAAAGTTCCAGACAAGGAACTTGCACCATCTACGTTAGGCCACCAGCATCCTCTTGAATAGCGGGGGGTGCCCCACCTTGGGCTCCCTCACGCATGGATCTTAGAAGCCGGGGCAAGTAAGTAGATATGGCGAGCCTCCACGCTCCAGATGGAAATTCAGCCAGAAAAGGAGAATAGACCACACAGGGGGGAAACCAGTCCAGTGACTGGCCCATCCTCTATTGTCCAGAAAGGCCTTTTATACCTTTGTTTGTACATAGAGATCAATGGGTAATAAAAAGTTATGCAGCTTCAGCAGCCCTGACTCTTATCAAAACCAGGCTTTTCTCTCTGCATACCTAGTTGTATACACAAGTCTTAGGTGACTTACATCCTCTTCTGGCCAGAGAGCCAATTAGCATTTTATGGCCTTTTTTTCTAATAAGGGTTTGTCAACCAGAAGACTTATTTATGTTGTCCTTCCCAAAGTCTGGTGACACTCTCAGAAAGCACTAAATAAAGTTACATTCTTACATAGCAAAGATGCAACAATTTATAACAATGAAAAGGAGGACAGTAATTTATAACAAAGAAAAGTAATTAACTCAAAAGTCTAGTGTTGCCAACATCAAAACTACTATATTCCTATTTCTATATCCCAATTACATTGATTAATATCCTTCAGGTGCCTAAAAGATAAAGAATATGGAGGCCTGGCAGCAGTCATTGACTCAACAGTGAAAACCCATCACCACTATGATTTTTAGCTCTTTAGAAAAGGCTCTGTATCTTTAAGATGTTTTAAGCTTTGTGCCTCTCACGATTGGGGGCTGTAAGCAATCCACAAGTTGTAAAGCAGACCAGTCAGATAGGTTAGAAAGCCATCAAAGTGGTTAAGCCAAGACATCCTTTTTATATGCAGGAGACTGTTAACTGGAACTCTGAATTAACTCTTTCCAGAGAAAAGGTGGTAATGTCAGAAGAGTATAGTATAGCAGAGAGTTCCAGAGAAAAGGTGGTAATGTCAGAAGAGTATAGTATAGCAGAGAGTAAACAGACAGATTTTAGTTTTGGGGTAGATGCTCAGACAGAGGACCCCTCGAGACCTGACTTGCCTTACCCATCAGGCCTCTCCATATGACCTTGTCATGGGTGGGATCTCCCGTGCTGGCTCCCGGCACCAATGAGTCAACTCTTCACATGAGGTGGCCAAAGTATCGGAGTTTCAGCTTTAGCATCAGTCCTTTCAAAGAACACCCAGGACTGATCTCCTTTAGAATGGACTGGTTGGATCTCCCTGCAGTCCAAGGGATGCAAGAGTCTTCTCCAACATCACAGTTCAAAAGCATCCATTCTTCAGTGCTCAGCTTTCTTCACAGTCCAACTCTCACATCCATACATGACCACAGGAAAAACCATAGCCTGGACTAGACTGAACTTTGTTGGCAAAGTAATGTCTCTGCTTTTTAATATGCTGTCTAGGTTAGTCATAACTTTCCTTCCAAGGAGTAAGCGTCTTTTAATTTCATGGCTGCAATCACCATCTGCAGTGATTCTGGAGCCCCAAAAAATGAAGCCTGACACTGTTTCCCCATCTATTTCCCATGAAGTGATGGGACTGGATGCCATGATCTTCGTTTTCTGAATGTTGAGTTTTAAGCCAACTTTTTCACTCTCCTCTTTCACTTTCATCAAGAGGCTTTTGAGTTCCTCTTCACTTTCTGCCATAAGGGTGGTGTCATCTGCATATCTGAGGTTATTGATATTTCTCCAGGCAATCTTATTCCAGCTTCTGCTTCTTCCAGCCCAGCGTTTCTCATGATATACTCTGCATATGAGTTAAATAAGCAGGGTGACAATATACAGCCTCGACGTACTCCTTTTCCTATTTGGAACCAGTCTCTTGTTCCATGTCCAGTTCTAACTGTTGCTTAGACACATTCAAGGTGTCCATAGATGTGTGGATTTATCTCTGGGCTTTCTATTTTGTTCCATCGATCTATATTTCTGTCTTTGTGTCAGTACCATACTCTCTTGATGACTGTAGCTTTGTAGTATAGTCTGACTTCAGACAGGTTGATTCCTCCTGTTCCATTCTTCTTTCTCAAGATTGTTTTGGCTATTTGAGTTTTTTTGTATTTCCATACAAATTGTGAAATTATTTGTTCTAGTTCTCTGAGAAATACCAGTGGTAGCTTGATAGGGATTGCATTGAATCTATAGATTGCTTTGATTAGTATACTCATTTTTACTATGTTAATTCTTCCAATCCATAAACATGGTATATTTCTCCATCTATTAGTGTCCTCTTTGATTTCTTTCACCAGTTTTTTATACTTTTCTATATACAGGTCTTTAGTTTCTTTAGGTAGATATATTCCTAAGTATTTTCTTCTTTTCATTGCAATGGTGAGTGCAATTGTTTCCTTAATTTCTCTCTCTGTTTTCTCATTGTTAGTGTATAGGAATGCAAGGGATTTCTGAGTGTTAATTTTATATCCTGCAACTTTACTCTGTTCATTGATTATCTCTAGTAATTTTCTGGTGGAGTTTCTTTAGGGTTTTCTATGTAGAGGATCATGTAATCTGCAAACAGTGAGAGTTTTACTTCTTCTTTTCCAATCTGGATTCCTTTTATTTCTTTTTATTCTCTGATTGCTGTGGCTAAAACTTCCAAAACTATGTTGAATAGTAGTGGTGAGAGTGGGCACCCTTGTCTTGTTCCTGACTTTAGGGGACATGCTTTCATTTTTTCACCATAGAGGATAATGTTTGTTGTGGGTTTATCATATGTGGTTTTATTATGTTGAGGTATGTTCCTTCTATTCCTGCTTTCCAGAGGTTCTTTTTTTTTTATCATAAATTGATGTTGAATTTTGTCAAAGGCTTTATCTGCATCTATTGAGATAATCATATGGATTTTATATTTCAGTTTGTTAATGTGGTGTATCACATTGATTGATTTGCAAATATTGGAGAATCCTGCCATCCCTGGGATAAAGCCCACTTGGTCACGATGTATGGTCTTTTTAATATGTTGTTGGATTCTGTTTGCTAGAATTTTCTTAAGGATTTTTGCATCTATGTTCATCAGTGATATTGGCCTGTAGTTTTCATTTTTTTGTGGCATCATTGTCTGGTTTTGGTATTAGGGTGATGGTGGCCTCATAGAATGAGTTTGGAAGTTTACCTTCCTCTGCAATTTTCTGGAAAAGTTTGAGTAGGATAGGTGTTAGCTCTTCTCTAAATTTTTGGTAGATTCAGCTATGAAGCCATCTGGTCCTGGGTTTTTGTTTGTTGGAAGATTTCTGATTACAGTTTTGATTTCTGTGTTTGTGATGTGTCTGTTAAGATTTTCTATTTCTTCCTGGTTCAGTTTTGGAAAGTGGTACTTTTCTAAGAATTTGTCCATTTTTTCCAAGTTGTCCATTTTATTTTCATATAGTTGTTTATAGTAGTCTTATGATCCGTTGTATTTCTGTGTTGTCTGTTGTAATTTCTTCATTTTCATTTCTAATTTTGTTGATTTGATTTTTCTCCCTTTGTTTCTTGATGAATCTGGCTAATGGTTTGTCTATTTTATTTATCTTCTCAACGAACCAGCTTTTAGCTTTGTTTTGCTGTGCTCTCCTTTGTTTCTTTTCCCTTTATTTCTGCTCTAATTTTTATGATTTCTTTCCTTTTACTAACCCTGGGGTTCATTTCTTATTTTTCTAGTTGCTTTAGGTGTAGAGTTAGGTTATTTATTTGATTTTTCTCCTGTTTCTTGAGGTAGGCTTGTGTTGCTATGAACTTCCCCCTTAGCACTGCTTTTACTGAATCCCATAGGTTTGGGGTTGTGTTTTCATTTTCATTCATTTCTATGCATATTTTGATTTCTTCTGTGATTTGTTGATTATTCAGAAGTGTGTTGTTCAGCTTCCATATGTTTGTATTTTTCATAGTTTTTTTTTTTCCCCTGTAGTTGACATCCAATCTTACTGCATTGTGATTAGAAAAGATGCTTGAGATGATTTCAAATTTTTTTTTGAATTTACCAAAGCTAGATTTATGGTTCAGGATGTGATCTATCCTGGAGAAAGTTCCATGTGAACTTGAGAAAAGGGTGAAATTCATTGTTTTAGGGTAAAATGTCCTATAGATATCAGTTAGATCTAACTGGTCCATTGTATCATTTAAAGTTTGTGTTTCCTTGCTAATTTTCTGTTTAGCTGATCTATCCATAGGTGTGAATGGGGTATTAAAGTCTCCCACTATTATTGTGTTACTGTTAATTTCCCCTTTCATACTCGTTAGCATTTGCCTTAAATATTGCTGTGCTCCTATGTTGGGTGCATATATAATTATAATTGTTATATCTTCTTCTTGGATTGATCCTTTGATCATTATGTAGTGTCCTTCTTTGTCTTTTTTCACAGACTTTATTTCAAAATGTGTTTTATCTGATATGAGTATTGCTACTCCTGCTTTTCTTTTGGTCTCTATTTGCGTGAAATATCTTTTTCCAGCCCTTCACTTTCAGTCTGTATGTGTCCCTTGTTTTGAGGTGGGTCTCTTGTAGACAGCATATATAGGGGTCTTGTTTTTGTATCCATTCAGCCTGTCTTTGTCTTTTGGTTGGGGCTTCAACCCATTTACATTTAAAGCAATTATTGATAAGTATGATCCTGTTGCCATCTACTTTGTTGTTTTGGTTTCGGATCTAGAGAAGATCCTTTAGCGTTTGTTGGAGAGCTGGTTTGGTGGTGC
This sequence comes from Capra hircus, assembly GCF_001704415.2. Taxonomy (NCBI): domain Eukaryota; kingdom Metazoa; phylum Chordata; class Mammalia; order Artiodactyla; family Bovidae; genus Capra; species Capra hircus. The sequence continues at coordinate 113,926,436 of NC_030810.1, forward strand.
TGAATTCTCTCAGCTTTTGCTTGCCTGTGAAGCTTTTGATTTCTGCTTCATATTTGAATGAGATCCTTGCTGGGTACAGTAATTTGGGTTGTAGATTTTTCTCTTTCATCACTTTAAGTATGTCCTGCCATTCCCTTCTGGCTTGAGGGGTTTCTATTGAAAGATCAGCTGTTATCTTTATGGGAATCCCCTTGTGTGTGATTTGTTGTTTTCCCCTTGCTGCTTTTAATATTTGTTCTTTGTGTTTGATCTTCATTAATTTGACTAATATGTGTCTTAGGGTGTTTTGCCTTGTGTTTATCCTGTTTGGGACTCTCTGGGTTTCTTGGACTGGGGTGATTCTTTCCTTCCCCATTTTAGGGAAGTTTTCAACTATTATCTCCTCAAGTATTCTCTCATGGTCTTTCTTTTTGTCTTCTTCTGGAACTCCTATGATTCAAATGTTGGGGCATTTGATGTTGTCCCAGAGGTCTCTGAGATTGTCCTCATTTCTTTTAATTCTTTCTTTCTTTTTCCCTTTCTGCTTCATTTATTTCCACCATTCTATCTTCCACCTCACTTATCGTATCTTCTGCCTCAGTTATCCTACAGTTGGTTCCCTCTAGAGTGCTTTTGATCTCAGTTATTGCATTATGCATTATTCATTGACTCTTCTTTTATTTCTTCTAGGTCCTTGTTAAACTTTTCTTGCATCTTCTCAATCCTTGTCTCCAGACTATTTATCTGTAACTCCATTTTGTTTTCAAAATTTTAGATAATTTTTACTATCAGTATTCTGAATTATTTTTCAGGTATACTCTATCTCCTCCTCTTTGGTTTGGTTTGGTGGGCTTTTATGTTCCTTTACCTGCTGAATATTTCTCTGCCTTTTCATCTTGTTTAGGTTTCTGTGTTTGGGTGGCCTTTCTGTATGCTGTAAGTTTGTGGTTTCTCTTTATTGTGGAGGTTCCTCCCTGTGGGTGGGGTTGGATAAGTGGCTTGTCAAGGTTTCCTGCTTAGGGAAGCTTGCATTGGTGTTCTGTGGGTGGAGCTGGATCTCTTCTCTCTGGAGTGCAATGAAATGTCCAGTAGTGAGTTTTGAGTTGTCTATGGGTTTGGTGTGACTTTTGGCCGCCTGTATTTTAATGCTCAGGGTTATGTTCCTAAGTTGTTGCAGAATTAACTTGGTGTGTCTTGCTCTGAAACTTGTTGGCTCTTGGGTGGAGCTTGGTTTCAGTGTAGGTATGAAGGTTTTTGGATGAGCTTTTGTCAATTAATGTTCCCTGGAGTCAGGATTTTTCTGGTGTTCTCAAGTTTTGGATTTAAGCCTCCTGTTTCTGGCTTTCAGTCTTATTCTTACAGTAGCCTCAAGACTTCTCCATCCATACAACACTGATGATAAAACATCTAGGTTAATAGTGTAAAGATTCTCCACAGTGAGGGACACCCAGAGAGGTTCTGAGTTACATGGAGAAGAGAAGAGGGAGGTGGGAGATATAGGTGACCAGGAGGAGGAAGGGGGAATCAAAAGGAGAGAGAGCAGTCTAGCCAGTAATCAATCCCCTATTTGCTCTCTACACTCTGGAACACTCAGAGAGGTTTGCAGAATTACACAGAGAAGAGAAGAGGGAGGAAGGAGATGGAGGAGACCAGGAGGAGAGGCAGGGGAGTCAAAAAGAGAGAGACAGATCCAGTAATCAGTTCCCTAAGTGTTCTCCACATCCTGGAACACCCAAAGAGATTCACAGAGTTAAGTAGAGAAAAGAAGGGGGAGGGAGGAGATAGAGGTGACCTGGGGAGAAAAAGGAGAGTCAGAAGGGGAGAGAACAATCAAGCCAGTAATCACACTCTTAAGTAAAAATAGGTACTTAAGATTGGATTCTTAAAGGTACAAAATTGATAACAAATACCAAACAGCAAAGATTAAAAATCTCAAGTAGAGGAAGGCTTTCTTATCTCTCCTTGCCATTCTTTGGAACTCTGCATTCAAATAGGTATATCTTTTCTTTTCTCCTTTGCCTTTCCCATCTTGTGTTTTCATAGCCATTTATAAGGCCTCCTCAGACAGCCATTTTGCTTTTTTTCATTTCTTTTTCTTGGGGATAGTCTTGATCCCTGTCTCCTGTACGATGTCATGAACCTCCGTCCATAGTTCATCAGGTACTTTGTCTATCAGATCTAGTCCCTTAAATCAATTCCATTGTATAGTCATTAGGAATTTGACTTAGGTCATACCTGAATGGTCTGAATGGTCTACTTTCTTCAATTTAAGTCTGAATTTGGCAATAAGGAGTTCATGATCTGAGCCACAGTCAGCTCCTGGTCTTATTTTTGCTGACTGTATAAAGTTTCTCCATCTTTGGCTGCAAAGGATATAATCAATCTGATTTTAGTGTTGGCCATCTGATGATGTCCATGTGTAGAGACTTCTCCGAGGCATGTAATTTCAAGTACTGTGTATCTTCCATTTCCTCTTCCTACAACACCCAATTTTTGTTGATATTCCACACCTCTATAGAATCTCACTGAATTCTACTCACCTCCAGTTTTATCAACCACAGACTATCACCTATGGGTCCCTGGGTAGTTTACATATTTTCTTTTAAAACATTTTTTTTTAATTGGAGTGTAATTTCTTTACTGTGTTGTGTTAGTTTCTGCTGTAGAGCAATGTGAATCAGCTATAAATATACATATATCTCCTTCCTCTTGAACGTCCCTCATACCCCCGTCATCACAAGCTGAGCCCCCTAGTTTCATAAACACAAAGCAGTAATAGGCTATGCGTGTTAGGCAACCAGAGGTTACAGAGATTTTCCAAGACAGTTGCCATTTCAAGTATCCTATTCTATTTCCCAAAAGTACACTTGTCAGACTATGTGTTCTGGTTTAGGGGTTAGAAAGTATATTTAGTCCAGCTAAGATGTCCAGCCCAGATAGACCAGATTTTTATAACCTTGGTAATGTTAACAAATCAGAAGCTGTAGAAACTTTCATTCCAAAGCTTCAGAGGACAAACTGCTGATCCTGAGGCATCATGGATCAAGTCACATACTGCCTAAGAAAACTTCTCTGAAAATGGTGGCCTAGTAGGATAAACACAAAAATCCTGGTCTGATCCTTATGGACATTTCAGCTTATGAAGACTTTGACAGCACTCCCAGAAGAGTCTGTGGCTCCCTGCTTCTCTGCACATTAACATTGCTCTGTATGAGATTATAGCACTTACTGCAGTTGTTTCAGTTCAGTTCAGTTGCTCAGTTGTGTCCAACTCTTTGCGGCCCCATGGACCATAACACGCCAGGCTTCCCTGTCCATCACCAACTCTCAGAGCTGCATTTGTTTAATATACACTTATTTACTCTATGTGCCAGGTCCTATTCTAGTTGTTAAGTCACTTCAGTTGTGTTCGACTCTGTGCGACCCTGTGCGACCCCGTGCGACCCCGTGCGACCCCATAGATGGCAGCCCACCAGGCTCCCCGTCCCTGGGATTCTCCAGGCAAGAATACCGGAGTGGGTTGCCATTTCCTTCTCCAGTGCATGAAAGTGAAAAGTGAAAGGGAATTCACTCAGTCATGTCCGACTCTTAGCGATCCCATGGACTGCAGCCTACCAGGCTCCTCCATCCATGGGATTTTCCAGGCAAGAGTACTGGAGTGGGGTGCCATTGCCTTCTCCGCCTGTGCTAGTTAGGAATACAAATATGGGTTAAACCTAGACCCTGCTCTCCTAAGGGCCTGGGATCTAGATGGGGGGTATATGCATTAATAGAGTTCCCAAAGGTAACAAGCAACATGATAGAGATCATGAATGTAGAATCCTAGAAGACAGAGCTCCCAGCTTGGTATGGTAGAGCACGGTGGGTGAATTTGATCATATATTCATACCACATGGTCACTATCTTTTATCTTCTACATGAATGAACTCATCAAAGAGGTCTACACTGCACACAACCACATCCATCCTCTTAATTTCTAATGCCTTCTCCCCATCTTTACCCAACTGAGCCATTTTTAAGACTCAGCTTGAGGGCCACTTAAGAGTGGTATTCTGACCACACCTTCTACAAAGTAAGATTAACTCCCTTTGCTTAATATTTTCTCTCTAAAACATTGATATTGATAATAAAATAATTTTTGATAGGCATTTTGCTCAGCTCCTTCTGTCCATTATCATACTAGTCTCAAGAAATAAACAGGAGGTATCTGTTAACATTCCAGTTTTGAAAATGAGAGAAGAGACTTTGTAACTTGCCCAAGACTGCAGTATTTCTTATATTCATGTAAACTATGAACTCTATGACTTATTTAGTTGTGTAACCCAAGGAACGTAGAATAGGACCATGCCTATGATAAATTATAATCTTAAGAGATGTTTGTGGAAAAATTAATGATTGAGTGCTAGATAAAAGTGAAGCTCAATTCACCTTCATAGTAACTTTGTGAGGTGGGTGTGGGGAAATTGACAGGATGGTGCCAATCAGGCTCTCTCGCCCCATGTTCTCATGTCCTCTTGCTCCATGTTCTGTAAACAGTGACTTTGCACAGTGATGTAACAACTGAGATCATTTGTAGCCCTGTGTATGTGCATCACAAGGTACTCGCTTGGCTGTGGACTGCTGTGTACAGTTCACCTGCATGAGCATCACCGTGAAAGCCCTGGCTGCTGCTGCTTTGGGCTATATCAGAGTGACACCATGTTTGTGTTATATGAGGTTATGTTGTGGCTCCATTGTGATTATGTTGTGACTGCTGCTTTGGTTGCTGAGTCAGCCAGGAGAGATGCTGTGTTATGGCTGCCATGCCAGCCAGGAGAAAATAAATGTGTCTGCAGTTCCTATGGCTCCTTGAGTCTCCTTCCAGTCTCTTGGCTCATGCCTTGCCTACCCTGGGTTCAGGGAACAGTGTGGACAGTGTGAACAGGGAGACAATTGGTCCTGTGAGCAGGATCAGCAATACAGTAGGAAAAGCACATGCTATTATCCCCACTTTACAGTTTAGGGAGATTAAGTAATCTGCTCAAGTCTCACAAGCATAAAAGACCAGACATCCATGTCAGGACTCCTAGCCCAAGACCTGTATCCCACCATTCCCTCATCCTCTTAAAGCAAGCAGATGCCTTTTCATCATGACTTCACATGTCCAAAAGCAGAGTAAAGTTATGCCAACACTAAAAAATCAAGCTGAGTTCCAAGATTTCATTATTTGTGGTCTCCTACCCCCAGAACATTGAACGTTATATTACTTAATCACAAATATTCATCAGTCACTCACTGCTCTCAGTTCTGGGCTGTTAAGAAATAGTCCTGGCTGAAAAGGATTTCCCTGGTGTAGAGCAAATGGCATCTGATCAAAACTCCTTTTGGTCCCTATATCTGTGAGTCTGCTTCTTTTTTGTTATATTTACTAGTTGTATTTTTTCGATTCTACATATAAATGGGGTAGATAACCCACTGACCAATACAGGAGACATGGGCTCAATCCTCAGTCTGGAAGACCCCCTGGTGAAGGAAATGGCAACCCACTCCAGTATTGTTGCTTGGAGAAATCCATGGACAGAGGAATCTGGTAGACCACAGTCCATGGGGGTCACAAAAAGTTGGACAGGACTGAGCAACTGAGCATGCAAAGAGCAGGTCCTTCTTGGGACCTGCTATTAATATATTCAGTATTTTACAATGAACCATAATGGAAAAGAAAAAATAAAAACAAAAATTACTCAATTCTCACGTGAGACCTATGAACGAAAAGCAAAGAAATGGAAAGAAATAAAAAGAGTGATGAAAACCCTTAAAATAACATATAAATGATATCAAACAGTATTTGTCTTTGTTTGACTTATTTCACTTAATGCAGGGTCCTTCAAGTCTGTTCGTTTTGCTGAAAACGGCAAAGTTTCATCGATTTTTATGGCTGAATAGCATTCCGTTGTCTATAACAATCTTTATTCCTTCACTTGTTGATAAACACTAAAAATATTGTAAACTAGTGAGTATAACAAAAAAGAAGCAGAGTCACAGATATAGAAAACAAACTAGTTGTCACCAGGGGGGAGAGAGGTAGGGGGAGGGGAAGAGAGGTAGGGGGAGGGGCAATATAAGAATAGAGGATTTAAAAGGTACAAGATATCTGGTGTAAATTAAGCTACAAGGATATATTGCACACCATAGGGAATGTAACAAATATTTATAATAACTATAATTGGAGTCCTTCCTTTAAAAATTGTGAATCACTGTATTGTACACCTGTAATATAATATTATACATCAACTCCATTTCAGTGTAAAAAACACTCCTTTTGGGTTTTTCAGTTATTGATAGTTCATTACTAAAGGATGGAAAATAAATTTTTACAAAATAAAAAATAAATTTAGAAAATAAATTTTTACCACTTTGAATAGACTTTTAATAAGTAATAATTGATTATTGTTTCCTTAAGTTAGAGAGATCAAACTCTTCAAGCAGGGGTGGAAGAATATTTTTTATTAGTGAGAAGTCTCAAGCAAATTTTGATGTTCAAGGTCTGTGACTTCATCATTCATGATGATGGGGAAACAGTGGAAACAGTGACAGACTTTATTTTGGGGGGCTCCAAAATCACTGGAGATGGTGACTGCAGCTATAAAATTAAAAGATGCTTACTCCGTGGAAGAAAAGTTATGACCAACATAGACAGCATATTAAAAAGCAGAGACATTAATTTGCCAACAAAGGTCCATCTAGTCAAGTTTATGGTTTTTCCAGTAGTCATGTACGGATGTGAGAGTTGGACTATAAAGAAAGCTGAGCGCCGAAGAATTGATGTTTTTGAACTGTGGTGTTGGAGAAGACTTGAGAGTCCCTTGGACTGCAAGGAAATCCAACCAGTCCATCCTAAAGGAAATCAGTCCTGACTGTTCGTTGGAAGGACTGATGTTGAAGATGAAACTCCAATACTTTGGCCACCTGATGCAAAGAGCTGACTCATTTGAAAAGACCCTTGTGCTGGGAAATATTGAAGGTGGGAGGAGAAGGGGACAACAGAGGGTGAGGTGGTTGGATGGCATCACCAACTTAATGGACATGAGTTTGAGTAAACTCTGGGAGTTGGTGATGGACAGGGAGGCCTGGCATGCTGTAGTTCATGGGGTTGCAAGAAGTCGGACATGACTGAGTGACTGAACTGAAGAAGTCAAAGAGAAAATCTAGGCATTCTTCAGGATAAATCAACCTGATTTGAAGTTAAAAGGAGGGAGAAGAAAACTAAAGAAGAAAGGAAAAGGGAAGCACCAAGCTCAGTATTGACAGCTATCATCTATCCCAATGTAGTCCCTTTCTAGCTGTGTGACCACAAACTTATTACTGACTCTCCTTGAGTATTATTAGTTCCTCATAGAAAAAAGTGGAGTAAAAGTTCTGATATCATAAAACCATATATATATTCACCAACAATATAAGCAAATTAAATTTGAAGTAAGATGAAAGTTGTATTATATTGTATTTTCCAAACTTTTTATTGAAATATAGTTTATTTACAAAGGTATGTTAGTTTTAGGTATATAGCAAAGTGATTTAGTTATATTCTTTTCCCTTATGGGATATTACAAAATATTGAATATAGTTTCTTGTGCTATATAATGATTCCTGTTGGTGATCTACCTTATACATAGTAGTGTGCAACCTTCTAATTTCTCCTTGCCCCCCCCCTTTTCCCTTTGGTAACCATAAGTTTGGTTTCTATGTCTATGGGTCTATTTCTGCTTTGTAAATAAGTTCAATTGTATCATTTTTTCAAAAAAATTACACATATAAGTGATATCCTATGATATTTATCTTTCTCTGTCTGGCTTACTTCACATAGTATGATAATCTCTAGGTCTATTCATGTAGCTGCAAATGGCATTATTTCATTCATTTCATGGCTGAGTAATATTCCATTGTGTGTGTATATATATATATACACACACACACACACAATGAAATATGTATATTAACATATATATCATATTTTATGTATCCATTCATCTGTTGATGGACATTTAATTTGGAAAAGTGCATGATAGAAATTAAAAAGAAGTAGTAGATTCCTTTGTTGTGCAGAAGCTTTTAATTTTAATTAGATCCCATTTGTTTATTTTTGCTTTTATTTCCAGTATTCTGGGAGGTGGATCATAGAGGATCCTGCTGAAATTTATGTCAGAGAGTGTTTTGCCTATGTTCTTCTCTAGGAGTTTTATAGTTTCTGGTCTTATGTTTAGATCTTTAATCCATTTTGAGTTTATTTTTGTATATGGTGTTAGAAAGTGATCTAGTTTCATTCTTTTACAAGTGGTTGACCAGTTTTCCCAGCTCCACTTGTCAAAGAGATTGTCTTTAATCCATTGTATATTCTTGCCTCCTTTGTCGAAGATAAGGTGTCCATAGCTGTGTGGATTTATGTCTAGGCTTTCTATTTTGTTCCACTGATCTATATTTCTATCTTTGTGCTAGTACCATACTGTCTTCATGACTGTGGCTTTGTAGTAGAGCCTGAAGTCAGGCAGGTTGATTCCTCCAGTTCCATTCTTCTTTCTCAAGATTGCTTTGGCTATTCGAGTTTTTTTTGTATTTCCATACAAATCTTGAAATTATTTGTTCTAGCTCTGTGAAAAATACCGCTGGTAGCTTGATAGAGATTGCATTGAATCTGTAGATTGCTTTGGGTAGTATACTCATTTTCACTATATTGAGTCTTCTGGTCCATTAACATGGTATATTTCTCCATCTATTAGTGTCCTCTTTGATTTCTTTCATCAGTGTTTTATAATTTTTCTATATATAAGTCTTTAGTTTCTTTAGGTAGGTATATTCCTAAGTATTTTATTCTTTTCGTTGCAATGATGAATGGAATTGTTTCCTTAATTTCTTTTTCTACTTTCTCATTATTAGTGTATAGGAATGCAAGGGATTTCTGAGTGTTGATTTTATATCCTGCAAATTTACTACATTCATTGATTAGCTCTAGTAATTTTCTGGTGGAGTCTTTAGGATTTTCTATGTAGAGGATCATGTCATCTGCAAACAGTAAGCAAAGCGAAAAGACAACCTTCGGAATGGGAGAAAATAATAGCAAATGAAGCAACTGACAAACAACTAATCTCAAAAATATACAAGCAACTTATGCAGCTCAATTCCAGAAAAATAAATGACCCAATCAAAAAATGGGCCAAAGAACTAAATAGACATTTCTCCAAAGAAGACATATGGATGGCTAACAAACGCATGAAAAGATGCTCAACATCACTCATTATCAGAGAAATGCAAATCAAGACCACAATGAAGCACCATTTCACACCAGTCAGAATGGCTGCAATCCAAAAGTCTACAAGCGATAAATGCTGGAGAGGGTGTGGAGAAAAGGGAATCCTCTTACACTGTTGGTAAAAATGCAGACTAGTACAGCCACTATGGAGAACAGTGTGGAGATTCCTTTAAAAACCAGAAATAGAACTGCCTTATGACCCAGCAATCGCACTGCTGGACATATACACTGAGGAAACCAGAATTGAAAGAGACACGTGTACCCCAATATTCATCGCAGCACTGTTTATAATAGCTAGCACATGGAAGCAACCTAGATGTCCATCAGCAGACGAATGGATAAGAAAGCTGTGGTACATATACACAATGAAGTATTACTCAGCCATTAAAAAGAATACATTTGAATCAGTTCTAATGATGTGGATGAAACTGTAGCCTATTATACAGAGTGAAGTAAGCCAGAAAGAAAAACACCAATACAGTATACTAACACATATATATGGAATTTAGAAAGATGGTAATGATAACCCTCTATGCAAGACAGCAAAAGAGACACAGATGTATAGAACGGACTTTTAGACTCTGTGGGAGAGGGAGAGGGTGGGATGATTTGGGAGAATGGCATTGAAACATGTATACTATCAGGTAAGAAACGAATCACCAGTCTATATTTGATACAGGATACAGGATGCTTGGGGCTGGTGCACAGGGATGATCCAGAGAGATGATATGGGGTGGGAGGGGGGAGGGGGAGGGGGGTTCAGGATTGGGAACTCATGTACACCCGTGGCTGATTCATGTCAAGGTATGGCAAAACCAATACAGTATTGTAAAGCAAAATAAAGTAAAAATAAAAATTAAGAAAATAATAATAAAGATCCCATAGGTCTTGTGGGCAAAAATCTAAAAAAAAAACAAAAACAAAAACAAAAACAAAAAACCAGAAGCAATATTGTAACAAATTCAATAAAAACTTTAAAAATTGTCCATATGGAAAAGTAATTTTAAAGAAAATAGACTGAAAACTCTTCACATCCTAATTTTAAAAAAAAAGAAGAAGTAGTAGTAGAAAGGAGTCAAAGAAGAGGAAAAAAAGAGCAAGGTTAAAAAGGACAAGAATAAATTAATCCCAAGAATGAATGATATAATCTGACCTCAAAACAGAATTGCTCACACCAGAGATAGAGTAGCTACAAAGACTCTAAGGAAAGAAAAATTGGAAGTAGGAAGCTAAGCAATCTCATATGTAGAAATGATTTGAAAAGTTAAAGAATAGATTCAGATGTGAGCAGTGACTAAACACTAAGCAATATAACCCATCACTCAATATCAGGTTTACACAAGTGGTCATGAAAGTATAACATCAGATATCAGTCTAGAGGCCCAGATTCGGGGAAATTTGACAGATGGCCCAGCTGGCTGAAACCTAAGAACACCTTTTTAAACAAAGGAAGCAGGCCTAGGCGTTATAAATAAGCCTGACCACAGATTACAGAAAAATATTCACTCCTGTATCCTTCTCTTTTTCTTATCCACTTACACAAACTATGACTTTATTCATGTTAACCTCCAAAGAGGAAGATAGAAAAAGAAAAATTGTATTTTTTATATGCATACACATTCACCCATGAATCTTCAATAAAGATCACAAACACATTATTCAAGATTTTCATTCTATTATCAAACCCCAAAATATGCTTTAATGCTGAGTTTGTTAACTGCACCCTATAGAGTGTGGCATAAAAAATGAGCTCCAAAACTAGAACCAGAAGATTCCTACTCTAGGTTCAGCTATGCTGATGCTAACTGTGTGATCTTGCTAAGCCTTTTAGATTTTATGAGCCTCAGATATCTCATAAGTAATGTGACCATTTAAATTCTACCTACTTTAACCACTTCACAGAGTTATGATGACAATCAAGTGAAATAAGGTTGAGAAAATCTGTACAAACAGCATTTATTATTAGGTCATTGAGTAGAATATTGTACTGAATAGGCTAAAGTATCTCATGTAGATATTTGGTGGACCTGATTAAATTATATTCTAGACTCTCAAGACACAAAGATGCTAAGGAATAAGATATGGCCTCAGCCTTTATTCAGCTGATAGGAATTGGCTGGATGAAGGGAGCAATGCAGCAGAGATAAGGACATATTATTGTTTTTCCTTCTGGATATCCTACAGAACTGCTTACTTTCTCTGCTCATGCCTCTGATGATTGACATTGGCAAGGCACATCAAGGAGACAACTAACCTGAATGAGAACAGGAGAAAAGAGCCTTAGTTTACAGATTTCAAAATCTTTTCATCCACAATATTTTATTTACTCCTCATCACCTCTTTGTGTTATAGAAAATCTAAGCAGCCCTGCTTTTGCACACAAGAGCCTCAGGGAGTTACTTCTGCAGCCCAAGATGGAATAAATGAAGAACCTAGCCAACAGCTCAACTTTTTTGATTCTAAACCATATATATTGAGCCAACAAGAAAGAAATGATGGTTGTAACTAGAAAAGCCATTTTTTTCATTTCTAAAACCTAATATTATCTACACATGATTTTCTGAAGTTTGGACTCATAGTTCAAAAAGACATTGATTTAGTTTTTACCCAAATACGTCATCTGTATCTTCAAAACCTCTTGGAGTCTATTGACTATCTTGAGGAGCTAAGATCAGAGTAAACACTTTCATTTGGATTTCAGATGGCTTTATCTTCACTATGCAGACACTTGGGAGGTAACCAATGAATAAAACAGAAGGTCCCTCACACAAGTTAAAAATATACACTCTTTTGCTTCTTCTACCTATTTTTGTTCATTCTCAAAGGACTTTGTTGAGAATATTTGTCAAGATAAGAAACATGCAACCCTCAAATGCCACTAAATGTTTTTAGAGGAATGAAGTGCAGTTTTAAAAGGGTGAGATTAGCCTGCTATTTCAGCATCTCTCTTAAAGTGAAACAGAAATGTTATTAGAAGGAAAAGTCACAACAGCTATCCACCATTAAAAAATCAATAATTGCCCATTTCTTTTCTGTTTTTTTTTTTTTTTAACAGTTAGCAGATTGTCTTGGATTGTGCAGGAATAAAGAACCTGCTTATACAGAAAATGAGCAAAGCCAGAGAGCCAAGGAAATTCAATGCACAGCTGCCTTGAAAGAGATGAGTAGTCGGCCACCTATCTGGACGGGTCTAAGGCGGCAGGTCCCACAGACTTCCTGTCTGTCTTGGTGCCAGCCTCCCTTCCTCTCAGACTTGGTATTTATCACATTGGACACCAAAAGTGATGGGTTGTGGGAGGAATACTGTTTCTGGAGGGCATAATTAAAAGCCAAATCATTTCCTTTCATGGATTGTCTGAAGAATTTGGGGAGAAAGGGATATCAGGAAGTTTTCATGTCCATACTTTTTCAGAAGTTAAAATACCAGACCTTTGCTTTTCCAACACTTGTCAGAGAAGAGAATCTCCTAATTAACTGTTCCACATAATTATCCTATCCAGTGGTTAGGGACATGTCTTTGATGGGTGTAAAGGAAGTTTCCCAGGGAAGATGGTATCTCTACTCTAATTCTTTAAAAACATGTAGGTGCTAACTAGGTTATACAGAGAAAATCTGAGAAAAATACTGTCCCATAAGCCTACAGTACATGGGAGCATGGTGAACTGGAGTTCTGCAAGATGTCACCTAAGACTGACTAGTCTAGAGAATTTTGTGTATTAGGCTAAGGATTCAGGATACTCTTCTCTAAAATTTGGCAAGCCAAATTTTAGAGTTACAACACATTTTTAAGAGTAAAAGCAATGTGTAAGGCATCCATATGAGAGAGGATGTAATACCATATGGATGTAATACCATTACCTATTAATTTAAAATATTTGAAATGACAGCTAGGAAATTCAGGTGTGTTTCTAAGTGAACTTGTATTTGCTTTTAAAACTTGAGTATTTGAAACAGCTCAGCAGATAAAGAATCTGACTACAATACAAGAGACAGGAAACATGGGTTCAATCCTTGGGTCAGGAAGATTCTCCTAGAAGAGGAAATGATAATCTACTCCAGTATTGTTGCCTGAAAAATCTCATAGACAGAGGAGTCTGGTGAACTGCCTTAAGGGTAGTGTCATCTGCATTTCTGAGGCTACTGGTATTTCTCTCCCAGCAATCTTGACTTCAGCTTGTGCTTCATCCAGCCCGGCATTTCACATGATGTGCTCTGCATATAAGTTAAATAACCAAGGTTATCGGGGTCCAGCCCCCGCAGGATCCAGGGGAACCCAAAGGAGAAACGGTGTTGGTGTTGGCGAATAATTTAGAGAGAGAGAGATAAAGAAAAATGCTGCAGATAAGAAAATAGAGGAAAGAAAGAGGCTGATGTTCCTTGGTTTACACAGAAAATCAATAAAGTCTCGAGACAAGAGACTTGCGCCATCTATGTAAGGCCACAGATGCCCTCCCGGTCTCCCGAGGGAGTGAAGATGCAGGGTGCCTTCCTGTCCAGGTCTTAGAAACCCAGGCAAATAAGTAGACACAGTGGACCCCTGTGTTCCAGATGGGAACTAGCCTGAAAGAGAGAGTAAGAGAGAGAAAGAAAAAAAAGAGAGACACGGGGTGACCAAGCTTCTTCAGTGAGCAAGGCCCATTACTTTTATTTTCAAAAAGGACTTTTATACCTTAACTTTTACATAGAGGGAAATGAAAGATGCAAGGTCGTACAGAGTCAGCCCAAACATTCCAGCAGTTTTGCCCTTATCAAAACCAGGATGTTTTTCTGCAAACCTTTCCCACAAATGATGTTGTGTACATTATCTTCTGGCCTTGGAGACCTGTGAACATTTTATGACCCTCTTTTGATAAAGGCTGCTCAACCAGAAAACTTATTTTCCCACAAAGTGTTTTTTCTTTATATTTCTAATCTATGTCAGCCTCAGAAAATGCCAAACAGAGTTACATTTCTCACAGATTAAATGTTCAGTGAGTTACAAGAAAGAACCAATTAGCTCAAAGATCTGATGTGGTTAATTTCAAGGCTACACTTGTTTTTCTTACATTCCAACTATGTTAACTAATGCACTCCCAGGTGCACAGTGGATAAAGGATATGGGAACTTGGCAGCAAGCATTGGCTCAACAGTGAAATCTTACACCAGCGCTATTCTAATAGCTTTTAACTCTTTGAAAGTCTCTATGTTTTAGGTTTCCTGTGCCTCTCACAGTTGGGGGGCTGTAAACAATCACATGCATAGTTGTAAAAGTCCAGGGAAACCTGTCAGGCAAGTCAGAGAGCCATCCGAGGGGTTTGAGCTGAGACACACATTTTATATGCAGGAGACTATTAACTGGAGCTCTAAGTTAACCTTTTCCAGAGAAAGTTGGTCAGGGATACTAACTACTAAGTCACTCCAGTCATGTACGACTCTGTGTGACCCCATAGATGGCAGCCCACCAGGCTCCCCCATCCCTGGGATTCTCCAGGCAAGAACACTGGAGTGGGTCGCCATTTCCTTCTCCAATGCATGAAAGTGAAAAGTGAAAGGGAAGTCGCTCAGTCGTGTCCGATTCTTCGCGACTCCATGGACCACAGCCTACCAGGCTACTCTGTCCATGGGATTTTCCAGGCAAGAGTACTGGAGTGGGGTGCCATCTCCTTCTCCGGTTGGGGATCAGTTCAGTTCAGTCGCTCAGTGGTGTCTGACTCTTTGCGATCCCATGAATCGCAGCACGCCAGGCCTCCCTGTTCATCACCATCTCCTGGAGTTCACTCAGACTCATGTCCATCAAGTCCGTGATGCCATCCAGTCATCTCATCCTCGGTTGTCCCTTTCTCCTACTGCCCCCAATCCCTCCCAACATCAGAGTCTTTTCCAAAGAGTCAACTCTTCGCATGAGGTGGCCAAAGTGCTGGAGTTTCAGCTTTAGCATCATTCCCTCCAAAGAAATCCCAGGGTTGATCTCCTTCAGAATGGACTGGTTGGATCTCCTTGCAGTCCAAGGGACTCTCAAGAGTCTTCTCCAACATCACAGTTCAAAACCATCAATTATTCAGTGCTTAGCCTTCTTCACAGTCCAAATCTCACATCCATACATGACCACAGGAAAAACCATAGCCTTGACTAGACGGACCTTAGTCGGCAAAGTAATGTCCCTGCTTTTGAATATGCTATCTAGGTTGGTCATAACTTTTCTTCCAAGGAGTAAGCGTCTTTTAATTTCATGGCTGCAGTCACCATCTGCAGTGATTTTGGAGCCCCAAAAAAATAAAGTCTGACACTGTTTCCACTGTTTGCCCATCTATTTCCCATGAAGTGATGGGACCGGATGCCATAATCTTCATTTTCTGAATGTTGAGCTTTAAGCCAACATTTTCACTCTCCTCTTTCACTTTCATCAAGAGGCTTTTTAGCTCCTCTTCACTTTCTGCCATAAGGGTGGTGTCATCTGCATATCTGAGGTTATTGATATTTCTCCCAGAAATCTTGATTCCAGCTTGTGCTTCTTCCAGCTCAGCATTTCTCATGATGTACTCTGCAAACAAGTTAAATAAGCAGGGTGACAATATACAGCCTTGACGTACTCCTTTTCCTATTTGGAACCAGTCTGTTGTTCCATGTCCAGTTCTAACTGTTGCTTCCTGACCTGCATATAGGTTTCTCAAGAGGCGGGTCAGGTGGTCTGGTATTCCCATCTCTTTCAGAATTTTCCACAGTTTATTGTGATGCACACAGTCAAAGGCTTTGGCATAGTCAATAAAGCAGAAATAAATGTTTTTCTGGAACTCTCTTGCTTTTTCAATGATCCAGCGGATGTTGGCAATTTGATCTCTGGTTCCTCTGCCTTTTCTAACACCAGCTTGAACATCAGGAAGTTCACGGTTCACGTATTGCTGAAGCCTGGCTCGGAGAATTTTGAGCATTACTTTATTAGCATGTGAGATCAATTGTGCGGTAGTTTGAGCATTCTTTGGCATTGCCTTTCTTTGGGATTGGAATGAAAATAGCCCCCTGTTAATGTCAGAGGAGTCGGTGAAAGTCATGAAATGATAAGAGACAGCTTCTGGTTTGGGGGTAGATGCTTGAGAATTTCCAGTGGAGCCCCACGAGGCCTGATCCTACCTTTGCATGTCAGGCCCCTTCCTCATGACCTTTGCCACGGGCGGGGCTCCCCATGCTGGCTCCCAGCACAGGGTGACAACATATAGCCTTGATGCACTCCTTTCCCACTTCAGAACTAGTCTGTTGTTCCATGTCCAGTTCTAACTATTGCTTCTTGATTTGCATGCAGGTTTCTCAGGAGGCAGGTAAGGTGGTCTGGTATTCCCATGTCTTGAAACAATTTCCACAGTTTGTGGTCCACACAGTCAAAGTCTTTAGTGTAGTCAATGAAGCAGAAGTAGATGTTTTTCTGGAATTCTCTTGCATTTTCTATAATCCAACAGATCTTGGCAATTTGATCTCTGGTTCTTCCCTCTTTTCTAAGTTGAACTTAAACATCAGGAAGTTTTCAGTTCACATTCTGTAGAAGCCTATCGTGGAGAATTTTGAGCATTACTTTGTTAGTGTGTGAAATGAGTGCAATCATGTGGTAGCTTGAAAATTCTTTGGCATTGCTTTTTTTGGAGATTGGAATGAAAACTGACCTTTTTCAGCCCTGTGACCACTGCTGAGTTTTCCAGATTTGCTGGCATATTGAGTACAGCAGTTTAATAGCATCATCTTTTAGGATTTGGAGTACCTCAGTGGTAATTCCATCACCTCCACTAGCTTTGTTCATAGTGATGCTTCCTAAGGCCCACTTGACATCACACTATAGGATGTCTGGCTCTAGGTGAGTGATCACACCATCATGGTTATCTGGGTCATGAAGATCTTTTTTGTATAGTTCTTCTGTGTATTCTTGCCATCTCTTCTTTATATCTTCTGCTTCTGTTAGGTTCATACCATTTCTGTCCTTTATTGTGCCCATCTTTGCATGAAATGTTCCCTTGATATCTCTAATTTTCTTGAAGAGATCTCTAGTCTTTCCCATTCTGTTGTTTTCTTCTATTTCTTTGCATTGATCACTTAGGAAGTTTTTTTTTTTTTAATCTCTCCTTGCTATTCTTTAGAACTCTGCATTCCGATGTTAAAGGAGTAGTTGTTAAGCATGAAGGATATCTTTTTGGGAAAATTACTATAGGGATAATGGAAAGGAGTATAGTGGCTCATATGGTAAAGAATCTTCCTGCAATGCAGAAGACCCAGGTTCAGTCCCTGGATTGGGAAGATGCCCTGGAGAAGGGAATGGCTACCACTCCAGTATTCTTGTCTGGAGAATCCCATGGACAGAGGAGCCTGACAGTCTACAGGCCCATAGGGTCACAAGAGTCAGACATGACAGAGCAACTAACATTTTCACTCTTTATACTTTTGAGAAGTAGTTTTTCTGGACTAAGCCTACCCTACCATTTCTCTAGTATCTTGCAGTTCTTTGATAGTAACTTTAAGAACACCTATTGTTATAGACATGTGAATAAGGCATAACATGAATATTGTTCCAAAGGAAAAAAACCACAGGATGTGAACCAGAGCGTCTGTCAGTAGTATGTCATTATCCAGACACATAACTTTGGACAAATTTTTTTCAGCTTAATGGGCCTCAGTTTTCTCATCTTTAACACAAAGATGGAGAAGAATAATTTCTGAGGACAACAGAGTGGCTTTTAGTGTGTATGACATATGTTACTGGACTGGTTATCCCAGGCAGTTCATCAATCTGACTGACCAGGCAGGTGGATGCCCCCTCTGCTCCCAGAGCTTCAAGTGCTTCTGTTCCCAGCCCCCTAGCTGCTGCTATCTCTGCTGAAGAGAAGCTTTGTGGAGAGAGGAGGACTGGACCTTTTTAAATTAATTTATTTTAATTGGAGGATAATTGCCTTACAATATTATGGTGGTTTTTGCCATACATCAACATGAGTTGGCCGTAGGTCTACAGGTGTCCCCTCCATCCTGAACGCCCCTCCCATCTTCCTCCAGGTTGTCACAGAGCACCAGCTGTGTGTGCACTGCATCATACATCAAACTCACACTGGCTATCTACTTTAGATATGGTAATGTATATGTTTCAATGTTACTGTCTCAAATCATTCCATCCTTACCTTCTCCCACTGAGTCTGAAATCTGTTCTTTACATCTGTGTCTCCTTTGCTGCCCTGCACATAGGACTGTTACCACTATCTTTCTAGATTCCATATCTATACATTAATATATGGTATTTGTCTTCTTCTTTCTGACTTACTTCACTCTGTATAATAGGCACTAGGTTCATCCACCTCATTAGAACTGACTCAAATGTATTCTTTTTTATGGGGACTGGACTTTCATCCTGAGCATAAGAGAGGATTTGTAATGTCTGTTCCAGTTCCGACACTTTCTGAACCTGGATTTTTCTTGTAACCCTGAAACCATGCCTCATAGACATGACAGAAGCTGATGGATAACAGGCATTCTTGAGCTTGTCTTGCAGACCAACAGATACTTGTTAAAATTCCTCTGTGTGAGGTAGATGAATCTAGAGCCTGTTATACGGAGTGAAGTTAGAAAGAAAAAGACAAATATTGTATATTAATGTTTATATACCAGCTTGCCAAATGGCTCAGCAGGTAAAGAATCTGTCTGACAGTGCAGGAGATACGAAAGAGGCAGATTTGCTCCCTAGGTCAGGAAGATCCCTAGAGTAGGAAACGGCATCCCGCTCCAGTTTTCTTATCTGGGAAATCCCAAGGACAGAGGAGCCTGGTGGGCTATAGTCCATGGGGTCGAAAAGAGTCCAAAACTCATATATAGAAATCTAGAAAAATAGTACTGATGAATCTACTTGCAGGGAAGGAAAGAAAATGCAGAACGAACTTGTGGACCCTGTGGGGTAAGGAGAGGGTGTGATAAATGGAGAAAGTAGCATTGACGTATATACACTATCCAGCGTAAAACAGGTAACTGGTGGGAAGTTGCTTTATAACACAGGGAGCCCAGCCTAGTGCTCTGTGATGACCTAGAGGGATGAGATTGGGAGAGGGAAGGGAGACCCAGGAGGGAGGGGATGTATGTATAATGATGACTGATTCACATTGTTGTATTGCAGAAACCAACACAATATTGTAAACCAATTTTCCTCCAATTAAAAAATAAATTTTAAAAATCCTTCAGCTTGTAAACTGCCTTTAAGCTCACCTTAGGTTATTTTTTCCTTCTTTTGCTTCCCATGCATTGTGTCTTTTTTTTTTTTTTTTTTAAAGTTTATTTTTAGCCACACCAAGAAGTATGTGGGAACTTAGTTCTGCAACCAGGGATGGAACCCACGCCCAAGTGAAAGGGCCAAGTCTTAACCATTGGACTACCAGGGAGCGGAAGTTCCACCATCCCACCCCAATCACCACGGCCTTTAAATTGTATGCCTTCACAGCTTCATATAGCCTTGGGAATTTGGAGTCAGCTCTTGTCCAGTGCAATTCAGTTAAGGCTGGTTGGGACCACGGACCCTAAAACTGGGCCTGCACAGTTGCCTGATGAATGTCATTTTGACATCAGAGGGCTGGAAAATTCCAGCCTCAGATCATGAGAAGCGCCTCCATTTTGAATATGCAGAAGTACATAAATAAGATATGTTGTGCAGAACACTGATTACTTCATCTTTTCCCTAGGTCCAGCCACCTTTCCCCATGCCTAAGATCATCCTGCTTATCCCATAAACATCCCACCTCCCTCCCTTTCAAGGAGATAGAGCTGCAACCTCTTTTCTCATTTCATCGCTTAGTTGCCTTGAGAATAAACTCCTTGGCCACAAACTTTGAAATCCAATGTTTGGCTTGCAGAGTGTTGGATAAAGAGAATTGGTTCTGTAACAATCCCTGTTCTTGTGGTCAGTAGAACTGTGAATGAAGCTCAAGTAGATATTATGGCTTTCACTGCTAACTTAAAAAGTAATAAAAATATATTCAGTTAAAAGAAATAAGTAAATATCAACCTCTGTTCATCTTTATTCATTGAAGCCCCTAGGCTCTAGTTCCTCTTTAAGTGTCCATGACATTTTCAGTGGTACAATCTGAGGTAGGCATGTATTTCTCATAGGTCACAGACAGGTCCTTCCTGTGGCAGACAAGGCACCACTTCTTCAAAATATACTGAAGTCTTCCAAAATCACCTGCAGAAGTTGACTGCCTGTCTCATCCCTGCCTGTCTGTCTCACATCTAGGATTCTCTCAAGGTGAGAGTACTTTGAAAATGTGACCTCATTAAATATGAGACCTGGCAGCCTGGCCATGAGGGGCTGGCTGCCAAGGATTGAGCAAAGACTGCCTCCTCATAAGCTTGATGTTCTAATACAATTTCAATCTGGTTTTTTAATTGTTTCAATACATTTAAATACTTCAGAAAGTATAAATTGACTGAAAAGTGGAAAAGCTTGGAATTTGAACCAGGAATTTGCCAAATAAGAACTAATTTAAGTGTAGAATGCACTGAGGCATTGGGAAGCCATCTGAAGAGGTAAAGGTGTTTGGAAAGTGGTTTATGAGCAAAATAATTTTCAAGATACTACTGATTCAGAAAATGTAAAATTAGCAAAAGATTTTGGAGATCACATAGCTTGGAGAATATGGCTCACATCACTAATAGGTGATAAAATGGACTCCCACTAGGGCAGGGGTGAATTTAGCCAATTTTATTCAAATTAGAATCAGCAACCTTAATGTTTTGAGGGGTCACATGTGGTTCCCTTGGTCTAGTGAAATGACAGGTATCTGAGAGGCAATCTGACCTCTAAACTTTATTCTGCCACTGATTCACGTACTGACCTGAGACATCACTTATTCTCTATGGGGGAGATTAAAGTATTAGTGATCTTTGCTCTAACAATGCTTCTTGGTGGAAACACTCAGAAAATCATCCAAGATAATGACAATAAAAAAAAGAGAACAGATGGTACTGAAATGATTCAGAATGATAACACCTACATTGAAGCATCTATATTAAATATACCTAGGCTTTATTGGGATTGTTAATGAGAACTTACCAAGCAGGCATTCTCTAATCTCTCATCTCCTTTCTCCCACTCTCCCTTCACATGAATTCTCATCAGTTTCTCTCTGTAAACTAATTTTATTTATGCCCCCTTTCTGCATACTAATTTCCCCTTTCACCCAGTTCCAGTCCCACTAGATGTATAATCTGAGCCCATTACCTAAACTATCTGAGTGCCAAATCTAAGGTCATAGAACTGAGCTGTTTGCAGTGGCTCATGGATTTCAGATCTTTCACAAGTTCAGGAAGAGAAAAGAATAAATATACTTACCATTTCAGGATCCAAATGATATAATGAGCTGAGTTAATGCTAACAAAGAATACTTACATCAATAAGTTGTTGCCATCTGAATCCAGGGGAATGTAATGAACAGTGTATGACTATCAGACATTTTGTTATCTCCCTTTCTGAGTTCTACATGTCAAGCTGTACTACAGTTGATGTTCATTAGGAGAGGGATCTTCCCACCTGTTGTTGTAAGGAGCATAGTGAATAAACAAGCCTATCTTAAGGGAGAGTTTCACATCAAGAATGTTCAGGAGTCAAGAAGGAATCAGAGATTGTTATATAGATACATATTTAATATAGTAAATGTGATTGTGGTTACAGATACATATTTGGTGCTTTATCAAGTAGTATGAGTTACAGAATACACAACACATTGGATACAAAATTTGAAGATAAACAGTTGTTCCTAAATGAAAAACATGGGATACATGCTGATGAATGGTTTTCCAAACTTTCATTTCTACTCTTTTCTCCAGGCTGGTCTCCTGAAGATGAGTTGCAAGTTGTAACAGTCTTAAAAAAAAAAAACTCAGTCCCCCAAATTCTAATAGCATATGATATGAAAAGAACTTTTGGCAAAACCTATCCAGATTACTTCTCTCCATGGAAAAATTTTCAACATTTCCCATTGTTTTGTTCATGCCTTAGTTATATATGTTTCTAGATAGGGAGTTAAATGCTTTAATTGTATTCATTACTAGATAAATGTGGTTAGACTGAACTATTTTAAATGTATCCTCATGCTGGAGGAGAAGAGAAATGGAGACATAGGTGTGAAAGAGAAAGGAAAATTTTCTCAGGTGAGAAAACAAGAGACTTATCAAACTAGATATAAATGTTGAGTTGAATTTGTAGCTTCTCTACTAGAAGATAAAATTATTGTTAAACTGTGAGGTGAGAATAATATTCCAAAGTTTGGTTATCTGTTTTTTTCCCTTTACTTTCTGCTGTGAGTTTCCATTCAAAGCTATTAATGTCTTAGTTGGCAGACTTGATCTTTTCAGTTACAGGGTGTTGGGAGAAGCCTTTCTTTTAATATCTATTGCTCTGATCTGCCTCATGACCTGTTTGGGTGAAGATATGTTTAACATAAGGAGTAGTTGCTAAATTGCTAAGGAGCCTTGTCCAAAGCAACTATTAAACATACACTTATCTAATAGAATGGAGAGACTGGAAAACCCATAAACCAAGATATAATAAGACCTCATGTCCAGAACCTATAGAGAGTTGTCTGACCCTTGGGTTCTGGACATTCAGATATTAGAAACAGTTCTCCATGCTCTGCTTTCTTGCACATGCAAACCCACTGGGGAAAGGATGGTCTCCATGTTTCTTCTTTTATCTAATCAAGACTCCCTAGGATTTTAAAATGGAGTTTCACATCTAGTTTTATTGTTAGTCAAGAAATGCCTTCCTGCAAATCTTGGTGGTGACACCAAAAAGTTATTTGATTTTCAATCAAGTGGAGTTGCTCTTAAATGTTTCCTAGTGAATGGACTCACTTTGTAGGTAAGTCTGGGCACTTACTTCTTCACCACTTCTCACTCCTCCTTTCTCCTCTTTCTTTTCTCATGACCCTATTTGTACCAAACTTGCTAAATTACCAGGAAACAAAGAAAATGGCTACTAGAAAGAATGATTTCAAGAGTAAAAATCATTTCCCTGAAATATAAATAGCCTTTGAAATGATTCTCCAATTATCAAATTTGTGATGGGACAGATAGCTGGAAAAATCCCTAACAAAGAATGTTTATTAGTTTACCAATTGATTTATTATACTTTGTGAAATAATAATAACTCCACCCTATTGAAAGGGGGTGTATACAGAGAACAGCAACCAAGCAAAATTGATGGCTCTGTAGAAGGCAAAAATAAAAACAATTTCTTTAACAAATTTTTCTCTTAATGCACTAAAAACTGAAATCTGCTTAAAGCGTAATTTGTACAGTAGAGAATGAGTACATGGGTGGTTTTGGGAGTGGGGCACAAAATGTGTTTATAAATTTGCTTCTACTGATTTGAAAGCAAAATTACTGAAACACATCAGTTTTACATTTCAGAAGATGTCTGTGTGTGTGTGTGTGTGTCTGTGTGTGTGTGTGTGTGTGTGTGTGTGTGTCTTGGTGGTGGTTGCTCATATGAACAAGCACTGCTTTAGCAGCTAAACATGGAACACAGCCTCCTAACTTACTCTAGAATAGATAGTCTTCCTCTTTGTTCTGGTCAAATTTGGATGCTCATCTGAGGCCAAGCTCAAACTATATCAAACACAAGCAGAGAGACAGGGCATGGCGGTTTCCTGGCCTCCCTAATCTTGGGTTTCTCTCAAGGATGAGAAACATGTACTCCTGTTCCCGTTGACCACCTCGCTACATCCCAGATCTACACAGGACTGTGTTACATTTTCTCAAGGGAGGAACACATCAGCGCCAAGGCCTCCTCCACTGAGCTTCATACTTCACCGGGCAATTTACTCAAGGGAGATTGCGGAGGAAGGGGAGGAGGGAAAAGGAGTGATAAACAAACATTACACATTCTTTTCCTGAAAAGATCTCCCTAGTTTTCCCAACTTCCCAAAATTTAAAAGAACGCTATTTTGTTTGTTTTACCATGGAAATTTTTGGTAGCTCAGGTTTTTCTCTTCTGAGTTTAAAAACACTCAAAATATGCCAAAGAACTTTCTAGGGCAATGTTTATATGTTTGCTTTTTCATTTGGGGCTGTGATATTTATACTCCTTTTAATTTTTTACTTAGAAGAGTGTCTAATGTGTGTGTTCATACTGCTTTAAGTTTAAAATCCTGTTTACATATATATTCCACGTCACCAGTTGACTGCAAGGCATTTGTGCCTCTTGTAGCCTTCACAGCTCTGCCCTCCTGGTGCTTATCCTGCTTTTTCTGCCTCCTGTGTTTTCAGCTTATGAAAAGGCGAAGGCCCTTTTTATCCTCCACTGACAAGTCTACACACTTACATAGGATGTGCAGTCAATTTGTGAATATGGTAAGCTTGAGTCTTTGTAACATCGACCATCTTGGTGAACTTTCTAGTCTCTAGTCAATTCTTTGGGTATTTGTAAACATTTGGTTATTTCAAATAATATGAATAAAATATTTGAAATTTTAATGACATGAAAATTTTTCTTAAAAATGTTTTAGCATTCAGAAAAAACAACTCACCTAGATTCTTTGGTTCTTAAATTTTCTAGCTGCTTGAGCAAGTATAGGATTGGTGATTTTATACCCATTTGGGGCAGCATAGACAGATGCTGAGAAAGGTTGTGCTGGGAATTTTTGTTATGAGTTGCTTGTCACTCCTACACAAATAGACATGGTGAGAACTTATCTTTCATGCTCACAATGTTGACCTGGCCTGTCAACCTCTTGACAATGGAGTTTCTTTGAAGTGAGCAATATTGACAAATATGAATGAACTCATACCAGACTAGCGACTGTTGGCACTAGACCCAGTCACTCCAACCCATTTTCAGAGTTTGAAATGGCAAGTATTCAGAAAGGGCACATTAGTCTTTGAAATAACAAAAATAAGATAAACCCAACAAATGTAGTCAGTGTTTACTCAAAGAATACAGTCATATTGTTGCTTCACTTTCAATATTCTTAGGGAATAACTGAATTAATAGGTTACAGGCATGTGAAACTAGGAGTTTGTAAATGAAAGAAGGAAACAAAAGGAGGAAATAGAAGACTAAACAATGTAATCTCCTACTTAAACATTTAAGATGTTTACTAATCCCTTAAAAATCATTTTTTTAGTTAACTCAGTATCCTCACTTGGTTACCCTCACACACAGTTGGTCTCTTTATTACTAGACTATGTATTGCTTAATCAAATCTACTAAAGATAATAAAAATGCTAGTAAGACTTATCATAATCAAATACAGCATGCAAAGTTTAAACCTACTAAAAATTGGCTTTGTGTAAGGCATGTTAGGGGTATAAATGTGTGTTTTGACTATAATACAATTCATTACTATGGTGAGCAAAATAAGGAGGGGAATGAGCAGTTGCTAGAAGATCAGATCATTTTGCAAAATGCAGGGTACTGTAAAACTCTATCTCACTCAGAAAGTCTCTGCATTTAGTCAAATTAAGTTTTCTGAAGATAATTTGCTATTTTAAAGATAATCATCATGTACCTAACAAACTGATGGCACCATAGGACAACTACCCCTTTTA
Organism: Capra hircus; assembly: GCF_001704415.2. Classification (NCBI taxonomy): domain Eukaryota; kingdom Metazoa; phylum Chordata; class Mammalia; order Artiodactyla; family Bovidae; genus Capra; species Capra hircus. The sequence continues at coordinate 113,952,231 of NC_030810.1, forward strand.
GGTTTGACAAGATTTCTCCATTGTAGTATACAGCCCTCTTGATATTGAGAAGGAAGACCACGGCAATGAGCAGCATGTTTTCGTTTTACATGATTGGAGTTGGCAATTTTGGAATTTTGCACTCACACAAATTTTAACTAATTTGAAAATGGAAACCTTGGGCCTACTTTTAGAGGCATAGATACATTTATAAAGTAATCCATGTCAATCTCAGGTTACTGATTTAGTACAGAATTTGGTAACTTTATGTGTGGGAAGGTCTGAGGGAATTATAAGAAGCCCCATGGATTGTGTTCAGATCGATTTTATATAAACACAATACATTCTTGGCTGTATCTCTTGTTTATAATCTCTAGTTAACACAAAGATGGTCTCAGAGGAAGACCAATGTTTTGAACAATGTATTTGCTTAAAAACTCAAATAGTGGTTGCCTCATAAAATGCCTACCACATTTTACTAACCAAATTCAGAAAATAATGAGTGGCCTCCCTGGATCAGAATTAAAACAACAAATGAGATCAATTAATTTCACTTGAAATTGGTTTTTCCACATCCATATTCTTTTTTCATCCAAATTTAGATGGCAATCCATTACCAAGTGGAGTCACATTCAATGATATCATATTTCTGCTTTATATTTCCCTAAGTAGAGTTTTTCTGTTGTTCTTACTGAGTTTCACAACAACCTACAAGTGTAGAGCTTAGTTGGGAATGCGGGCAGGAAGGGGACACTGGAAAAGGAAGACACTGGGGCAATAGATAATCTTCCAAAACAATGTGGGCAAAAGAGTAAGCAACCCTCCCTGGGGTTTTCCATCTCAGAATCTTCGAGCAAGCTGCTACAGGAAGATATGTGGGTTGCTGCAAAGTGCAGGGTGATTATGGATGAAATAACTCTCAGGATGATTCTCACAGCCTGATTACATTGCTACTTGATGAACTCCTGATAAAATTCAGAGCGCACAAAGCGAGGCAGCGAATCCTTTTCCATCAGAGCATGGATTCTTTTCTGGGCCACATCAAAGCTACTTGGGGAAGGCTCCACCAAATTCTTCACTGTGATTTCCTTCGTGAAGTGATCAATATTCACCTGTGAGCCAGAAAACAGGATCACTGAGTCAGCCCAGGTTGCGGGATTTGAGGAGGGGTAGGGAGAAAAGTACTTCTCACATAACACATGAGGGGAAGCGAGGCATAGGAAATTAGAATAGCTTATCACTTCTATTTTATATACAGTAGGGTAAGGCAACTGGTGCTTCAACAAATGCATGACTCAGATTACAATCTAACCAGTATTAGGCACCCAGTGTTAGAAATAAACAACTGATTCAGGCAGACCTCATATAAGCTTCTCAATAACTCTAAAAAATGAGTCTTTCCCTTTCTAAGCAAAAGGCAGATAGATAGAGACTTCAAGATCACAGAGCTAATGAATGTATTTGAAGGCAGAAACTCGGAATTTGAATCTAGGTATCCTGATGCCTAATCCCATAGTCTTCCTACCACAGCATTTGGTTTCACCCCTAATGGGGAGAATGAAGAGAGAGAAATTCTGATCAGCGATCCAAGACTTTGTGCGTGTCTCTAGAAGAATAAGGAAACTTGTTTTTTTCCTGAAACAAACAAAGACACAGTGGTTTTAACACAACATGCATAACAATAGCAACTGACATTTATTGAGTGCTGAGAACTTTACTTTCACCAGCACTGTGCTGTGAACTCCTTGAATCTTACAACTCTGAGAGGCAATACTGACATCCACATTTTACAACTGAGGAGCAGAAGAGTTAAAGTGATTTGCCCAAAATCATAAGGGGTAGATAGAAGATTCAAAAGCCCAGCAATGTTGCTTTTACCCAGGAGAATGGAGTGTTGGGAGGCATCATGGCTTATTTGGCCTGAATGCAGGACCATTCTACACCGTGTCACTCCCAGGGACATCATTCATGTGAGGGTCCATGTGAATGGTCCCCTGGGCTTGTGCAATGTACAGCCTGCCTGGGCTTGCCTGAGTATAATTTGACAGAAATCATTGTTTATCACATTGTTATTCCAACGACTCTTGTACCTCAGTGTAAAGAAGAAAGAAACAAAACCCAAATCAACCAATGGTTCTGAACTGAAACATTAGGAAGTGTTTGGGTCTCTCCTGGGCTGCTAAAGTTTCTTGATACTGAGAAAAGCTATTTGTGCTCAAATAATTATGGAGTGTCTTTAGGTCAGAGTCAGGGACAAAGGCATGACTGGGGACAGCCAGGCCAGAACAGACAGAAGTGACTGTGATTGAAGGTCCAGGACGAAGTGAGTTGAGGCTATGACGTGCTTTCCACAGGTGAGAGCAACCTAGTGTGTTTTATGCAGGAATGGTGGAAGACTTCACAGACTGCGCTAGAAACGGCCTCAAAGGTGAGGTAGTCAGATGTCTCTCTTCATAGGTGAAGACTCCAAGATCCAAAGAGGTCAATTTACATGCCTACAAACAGCTAGTGAGGAACAGTCTGTTATTCTTCCTGCCACACTAAAGCAATGCTTCTTCCTTCTCTTAAATATATACTGAACTAGATGAGCAGCCAGACTTACTCAAAACAGTTGAAAAATTTTAAAACTAAAAATTATAAAATTTTGAACAATTATAAAGCTATCTATTAATCCTACTTTTTAAAGAATTCATATGTTTTTTAAAGAAGTGATGCATATTTTAACCTCTCTAACACATAAATAGCAAATAACAGCTATTTTTTCTTACTATTTTTATGTGCATGAGCTCCTCTAATGAATCATTTTGATATATACTCATCTGTACAATACTGAGCAAAGAAAAAAATTTTTATTAAGATATGGACATGACAATTTTTAGTATATAAATTATCTGTTTATCGAACTACACAGGGTAATTTCTCATTTTTAAATCTTACTTCCAATTTTTTATCACTGTATCTCTCCTTCAGTTCCTGATATTAAAGAGCTGAAGTGAATATTCAGATAAAGAAAATTTAAATTATTATTTGCCTGGGTAAACTTGTTATACAGTTCATTCTGGTATTCATCAAAATGAAATACTAGGCCTTCCCTAGTGGTACAGTGGATAAGAATCCTCCTGCTAATGCAGGAGACACAGGTTCAGTCCCTGGTATGGGAAGATTCTATATGCAGCGGAGCAGCTAAGACCATGCACCACAACAATGGAGCCTGTACTCTAGAGCCTGCAAAGCGCAACTACTGAGCCTGTGCGCTTCAACTACTGAAGTCTGCACCAAGAGCGAGTGCTCTACAAGAGAAGCTATCGCAATGCACTGCAAGGAAGAGTAGCCCCTGCTTGTCACAACTAGGGAAAGCCCACACACAGCAACGAAGACCCAGTGCAACCAAAAATAAATGGTAACAAATAAGTAAATAAATAAAAACATGTTTTTAAAAGTGAAATCATAAATTTTTGTCAAAATGCAAGCTAACTTTTAAAACAATAGCTACAATTTATTAAACATCCTCTAGGTATATACACATACCACACACATACATAAAATTATTACAATTAAAGAGAATTGAGAATTAGAAAGCTTTAGTTAGAAACTTGCCCAAAGTCATACATCAAGAAAGGTCTGGAGTCAGTATACCTGCATCCATTCATCTCACAAACATTCACAGAGTGTTTATTATGTAACAGGAGTGGGATTTACATCCCTCTGATGCTCAAGTCTGGAGAAGGCAATGGCACCCTACTCCAGTACTCTTGCCTGGAGAATCCCATGAATGGAGGAGCCTGGTAGGCTACAGTCCATGGGGTCGCTAAGAGTCAGACACGACTGAGCGACTTCACTCTCACTTTTCACTTTCATGCATTGGAGAAAGAAATGGCAACCCACTTCAATATTCTTGCCTGGAGAATCCCAGGGATGGGGAAGCATCTTGGGCTGTCGTCTATGGGGTCGCACAGAGTCGGACACAACTGACGCAACTTAGCAGCAGTAGCAGCAGCAGCAGATGCTCAAGTCAGAGACTGGAGGCCAAAGCTGTTTTAATTAGAGCCCAAAGGTCCTTATAATGAAGGCCATTATTTGTGTGTTCTAGTAACTCAGCAAGGGTTTTATTTATTTTGAAACTCCATTCTTAATTTCTCATATTTTCATGATACCCATGAGTGTTCTAGTAAGGAACTTTGAGAACAATGCTTTCCTAGAGCTCAGAGCAGCTAGCAATAGCTTGGATGGGTCTCCATTATTTGCATATGTTCAAATCCTAGACTTCTGTGAAGAGGAATGAAGGTGGTAAGAAGACAGGTTGGAAATGGGAAATCAGTCAGTCAGGAAATTGTGTCAAATTTAATACTAACAGTACATTAATGTCCTTGGTAACATCACAAATAGAGATTCCATCCTGACAGAACAGGCCAGCTCCAATGGCATCAGAAGTAGGGGAAAGCCAATACATATGCATGGGGTGGGAGACTGAGGAGTGAGTAGAAGAGGGGATCTAGGGAGGATTCCAAAATAATTCCCACAGCAAGACTAAACCCAAGTGCATGCTAGGATTCTCACTTTTCCACCTTGACCTGTCGTACTCTATACTCTTTGCTCCTCACCTCCACCTCCTATGTCATGGAGGCGGCTCATGTGTTGGCATTAAGTATATAATCTAATTAGATTATTAGATTATAATAATCCATTCAGATAAAGTGGCCCTTTAAAAAGGATCAGTGATGAGTAATGCATTACCAAAAGAATGAATATCAAATGACAGAACCTCAAGAGTCTAGTACACTTGTGAGAGAAAAAAGATATTAGGGTTTCCCTCTCTCAAATCATCTTAAGTTAATTACTGTCTGCCTAGAGGGTTTGCTCAGATCACCTCTGTACCCGACCTCAAATTTTGGTGAAATGTTTGATGTCCAGATTGGATTTCAGTGTGCAATGTGGAATCAGTGACCTGATCAAAACATGATGAAGGGTCTTGCTGAAGCCATCCTGAATTCTACAAAAAATCTTTTCAATTCAGTTTCACAAATAGGAAAGGGCAGATAAACTGCCCTAAAGCCTCTTTGAAATCAACACACATCTTTAACAGTTAATTAATATTATATTGTCCTCCGACATCTGTAGCATGGTTACCATGGGATCATTTGGTTTTCATGAGTAGAAACCTTGTCCAGATCAGAGAGTAAGTGAAAAAGCCTTAGGGGAGACCAGGGGGTGGCAGAGAGTGGGTTGGAAAAGAGAGAATTTTCACCAAAAAAAAAAAAAAAGGAAGGCGGAAAGGGGGAAGGGGAAAAGGTGAAGTGATAGAAACATTCATCAGACATTAATTTGTTCAAATGCTGAGATATGCATTCTCACATCCACTGTTTAATTTCATCCTCACACCAATCCTGCAAAATAGTCATTATCCTCATTTTCCCAAAGAAAGAAACTAAGTTCAGAGAGACTGAGTACTTCACCCAAGATCATACAACCTGTATTATCCTCATTTGTGATTACATGCTACTGAAGAGAGACCCATACTGCTTAGAAAGTGATCTAAACAGACTTCAAGTTCACATCTGCTTGACTGTATTGCTTTCCCTTTGCATTCAGTAGGTGTTTAAGAAAGGTGGCCCACTTTCAAATAGGAATAACCTTTAGCTGCAAACTGTATTGCAGATGGAAATCCTTCCTGGGAAGTAGTTGAGCTGACCCCCATTGACCACTCTCACCCACCTTCCAATCAGGACCAACCTCTTTAGGAGCCTCTGCTTGGATGAATTCTTCATAAATTTTCTTTGCCGTCTCAGCCATCTTGACAGGGGACTTGATCTTCTTGTAATCTTCACAGGCCATCCAGAACTCAAGATTCTCCTCACTGAATTCAGACTTCAGGAAACTTTTGAAGCTGGCAAGTCCGTCTGGCAAGGAAAAAGGTTATTTGAGGAAATGTATTCTATCTGTCTATCATCTGTCTATCACTATATCCCATGTTGTAGCCTAGGTTTATTTATAACACATTTCTGTTATTTGTGTGATAACCTAGCTAAAGTTAACTCATTTGTTAATCATTACAAACCTAAGAGGCAGAGGCTGCTATATCCTATTTTACAAATGAGGTCAGAGAGATCAAGTAACTTTCTATTAGTTAACCAGCTGGAAAGTGGCAGAGCTGGGATTCAAATACAGACAGTCTACATTTGAGTGATAAAGGTTTAACCGCACATAGCATTGAGGGACACTATGATCACTAATGCCATTCTGGATACTTATCAGTTACCAAAAAGAAAAAAAATACACTTAAAACTTGATTTGGTAGTGTAAGTAATATTAATGTTTATTCTCATGTATCAACTACTTAATTTTTTTCTTTCTAAAGTTGATGTTTGGAGCAAATATTATGTTCCAGGAATTATGGTAAGTAAAATAGACATGCTACCTGCCCCAGTGAAGATTCTGGGAAGGTAGAAAAGAAAATGAAACATACACAAAAAATGTATACACAATGAAAGACAGCAATATGAAAGACAGCAAGAGTAACAAAAAGGGTTCTAACCTGATTTTACATTTAAAGAAGGCCTATATGAGAAAGTGAGACAGGAGATCTGAAGGAGGAGTTATAGGGGCCTGACGAAGGGGGCCCACATGTAGACCAGTAACTACGCCCATCAGTGAAACATCAGTCTTTAACACATATTAAATTAAATGTAAGTATGACTGTTGTGGTTCTGTTTTCAGAGTACTGTTGCTCATGTAGAATATGTTTCAGTTTGTAAATCCATGTCTCCTGCATTGAGGGCAGATTCTTTACTGTCTGAGCCACCAGGGAAGCCCATATATACATACATACATATATATATATAATGCAAATATGTATATTAGAGATTCCTGGGTCTGATCATTTTGTTTTCTTTTTCTTTCTTCTAACCTTGTTCTGCAGCTCTAAGCTCCAAAGTGGTAGATAAGTTGAAGGCAAGGTCAGGAATTAGGAAAGCAATGAAGAGGAACAAAGGAAAAATCATTTTATATCTTCAATGTTTTCCTCCTTTTAAAGCTGACATATAGATAGACAGTTAGATATATATCTAGCTAGATAGAGAGATATAGATAGAGAATTGATAGACAGATAGACACTTTTTTAACCCCAATCCTAACAAATCTGTATGTACTGAGAGAATCCATGCACATTTGTTATGTAAGGTAAGTGGACCTCTAAAGGAAGGAGAGAAAATTTTAGTTCCCCGCAGACCATATCAGATTTACAGGCATGCCTGGCCTGGCGTTTGCCTCCCAGGCTGAAGGCTGGACTGACTGGAACCTCAAGGTCTACATTTCCTCTAACTTGTTCCTCATCAGAAGGCACCTCTACAATTCATTATTTTACTTGGAGAACATAGTCATGTACTGAATTCATTTCCTTTGACCTAATTTCTATTTCCATTCTTCTTGAATATTTCTCCCTACTTCTTTTTATAGATTCTAATTTTCATTCATTAGTCATTGCCCAGTACATCGATTTCAAACAATATGCACAAGATATCATGATTAAGCCAGAAATATAGCATTGTCATTTTTCAATTTTTCTTCTATACATTTTGTCTTTATATCCCTCACAGTTCCCAGCAATTGAACTCAATTTTAAAGAAACAGGATTGCTAAATTATAATTAACTTGGATTAGGGTAACTGACAATTCTGGATCCAAACAAGAAACTTTGCATTTTAATCCTTTCTCCCTGTACTTAATACAAAAACATTTTTTTTAATGGAGCAACACCTAAAAATACATTGGGGAGTGATGGTAGGTATCATGAACAGTTTTCTCTAATAACCGACCTAGAAGAATTGCTTTAAAACCACTTGATAATGTTCACCAGAATAAGATCACATGTATTTTCCCTCACTCCTGCCCATATTTCCAGCACTATGTGATTTCATAAGCCTTTCAGGTACGACCTAAATCAAATCCCTTATCATTATACAGTGGAAGTGACAAATAGATTCAAGAGACCAGATCTGATACACAGAGTGCCTGAAAAACTATGGACGAAGGTTCATAACATTGTACAGGAGGCAGTGATCAAGATCATCTCTAAGAAAAAGAAATGCAAAAAGGCAAAATGGTTGTCCAAGGAGGCCTTACAAATAGCCGAGAAAAGACAAGATGGGAAAGGCAAAGAGAAAAGGAAAGATATACCCATCTGAATGCAGAGTTCCAAAGAATAGCAAGGAGAGATAAGAAAGCCTTTCTCAGTGATCAATGTAAAGAAAAGAGGAAAACAATAGAATGGGAAAGACGAGAGATATCCTCAAGAAAATTAGAGATACCAAGGGAACATTTCATGCAAAGACGGGAAAATAAAGGACAAAAAAGGTATGGACCTAACAGAATCAGAAGATATTGAGAAAAGGTGGCAAGAATACACAGAAAACCTCTACAAAAAAAATCTTCATGACCCAAATAACCATAATGGTGTGATAACTCACCTAGAGACAGACATCCTGGAATGTGAAGTCAAGTGGGCCTTAGGAAGCATCACTGTGAACAAAGCTAGTGGAGGTGCTGGATTCCAGTTGAGCTATTTCAAATCCTAAAAGATGATGCTGTGAAAGTGCTGCACTCAATATGCCAGCAAATTTGGAAAACTCAGCAGTGGCCACAGGACTGGAAAAGGTCAGTTTTCATTCCAATCCCAAAGAAAGGCAGTGCCAAAGAATGCTCAAACTACCACACAATTGCACTCATCTCACACCCTAGCAAAGTAATGCTCAAAATTCTCCAAGCCAGGCTTCAACAGTACATGAACCATGAACTTCCAGATGTTCAGATTTAGAAAAGGCAGAGGAACCAGTGATCCAATTGCCAACATCCATTGGATCATCAAAAATGCAAGAGTTTCAGAAATATATCTACTTCTGCTTCATTGACTACACTAAAGCCTTTCACCGCATGGATCACAACACACTGTGGAAAATTCTGAAAGTGATGGGAATATCAGACCACCTGACCTGCCTCCTGAGAAATCTGTATGCAGGTCAAGAAGCAACAGTTAGAACTGGACATGGAACAACAGACTGGTTCCAAATCAGAAAAGGAGTATGTCAAGGCTGTATATTGTCACTTTGCTTATTTAAATTATATGCAGAGCACATCATGAGAAATGTTGGGCTGGATGAAGCACAAGCTGGAATCAAGATTGCCAGGAGAAATATCAATAACCTCAGATATGCAGATGACACCAACACTATTGCAGAAAGTGAAGAACTAAATAGCCTCTTGATGAAAGTGAAAGAGGAGAGTGAAAAAGTGGGCTTAAAACTCAACATTCAAAAGCCTGTTCTATACATCTGTGTCTCTTTTGCTGTCTTGCATACAGAGTTATCGTTATCATCTTTCTAAATTCCATATATATGCGTTAGTATACTGTATTGGTGTTTTTCTTTCGGGGTTCAGGATGGGGAACTCTTGTATGCCTGTGGCAGATTCATGTTGATGTATGGCAAAACCAATATAATATTGTAAAGTAATTAACCTCCAATTAAAATAAAAAGGAAAAGAAAAGAAAAAAAAACCCTCAACATTCAGAAAACTAGATCATGGCATCCGTTCACATCACTTCATGGCAAATAGATGGGGAAACAATGGAAATAGTGACAGACTTTATTTTGGGGGCTCCAAAATCACTGCAGATGGTGACTGCAGCCATGCAATTAAAAGACGCTTACTCCTTGGAAGAAAAGTTATGACCAACATAGACACCATGTTAAAAAGCAGCGACATTACTTTGCCAGCAAAGGTCCGTCTAGTCAAAGCTATGGTTTTTCCGGTAGTTGTGTATGGATGTGAGAGTTGGACTATAAAGAAAGCTGAATGCTGAAGAATTGATGCTTTTGAACTGTGGTGTTGGAGAAGACGCCTGAAAGTCCCTTGGACTGCAAAGATATCCAGCCAGTCCATCCTAAAGGAAATCAGTCCTATTCACTGGAAAAACTGATGTTGAAGCTGAAACTCCAATACTTTGCCCACCTGATGCAAAGAACTAACTCATTGGAAAAGACCCTGATGCTGGGAAAGATTGAAGGCAGGATGAGGAGGGGACAACAGAGGAGGAGATGGTTGGATGGCATCACCAACTCGATGGACATGAGTTTGAGTTAGTGATGAACAGGGAAGCCTATTGTGCTGCAGTCTATGGGGTGGCAAAGAGTCGCACACAACTGAACGACTGAACTGAATGAACTGAACTGATATGTTATCATTTAGTGACACAGGAATCAATAGTACATGCTGAAAGCAAAAATAAAGACTGAGTTCTCTCTCTGTCATCCTTCAAGTTTTTATTGTTTCTTAAACAAAAGGTGTCAGTTAGTCTCTCAGAGAAGGCAATGGCACCCCACTCCAGTACTCTTGTCTGGAAAATCCCATGGATGGAGGAGCCTGGTGGGCTGCAGTCCATGGGGTCGCTGAGAGTTGGGCATGACTCAGTGAATTCACTTTCACTTTTCACTTTCATGCACTGGAGAAGGAAATGGAAACCCACTCCAGTCTTCTTGCCTGGAGAATCCCAGGGACGGCAGAGCCTGGTGGGCTCCCATCTATGGGGCTGCACAGAGTTGGACATGACTGAAGCGACTTAGCAGCAGCAGCAGCAGCAGCAAGTTAGTCTCTGCTGAAATTGAAAAAAATTCCCAGGCACTTTCTAGCTGCTGGGAAATAATGATAGGAATGAAGTCTTATGAGCTCCCATACTGTCAGGTCTAAGACTGCAGAGGAAGCAATAACTTCACAGCACAAGTGTAGGGCAAATTAGCTCTCATTAGCCTTATGTCCCCATAACATAGTGATTCAGGCATTCTGAATCACCCTTTCCACATCTTTGAAAAAGGTAGAGCTAAAACTCTAGTCCTCCAAAACATCGCTATTTATGACCTGAGGATACATTCCAGGATGCTACAGCAATAACATTTACCACATTACCAAAACATCCTAGACAAGGAATGAGCTCAGAAAATAACTTTCCAGTGTATTGAATCCATTTCCTGGATTCACATAAGAGAAGTGATCACTCCCCCCACCCCGCCCCCACAATGGGATTATTTGCTACTATAACTCTTTCTCCCAGGATGCTGTTGATTATCTGAGTTCAAGGTTGGAGTTTCATTTATCTTTGCCCCTCTTTCAAAAGCATCCCACCTCTTAGTGTAAATCTGTGGATCTAATATTTAATAAAGGTTCAAATTGAATAAAATAAGACTCACTGAGATAAAAATTTCCTCCTGTGTCTCAAAACTGAAGAGCACAAACATTAAGGAAAAATAAATTTGCTAATTTTGCCATTACTGCAGTATTTTATTTCATGGGCAAGTTACCTAAACTCTCTCTGTCTCAGTTGCTTTTTCTGAAAAATACAAATTGTTTGCATATCGAAGTGCTAAAATTATTGAAATCATTAGATAACCTAGTATATGCAAAATGTATAGAACAGTGACTGGCACATGATGAATTATAAATGTAAGCTATTGCTTTTTTATAACTATTGCTTTAAAGAAAGTTGTGACCACCAGTGAGTAAGATGATGATAAAGAACAGCCAGGCAAAAGAAGGGAGAAAATTGGAAATCAAAGAAGAGAAGTAGAGGAGAATGCAGATGGAAACAAAAAGAGGAGCCCAGATCCAGGCTATTCCATTCCCCATGCAAGAGTCCAAATCTCAAAGATGTTTCAAGAAAATGTTCTGACCTCTTGGAATTCCTGGGGCAAAGAGTTTCACATAAAAACTGGTGCACTGGGACGACCCAGAGGGATGGTACAGGGAGGGAGGGGGAGGGGGGTTCAGGATGGGGAACACGTGTATACCTGTGGCGGATTCATGATGATGTATGGCAAAACCAATACAATATTGTAAACTAATTAACCTCCAATTAAATTAAATGTTAAAAAATGAAAATGCTCAGTGGAAAAAAAAAATTGTGTGGCTACTGGGTTATGTTTCATTCTTCCTCTGCTCTTAAAAATAGTCACATGGAAGAGTTTAATGTCACTGTCTCATTTTAAACTCCCACATGCAATCTGTTTTTGTATTTAAAAAGCTATGTGCCCCATGGACCTTCAGAAAGAAAACAGATGGTTCTGTATATAAAACTGAAGACGAAAACATAAGAAATTGGTGTTTTTTCAGAACAGAGTCAAATATACTGGGCAATTAAAAAAGATTTTGAATAGGTTATTAGGTATGACCTATTAGGTTTTAATAGGCTTAATATAGTCGGTAAATAAATAATTATTCTGTATACAACACAGTATTGTAAATCAATTATATATCAATAAAGAATATTTTCTTAAAGAAAAAAGAAATAATCTTATGGAAAAGATTGAGTAGCAGCTTAACGGTCTTATTTTTTTAAAGATTTGGTACCAATTGATTTCATTTTCACTCAAAAAAATTTTAGTAAAACATGGATTTAAGGAAGGCTTGAGGGACTGTATCAATGATGAGAATCAATATCCTATATTTGCACAAGTGAATGTCAAATGTTCCTCATAAGTCAACAAACGTGACACTCTCTGGGGTTAAATGACTTAATTTATCAAACAAACATGCAAGAAGGAATCATGATGTTTCTAGTGCACGTTTTTCAAATGTATCTTTCTTTATTACCTATTCTGAACCAATCATAGCTAATGTCAGAACCATAATAGTTCTGGTTATAGACCATTAGTTTTTGCAGATTCAAAAAATATCTCATAAGAACTGAGTTACCAAAATTTGGCTTAGTTATTCACAATGCATGAAAGTTAGTGTGTGGGGAAATATGTCAAAAATTGTTTCTTTTAGGTTGATGGTGTTGGAGTAGAATTACTTGGGCACGCCTATCATTTCACTGGTCCTTCTTTAGAAATAGAGAGAAGCAGAGACAAAGGGGCAAGAGAGATAGTGTCATAGAAGCAGAGATCGACGGGAAAATGGAAAGACAGAAAGGAAGATGGAGACAGAAACACGAGAGAGAGAAATGGAGGTGGGGAGGGAGAGAAAAATGGAGGCGGGGAGAGAGATATGGAGGTGGGGAGAGAGAGAGAAATGGAGGCGGGGAGGGGGAGGCTGTCCTGCACGCCCCCCACCCCCCGGGGCACCAGCTCCTGCAGGCTCAGGCTCTTTTCCATTTCTGTGAGATCTCTGTATCCATACCAGAAACGCTTTTTATTATTTGTGCTGGTTTGAATGGATAAATACCCTTTCAAGGAAAGACTTTTACCTGGAACAGTTATCAAATGTTTTCCTAATTATTACTTGGGGAAATTGTCCAAATCTTAAAAATATTAATTACTTAAGAAGATAATGATGTGGAACTTAAGATTATACACACACATATATACTCAAGACACATATATAGTACATATAATTTTAAAATATTATATCTAATTAAATAAAATGTGAATATTACTATATATTTGCACACACATATATATGCATATACATATTTCTCCTTTAAGAAGCAGAAAATATTACTGCAAGAATATTGGATCTCAAGCTCACACCATGGAAATCAACTATTTGCAAGCTGAAAAACTTCGGTCCCAAAATGCTAGGTGTTAACACTAAGTGCCTCTGGCTTAATTCATTCTAATAGTTCTCTATCTCCTAAAAGCCTGAAACATAAAAACATGTAGCCCTAAGGATTAGTGTGATTGAAAAGGATTGTGAATGGGCATATAAATTTATATCTTTCTCCTTAATAGCTTTAAAAACATGACACCAGTTCTTCTAATTTTGTTTATTGATAGTAGCAATAAATACCTGTACCCAGGGTATGCATAATTCATTTGTCAGGTATTGGCCCTAAAACCACAGGTAACACATAAATATTTATGATAAACATAAATATTTTTCTCCTAGTTGACTTTATGAAATTTCTGTGTCCAAGAAGGATAATGAAGTCATTCATTAACCCAGTTATTCAATAAACATTTGTTGAACACTATATGCATCAGGGCTGAGTATTCTGTTTAGCATAAGAAATAAAAAGAAAATCAAGTAACTGAATCACTTTGTAATACAGCAGTATCACAACATTATAAATCAACTATACTTCAGTAAACTTTTTTTAAAAGAAAATAAAAAGTTGATAATATTGAGAAAGTTTCAAATTAATGACTTTGGTGTTCTGCCTCCAGATATTAGATATTGATTCTATCACAGGTAAACAGAAGATGACCTCACCAAAAACAAGACAAAAAATGTTGTTTGTATACATTTCATCATACATTCTTTGCCACCTATTCTATGTCTATGAATCCTGATGGTCGTGTGGGAAATATTTTTCAAATCCTTATTTTTGCAAAGCATGGAACAAAGTTTTTATAGTGAAAATGGAAAAATGTAAGTTAGATAATTTACATAAATACTATTTTTAGGGAGAACGATTCAACATTTTTGCATTACCGTGCGCTTCCTGTTGTGAAATTATCCAGATGAAAAAGACTAACTCCTGGCTGTCAATGAGTTTATAATCTGTTACAGGAGGAAGATGCTGTGATCAGAGCATGATGCAGTGAATAACAAGTGGCTGAAAAATGTGCAAACAAACTGCTCTGGAAACTCAGAGGGAGCATCAGTCATTCTGGATGGTCAAGGAAAACTAGGCATTTAGTATTTAGATTGGCTCTAGTGGGAGAGGAGAATTTCGACTGATAGAGATATGAATACAAAATATTCTAGTCAAAGGGATGACACATAGAAATGGAGGGGAGAACAGTTCAGTTTGCTGCAGACAAGCAATAATAGTTACTATGGAGAATTTTAAGAACTAGAAATTTAAGCTTCATACTTCAGACCTTTGGAGTCAGTAGGGATTTTGGATTGGGAAAAGGCAAATAGTGCTCAGGTGTATTGGTATTAGCTTGGAGAGGAGTTCTTGCTTTCACTTTTGTCATGTCTTGAATGAAGATATAAAAGGCATGCTGCCAGAAGAGGAAAATAAGGTTTGAGAGGTTAACAACCTGTGGCTGGTTACAAAAGCAATTAATAGCAATTTGAAATACCACCCAACCCATGCCTCAGAGTTTAGTAATATGTACACTGATACACCCAATCCATATCAAGCCATTATGAGGCCAAGCTGGAAGATGCAGTGTCTCTATTTAACTAATGAAAATTTTAAGACAAACAGAGGTCAAACTACTAGCTCTGCTCATTCAAGTAAGCAGGACAGATGGGAATACAACTTGTACTCAGAAGCCCTCCAGACAACTCATTTTCACATTGTCCCAAAGTGAGCTAGATAATCATACTCCCTTGACATCCTTCCAAAGTTGAAGAAATATCAAAATTTGAGAAGAAGGCACTGGCAACCTAAATTTGCCCTATTTTGGGGCTCTTTCCCCCGACCTTTAAAAAAATAATTCAAATTTATGGTACTTCTTTTTTCCCCAAACTTACAATTGTTCTGCAGGAGCTTGTCCAAGGAATCACGCCACTGTAGGGCCTCGTCCAGCGAGGGTCTAAATTAAGCATTAGGAAAGAAAAAGGAGACAGAAAAAGTTGCATTAGAAGAAAGTTAACCACATATGCCAACAATGACTTGGACCTGCTTTTCTTTGAAATATTATAGTTGATGACATTCTCAGAAAAAGAGAGTTACAGTTGTTTTATTCTGATCAAGTGAGTTTGATGAGCTGGGTTTGATTTCCTATATCTATCTTGAACATTTTCATCTTTGTTGAACAATTTGGTGAGGGTTGTCCCGTTTCAAAATCAGAGTGTATTTGTCATGAAGCTGTGTCTTGATATTCTTGGGTATCCCATGACAGTGTCTCCAATTGTGGTCTTTTCTTTCCAAATGTAACTGAATAAAATCCAGTTTTCCTACTGTGGGTCTTGAACTCATGTTCCCTGATTCATCAGGGCTAAACTTTAAACACCAATTTAATCCACAGAGAGCACTTTTTTCTGATCATTGCAGGATTTATTCATTTCACACATGCCTTTTCTCCCTGGCTTACAAGGAAATCTGCTTATTAAAGCTACAGAACTCCCAGTGGGAGATTATATGCTAACAACCAAGATTTTAGAATCCAATAAAAAATAGATAAAACCGAATCTCAAATAATACAAACAAATCATCGGTACAAACTAAAGCATGCATTTAGGAAGAAGTTTGTACCGCATATGTATAACCAGGGACCCAAGAGGCTCAGCCTTAGCCTGAGGTCACTCAAAGAGCATTTCTTTCACATTGACAGCCGATTGCCATCTCATTGGGGCTGATGGAAGATGCAAGGTGTGAAGCTGCCTCCTGGTGGGAATAGTACCATAGCAGGTCTACATTGAAAAAAATCTGGAATTAAAAAAAAATGTGGGGGGTACTTCTCTGGTGGTCCAGTGGTTAAGACTCTGGGCTTCCAGTGCAGGGAATGCAGTTTGATCCCTAGCCAGGGGATGTGGTTCGATCCCTACTAAGGTCCCATATGCCGCATATCATGGGTAAAATTTTTCTTAAAACCCAGGTGCATTTTCCTGCCCAAACAGAACACAATAATGTTTTTTTTTCTTTTTCTTTTTTTTAAGATTTACTCTTTCTGGGAAGAAAAGTGGTGAGACTGTGAATCAGTTCAGTTCAGTCGTTCAGTCGTGTCTGACTCTTTGTGACCCCATGAACCGCAGCACACCAGGCTTCCCTGTCCATCACCAACTCCCAGAGTCCACCCAAACTCATGTCCATTGAGTCGGTGATGCCATCTAACCATCTCATCCTCTGTCGTCCCCTTTTCCTCCTGCCCCCAATCCCTCCCAGCATCAGGGTCCCTTCCAATGAGTCAACTCGTCACATGAGGTGGCCAAAGTATCGGAGTTTCAGCTTGAGCATCAGTGCTTCCAATGAACACTCAGGTTTGATTTCCTTTAGGAAGAACCGGTTGGACCTCCTTGCAATTCAAGGGACTCTCAAGAGTCTTCTCCAACACCACAGTTGAAAAGCATCAATTCTTTGGCGCTCAGCTTTCTTCACAGTCCAACTCTCACATCCATACATGACCACTGGAAAAATCATAGCCTTGACTAGATAGACCTTTGTTGGCAAAGTAATATCTCTGCTTTTGAATATGCTATCTAGGTTGGTCATAAATTTCCTTCCAAGGAGTAAGCGTCTTTTAATTTCCTGACTGAAATCATCATCTGCAGTGATTTTGGAGCCCCCCCAAAAAGTCTGACACTGTTTCCACTGTTTCCTCATCCATTTCCCATGAAGTGATGGGACCAGATGCCATGATCTTCATTTTCTGAATGTTGAGCTTTAAGTCAACTTTTTCACTCTCCACTTTCACTTTCATCATGAGGCTTTTTAGTTCCTCTTCACTTTCTGCCATAAGGGTGGTGTCATCTGCATATCTGAGCTTATTGATATTTCTCCTGGCAATCTTGATTCCAGCTTGTGCTTCTTCCAGCCCAGTGTTTCTCATGATGTACTCTGCATATAAGTTAAATAAGCAGTGTGACAATATACAGCCTTGACGTCCTCCTTTTACTATTTGGAACCAGTCTGTCGTAAATAAGCCAAAAATGGGAGTAACAAACTTAATTAAGTAATCTTTAGTGGTTTCATTTGCCTGACTAGAAACACAGATGTAATGAATCAAAAACTCAACAAGAATTCCTTGGAAATTTATTTTTAACAAGAAACTACCTTCTCCCTCCCTTTTTCTTTCGGTTAAAGGAAATCAGGGAGGAGAGACGAGAAATGACATGAGGAAGGAATTACAAGCATGCCCCTATATTTTTCTGCCTCATTTTATTTCTAACCAGAAAAGGAGCTATTTTCTACAGGTCAATAATTCCTCTGGACTCTTCTATATTACCTCATACTGAGAATTTCTCCTTTGCATATACTATTTTGTACCTACATTTTTTTCACATATAGCCTTATCCATCTTAATTTTTTCACTACAGTCAGTTTAGTATTATGCATATGACACCCACCAAGTCTTTATTGATTGCTGACAGAAACAAGAAGACATTAAATAATTGAATAAAAGAAACAGAGCAAAGGGAAGACTGAATTGCCTTCTGATTTTATAAATACCATTGTAAAATGAAGTCACCTTCCTGTCCTCCATCTCCTCAGGCTAGTGTGGAGGAGCACAGGGAGAAGAAATGGCAAGAGCAGGCGCACCAAACTCAGGCACGTTACCACATCCAATTTGTCTCAAATGGTTTGCTAGAATGAGACTAATGGTCACTATCAGCAGCACATCACAGCCAAGATTAAATTCCTGAAAACGATGTGTGCAGAACTTGCTTGGGGGTAATATCAGTCCAAATTGATTCAAGGACACAGTCAAGCAGAACACATCCCCCACAGCATGAAGCCTAGTACTCTGATTACCAGCCTAGGAGGTGCCACAGGTTCATCCTGTCCTGATTCTCAGAATTTTCCATTAAATCTGACTTCTTTGAAACAAGATAGGTGCAGATCTAAATGACCAGTAAGTATCCTGGTTTACAAGGTCATTGCTGACCACAAGAGAGTGGACATGGAGTTTCTGTCTGTGGATGTGGAGGAGAGGAGGAAACCAGTCCAAAGGAAAGGCAAGATAAACATTTATAGAGATGCTTAACTGCTTTATAATAGCCAGTATAAATGCCACTTGGTCCAGGAAGTGATGATCTCAACTGGAAGAGCTCTCTCTCTACTGAACCCTTATCATGTTTACTTTTTGAATCTCCTACAAGGCAATGTTACTCACTGCCTAGATGAGCATACTCCTGCCTAGATGCCATAGCTTGTTAGTCACAGAGAGATTTTTCCATTCTACTTGTCTGATGGTGCATTCCCTGAAGCATTAATCTACCTTGCAATATGCATGTCAGATTAATGTGTAAATTAATAATGGTTCAGTTTGCCCAAGTTTAGTCTAATTTATGAAAGCTACAAATTACCCAAAAACTTAGACTACAAGTATTTTAGCCCTATGAACCGTGACTATAGCTATAAGCAACTCTGGCACTTTCTTAACCAGAACCATGGGAGAATATTCTATTCTCTCTAATCACTGATGGTTTTCTGTTTTATTTTCTTCATTTAAAAAAATCTACGTAGTCTCTGGCACATATTTAAACTTGCTTGATAATGTTCTCGCTCTTGACAAGAAAAATGAAATCCAGGTTATTTATTGGCATTTAAGTGCCTGTTCAGCTCTTCCTTCTTTCCTGCAATATGTCTGCTCACGTCCAGCCTCAAGTTCATAGACATTTATTGAGGTTTCACCCCAGGACCAGCAGTGACCTGAGCACTGTGGATGGGGATACAAATAAACACACCTGCCACTTTTTGATGTCTATTCACGGGTCAGACATTGTGCATCCATCTTTAATCCTCACAACAAAGCTCACTTTGCAGTTTACCAGGCTGGATGGAGTATGTGTAGGACAACCCTTTCTAATTGTTCTTCCCTATGCACAGTCTAGGGACTTTTACATGTACAGGTCATTCTAGAGTTATAAAGTGGTAAAACAATAACAAAAAAGTAGGTAAAAATTAGTGACCTTGACAGAGAGAAAAGGAACATCTAGAATATGAAATAAACTATAAAAATATCTACATCATCTCCTAAGCATTTTGCAATTGATTAATTCATGAGCCATGATAACAGTTATCGTAAACTATATTTTCATGGTTTCATGACATGTTTATTGTTTATTATGAGGACATATAGCGGAGTCTTAGGGAATGCTCACATATAGAGGGAGGGCAAAAGTGGGACCCCTTAGAGAGAGAGAGCGCAGGGGGAGAATTTAAAGTTAGAAGTTAAGGAGGAGAGATTTAAGATGGCCAACTGGTGAGCAGAGTCATATCCAGCCCACAAGTCAGGAGTTAGCCCTTAATGATAACAGTTTCAGTGAAGTAGTAAGGTTTAGACCTGATAAAGGGAGTTAAAGAAGAAATGGAAAGCAGTGATTTTCCATTCCTAGAGTTATCCAATGAAGGCAAAAGGAAGGGATAGGAATAGAAGAGGTGAAGTGCTTGTGGCTGGGGGTGGCAGGGTGCACGTTTTTCAGAGTGGAGCATGGGACTTGTTTGTTCTAGTGGAAAACAGTCCAGAGGGGGAAAAAAGCAGTCAAGAGTACTAAAATGGTAACAGAAGATGGCCTTGGGCAGGAGGGATACAGGCAACTTTTTTCTATTTTTCCAATGGTTCAATTTTTTATTTTTCTAATGAGGGGAATGAAATTATATTTAAAAAAGAGAAAATGCCTTTTTTTTTTTTTAAGGGACTGCTTTTTATAAAAGATGAGAGGAGTTAAAAATACCTTCCATCCGGAGAAAGTCTATTTTCTCCTCTGAGATTTATTTTCTTCTCCTGAGAAGAACGTGGGTAAAAAGAAAAAACTACAGAGAATCTTGAAAGTGAGGAGAACAGAGATCAGTTGAGCTCATGCAGAACACAGTTTTCTCCTGCTAGTTAAAAGGCATGGAAATGTGCCAAATATAAGGTAGTGAAAGGGGTTTAGGAGTTTGGCAGAAGATGAGAAAGCTTTGTAGTGGTCACTGTTAAAAATGCACTAAAAGACACACAAATATTCTCTAGGGATAAGGATTTTTCTGAAACAATTCAAACTTCTGGAAGAAAAAGGGGGCTGGAAGACAAGAGAAGAAAATAATCCAGTAAACATCAGCTTCAGGTTTTCTTCCAAAACTGCTTCTCCCTGAATCCCTGTTCAGCCAAATAATTCAAGTATCTATGTAGGATATTAAAGCCGAGAATCAAAGCAGAAAATGTAGCACTATATTTATTTTTTAAAAGTTAATTCCAACAGATCAATAACCTCCACATTGTTTATTTTGAAACAGACTTTTTGATCTTCTGCTATAATGAAATATGGTTCTTATTCTCTCCCAGTGCCTGGTTCCTGCTCTCCACATTAAATTAACTTCCCTTTTTCTAAATGCAGAAAATTCAATTATGCCTCACTTCCGGTTTGGGATCACTTTGAAGTAATAAATGGAGGAGAGTGGAAATATCCACTTAGATTGATGAAAAAAAAATTTAAAAGGAATAACCCATCTCTCTAGCTCTCAACCAATCCAACTACATTAGTGTAAAGGTCATTTGGAGAAAAGATTGGCCAATTTATACAAATGCTAAATTTTAAAAGAAATGGAGGTTCAAAGGCATTCCTCTATTTTTACCACACTTCTGTGATCTCTGCAAAGCTTTTAGGTAGTACAGTGAAGGGTCTTGAATACATTTAGTTCTTCTTCTCACTTTCCTTTCTTGATTTTAGGGGTATCATCGTTTTAAAGAAAAGATGGAGTGTATTTGTCTAGTCAGTCATCGGCTGTGTAGTTCGTGAACCAACAGTAAACATCGTGAATACTGTGAGTAGTGATATTACGTTACAGTAATGTCAATGAAATTGTGAATTAGGTTCACTGCCATAACATCTTGAATCTTTGGAATTATAGTTTCCCTCCATGCCTAAATATGTGGGGGTGGTTGGGGAGGACTGCAGAAGTCCTATAGAAGTATTAATTTACGGACTAGGGAAGAGCTGTTTGATGTGCTTTAAATAGAAGCATCTGGTCAAAGTATTCATTCCTGCACCAAGGAACAGTCTTTATTTCCTCTGTGGGACCTTGAAGGGACAATGAGTTGGAGAAGAAACTATTAGACTTAATTGTCTGTCTTGATGCCAGCCTCTTCTTGAGGGAACTGTTCCCACTTATATCTCCTTGCTGAGGAAGCAGTCTTGGATATTTCCAGAGCAGGTGAGCATCTGGTCATCGTAATTAATTGGATCAAGAATGCTCACCTCACCCAAGGACAGCAAGTGAACAGGTATTTTTAACCATACTTTTGTGTCAGAAGTAACTGATAAGGTGACTGGTGTCATTTTATAAGAAACGGCCCATCTCTCCAACGATGTCCCAGGATGGGGTCTTATCTTTTTTGTGTAAGCATCCTGCCAGTAAGCAATATTATGCTCCATATACAGGAGAGTGTAAAAAATAATTCCTGTTTATCAATACAAATGAACTCTCTGAGGTCTCTTATGTCCCTTGGTGAGTCACGGAAGGGAGTAGTTCTACAGAGGGATGGTTCTCTCCACTTGAAGAATAGCCATTCTCCAGAGGTAGAGAGTGGAATCCATAATCATGACTCACTTCTGGGTCTTGGCTGGCTTCTCCGGCTTCTCATTGTATGGAATGACAAGGTCAATGGCAGATTCCGGCTTCTGGAGGAGAATTCCCAACTTGATCTTAATCTCCTTGGCCCTGAAAAAAGAGATATATGAGGGGAAAAGGACACTGCATGAGCATAGAGATCTACAAAAGAGATTTCTTTCCATGTCAGAGAAACAAAAATAAAGAAAAAACCATTTCCCTGTGGTGGTGGAAAGAATACTAAAATAGAAATTGGGATACATAAGTTCTAATAACACTTATCAAGCTCTTAATACATCCCTGGATAATACGTGTTATCTCATTGTAATCTCAATTTTTTCATATGTATTTTTTCACATTATATATAGCAGATACTATAGTAGTCCCACTTTACAGATGAAGAAACTAATGACAGAGAATTCGAATAACTTAAGATAACCCAGCCAGTATGTGATAGAAATGGACCTGACCCCAAGCTGTCTGATTTTAAATTCACAAGTGCAACTAACTGTATTGCCTACCAGTCTTCTGAGGGCTCTGGTTCTAGCTCCGCCACTAATTAGACATGTAACATTTGGAAAAAGGTAATCGTTTTTTGTTGTTTTTTTTTTTTTAATTGCCAGACCTCAGTTCCCTCATCTGTAAAATGACAGTTAACCTAGATGTTTCCTTTAATCACTTCCAGCGATAAAGTTAAATTATTCTGCTTTATGATTAATTCTCTATAAAATGTTCTTTTATATGTATTTGATTTTTTGCACCCCTTTGCCCATTGTTCCACAATGGTTCTTGCAGCAGTATCCTCTATGCAGTAAGCTTCAGTAGATGAGTATTAACTATCAATGGACTGACTGTAACAGCATTATACTACTCCTTTCTGGCTATTTTAGTGAATATATGTGATCAGAAGTCTGGGCACGTCTCCATCCTAGGATACAACTATTTTTATGCCCAGTTTCAAAACTAACTTCCTATTTTCTCAGAAGTCTGAATTCATAAAATGCCAAGCAGACCTTAAAAATTAATCCATATGACAAGCCATTGTATATTGAGAGACCCAAAAAGCCTTTCACTGCCACCTTAGCACTTCATTCTTGCTTTTAAGATATGGTTTATCATATTGCAGGACTTCCTGGTGGCTCACTGGTGAAGAATCTGCCTGCTGGTATAGGAAATGCAGACTTGATCCCTGTCTGGGAAGATCCTCTGGAGAAGGAAATGGCAAGCCACTTTAGTATTCTTGTCTGGGAAAATCCTATGGACAAGAGGAGCATGGCAGGCTACAGTACACAAGATTGCAAAGAGATACGCATGACTTAGTGACTGAACAATTATTATATTGCATTGTGGTTACTGACTTATGTGTCTGTTTCCCAAGCTGGATATAAGACCTCTTTGCAGGAGGGAATTGAGTCTTAAATACCTTTTAACTCCTGTGTATAGCATGAAGCTTGGCAGCATAGTCAACTTTCAGAAATATTTGGTAAAGTGAAATAAACATATCTTGATTTTTGTTCCTTACAAATTTGCTAACATTTATCTCCCAGTCAATGCTGATCATAATCAAAGTTCTCAGAGAGCTGTAATGGGATTGTGATGTCATGTTGAGGTCTGATTGATAGAATTGTGTTACTATAAACACACTTTCTTCATTCATTCACATGAAGATGATGCTAAGGCAATTAAAAAATATAAAATACATGAGATTAGCAATTATGGACACTAGGGAGAAAAGGAAATATATTGTATAACTTAATAAAATCATAGATATTCAATCATATCATAGGTTCCTTTAGTATAGAAAATGTGATTTTGGAATTATTGGTCACTTCCACAATGTCTTTCCAAATAGGAAAAAGATTACGTCAAGGCTGTATATTGTCACCCTGCTTATTTAACTTATATGCAGAGTACATCATGAAAAATGCTGGGCTGGAAGAAGCACAAGCTGGAATCAAGATTGCCGGGAGAAATATCAATAACCTCAGATATGCAGATGACACCACCCTTATGGCAGAAAGTGAAGAGGAACTAAAAAGCCTCTTGATGAAAGTGAAATTAGAGAGTGAAAAAGTTGGCTTAAAGCTCAACATTCAGAAAACGAAGATCATGGCATCTGGTCCCATCACTTCATGAGAAACAGAAGGGGAAACAGTGGAAACAGTGTCAGACTTTATTTGAGGGGGGCTTCAAAATCACTGCAGATAGTGACTGCAGCCATGAAGTTAAAAGACGCTTACTCCTTAGAAGGAAAGTTATGACCAACCTAGATAGCATATTAAAAAGCAGAGACATTACTTTGCCAATAAAGGTCTGTCTAGTCAAGCCTATGGTTTTTCCAGTGTCATATATGGATGTGAGAGTTGGACTGTGAAGAAGGCTGAGCGCTGAAGAATTGATGCTTTTGAACTGTGGTGTTGGAGAAGACTCTTGAGAGTCCCTTGGACTGCAAGGAGATCCAGCCCTGGGATTTCTTTGGAAAGAATGATGCTGAAGCTGAAACTCCAGTACCTTGGCCACCTCATGCAAAAAGTTGACTCATTGGAAAAGACTCTGATGCTGGGAGGGATTGGGGGCAGGAGAAGAGGGGATGACAGAGGATGAGATGGCTGGATGGCATCACTGACTCGATGGACGTGAGTCTGAGTGAACTCCGGGAGTTGGTGATAGACAGGGAGTCCTGGTGTGCTGCGATTCATGGGGTCGCAGAGAGCCGGACATGACTGAGAGACTGAACTGAACTGAACAGGACCCACTGTCTGGCATAAACCAACTCAGATACCACACTATAGCAGATTGAACTCAGCTGTGCACAACATTGTGGCTGAACTGAGAATGTTCTGCTAAGCATCTTATATAAAACATGGGAAGAATAAACATCAGTTTGATTCCAGACTTTACAAGTTGCCTAAATTATCTAATGTTTAGTTTTTTGCCTAGAAATTGGGACTAATAAAATAGTACATACTCACAGAATTTTGTGATGATTTAATACACTAATGAATGTGAATCACTTAGAGCAGCATTTGGCATGTACTACTGCTTCTTCAAAGTTAGTTCTAACTACACAATCATTCTTTTCCAGCCAAATTCAAGCCATGTTCTCTAGCTTTGAGTACCAAAGTAAAACATTCAAAAACTTCCCACATGTTACTAAGAATTAATACATCCACTTCCTCCCATATTCTACCTCTAGAGACAAGAACTGCCAATTTTATATTTATCTAAAGGAAGAAAACAGTATTTGGCTGTGAAAATGCGGGCTGTGTGTGTGGCTACCCTCTGCTGGCCAGTGTTTAGAACTACAACCAGAAACACTAGGCTCACCTTTTCCACCAAGGCAGGGTAACCTACCTAGACCTTGAAGAGTTCCATCCAGGATACCTCTCCTCCTGGTCCCATATGCCCCTCACTTCCTGATCATAGGAGAAGGCATGAAGCAATTGTTTCACTTGACCCAATAGTTCACTCACCAATATTTAGATAAATATTATCTGTGCTGTGCTTATTTGTGTCTGACTCTCTGCGACGTCATGGACTACAGCCCAACCAGGCTTCTCTGTCCATGGGGATTCTCCAGGCAAGAATACTGGAGTGGGTTGCCATGCCCTCCTCCAGGGGATCTTCCCAGTCGAACCGAGGTCTCCTGCATTGCAGGCCGCTTCGTTACCTTCTGAACCACCAGGGAATGTTTCTCGTGTTTTGCTTTTTCCTCCCTCTCAACTTCTATTTCTTTTTCTCTTTTGCACCAGTTGCCTTTGTAAAAGTCAGAGAGATATTTGTGTTTGATTGCCTAGTGAAAGAGTAAGTTGGACACGAAGAGGTTATTAGAATGAAGGTGTTGAACATTTTAAAATTTCGTTTATTCATTACTACTTTGCTCCTTGATGGTGTTTACTGTGTCATCAGTATGCGGAAAACAAACACTCAGAGAGTTTTGCCTTTATCTGCAAGGTGTTAACAGTCTATCGATGCCTCAAGCTTGTGAACAAGCACAGCGGCTGTTCAAGAAGAGGGCAGCAGAGCACTGCTGGAGAAGCCCAGTGCTCACAAGGAGAAGCCAGGAGGGCTTCTCAGAAAAGGCAAGGATGGAATAGCAGTCACCAAGGTGGACAAGAAAAGGCTGGGACTTCCGGGGTAGGAAGAGAATGTTCATATCATTTGAAAGCGTTAGTCGCTCAGTCATGTTCAACTCTTTGTGACCCCATGAACTGTAGCCCTCCAGGCTCCTCTGTCCATGGAATTCTCCAGGCAAGAATACTGGAGTGGGTTGCCATTCCCTTCTCCAGGCGATCTTCCTGACCCAGGGGCTGAGCCTGAGTCTCCCACGTTGCAGGCTGATTCTTTACCGAGCCACTAGGGAAGTCCATTTTAAGGGATGCGAAAGTGCTTCTGTATTGCCTGAGTGTAAATTAATTGGAGAGAGCAGAAAGCAATATTGATGAAGTCTGTTCACTCTGGCTCCTTTTCCTGATAGAAGGCTGGTTGAGAGAGGAACCTCTGTATAGTATGCAGCCTTCAGCAAATTTGGTATGAAAGACCGAAAAGAGGTAAAATTATTGAAATTTGCCTTCAAAGAGGTAGCATCCTATCTTATAAACCTGTTTCAAATTTTTCTTTGCTAACTCTTTCAGATGCATTTACTCACTTAAAAATACTGTCTATAAATGGTGGTTAAACTCTCCAAGACATCCTACAAAAGCCTTTTCAAACCAGAGTGAATCAGAACTCTTGTATAATTTTATCTATATCATTATTTAAACTTGTCTTTTTGAAAGATAATCTAAAAATCAACTGCCATTTGTAATATTGCCTATAGAAAATCACATTTCACTTCCTCAAAGTAGAGAAACACATGAGAACATAAGATTACTCTTTTCCTCATACTTGCCCTGGGGATGTAAGGGAGAAAGGAAGTGCAGTGCTTCAGAAAATACTTCTTTCCATGGTTCAGTGTAGGTTCAAATGTATGACATTAAAATGTCAGTGTACTTGAGAAGTCCATTTGATTGAATTAGGATGTTGAGAGAATACAGAGAGTGAATAATATTACTGTTTCTCTTATAAAACAATAAAAGTTTAAAAGCTGAACAGTTTGACTGATGCTGAGGTAGAAGCCACTTGAAATACCTTACTGTTTTTGGAAGAATAAACAGCGTTACTACATTTATTTTTCTCCTTAAGATTCCTGGATTACTTTCACTCCGCTTTTACCCCTTCCTCCCCACCACAGTGACACATACAGATATGGGAATGAAACAACAACAACAACTGGAAAATCAAGCCAAAAAAAAAGCTCAAACCTATTTATTTTCCCTCTTAAAAACACAAGGCTTCCCTGTGGCTCAGCTGGTCTAGAATCTGCCTGCAGTGCGGGAGACGTGGGTTTGATCCCTGGGTTGGGAAGATCCCCTGGAGAAGGGAAAGGCTACCCACTCCAGTATTTGGCCTGGAGAATTCCATGGACTGGATAGTTCATGGGTTTGCAAAGAGTCAGACACGACTGAGCAACTTTCACTTCACTTTAAAAACAAGCTTGAATGTATCTGACATTCGTTTAATGTTAAAACAACTCCATCCAGAGAAGGAAACTTTCTAATGTGACTTCAACTCAGTCTTTGGCTCTATTTGACTGCCCACCAGGCAGTTTTCCTAGCTTCACTACATTAAGGCTTGTTAACAGGAACCGAGTCATATCTCCTCTCGTCTCACCCCCAACCTTGCTATCCTTTGGTTTTACAAAGAAAAACTTGTTTTGAAATAAAATCATTGGAAATGCCTGGGTGAAAATTTTAATTAAGTGTTCAGAGGAAGATAATCTTTTCCCTAGATGACTCACATTAGTGATTTCAAACTGAAAAGAGTTTGAATAATTGTATGGTTGTGAAATTTTAAATCCGTCCCTCGTGTGGGTGGCTTTGTTTTCAAAAGGCCCTGGGCCACCTCAGTCCTTCAGACTAACTGGTGAATTGAGGGAAAACTGTTACCTTTTAAGGTGAATAAGTGTGGAAAACAGCACAAGCAATCACTAAAACAAAAATATAGCAGAATGTTTAAAAATGCAATTATGTTCAAATAAACTTTGTCAATAACCAACTATATATAAAGCCCTGTGCTGGGTGTTTTGAGGATTACAAAGACATCCCTTGCCTAAGAGAAACGTGGGACAGGTGAGTGTAGGACACATACGTGTAAACTATTTGCTAGATACTTTTGTAATCATGGATAAAAGTGGAGGGGATATATTAAAAAAAAAAAAAAAAAAAGTAGGCCCTAGCCTCAAGGAGCTCCAGTGTGATAACATGAAAACCATAGGCATGTGCTCCAACAGCTGCTCCTACTATACTCTCTAAAGCCCTCTGTATTGTGCATTTGTGGTCTTTGTCAATTTACCTTATATCTCTGCATATTTATTTGAGTACTGTCTGTCCCTCTCCCACTAGAATGTCAGGTCCCAAGAAGAGGGTTAATATCTGTTTTGTTCACAACTTCAGGTTCAGTACTTAGCCCAGGGCCAGGGATTTAACAGGCATGTAATAAGGATTTACTATGCAAACTGATGAATCAGCAAATGAATGAATGAATTGCTAGGTTATAGTAAAACTGCATTTTGGAGTGGGTGGTTGAAATACTGGGATGAAGCACAGAATACATCATCAAGGACGAGGCTGTCTCTGCTTTGGTTAACTGGGGAGAGGTTAGGGTCATTAAATGACTTAAAGGACTCTCACTGAATTCAATTTCTGTCTGAGAAGTTGGAAACAAATGAGAGCTCAAACTGAATCTGGTCTTCTGTCCCTCACACCGGGTAGAAAAGGCAGGCAGGGTAATTACAGTCATTAACAGTCTGAGTAGAATCCATTATGAGGCCAAAATTTATCAGGTTTTACTTAAACAGAAGTAGCCCCAAGGCACGGACTAGTTCTGGGGTGGGACGTATGTTTTGAAGAGCCAGGGAAGAAGACAGGATGGAAGAAAATTGGGAAGTATAGGACAAGATTTTACAACACATTTCCAAAAGAAGTGTTCTAACCTGTCCCCTGCCAAGGACAATCCATTTTAAAGCCAGTCCAACTTAGATCTGTGTTGTTGGCCACAGGAAGGTATACACATCAGAGAAGCACATCTGTTCCTGGCTGCTGCCTCTGAAGAAACACTGCAAACCTTGTTTCTACAGGGGCAAAAAGGACATGACCTTTCTTGGCTCCAAAAAAGAAATGTAATAAATACCCATGAAAGATAAATAAAAGTTCCTAAAGCACTTGTTTTCAATAAGACCACAGCTGGAGAGTACTGGCAACTGGATCGGAAAAGCAGAGGAATAAAGGCGCTCTCTGAGTTCTTGCTGCCGAGATCCAAGTCATGTAGACAGAACCCCAGCAGAGGCTGATGGAGAGAAGGGGGCCCAGGGCGCGTGTGTTCACTGTGCTGGACCCACCTAGAGAGATTCATTTGGTTCAAGACTGGACAAGGCTTCTTGTTGGCTGTTCATTGAAAACTTGATATTAGTAGAGTTTGTCTCTCATGAGAGACAAGGGTGATCTTGAAAAACCTCAGAAGAACATAAGGAAACATCACTGGAAAGTCAGGTCAATTCTCAAACTCCACAGGATCCCCCTTAAAATCAAGATTGATTCTCACATGCCGGGAAAAGGCCCTCCAGGGTCATTTTGATGGCGAGAGAATGTGTAAATTTGGCATCTACCATTTTCCTGAAATAACCTTCTTCTGCTACTGCTGCTGCTAAGTCGCTTCAGTCGTGTCCGACTCTGTGCAACCCCATAGACGGCAGCCCACCAGGCTCCCCTGTCCCTGGGATTCTCCAGGCAAGAATGCTGGAGTGGGTTGCCGTTTCCTTCTCCAATGCATGAAAGTGAAAAGTGAAAGTGAAGTCGCTCAGTTGTGTCCAACTCTTAGTGACCCCATGGACTGCACCCTTCCAGGCTCCTCTGTCCATGGGATTTTCCAGGCAAGAGTACTGGAGTGGGGTGCCATTGGCTTCTCCGAACATTCTTCTTCTATCTGAACTAAGAAAATCCACTCATTGCTTATCAGAAAGTGGAAGAGCACTTTACTAATGCATTGAGATACCATGTTAAAGCATGCATTTATTTTTTTTACCTGACATATATTATTAATATGATACTTTATGGAAAATGACTCTGGGTTACTTAATGTGAAATACTCCTTAGTGGTCCAAATGATAGAATGATGAAGAAAATGCTAAAGCGTGCACAGTATTATTATTACTCATGCATTAGGATATAACTCCAAAGTGACAGCTCTGTTTCCAGACACAGTTGAATCATCCCTGGCAGTGCTTTAAGTTTTCACTTATATTAAATGAATTAAATAGCCAGTACTGTCACACTATAAGATGGCTAAAAAAAAAAATTGAATTGACAACGTCAGTTGTGCCCAGTGGATGCATGGATGCATAGAAGTTACATTTGTCTATTGTGACCTCTCAACATTTAATGTTTTCTGATCTCTTGGTTTGGGCTTCCCAAGTGGCTCAAGCAGTAAAGAATCCTCCTGCTAATGCAGGGGTCCCAAGACATTGGTTCGATCCTTTGGTGGGGAAGATCCCCTGGAGAAGGAAATAGCAATCCACTCCAGTAATTCTTGCGTTGAAACATTCCATGGATAGAGGAGCCTGACTGGCTACAGTCCATGGGGTCACAAAGAGTCAGACACGACAGCACACACACGCACACATGCACACAACCTCTTCTTTCAGTAAGTACTTGTAATAACAGCTACTTTCATTCTTATGTTCAAATAACTGCCCCAGATTAACTCAGCATTAGGGACCTAGACAGGCAACCTGCAGTAAGACTATGGATCTCATCTACAGGCCGACTGACTTTATTTCATAGATTCACATTGAGATAGAAAAGACTGGTCTTAGTTGCTTCTCCTTTTGCTCACTTATTTATTCAACAAATTAAAAGTATGTTTATTGAATGCTTGCCATGTGCCATAGACTATTACAGGTTTTGAAATTCTTGTGAAACACAAAGACAAGATCTCACAGAGTTTACATTTCAGCTGGGTGAGACAAACACAAAATCAGGAATCCAAACAGTGAAATGAAAACTTTCAGCTGCTTGTAATTGCTACCGTGTGACACTGTGTAAGCATTACCTTCGACTATTTGCCCTAATCACAGTGGTCAGCAGGCTTGTGAAAAAGACCACGGTCCAGGGGTGGCCGCTATAGGTGCCTTAGCTGTCCTTACAGAGGGCAGGCCCCACCAGATGCCTTGTCAATTACCAGAGCACGTTAGAAGTGAGTTTTCACTCATAGATTTGTTCATTAGAGAATGGGCTCTCTGCAGTCACAATGATAGTCAGTTCATTTGTACTGGTGATACTATTGCGGAAACTCACATCCACCCCATAGAAAGGTTATAAGGATGTAAATAGCTCTTCACACTTAGAGATGGCACCTGTGACTTCATTCCTAAGTCATCCTCTATCCCCTTGATTCGGAGGTTTCTTGTTGACTGATCTACAAAGGTATTAGAATCCCACCTCAGGGGCTTCTCTGGTAGCTCAGGGGTAAAGAAGCCACCAGCCAATGCAGGAGACACAGGTTTGATCCCTGATCTGGGAAGATCCCATATGCTGAGGAGCAGCTAAGCCCATGTGCTACAAATACTGAGCCCATGCTCTAGAGCCGCGGAGCCCCTGTGCCCCAGCTACTGAAGCCTGCGCATCCAGAGCTGATGTGCCACAATAGGAGAAGCCACTGCGATGAGAAGCCTCCACGCCACAACTAAAGAAAAGCCTGTGCAGCAATGAGGGCCCAGCACGGCCAAAAACAAACTTTAAAAATTAAAAAAAAAAAAAAGATTCCCAGCTCAGAATTTTATTGTCAGAGTGAAATTTTCCTGCAAGTTATAGTCAGAGCACAAAGAATAAGCCTTTATTAAAAGTACAGAACAAGTTGTATAAATATTTTGCACCAATGTTAACAATTATATGGCTGAGTAAGTATGGAACATTGGGTTTCATTATACATATGCTTTTATAAGCTGGTAGTGAAGCTGTGCCGGAGAAGGCAATGGCACCCCACTCCAATACTCTTGCCTGGAAAATCCCATGGACGGAGGAGCCTGGTAGGCTGCAGTCCATGGGGTCGCGAAGAGTCAGACACGACTGAGCGACTTCACTTTCACTTTTCACTTTTCACTTTCGTGCACTGGAGGAGGAAATGGCAACCCACTCCAGTGTCCTTGCCTGGAGAATCCCAGGGACAGGGGAGCCTGGTGGGCTGCCATCTATGGGGTCTCACAGAGTCGGACACGACTGAAGTGACTTAGCAGCAGCAGCAGCAGTGAAGCTGTGCAGAAAGAACTAAGCATCATCCACCACTAACCAGTAATAGCTAGCTACAATTATCTACAAAAAGAACCTAAGAGTGACAAGAATAAGTTGATTTAGGCTAGTTTTCAATAGCCACTTATAATCTATGGCATCGTAGGCAAGTTAAATAATGTCTCTTGGCCTCAGTTACATCATCTGTAAAATGAGGAAAACATTACTACATATGTGCTGTAAAAAGCTTCCATGTGGTGTGTATGAAATGATGCATGCAAAAGTTAGCCCAGTGCCTAGACATAAATGGCCTGCAGTGCACGGTAACCATCATTATCGTCTTTACTTAAATAAC
The DNA here is from genome assembly GCF_001704415.2 of Capra hircus. Lineage (NCBI taxonomy): Eukaryota > Metazoa > Chordata > Mammalia > Artiodactyla > Bovidae > Capra > Capra hircus. The sequence goes on from NC_030810.1 coordinate 113,985,019, forward strand.
ACCCATCTTGTTTCGCCTAGTATTACAGTTTATAGCAGTTACTCTTAACTTCTGGGATATTAGTATTTGATTTCATTAAGCTCATTTTCTCTTCATGGGAGGAGTGAATTATATGCCATAAACACCGCTTTCCTGATGAAATCACAAAGATACTAAAGCGTGAGAACTGGGAAAAGTCAGAAGCAATTTCTGGTGACTCTATACTGGGGAAGATAGAAGGAAAGCTCCATGTTGAAAGCCAGGAAGATATTTGGGCTGCAAAGCAATGATGAAAACAGAAAGTGAGGCCCTCACTCAACTAGAGGCAGCTGGGGAAAGTCTGTCTTTGCAGGACCTTTGTCTGTTCCCTGTCAGTCAAATGCAGGCTGGGCATGGGAAGATCGATAGAGCCTGGTGATGTGTTGTCTTCCTCCATCACTTGACGGAGAAGCACACTCTGTGTCTCCACACCCCTGATATTTCCAAGTGTCACTGGCCTTTCATTCTAATCACATGATCCCTGAATCTAGGTGCCAGGACTCTAGCTGTGGGCAAGAGTTCCCTCCTCACGATACACAGGCAGAGAACAAGTGGCCTGCAGCAACTCTTAAAAATAACAAAGATAACATATAAAATATTAATGAATTGAGGTGTTAGTTCATGCTTTTTTTTCTATACTAATAGTTTTTCTTCTGACTTTCAAGAAGGGAGGTAGGGATTTGTGCTTTCTTACTTCTGAGGGAATTGTGTTGTAAGGCCAAAAGCAGGTATTGGTTGAAGATAATATTTCATTTCTAGCTTTGTTTTTGAAGACCCTAAACTTGCAGGGGAGATACACTGGCTTGATCCTCAACAGAAATGTTGCTTTTGATGAGTGATAAAGAAAGAGGCAGAGAAACAGAGGGGGAAAGACAGAACCTCTGAGACAAGTTTACAGGACTCTGGTTTAGGGTTCTCTAGCTAATCAACACCCCTACTCTACCCTGCCACACACACACATTTGTGGGACTCCAGGGAAATGCCAGGATCATAGAGAGGGACAGCTATATGGTGCTCATAATGAGACTTGACTTTTTTAGTCCCGGAGCTCCAGGCTTCACTCAAGCCTAATACCCAGACACAAGCAAAGATTCTTGGAATAACTTCAAGGCATTATGATGCTTCAAAAAAGAAAGATATAAATAACAATGTTGTTGTTCAGCCACTAAATTGTGTCTGACTCTTTTCAACCCCATGGACTATAGCATGCCAGACAGACTCCTCTGTCCTCCACTGTCTCCTAGAGTTTGCTCACGTCCATTGAATCGTGAATGATGATATCTGCCTTTTGAATATTGTTCAAAAGTCATCCTTCTATAAGTGTGATAAAAAACCCTTAAAACATAAAAAAAAAACAGGAAGCGTTCAAGAGAACTTACTCACCATATGGTTGATGAAACCATGGAAACTGAACTAAATGTGGCCAACTTTCCATTGCTGAAGAAAATTCACCAAGAAAAGACAAAACCAGCTGTTTTGGATAAGCTCTAAGTCATATGACATCTGGATCGGTCCAGATGATTTCATAAGATACTTTCCAGATCTCGAGTTCTTTATTATAGTCACAAGCAACATGTTGGATTTTGTTCAATCTTTCCCCTGCCCTTGGCAGAGAAAATACCCAACTCCTAACTGTGGCAAAACTCCCACCTCAGTTATATAACTGAAAGAATTTGCCAAGAAGTAGGATACAGGTCAAAGAGGCTGTTCTGAGAGAGAAAGTGAAGTGAAACTCTTCCCAGGAGAATGGGGCTAATGCCAAAATTGAGCAATTTTTTCCTAAAAGGCAATAGCCAGTATAGCACAGTGGTTAAGGGAATGAAGGTTGAAATCAAACTGACCAGATTTATCTTACTATGTGCGTGACTTTTGGCAGATTTCTAAACTTTACCTTGCCTCAGTTTCGTCGTTTATAAACTAGAGATAATAATGATACCTACCTCAAAAGTTTTTCACGGTGATGAAATTAGTTATTTTATATGAGATGCTTATAGTATTGCCTAGCACAGACAATGTAATCCATAAATGACAGGGACTAGTATTAGTATTATTTACTAACTCCTGTGCTAACGAAGGAACATGTCTAGCTTATTTACACACAAAAATGACAACTGTCAACATATAAAGTAGGAAGGAAACTTAGGAAAGAAATAGCAAACAGTAATATTTGCCATTGACTAAACCCTGTTCTCAACTATGGCACTAATTTGCTGGATGAGCTTAAGAAATTTAAGTTCTCTTGTCTTCAGTCAAAAACAAGGAGAGAGGAAGGAAACAAGTTTGGTGAGAAAACCTCTAACATCTTCTTTAGCTATTATAAACTAAGACTTCAGGATTACCATACTCAACATCTTGAGAATATAAATGAGAAAGCCAGGACTTGAGAGTGAAATGACTTGTGAAAGGTATCATGGATTCCTTTTCTCTTCCATCCTTCCCAACATCTCATCAGTTCAGTTCAGTTCAGTCACTCAGTTGTGTCCGACTCTTTGACACCCCACGGACTGCAGCACACCAGGCCTCCCTGTCCATCATCAACTCCCAGAGTTTACTCAAACTCATGTCCACCGAGTCGCTGATGCCATCCAACCATCTGATCCTCTGTCATCCACTTCTCCTCCTGCCTTCAATCTTTCCCAGCATCAGAGTCTTTTAAATGAGTCAGTTCTTCACATCAGGTGGCCAAAGTATTGGGGTTTCAGCTTCAGCATCAGTACTTCTAATGAATATTCAGGACTGATTATCCCAACATCCCATGTTTATCTGTAATTAGAATGTTCTCCTCATAATTTATAAACTTTCTGATTCACATTTGACTGTTTGTCTTCTTCATTTCCTATAACTAATCTGTCACAAATATTGTTCAATTTTCCTAGAAAATTCTTTTACATGTGTCTTTTCTTCTCCATATCGAAATTTGGCACCTTTCTCCAGGCCTGAACGAGGATTCCCACCTCACGATTTCTATCTTTCCATTTGAATGTATCCTACACTCACTACCAGAGTACAAACGATTTTCTCCTTGTTTGTAATGGCTCTCTAGTATTTACGATGGTTCTCAAACTTGCATATGCACCCCAGTCACCAGCATGTCTGGTTAAAACACAGATTTCTCAGACCCATCCCAGAATTTCTCATTCAAGAGGTCTGAAGTGGGGCCAAATATATAAATTCTCTGCTCCCAGGACCACACTTTGGAGTATCTCTGATCAACTGTATCAATTTCAAACATCACTTTCTTGCTTCTAAAGTCCTCCACTTCTAAGTTTCTTTCCCTTTCCCCACAACTACTTGTGTACCTAATCCCAATGGCCAACTCTTTAACCCCCAAGCACACAGTCTCTGCCTTCTTCCACTCATGTGATAATTAAAATTCTTCTAATGCTCTAAGACCAGAACCATCTCATTTTTTAAACCCTGAAACCTCTGTAACTACCCCAGTCTGTAATGATTTATCTCTTCTCTAACATCAGATCACAAAACAGAAGAATATTTGATGGACCTTACAGAGCTTTGAATTTGCTTTTCCCTTATACTATCATGTAAGAATTGAATCCCCAGTCTATGTCTGATGCAGGATACAGCATGCTTGGGGCTGGTGCATGGGGATGACCCACAGAGATGTTATGGGGAGGGAGGTGGGAGGGGGGTTCATGTTTGGGAACACATGTAAGAATTAAAGATTTTAAAATTAAAAAAAATAAAAAACTAAAAAAAAAAATTAAAAAAAATAAAAATAAATAAAAATAAAAATAAAAGTACAACACTGAGGTTTGTATAAGATCTTATCCTTAGATTTCCAGTAAGTTACGGAGCAAAGGCTAGAATGCTTTTCTTTGGCTGAACTTATGGACAGCACGTTTTCAGCCAATTACTCTAGTTTCTCATGAATGCGTATCTAAGAGTTCCATGTATATGTACTCCCAGTGAGATAACAAGCTCATTGAGGGTGGCGACTGTTTTTTATTTCCTTGGTCTCCCAAAGCATCTTGAAAATAATTAAGTACTTTAAAGTTGCTTTAACTCCTAGGATGGTGTAAAGGATAAGAGTACAAGTCTATACTAGTTTGTCTACATTATCTTACTAGTTTGTTTATTATACTAGTTTGTTTATATTATCTTACTAAGTGACTTTGGGCAAGTTACTTAAATTCTAAGCTTCCAATTTTCTACATAAAATTGATAATATATTTGATAATAACAATATAGTTAATATATAGTTGATAATATAGTTGATTAATATATTGATACTATAATATACTGATAATATAGTTCCTACCTCATTTATGTGTATATACATATGTTTATATATGTTGATCATTTGCTCAGTCATGTCCTATTCCTTGCAACCCCATAGACTCCAGCATGCCAGGCTTCCATTTTTCACTATCTCCTACAGTTTGTTCAAAGTCCTGTCCATTGAGTCGGTGATGCCATCCAACCATGTCATCCTCTGTCACCCCTTCTTCTCCAGCCCTCAATCTTTCCCAAGCATTATGCATATATATATGTATATAATGGAGCTAAATATGTCAAGGCATTAGAGAGCACTTGTGTGCTAAGTTGCTTCAGTCATGTCTGAGTCTTTGTGAGTCTATGGACATGTAGCCCACCAGCCTCCTCTGTCCATGGAATGCCCCAGGCAAGAATACTGGAGTAGGTCGCCATGCCCTCCTCCAGGGGATCTTTCTGACCCTGGGATCAAACCCACATCTCTTATGTCTCCTGCATCAGCAGAAGGGTTCTTTACTACTAGTGCCAACTGGGGGCCCCTAGGAGAGCTCTTACCACATATTAAATATTCCTTAAATATTGCTTATTACTATTATTGTTCTACCGTGTTTGTCCTACTATCCTATCAAGCACCTTGCACCTGGTTTTTGGGAAAAAAAATGCTTATTGAATAAATAGACTAGAATAGAATTCAACAAAGGTCCTTTTGATTAACATACAAGATAGGCTCCTTTTAGAAGGTTTCCACCTTGAAATAATGCAACTCATTCTGAAAGCATAGAGAATATACATTTCTGGGCAACAATCCCACAGAGAGACAAAGAAAGCAAATTGGGAGACCTCTGCTGCTGCCTCCCACAGCTGAGAGTTATATTAGAATATCACCAGCCTTGTGCTGCTATTTTAAAATGAAAAAAAAAATAATAGCATTGTTTTTCCCAAGCACTGGTTACACCCTACATGAGGATTCCCATGGAAATTGAGAAAATTCCCATGCTTTTATGGCCTGTCTCTGACATAGTCATCATTCAGAGTAGGTTATTAGGGGTAATGAGACAGCGGAGGGGACAAGACAGACAGACTAGAGGGCTTTTTTCCCCCCTTTGACCTTCAATTCTCTGTCCTATTAGAAATATTGTTGGCAGGATTTCTGGACTTTTTGTAATTCAGTTTGGAAGCCAGATAATAAACAGTGGGAAAATGGTCTTCAAGTTGAGGAAGACAGAAATTTGTGGTTTATTTTGAGTTCCAAAGGTGGAGGGGTCAGAAGCCATTCCCACGAGAGCATCTCTGAACACTGGTGTGACCGTGTCTTTTGAACATCTCCATCTCATTCTGCATTAAATTATAAAGAAGGGCTTTCTAGAATGAAAACTTCTAGCTGCCCATGGACTCTAGTGGTTTTATATCTTACAAAAGCAGGAAACAAAGGTGGCAATAAGGGGTACTGGAAAAGAAGGGAAAGAAAGAGAAGTGAAGTAAAATCTACTTAAAACTTGAAGAACATAAACATATAAATGACATCACTTAGTAAAACTATGATTCTCAGAATTAATGTGTCCTCTGGTAATGAATTTATACAATAGACAAAAATTCATTAGCTCAGATCCAACATTTGTCTTTGCCAAATTATTATGTGTGCAGCAAAGCAATGACATAACCATGAGGAGTAAGAGGACTGTTACTTGTCTGAAGTATAGAAGTACGTTTCAGACCATTTCTTCTCTCCTTTCCTCAATATATTGTAATAATACCCTATTATTCTCAAGATTTCTATCTTTAAGAATTATCTATTTATTGCTTCACAAATTCATTTAACCATTCACTTATCAGACTCTAATAGAGTAACCACTGTGTGTCAGGCACCATACCAGACAGTATGAAGAATGCTTTACAAAATTATTAAGAGATTGTTCCAGACCTTAAGCAGTTCCCATTTTAGAAAGAAGATGTGTGTTCGGTTGCCCCTGGTATCCATGGAAGACTGGTTCCAGGGTCACCCCTACTTCCTATGGATATCTGCTCAAGTTTCATATAAAATGGTGTAGTACTCGCAAATAACCTATACACATTCTCCTATATACTTTAAATCATCTCTAGATTACTTATATCACCTAATACAAAGTACATGTCACGTAAATAGTTGTGAATACAATATAAATGCTATGGAAATAGTTTGCCAGCATGCAGTAGATGCAAGTTTTGCTTTTTTAGAGCTTCCTGGATTTTTTTCAAATACTTTAAAAAAATGTTTTGGAGTATAGTTGATTTACAATGTTGGGTTAGTTTCAGCTGTACAGCAAAGTGAATCAGCTATATGTATACATATATCCACTCTTTTTAATATTCTTTTCCCATGTAGGCCATCACAAAGTATTGAGTCGGGTTCCCGGTGCTATACAGTAGGTCCTTATTAGTTATCTATTTTATATATATTACCGTGTATGTGTCAATCTCAATCTCCCAATTTATCCCTCACCTTTAACCCCATAGTAACCGTGAGTTTGTTTTCTACATCTGTAACCCTATTTCTGTTTTGTAGATAGGTTCATCTGTACTCTTTTTTTTTTAATTCCACATATAAGTAATATCGTATGAAATTTGTGTTTCTCTGTCTGACTTTCTTTCAATCCCTGATTGGTTGAATCTGTAGAACCTCCAGGGACTATGGGCCAACTATATACATAGCTTTATTTGGATGCAGCCATGACATGGTAGAACGGTCCCATGTTTGAAACTGGCACGCCAGAACTCAGTATATCAGTGTATGGAGTGTATCATCTGACCTTGGGCCAAACATTTAATTCATCTGTGCTTCTTTATTGGCAAAATAGTGATGTTAATAATATCTACCTTGCAGGGTTAGAATAAGAATTAAGTCAGGTCATGTCAAATACCCGGCCAAAGTTGAAGCTGAGGAAAGCTGCTTAGGAAGTAATACAAAATACAAGGAAGATGAAAAGCTCTGAGAGTTCAATGGATGGAAAATCAGTTTCTCTTTGAGGGAGAAAAGAGAAGGCTTCTCAGAGGGTTGGGGTTTGAGGACATATCATTTAGCTGGACTCCTGTGTGACCAGGGAGGAGATGTTATTGGTTTGGATCCCCAAAGCAGGTGCTCCCTTTCCTTCTCCCAGGTTCCCCAGAGATCTGTCCCAAAGTTTAATATGGAAGTCTCCATCTTCATCATATATTTTCTAAAAGTTCCAAAGAAACTTTTGAGGTCCATGGATATATCACAGGGGCATAATCTTGACAACTTCTTTCCAGTATCCTTAGAGCATGCCCTCATTTTTCTCCCAATGAGCAATGAATTCTGACCTGAGGTACTCATACATCTTGACTTGGTGAATAGGGATTCCTCCAACTGTGTGTTTATTGAGATAGGAGTTACTAAGTTAGAAGTCTGTATGTCAACATTTAGTTTTCTAAATTTCCTCCCTGGACAAGTTATTCTTCTCTAATCTTGCTCCTTCTCTCTTAGCCCCCAAAGCTCAAACCAGACATAGTGTCCTGTTGGCTTCATTATTATGGTGTAACTCTCCAGGAGTTATTATTTAGGGTCTTTTTTTTCTCTAGAGTCTTGCATATAGCATTTACAGTTAGTTTTCTTTTTTTTGCTGCTGCTGCTGATGCTAAGTCACTTCAGTCGTGTCCAACTCTGTGCAACCCCATAGACAGCAGCCCACCAGGCTTCCCTGTCCCTGGGATTCTCCAGGGGAGAACACTGGAGTGGATTGCCATTTTAATCGAGTTAATTTGGTAACTATAAAACTATCAGGAAAGTCAGGATAAGGTGTTCTAACTTGACATCATCTGAGATTTCCCAAAGGAGAAGACCAGGTAAGACCAGGTGAAGAGGAATAACCGCATTACTACCATAGGCAAACATATTCTGCCAGTAGTCCATTTGTTCTATCAACCTCAGAGGCGTCACCTGTGATCCTCCTTCTCTCCTGCTCCCTCTTACCTGCTGTCTCATTTGCTGTCAAATTTTTTTTTTTTTTTTTTGCAGTGTGTCCTTCCATTTGATTCCCTTTTCCATACTTTTTGTTTAACTCTGTAGGGAGATGAAGGTAATTTTTGGATGCAGACTCTTCTGATTTAGCTGCAAGGGTCTCTCAACATAAAAATAACTAAGAGAAATCACACACTTAGAGAAAGCACATGTTCCCCAGGTAACTAAATGTTTTACTGTATCCATATAATACATAACCCTATTTAGTGTTTATAACAATCCTGAGGGAAGTATAAATATTGTTTCCATCTTGTACATGACAAAACTGAGTCACAGAGAGATTAAATGATCTGCCCCAAAATCACCCAGTAAATGAGTCAAACCCATCTCACTTAAGAGCTCAGGAGTTGAAGTGAGATCTTCAACTAAGTGAGATCTTCAATCAAGTGGGCAGATCATTTAATCTCTCTGTGACTCAGAACTCCTGAGCTCTTAATTACTATGCTATATCACCTCTCTTGTGAGTTCAGATGTTGTAATTAGCAGCTATAGGCATAGAAGTTTTTTTAAATCATTTTTTTCTTAAAGATTACAGTTTGTTTCCTAATTAACACCTTTTGAAAGATGATGCCTTGTGTAAAAATAGATATTTTAAAAGTGTAGACACAAAATTCGTAAATTAAAGTTCATCAGACAAAATGAAATGGACAGGTAAATCCAGAGACCCTGAAGTATCTGCGACTGTAACTAGCTATGTGGTCTTGGACAAGTCACCAGAGAATTTGGTGATATCACTTCTCATCTCAAGGGGCAGAATCTATGAATCCGAATCAGTCAGCCTTTATTATGTGTGTATACATAACCAAAATTGTGCTAGACACTCAATTCTACAACTATCACAATTGTTGGTTGTCTTTGCAAACCTTGTCTTTTTCATTCTCTTAAGCTGGCATCTATTTGACAAAATATGTTCCTTAAGTAGCTAGTGAAAGCTACATATTCCTTTCCTTCAGCTGCAGTCCAGCCATCTGCACTCACATTTCAACATAACTGCAAACAAGACCCTGTCTGAACCAGGAAGGGAGATAAAGGTTAAGCTATTCTTAGAAGATCTGGAAGATAAAAACTAGAAGGCAATTGGAAAAAAATAATGTAAGGCTTTTCAAATTGTCAAATTTGAATTTTGAGACAATCCCAAGTTACAGAAAGTGTTTTTCTTCACTGTTGCCAGCTAAAGGAAAAAGTGTAAAATTCAACCTGTGAAGAGAAGAAAAAATCCCCATTGATCTACAATGCATCTATATGAAAAAAAAAAAAATGCTTCCTCCTAGACAATGCAGACACTTTTAAGCTGTCTACATGGATCTCTGATTCAACCAAGCCATCTTTTCTCCAAGTCATAAAAAATTCAGGTGTGTGTAGGTGTGCACATGAGCACAAGCATGCATGTGTGTGTTCAAGTGATATACTATTTGGCATTGGGAGATTCAGAAACAAAGTCCAAGACTCTGGAAACTCGTCATCAGAAAGCACCACCCTTAGACAGTGGGCTCTTCTGGGAAAGTCTGCAAGTCTTGTGATGCACTGTTGATCTTGTCCCAAAGTGCACAGGTCATTCAGTCCCATGCTCCTGTCGATCCAGGTATCTCTTGAAAACTATTACTTAAGTTACCAAATACAACAAAGTACTTTGTTAACGAAGCATCTTGATTCTTTCTAAACTTCCTGAATTATAACAGACAAGTGCCTCATCAAGAAACATATGGTCTTCACAAAATTTGTCAAACAGTAGTAGCTTGACAAAACAACTCCACTCAGTTCACTACCAATACCGAGCACTTATGCAGTCTATCACTTGGCATTTTTCAAGTATTATATTTTGTCTCTTCTCTTCTTCTGAGTCTAATATGATAGTTCTAACATCTTTCTAGAATGTAGAGTTTAGGATTCCAAGTGGTATTTTATCTAATGGGTTAGGTATTGTTTTGAGAAGTGTCTGGAGAAGCAGTTGGAAAAGAGAAAGGAAAGCATGCAGAATATAGAATAATGGCCTTAGCTTTATTTGCTATTTATGAAGCCTACTGATTATCAGGTATCTACAACCAGGTATCTATTTCTGCTTTATTGACTATGCCAAAGCCTTTGACTGTGTGGATCACAATAAACTGTGGAAAATTCTGAAAGAGATGGGAATACCAGACCACCTAACCTGCCTCTTGAGAAATCTGTATGCACGTCAGGAAGCAACAGTTAGAACTGGACATGGAACACCAGACTGGTTCCGAATAGGAAAAGGAGTACATCAAGGCTGTATATTGTCACCCTGCTTATTTAACTTATATACAGAGTACATCATGAGAAACACTGGTCTGGGAGAAACACTGGTCTGGGAGAAACACAAGCTGGAATCAAGATTGCTGGGAGGAATATCAATAACTTCATATATGCAGATGACATCACCCTTATGGCAGAAAGTGAAGAGGAGCTAAAAAGCCTCTTGATGAAAGTGAAAGAGGAGAGTGAAAAAGTTGGCTTAAAGCTCAACATTCAAAAAACGAAGATCATGGCATCTGGTCCCATCACTTCATGGGAAATAGATGGGGAAACAGTAGAAACAGTATCAGACTTGATTTTTGGGGGCTCCAAAATCACTGCAGATGGTGACTGCAGCCATGAAATTAAAAGATGCTTACTCCTTGGAAGAAAAGCTATGACCAACCTAGATATTATATTCAAAAGCAGAGACATTACTTTACCGACTAAGGTCCGTCTAGTCAAGGCTACGGTTTTTCCAGTAGTCATGTATGGATGTGAGAGTTGGACTGTGAAGAAGGCTGAGCACCAAAGAATTGATGCTTTTGAACTGTGGTGTTGGAGAAGACTCTTGAGAGTCCCTTGGACTGCAAGGAGATCCAACTAATCCATTCTGAAGGAGATCAGCCCTGGGATTTCTTTGGAAGGAATCATGCTAAAGCTGAAGCTCCAGTACTTTGGCCACCTCATGCAAAGAGTTGACTCATTGGAAAAGACTCTGATGCTGGGAGAGATTGGGGGCAGGAGGAGAAGGGGACGACAGAGGATGAGATGGCTGGATGGCATCACCGACTCGATGGACGTGAGTCTGAGTGAACTCCGGGAGATGGTGATGGACAGGGAGGCCTGTCGTGCTGCGATTCATTGGGTCGCAAAGGGTCAGACATGACTGAGGGACTGAACTGAACTGACAACCAAAGCATTAGCTGAATCTTTTCAATCTTGCAATATTTCCTTTTTGAAAGAGAAGGAACGTCCGGCCAAGGTATTTTATCTCAATGTGCCAACTGAATAGTATGTTTTGTAAGGAAACACCTCATCTGGACTTTCCAAGAGAATGATGGTCAGAGTGGTTAAGCCTAAAGTCACATGTGCCTTAGCTGTGTTGGTGATGCATGTATGCTATGGTTCAGCTGGCCTCATCTACATATTTTCCAAGAAAGGCCCAATTTCTAATGCCTGGTCTGCAGGCAAGGTATATGTCCTCATTCTAGTCAGAAATTGCAGTCACTCTGCATACATGTGCCTGACCTGGATTCATGCAGTCAGAAGCAATATTCATGCCACTTTGAGAACTGCCTGTACTCCATAATCTACTCAACTGGTAGGTGAGAACTGGCTCATTATATGAAAGCCAAGAAACCCCGATTCACCCTTCTTATTGCAACCTTCCTAGTGGCTCAGACAGTAAAGAATCTGAATGCAATGCAGAAGACCCAGGTTCGATTCCATGGTTGGGAAGTTCCCCTGGAGAAGAGAATGGCTACCCACACCAGTATTCTTGCCTGGAAAACCCATGGACAGAGAGGAACCTAGTGGACTACAGTCCATGAGTTTGCAAAAAGTTGGACACAACTGAGCAACTAACACTTGACTAACACTGGAACTGCACTTCATGGCAGCCTCAGGATGGAAACTCACTGTTAAGTCAAAGGATGAGTCTCTTTCTGGGCAGCTTTCAGAAGAGCCTGAGTGGGCCACCAACTCCACTCACTGGAGGAACTCGTGACACAGTGTGAAAGCAGTCAGGAGCACCACGCACCAAAGGTGAGGTGTGTTTGTGTCTTTATTTCACTTTTGCTCCCCAATCTTGAGGAACTTGTACTCCAGAGATGAGAGAGACCTAAATTAACTGTGAGCAAAATACCCTTGAACGACAAGGATTTGAACTTAGATGTGGATTTTTTTTCAGTAGTGAGTACTACAGTACCACACCATCAGCAGATGGCTGAGTCAGCAAAGAGGCAAAACCATGGATGCAGAGGAGCCAGTGGATTTTTCATTCCAAGGAGGTTGGTGCCCATAACCCTCGAGTGGTTCAGGGGTTAACTGCCCAGGAATTTTAGATTGTTAGAATCCATGGTCTCTGATCCTGATTCACCCTTGAATTGTGTAAGAAACCGAAACCATTTGTTTCTTTCATGGAACTCACCAAAATAAAGAGCAAGTCACTTTTCACTACTTATATATTTTTCATAAACTAGGAGTTTATTCTGAATTTGGTACAAATATTTTTTAAGAAACATAGGGTACTGAATTTAGTCCATTGACATCCTAAGTGACTAGAAGAAAAATTCATACTTTTAATTGATGCTTTCAAGCTATAATACATTGAGAAGTTAGTTCCTAGGCCTTTCTGTAGAACCTGAGAAGTGTAGAAAATTAGAATAAAAGTACAATTTTTCCTCAGTATACACAGTGTCCAAATCAAGATCAATGAAGTAGTGGAGTTGGAAGGAGTGCAGAGGACTATATAATTGGATTTCTCAGCCTTTTACTCTCCTCAATAATGAGGAGGAGGAAGGGAGGGATTGATTGATGATGTAACCTCTGCTATTTAGTAAAACCTAAGGTTACAGCTCAGAATCCCTGGATTCCCCACCCAGTATCATTTCCACATGTTACATAGCCTTTTGTATTTAATTGAAAGTGAAAAGAGAAATAAAAACAGGAAACCCATTGATCAGGAGAGATTGAAGAGGCTCTGAATCAATCTCAGTGTGTGACCCTGGGGTCTCTGTGGTATTGGTGCCTGGGTGGTCACTTGGGGTTGCTCAGTCTTGAGGGGAGGGTGACTTGTGTGTGAACCTCAGGATTCAACCTCAGTTCAACAGTACCTCAGGGAAGATGGGATAGTTTCCTCACTGTTCAGAAGTAGAATAGAGAAAGGATTTGTGCACCAGCAGGCTTCCAGCCCTGGGCGTGGTGTGCAGCACAGAGTAGGAGCTTAGTAAACATGATTTGATGGAGAAGAGTCAATGGGGAGCCCAGGGAGCAGCTTCCTGCAATTAATAAAGGAATGTGAGAGGTGGGAGAAAGGGCAAATGAGACAGACCCCTCAGGTCAGCTTGCTTAAGAACTGTGGATGCCTCACTGCACGCCACTCTATCAAACCACTCCAAACTAAGACAGCTACTGTGTCCCTGGCTTCCAGATGGTGCTAGGGGTCAAGAACCCACCTGCCAATGCAGGAGATATAAGAAATGTGAATTTAATCCCTGGGTCAGGAAGATCCCTGGAGGAGGAAATGGCAACCCACACCCACCAGGTAGAAGATACTTGTCTCTCAGTTTCTAGGGGTCCTTAAAGGACATTTGCAAGAAGAGCCTTTCTGCAGTTAGAACCTGGTTAATTGTAGGAAGAACACTAGCCTGAGACTTCCCCGGCAGTCCCATGGTTAAGACTCCATTCATATCACTTCTAATGAGATGGATGAAACTGGAGCTGATCATACAGAGTGAAGTAAGCCAGAAAGAAAAACACCAATACAGTATCCATGGGATTTTCCAGGCAAGAGCACTGGAGTGGGTTGCCATTGCCTTCTCCAATACTAACACATATATATGGTATTTAGAAAGATGGTAATGATGACTCTGTATGTGAGACAGCCAAAGAGACACAGATGTGTAGAGCGGACTTTTGGACTCTGAGGGAGAGGGAGAGGGTGGGATGATTTGGGAGAATGGCATTGAAACATGTATACTATCATGTAAGAAACGAATCGCCAGTCTATGTTCGATGCAGGATACAGCATGCTTGGGGCTGATGCACAGGGATGATCCAGAGAGATGATATGGGGTGGGAGGTGAGAGGGGGTTCACGTTTGGGAACTCGTGTACACCCGTGGCGGATTCATGTCAATGTATGGCAAAACCAATACAGTATTGTAAAGTAAAGTAAAGTAAAAATAAAAATTTATTTAAAAAAAAAGGCTCCATTCTTTCAGTGCATGAAATTAATTACTAGTGTTTATCAGTCTAATAATAAAATTTAATAGCAGCCCCCCAAGATGTGTGACTCTCATTTAGACTCTGAGGAGTCAAACAATCCAACTACCAAAAGATCACTGAAGATATTGGGATACTTACTGAATATGTAAGGATATTAAAGAGTTGTTAATTTGTCAGTATAATCATGGTTTTTAATGTTTTGTTAAGAGTTCTGCAAAGGGATACCTGCTGAAAGAATTACGGGTGAAATGGTAAAAATAGTATGCTATAATGCAAACTCATCATTATTGTTTTTAAAAATGAGATTATGATTTTTTTCTGACTACCCATAAAGAAGGAAGGGCTTCCCTGGTGGCTCAGACCACAAAGAATCTGCCTGCAATGCAGGAAACCAGGGTTTCATCCCTGGGTCCGGAAGATCCCCTGGAGGAGGCCATGACAACCCACTCCAGTATTCTTGCCAGGAGAACTCCATAGACAGAGAAGCCTGGCAGCTAAAGTCCATAGTGTCTCAAAGAGTGAACACGACTGAGAGACTAATACACAAACATACACACAAACACACAAGAGGGAAAGAAGGACGGAGGGAAATTCGATTGTTAATAGTCGTCTGCTTACAAAAGCCTAGTTACCTTATATTATTTCATGTATTATTTATAGCATCTCTCCTTAACAAGATAAATATCCTCATTTATGGATAAGGATATGAAGCTCAGAGAGGCTTAGATTTTCAAGTTTATACAACTACGGAAGTAATAGAGGTGGAGTTACCAGGTCCATTTTTTTTTACTCCACTACATTGCTGATGTTAAGGCAGGGAATATAGACTGTGAACTTACATCCTTTCTTATTCTGGGTTTTCTTTAATATCCCTGAAATGTGCAAACTTAGGAGTTATTTTCTCAGTCAAAAACAAACAGGCTTTCATGGTCTTTATCCTCTGGGTGACTCAGCCTTTAAAATAGAGTGCAGGTTTAATGTTATCTAATGAACTTTAAAGGAAGAAAGATATAGGAACCTGTTATCTTCTGGCCTCCAGCCACATTCTGCTTCCTGTTACTAATGATTGATCCTGACTGAACTAAGTAAAGTTTAGTTCCTTCGCTTTCCGGCCAGCAGGACAGACAGAAACTATTAACACTGGCCCCAGAAATATAAACTCTCCCTAGATATCATCTATCCCATAACAGTCTTCGCTAAAGAAGGAGAAACAAATTAGATTATCTTTCAGGGATCCTTCCAAATTTAAGATTCTGGAGTCTAAAAGTGTTGTGTATTGGTGTTTCAAAATAGCCCAGGCCAAATGAAAGAAATACTAGGAAGAGGCAACAGTTAGAATACAGATTATAATTCCTTAAAGAAGGTGGGACAGGAACTGCATGAGAAACAACAGTGATACAATTTCATGAGGTTTCCCAGTTGCTAAAAGCTATCATTAGAAGCAAAAAAAAAAAAAGATTCACCTCTTTAACAAGGTTTTTCCTGATGAAATTATAGAAAAGCTTTTTTTCCCCTATTTCCAATCTCATCCACTGCCCCTTAGCAGGAATCCCTCTTTATTTTACAAGATATACTCTTTATCCTATTTCAGCGTAAAAGTCACTGCTATTGTCCTTCTCAATCCTTTTGGAAACAGAGAAATCACCAAGATGACCTGCAAGCAGGTCTGTTTCTACTTGCTATACATTTATTTGTGGATTCTTTTGACAAAATATTTGTTAAGTGCCTACTACTTTCCAAATACAGATTATCTTTTTAGTAATTGAAGTCTTTAGGCAAAAGAAGGGACAATCTTTTTCATGAACAGATCTTTTCAATCTTCAGATTCGGAGTGGATGGGCACTGGATAAGTCCCAAGGAGACAGTATGAAGGACAAGCTGCGCAGGAGGTTTACTGTGATTGGAAATTCAAAATTGTCTCCTTGCTTGCCTGGGAGAGACAGTACGGATTGCACAAAGATGTTACAACATCAATCAGACTCTCTGGACCCTCTCACCCCCTGCCTTTGCACATGGAGACCTGTCCCTTAGCCTGGAATGTCTTCCTTCTCTCTCTTTTTCCTCTCTGAACCTAACCAACTCCTTGGTCCTTCCAGGCTTAGTTCTTAAACTTTAGGCATCAGTCCCCTGCGACTTCTTACAGTTTTGCACAACTACCCAAAGCTCTATTAGCTCCCTGCCCACTTCCTCTACTTTTGTGCTTCTTGATACTCAATTCATTTATTCCTCCATAGTTGGAGGAACTCTCAACAGAGAGTTACTTTAATTAACAGGAGTAACTCTCTACAGAGTTACTTTATTTTTATTCATTTCCCTTGTTACTGTTTTGTCACTAAGTTGTGTCTGACTCTTTTGTGATCCCATGGACTGTAGCCTGCCAGGCTGTTCCATACATGGGATTTCCCAGGCAAGAATACTGGAGTGGATTGCCATTTCCTTCTCCAAATGATCTTTCTGAATCAGGATCAAACCCACATCTGCAGTGGCAGACAGATTCTTTAGCCCTGAGCCACTAGAGAAGCCCGGATTTATCTCCCTAACTGAACTGCAATTTCCCAGAGAGATATTTTATCCTTATGTCTATGGCAAGTATGGAGGTTTGAAAAGCAATTCAGAGAAACAGTCAAAATTGTTTAATCAGTAAGAATTGAAACAAAGTTTTTCTTAGGGACACCTCCTCCCTATTTTATTATATACCTTATTCATTTCCTTAAGGTTACAGAATTTCTCTGAAATAGTTGCCAGTAAGTTGCACAACTCTCTATCAGCAACAGCAATCTTTAAATTCACACTTGTCCCAGAGAGCATGATCTCAAACTCTACTATCTCTTTAGGCTTCTTTGATGATCCTGTGTCCTTTCTGACTCATTTATCATTTATTCAAGTTCATTGCTACAGTGTTTCAGTTCATTATGTACTTATCTTTTCTCTATAATTTGCCCAAGGATCTGCTCATGCCTTTGGAAAAAGCTGTATTTACGTAATTCTGTGAACCCAGGAGTCTTGATCCATTCTATTTGTTTCTTCTGTGTGGCTTGAAAACGTTAAGATTGCTTGATTAGGCACCTTTATTCTCTAAATTGTCAACACTTAGACCCACATAAAGAACATGGAGGAAAACTGGATGTTTAGTAAAATGATAATAAAAAAACAAGATGAAGCATGACTTCCCCCATTTACTTTCTATAGCTCCTGAAATTCCCAGCATTGCCACACACTTGAGATGACTAGAAGCACCTGTGTGAACCATGGATTAAACACACTCATTATTAGCAGCCCCCCAAAATCAGATGCATGTCAGATATGACACTTTATTAACAGTTCAGGAAAATTCTTAGTCAGTAGTTGCTGTCTTCATTACTCTTTTACTCCTCTTTATATAGTTTAGTAGACTGTAGATTTGGTATCAGGAACAATCAACACCACCAGACAGAAGCAATAATAACCACATTGGTTGCTTTATATGATGGTAATAACTTCTGGGAATCATAATAATACTTTTCATTTCAGAAGACTTTCATATTTTTCTGAAGAGCAATATTTAAAAATTAAACTTGTTCAGACATTCAGGAGCCTTAAAATAAATGGATTTTTTAAAGAAGCCTAAAATTCATAGTTGAATATCACTGGTAAAAATGAGTCTTTCAACTGATTCATTTCTTTTTCTGTTGACTCTCTAATATTCCCACCCATACATTAGGTCTCAGTACGACAGAAGGTAAAAGTTGTGGGGTGGCGGTCATTCATTTCTCAAATGTTTATTATAGGTCTTTTTAAATATATAAAAATATCTGAGGCCAACTTTGAGTTTAAATGAGTAATAGTCTTAAAAATCTAAATAAATAGTAGGAGAATAGTTTCTACAAATACATCAAAGTTGACTCTGGCTTAATGCTTTCCTAAACATTGAGAAAGAACTATTTTCTAAAGCTTCCCTTACATGAAATAAATGTTGCTTTCTTGTAAGTCAGAGTCTCACTGAGTAGATTACTTCTGCCACAGCCATGACTTCAACACAGGGTTGAATTCTTGATGATTTTCACTAATTGACTTCCAAGCTTTCAGAAAGAAATAAATTAAGAAAACCTTCCCTTTAATTGCAACTCTCACTAGTCACTGAAACCAGGTGTATCTCACTTTATTTAAATTATAGAACAACTAATCCAACGTTCATTTACTAAGAAAGAAAATAAAATTCCAGGAAAGTTAAATAAACTGCTCATGGATACAAATTAGTTAATGACAAAACTAAGTCTGTTCCTTACTCCCTAACCTTTCCACTATGAGTAGAGCCAAGGAAAGCAGATTTGGATTTATTCAAGTAACATTTTCCCCTTAGAATAAACAATCTTTCCATTAGTATTTTCGAACAGCTCCCCAGCTCCACAATTCCACTTCTCCGAATTACATGTTACAGGTAGCACTTAATTGGAAATATGACTGCAATGGTAACAGATCATGAAAAAAATGTAATATGATACCATAATTGCAGGATTCTACCATATACCTTAAAAGTTTCAGGTAATCGATGCTAAAAAAAGCTTGCTCCTTGGTTGCCCTGTAATATTCGATGTGAACATTAGTTATATCCTGAAGCATAAGAATTTACTGTGACTTAAAAAAATTATAAAGTGAATCAATAACAATGTAGGTAGTAAATTAGTGACTCAGATATGAAACAGTTATAGGAATCAATTTTAAAAATGTTCAATCCATGTGTCTCAGTAAACATTATGCATATGTATAAGAACAAATAGGGAAATATTAGTAACAGTGCCAAACTTTCAATAAAATTTATTGAGTATTCACTAAATGCCAAGCAGTAGATCATAGGATCACAAAATGACCAGCAGATCAATGATTTAATCATTATGAGTAAAGAGTTCATCAATTAATAAGGTAAGATTTATCCATTACAGGAAAGTACATGATTTCAAACAATAAACGGGCTAAAGATATATGTTAAAATTGTGGTAAAAGTCAAATATGCAATCTCAGAGTTGAGAAAATGGAAAAGGAAAGAATTATGCATCATGTCATGTTCTAGGAGGAGTCTTTCACCCAGGTGTTGTGTTTTGGGCTTTCTATAGAGGGAGAGATAGGCTGAGATCAGTAAATAGTATCCAGCAATGAAACCTGTCTCCCTCCCCAGGTTTGGTCTAATAGCCAATATCACCCACCTAATTACCATCTCACTACTAATTACTTAAGTTCTACTTCTCTTTAAAAAATAAATATATATGTATATATACATACATCTTTAAAAAAATAATAATCTGTGCTTTTGACAGTACAAAGTGAGAATAGGCTTTATTCCCAGTCACTTTTCAGTATTGTTGGAGACAAATTAATTTGTTAGGATGTTACCTCTTTAAAATCACTTTGAGATTATTTCTAAGGTTGAAGTTGACAAAAAGAAAACCTGAGCTTGTTAGAGATAGAGTATCGATCTACTGAACAGTACAACCTTCTTGGGCAAACATTGCCACTGCCTTTAGTAATGAAGTTAGGCTGTACAAGGATTATCTTTATTTTCTTTAAACAATGTAGGATCAAACAAAATGTAATCAAATTCATTCTTAAGAAAGGAGAACCCTACTTCTTTGCATCAGGTAGGACTGTTGGGTTAAATTCTCTAACAAGTCAGATGGTTCTTCTCCTTCAGTTTACTTAGTCTAGATACTTAGGATTCCCTCTAGAATATTGTCCAGTCTAAGGATAACCACAGAGCCTCAAAGGTGTTCCTCCATCTAAAAACAAAAGCACAATGTTAGCTGATAAATAATCTCTATGTCCCAAGGACTGTCTTCTGTCCAGCAATCTAGCCGCTTCTGATGGTATCCAGGCAGAAGACAAAGAGCGGTGAGAAGTCCTCTCTGCTTCATTGCAAAGCTGAGTGTTCCTCTCTGAGTTCACGTACATTAATAAAGGTTAACATTTAAGCAGTTCTAATATGTGCCAGACAGTGTTCTGAGAGTTTCACACACAGTAATTCATTCAGCCCTCATAGACACACAGACCCATTTTGCCAGTAGGGACCCTGAGATAGAGAGAGTTCAAATAAGTCACCCAAGACCACACAAATATTAAGTAATGGAACCAGGATTGAAACCCAAGCAGTTTGATATTGGAATCCATGCTCTTAACCATACACTTTTGAATCTGCACAAGCACCTATAAAATAGGAGGAAATCCTTGAAGGAAGTGATGTTCTAGATACAAACGATGTATGCTATATCTCATATTGTATCAGTCTCCTAGCTCAGATCTTTCAAAACTTTGTCATTTAACAGAGGAAACAATTCCCAGTCTACAATCAACCACCTGTTTTGCCACAAACCACAGTGACCCCTGAGTGAAGATTCTCCTTATCTCCATCTCTTAAACCAAAATAACTCATTCTCACCTTTCCAGGCATGAGTGGGGCAAGGCTGCAAGTCCTTTGCACATTTTGGCAAGTGGCTTAGCTCCTCAGCTTTGAACACAAGTCCTTATCAGCAGAGCAAGTCTTTGAAAACTTCAAAACCGTCTGAGACTGCCTTTTTCTTCAGGGAATATATAGAGGCTCTCTTCCAGCCCTCTGTCACTCTGTGGACCAATCCAGAGCCTGAGAGGAAATTGCAGGCTGGAGAGCAACAGCGCTTGTGTGGGAGGTGGAGGCTGGAATCTTTCCTCTGCGGCAGGCACTGCCACATTAGGTTTGCAACTGCTCTTATCAGAGCACTTCTGCCAGGGCAGGCATAGGCCCTAAGCTATGCACAGGTTGTTCATGCTTTAACTCATAAATTTGAACCCATCACAGCAAAGAAGTGGTTTTTGTTATGAAGCAGAGTGCTTTGGGCTACTTCAGATGTGTTGAAGTCACAAGATTGTTAGGACTACAAGGGCCCTTGCGGATCATGTAGCCCAACTTTGTTTCACAGTACAGGAAACAGTTTTAGAGAACTCTGGGGAACATATAGTGAATCCCTACGATGTGCCAGGCACTCAGCTGGATGCTGGAAATTCAAGTAAAAAGGTACTCTATGTTCTCAAGATCCCAAACGTTATATAAATATGGTGTAAGTGAGTGATGGAGGCAGGCCCAGAATGCTGTGAGCTTTTAAGCACCAGAAAAGAAGATGTTTTTTGGAGGAAATAACACCTGAGCTGAGGGATGAAAGAGAGAAAATACCTTACATAATTCTATCTACTATATTTTATCCTCTGTTCTCCTAATTCTGTAAATGGTTTTCTGACTGTCCTTTTACTTTGATGACTAGGTTAGGTTATTCTCTGGAGCAACACCACCATGGACCCACTCGTCCTTGGCTGGGTTTATCATGCTTTCCCTTCAACATTTTCTTGTTTCCTATCATTCAAGGATTATTTTCACCAAAATTTACCTTGTTTGTGTTTCATCCTGTTAGGATTCAAGGGGCTAATACATTAATAAGTGCATGCCTGCTAAGTTGCTTCAGTCGTGTCCGACTCTTTGCTACCCTGCAGATTGTTGCCTGCCAGGCTCCTCTGTTCATGGCATTTTCCAGGCAAGAATACTGGAGTGGGTTATCATGCCCTCCTCCAGGGGATCTTCTGGACCCAGGAATTGAACCTGTGTCTCTTAAGTCTCCTGCATTTGCAGGCATTTTTTTTTTTTTTACCATTAACGCCACCTGGGAAGCCCTGAATTTATTATTAGTATGTAATAATATTTATTATATCATTAATGTAATGATAGCTATCATTAGTATGTAAATGCAAACGCCTAAGGGGTTGGCATGAGTCTAAGCTAAAAATAAGCAGCATCATATAATCTGTAAGAAAAGCTCTAAACTTGGAATTAAAGGTGATTCTCATAACGTTCCACATTATCTGAAATTATTTCAAACTGTTTTAACTATTGATCAGGACCTGTAAAGTCCATATAGTATATTATAACCTGGTGCTTTGAAGCAAATAAATAGAATATAATACATAAATATTCAATTGCATTGTGTGAAGAAAATTAGACACTGTTTTCTGAAATTTTTGCTTTAATAAACCATATGTATGTGTGAATAGGATCATTAAACTGTATCTCTGACAATAAATCATGATCATAAATGTTTAAAGCTATTACTCAATACCATACATTTTTTTTAGATTTTTAAAATGTGGACCATTTTTTTAAAGTCTTTATTGCATTTATTACAATATTGCTTCTTTTTTTTTCTTTTTTTTTTTAAATGATTTGGTTTTTAGGCCAGGGATCCAACCCATACCTCTTGCATTGGAAGGAAAAGTCTTAACCACTGGACCACCAGGGAAGTCCCTACCATATATTTTTAAAAATAGGGAAAACTATTGTAGTCAGTTCTGACTTTGCACAACATCAGGCACATAGACATTTACAAAGATTGCTTGAACTAAATACAGCTGTCCAAGTTCTGCCATTACTGGCCACTCAAACATCAACAAATCAATTAATCTGAGTGACAGAGTATTCAGTGTTCATAGAAATATAAACACTGTTATTGATGACTGAGTCTCATAGTAGGAATATGTGTAAAGCTTGAAGAAGAAACTCCTTAGAGCCAAAGCCTAAATTACTGTTTGATATACAAGTGGCCTTGAGGAGAAAATAATATGAAAAAAATTAATGTAGAACATTGGGGAGTGATGCTTTGGCTAGGGCTGAAGATCAAAGCAGGTTTCTGACTATCCCAGAAGAGTGATGAGTGGAATTATTCAAAACTAAAAATTATATCCATCATTGTAAATGATGAACTAGAACACAAAATGAAAAAAAGCATACTCAAATAGAATTAAATATTAATCCAGCATATATTTGTTTTAAAAACTTCATAAGGAGGGCATGTAAAAGAGTTTGTTCATTGTATTAGGGTTCTGAGGAGATATCTACAAAGATGTGTTACAAGAAATTGATTCACTTGATTCTGGACATTGAGAAGTTCCAAGATCTGTAGTCAGAAAGCTGAAGACCCAGGAGAGCCCAGGTATGTGCTCCTAGTCCAGAGGCCTGAGAAGCAGAAGCAATGGTATAAGTTCCAATCTGAGTCCTAGTCTGAAGGCAGGCGATGATTCATGTTCCAATGAAGACAGGAAGAAAGGATGAAATGTCCCTTCCTCTGCTTTATGTTCTATTCAGGCTATCAATGGATTGGATAAGGCTCACCCACATTGGGGAAGGCAATCAGATTTACTCCATCTTCTGATTCAAATGTTCATCTCATTCAGAAACACCGTCACAGACACACTCAGGATAACATTTGACCAACTATCTGGGATCTTGGTGGTCCAGTCACCTTGACATATAAATAGAGTCATAGATGTAGAAAAAAAAATCTTAGACAGCTATTGGGGATGAGGGGAAAGGGGTGGAGAAGGATAAATTGGAAGACTGGGATTCACACACACACACACACACACACACACACGTAGTGAAATACATAACTGTGCTATAGAGTAGGTCCTTATTGGCTATCCATTCTAAATACGGCAGTATGTACCTGTCCATCGGGGACAACAGAGGATGAGATGGCTGGATTGCATCACTGACTCAATGGAGGTGAGTCTGAGTGAACTCTGGGAGTTGGTGATGGGCAGGGAGGACTGGAGTGCTGCGATTCATGGGGTCGCAAAGAGTCGGACAAGACTGAGCAACTGAACTGAACTGAACCGAACTGAACCTGTCCAGCCCAAACTCCCTAACTATTGCTCATCCAACCCTCCTCCAACCCTCCTCCATAACCATAAATTTGCTCTCTTTGTGACTCTGTTTCTGTTTTATAAATAAGTTCATTTGTATCTTTTTTTTTTTTTAGATTCCACATACAAAGGATATCATACAATATTTCTTTTTCTCTGTTCGAGTTACTTCATTCAGTATGGCAATATCTAGGTCCATCCATGTTTCAGCAAATGGCTCAGAATTGTGTAACGACCTAAATGGGAAAAGAATTTGAAAAAGAGTAGGTACATGTAAGTTTGCATGCTAAGTCGTTTCAGTCCTGTCCAACTCTTTGTACCCCAAAGCACTGTAGCCCACCAGGCTCCTCTGTGCATGGGATTCTGCAGGCAACAATGCTGGAGTGGGTTGTCATGCCCTCTAATACTCGATCTTCCTGACCCAGGGAACAAACATTCTCTTATGTCTCAAGCATTGGCAGGCAGATTCTTTATCTGTGTTACTTCAGTTCAGTTCAGTTACTCAGTCATGTCCAACTCTGAGAAATCATGGACCGCAGCATGGCAGGCTTCCCTGTCCAACACCAACTCCTGGAGCTTCCTCAAACTCATGTCCATTGAGTCAGTGATGCCGTCCAACCATCTCATCCTCTGTTGTCCCCTTCCCCTCCTGCTTTCTATCTTTCCCAGCATCAGGGTCTTTTCAATGAGTCAGTTCTTCACATCAGGTGGCCAAAGTATTGGAGTTTCAGCTTCAGCATCAGTCCTTCCAATGAATATTCAGGACTGAGTTCCTTTAGGATTGACTGGTTGGATCTCCTTGCAGTCCAAGGGACTCTCAAGAGTCTTCTCCAACACCACAGTTCAAAAGCATCAATTCTTTGGCACTCAGCTCTCTTTATAGTCCAGCTCTCACATCGATACATGAGTACGGGAAAAATGATAGCTTTGACTAGATGGCCCTTTGCTGGCAACATATTGTCTCTGCTTTTTAACATGCTGCCTAGGTTGGTCATAGCTTTTCTTTCAAGGAGCAAGCGTCTTTTAATTTCATGGCTGTAGTCACCATCTGCAGTGATTTTGGAGCCCCCAAATAAACTCTGACACTGTTTCCATTGTTTCCCCATCTATTTGCCATGAAGTGATGGGGCCAGATGCCATTTTCTTGGTTTTCTGAATGTTGAGCTTTAAGCCAACTTTTTCATTCTCTTCTTTCACTTGCATCAGGAGGCTCTTTAGTTCTTCACATTCTGCCATAAGGGTGGTGTCATCTGCATATCTGAGGTTATTGATATTTCTCCCAGCAATCTTGATTCCAGCTTGTGTTTGCTCCAGCCCAGCGTTTCTCATGATGTACTCAGCATATAAGTTAAATAAGCAGGGTGACAGTATACAGCCTTGATGTGCTCCTTTCCCGATTTGGAACCAGTCTGTTGTTCCATGTCCAGTTCCAACTGTTGCTTCTTGACCTGCATACAGATTTCTCAAGAGGCAGGTCAGGTGGTCTGGTATTCCCATCTCTTGCAGAATTTTCCACAGTTTGTTGTGATCCACACAGTCAAAGGCTTTGGCATAGTCAATAAAGCAGAAATAGATGTTTTTCTGGAACTGTCTTGCTTTTTCAATGATCCGGTGGATGTTGGCAGTTTGATCTCTGGTTGCTCTGCCTTTTCTAAAACCAGCTCGAACATCTGGAAGTTCACGGTTCATGTACTGTTGAAGCCTGTCTTGGAGAGTTTTAAGCATTACTTTGCTAGTGTGTAAGATGAGTGCAATTGTGCAGTAGTTTGAGCATTCTTTGGCATTGCCTTTCTTTGGGATTGGAATGAAAACTGACCTTTTCCAGTCCTGTGGCCACTGCTGAGTTTTCCAAATTTGCTGGCATATTGAGTGCAGCACTTTCACAGCATCATCTCTTAGGATTTGAAATAGCTCTGCTGGAATTCCATCACCTCCACTAGCCTTGTTCATTGTGATGCTTCCTAAGGCCCACTTGACTTCGCATTCCAAGATGTCTGGCTCACCCGTTCGTGCATTCAAGATGTCTCGATTACCTGTGTCACCTGTTGTTTTTCAGTTGCTAAGTTATGTTCAAGTCTTTGTTACCCCAATGGACTACAGCATGCCTGGCTTCCCTATCCTTCACTATCTCCCAGAGCTTGCTCAAACTCATGTACATTGAGTAGATGATGCCACCCAATCATCTCATCCTCTTTTGTCCCCTTCTCCTCCATCCCTCAATCCTTCCTAGCATCAGGGTATTTTCCAGTGAGTTGGCTCTTCACATCAGATGATCAAAGTACTGGAGCTTCAGCTTCAGCATCAGACCTTCCAGTGAATATTCAAGGTTGATTTCCTTTAGGATTGATTGGTTTGATCTCCTTGCTGCCCAAGGGACCTTCAAGAATCTTCTCCAGCACCACAATTTGAAATCATCAAGTCTTTGGTGCTCAGACTTCTGACTCTCACAGCCATACATGACTACTGGAAAAACCACACCTTTGACTATATGTATCTCTGTGGGCAAATTGATGGTCTCTGTTTTTTGTTATATTGTCTGTGTTTGTCACAGCTTTTCTTCCAAGGAACAAGCATTTTTTAATTTCATGTCACCTCTACTCCAATATAAAATAAAAAGTTTTTAAAAAGTTTTAGTAAAAAGTAATTTCATTTACTATAATTTTTATAAGATTTCTTGTAAAGAATCCTTGCCCAAATGGTTTGCCTAAATGTCTAAATTTCTAAAAAGAATTTCTTGACTAAATGTTCCTGATGATGCTTGCTAGAAATATATTGGAGTGCTATTAAGGCATTTTTTAATTTCCACAATCAGGTGAATAATACTCTTATTTTTGTTTTATTTTGTGGTGATAATTTAAAAAATAATTAATCTAAATTAAATAGGTAGCTAGTAAGGGCCTACTGTATAGCACAGGATATATCATGATCCACACGGGAAAATAATCTAAAAAAGAGTGAATATATGCCAACTAAGGCCCTTATAGTCAAAGTTATGGTTTTTCATGTACAGATGAATCATGTACAGATGTAAGAGTTGGACCATAATGAAGTTTGAATGGCAAAGAATTGATGCTTTCAAATTGTGGTACTGGAGAAGACTCTTGACAGTCCTTTGGACTGCAAGGAGATCCAACCAGTCAATCCGAAAGGAAATAAATTCTGAATATTCATTGGAAGGACTGATGCTGAAGTGGAATCTCCAATACTCCAAGAGCTGACTCACTGGAAAAGATTCTGATGCTGGGGAAGATTGAAGCTAAAAATAGAATGGGGAGGCGGAGGATGAGATGGTTAGAGAGCATCACTGACTCAGTGACCATGAAGGTGAGCAAACTCTGGGAGACAGTGGAGGATAGAGGAGCCTGGTTCACCACAGTCCATGGGGTTGCCGAGTTTGACATGGCTTAGTGGCTGAACAGCAATACATATGTATAACCAATTCACTGTCCTGTAAAACAGAAACTAACACAACATTGCAAATCAACTCTTCTCCAATTAAATTTTTTAAAATTAATCTTCACCTTCATGTAAAATAATTTTGTAGTTCTTTTTTTCTTACATTTCTTTTTTTTTATTTTTTGCCTTTACTTTATTTTTTAAATATAAATTTTTTTATTTTAATTGGATGTTAATTACTTTACAATATTGTATTGGTTTTGCCATACATCAACATGAATCTGCCACAGGTATACACGTGTTCCCCATCCTGAACCCCTTCCCACCTCCCTCCTGCACCATCCCTCTGGATCATCTCAGTACACCAGCCCCAAGCATCCAGTATCATGCATCGAACCTGGACACTTTTTCTCTCCTCTCCCTCCTAAACATCTCTCAAAATGATAGCAAATATTTCAAAATTCTGTATGACTATAATGTAGAGAAAGAGAAACTGATCATCACATTCTGAGTGGTCTCAATCTCTTTATCAGCAGAGGAAAGATGTTTAGGAGTGGTAACTATGGAAACAAGGGGGAAAAATAGAAAACACCACAAAAAAAGGTATTCTATCCTTCTGCCTTGCATGATGCGATAAGAGTTTAGACCTAAATGCTAGATACTATGTGGGACAAGAATTAGCTGTGGAGATGGAAGTAATGAGAATAATAATAGTCTTCATTGTGATGCTTTCAAAGGCCCACTTGACTTCACATTCCTGGATGTCTGGCTCTAGGTTGGTGAAGAACTATGAACAGAGGTTTGTGACATTGTACAAGAGGCAGGGATCAAGACCATCCCCAAGGAAAAGAAAAGCAAAAAGGCAAAATGGTTGCCTGAGAAGGCCTTACAAATAGCTGTGAATAAAAGAGAAGTGAGAAGTGAAAGGCAAAGGAGAAAAGGAAAAGTATACCCATTTGAATGCAGAGCTCCAAAGAATAGCAAGGAGAGATGAGAAAGCCTTCCTCAGCAATCAATGCAAAGAAATAGAGGAAAGGAACAGTAAAGGAAGCAAAACACTCAAAAGGAAATAATAATAATAAAGATAAAAGTTGAAGAAGAGGTGATGAAAGAAAAAATAGTAAATCCAATCTGTAAACAAACTCTTGCTTTTAAAAAAAATGAACAAAAAGGAGAAATAACTAGCAAAATCTTAAACAGGAAAAAGAAAGCAATCAGCACAACTAAAAACTGACAAAAAGGAAAGGACCAATGAAAAAGAAGAAAAAAATTTAATAAGATATTTTTAGACTGTACAAATAAAATCTAGATGAAATGGATAATTTTCAATGGGAACACTGATTATTAAAATGGATCTCATATAAGTTAGAAATCCTAAACAGTCCAATTTCCATTAAAAAAAAAATGTGTCATAAGTTTTTAAGTACAAGGTCCAAGTAATTTCAAATAGCAATTCAACTAAATCTTCAAAAACCAGGTAGCCCCAATGCTCTATAAATTGCTATAGCACATTGTAAATGAAGGAAAACTGTCTAATTCCTTATATGAGCTATGTAACTTCCCTGGTGGCTCAGAGGGTAAAGCGTCTGCCTACAGTGTTGGAGACCTGGGTTCGATCCCTGGGTCAGGAAGATCCTCTGGAGAAGGAAATGGCAACCCACTCCAGTACTCTTGCCTGGAAAATCCCATGGGCGGAGGAGCGTAGTAGGCTACAGTCCATGGGGTCGCAAAGAGTCGGACACGACTGAGCGACTTAAGTTAATATTAATATCTAAATGTGATAAAGACAAAAAAATATAGACATGTATCACTCAAAAATATTAGGTAAAATACTTACAAACAGAATCAACATGAGAAAATAATATGCTATATCAAAATGCAACTTATTCTAGGATGCAAGGTTGGTTCAATATTAGTAAACCTAGTAATATCATATGCCATGTTAATAAATCTGAGTGAAAAAATTCATAATTATCTCCATAGATGCTGAGATGTCTTTTGCAAAATTGGAACACTCAATAAAAACTGAGCGATAAATGACATTTCCTTACCAAGAATATATGTATATTTACATATTTTATATATTTATGTTATGTAAATATATACACATATTTAATAAATACATATTCCCCAAAGTACATTGTCAATCTGATTAACTGGAAATCGAGGATTCACTCAATGAGGACACAACGGGAAATTTTCACTAAAATCACAAATAAAGCAAAAGATGCCCTTCTTAATATTGTACAAATGTATTACATAAAATAATCAAGGGAACTCAGTTGGAGGCATAAAAGTTTTTAAAGAAAAAGTACAAAGCATCTCTTTGTTGAAGACATGGTTCAAATAAGCTAATAGTATTTTTTTAATGTTTAAGTCCTGGCTTTGAACATTTTACTTGAGTTATGTAAGTTTTAACATTAAGAAAAGTTGGGTGAAATGTATATAGGAATACCACCATTTTGTAACTTTTTCATAAGACTGAGAGTATTTTAAAATTTTTAAAAATAGATTATTATGTATATATTCTAATCTTAATCCATTGTTTTACAAATACGTTTTCCTCTTTTGTAGCTTATCGTTTTATTTTGTCTGTAGTATATTTTGATTTTGTCGCTTACTTAATTTTTTCTCTACTTACAAGGTTTTTAGTCTTATGTAGAAAGGCTTTCACTACAACAAGCTCATAAAGATAATCTCTTATATTTTTGCTTATTAATTTGATTTCTGTTGTCTACATATTTACTCCCTCAGTAGCCTGCACAGAGAACTAATTTTAGTCAGTGGTGACCATCTCTTTTGTTTTGTTTTCTATTTTGTTACTTTGTTTTTGTATTTTATTGCTTTGTATTTTTATTTTTTAATGTTTATTCTATTGTGTGTATTTTTTAAAATTGGTTTATAATTTAAACACTTGGATAATTCATATTTAATTTTTCTTTTGTTTGAAGCCATAAATTGTTTTCTAAATACTTGCATTATTTTCATTATATGTGATAGTATATTATTTGTCTAAATATAGTTTTCATTATAGTATCCTTTTAATCCATGATTACTGAAAAACGTGAGTTTTAGTTTTTGTATTTAACTTTCTAGAAGCATAATTATGAAAGAAAAACATTTTATTTGGGGCTTGTATTGAACTCCATTATAGTCAAGATAAATTCCTTATCTGCTTGGAAAAATGTTTATTTTCTTTTTGTTGGGTATAGGCAAGGTTCAATACCTCTCAATTTATTGTAATTATTCATTGTATTAATTCTTTGCTCTGTTTACTTATTATGTCTATCTATCAGTTCCTCGGGGGAGATATTTTAATACTTCCCAGTATGACAGGATTTTTCAGTTTCTTCTAGTAACTGAGACAGTATTTGCTGTGTATATTATGAAACTATATTTTCAGAAGCCTGAAAAGTCATGATTGCTATACCTTTTGAGTGACTTAAAAAAAAATCTGTATGTAATATCTGTCAGTGTTTCTTTTAATAAACTTTGCTCCAAAATTTATGTTATATTATATTAACATTTCTATGTCACCTTTGCTTTGGTTAGTAGTTGCCTGTGCTCATAATTTTTGAGTATTTCTTTTAAATTAAAAAAAAAGCATATCTCTGAGTTTCAAATTCAATAGTCTATGTTCCTTAATAATTGGCAGGTATAGATTTTTTCTTATTTGTTGTTCTCAACTGTATATTTGGATGCATTTTTGCAATCCTATTTTATATTAACATTTCCTCCCTTGTTTAATCTTCTCTTTGAGACACAGTTTCTCTTATTTTTCATTTCTATTATGCTTTGCTTATTTAACAGTTGTAGATTCTATTATTTTAATGATCACCAGATTTTTAATATATATGTTAAATAAATTTTAACAGTCGAAACATTGCTTAGTATTTCTCTCTTCCCCCTCAAATAAAATTCTTAGCTTCTATACACTATCTCCTTCTCTCATGTTATTATTTTATTGCTAAGAGAAAACAAAAAATCCACAAAACAGTAGGCTATTGTTTCCCTTAAAAGTATTTCATTGTCACTATATATGAAAGTTTATTCTCAGGTCATGCTGATTTTTTTGGTCCTTTGCTTTTCATCTTCTATTTTTTTTCTTTATAATTCATTTGTCTCCTTTTTGTAGTTCTTCCAGCAAGGATCTGTGAGAGTATATGTTGAGAATCCCTGTATTTCTAGGGAAAAAAAATGTTAGGCTGCTTGTAGAATTTTAGTTCACAATCTTTCGTACTGAGCACTTTGAAGATATTTACTTAAGTGTTTTCCACATTCTATTTGGTGCTGATGCAAATTCTCCTGTCAATGTGCTTACTCTGTTGTGAGCAGTCTCTGAGAGCCTTTAGGATTTTCTTCCATTTCAGTACAAAGGGTGTACTGTAGCTTTATTTTTAATTCTGCTTGATAGCAAAGACTTTGTTTTGTTTTGTTTTTTAATTATTTAATTATTTATTTTTTATTTTACTTTACAATACTGTATTGGTTTTGCTGGCAAAAGCAGGGACTTTTTAAACTGACATTCCATCTTCAGTTTTAGAAATTCTCAGCCATTCTCTACATATTACTTCTTTCCTCAATAGTCTCTATTCTTTCTTGACGCTTCCTACAAACAGTGTTGAGCATCACATTCTATCATCCCTTTCTTTACTTCACTTTTATATTCTCCATCACTTTAAATTTCCGAGGAACTTTCTGAAGGACTTTCTCAAATTTATCTTCCTAGTTCACTAATTCTGAATTTAGCTGTGATAATTCTACTACTCAATCTTAAAATGAGATGTTTTCTGTCTTAAAGTTGTAACGGTCATAAATTTAATTTCTATGATTTCTATTTGATCCATTTCAGCAACTATCTCAATTCTAGTTTTATAGATACAATGTCCTATTGTATTGCCTTGCAATTTTAAAAACATCTTATTTTAAAGTATTTCAATGGCCTTTCAGGGAAGCAGTATAACATAATGGTTAAGAGCATACCTCACTGGAGGAGGAAATGGCAACCCATTCCAGTATTCTTGACTGGAAAATCCCATGAACAGAGGAGCCTGGTGAGCTACAGTTCATGGGGTCGCACAGAGTCAGACACAACCCAGTGCACACATTAAAAGCAAATACTGCAGAGAGAGAAGTGAAGTGCAAGTGAAAGTTGCTCAGTCGTGTCCGACTCTGTACGACCCCACAGACTGTACAGTCCATGGAATTCTCCAGGCCAGAATACTGAAGTGGGGAGCCTTTTCCCCAAGAGTTTCCTGGTGTTCAGATACTGCATTGTGGTCAGGTTTTTATGTTGTCTGCCAGGTTATGCTAGATGGACTGGTTTTATTTTTCCTTTATTTTTTATGTGTCTATTTTTTAAAAATTGGAGTATAATAGCTTTACAATGTTGTGTTACTTTCTGCTGTACAAGGAAGTGAACCAGCTATATGTATACACAGATGCCCCCGCTCTCAGAACCCCTGTGTTACCCACCTAGGTCAGCACAGGGCACCAAGCTGAGCTCCTGTGCTATATGCCACAGTCCCCTATCTATTTCACACAGGATAGTGTGTTTATATCAAACCTCATCTCCTGGTTTAAACTAGGTCTTGTTTTCGTTTGCTAAACCTGGAGGATGGAGTGGGGAGATGAACACTTTCGATCTGTATCACATTTATGAAAGATCTACACTAAAACGGCAGCGTTCCTGAGAGCTGAATTTGCTTGTTTCAGGTTTTAGTTTAGCCGATTGACTGAGAAAGTAAATTGAAGCTCACCATTTCTGAGAAGTTGTGGGTGCAGAATGTTAAGAAATTTTCTAGTGAATGGGAGTTGAAGGGGTTTCCCAAGTGGCTCAAACAGTGACGAATCTGCCTGCAATGCAGGAGACCTGGGTTCGATCCCTGGATCAGAAAGATCCCCTGGAGAAGATAATTGCTACCTACCTCAGTATTCTTCCCTGGAGAATTCCTTGAGCAGAGGAGTCTAGCAGGCTACAGTCAATGGGGTCTCAAAGAATCAGGCACAAATGAGTGACTCACACACACACACAGAGGAGTTGAAGATGTTGAAGCAATTAGTAGACTATTCTTTCAAAATGTTGAGGGTGATTGGAAGGGAGATAAACGATATGGTACCCTAAGCAACAATCTGTAAGAATTACTTTTCAAAGTATGAATGAGATATGAGCGTGTCTACAAGGTGACTAGTGGACAGGTTGAGGTTTGGAAAGAAAGTAGATCCATATGAGATTGAATAGAAGGAAAATGAAAGAATGGTATTTCTGAGGATATTGATGGCAAAGGGAACAGAAGGTAGTGAACCTTCTCTGTTAACCCCAATCTATCCACTAAGGAAGAAGCAAAGGCATAGAAGCTATGAAAAGATTCTCACTCACTCTTTCCATTAGGTTCATGGAAGAATTAGAAGCAGAAATGCAGTATTTTGCTAAATTATTAAATATTTTGGTAATTGAATTGTCTTTTAAGGATGACCTCAGTGTATCTAAACACAAGATAATTCATATGGAAACCCTAGGAAGCTGTTATTATATATGTTGAATCAGAGGTAGAATGGAGTTGGGTGCAGACTCCACACTTTTTTGCATCTAGAAGACATTAAAAACAAGGAGTCCTACTTAGTTTCTAAAGGGAACAGATAACATAGTTCTGTGAGAGCTAATCTTCTGGTATTAACCTTATGTAGTATTTTTCTTCAAGGTCGGTAGTGGCTGTTAAAAGGGTTGTCCCTTTCCCTGGAGAACAGCATCTTCCCCTGACATATAATTTCTGTTGGAAGAACATTCTGTAAGTCCATGTTCTCACTACAAATATTATCCAACTTAGTAATGAAGGACATTTAAAAAAAGCCTTTCCTGATCCTTCTGAGACAAAACAGACCTAATTCTCTTTGCACGAAATAAGCATCATCTTCTAGATGGAGCACTAACCTTTCAATCCTTAATCTCTACCTTCTACACAAGTGTGTGTGTTTTGTTTTTTGCCTTTGGTTACCACATCTGGATGAGAGATTTGGATAGATGACTTCTAAGTTCTCTTCCATTTCTAACATGCTAGAGCTCTTTAAGTCTAGACAATTACAACAATCTGTGTCTCATACCCATACTACAGTCAAAGATACTTGAGGCTCAATAGGGAACACACTTTTTCTTTGGGTTCCCCAAAACACATAGGATGGAGTGCTTCTATCAGTAAATCTGTTACTGAAAATATAAATGAATTAATTATATAATGATAATACCTCTAAATAGCACAGCTTTGACCAAGGATTGCCTTCATGAGAATTAGAGAAAGAAAGGCCATTCTAGGTGGACAAAGCACCTAACCG
The DNA here is from genome assembly GCF_001704415.2 of Capra hircus. Taxonomy (NCBI): domain Eukaryota; kingdom Metazoa; phylum Chordata; class Mammalia; order Artiodactyla; family Bovidae; genus Capra; species Capra hircus. Next base: position 114,019,903 of record NC_030810.1, read on the forward strand.
CACGGCTTCATTGATGGAGCATGAGTTGAGGCTCGTCTGAGCCTCCTTTATTGGTCGTGTGCTCTTATGCAGAATACAACCTCTATGCTGCACTGGGTGGCCCCGCTGCTCCCTACATCATCTTACCTCTCATGAAGCCAGAGGCGCACGTGCCCTCATAACTCCTTTGTAGGCCTGCATGTAACTGAGGGGACAACTATCCTGGGGACCATCATGCCACTAACATAAGCATCTAATCCACAACCACAAGGAAATACACAACCTTGTCTGAGTTACTGCTAGGGATCAATATCATCATGCCTCCTATCCCTCTGTACCTCAAGAACCTCCAGAAATAAAGCCTTGCCTTTCAGCACTATTAACTTCATACTATTCTGAACCAACCCCTTTTTCCCTTACAGTCTCATCACTGGAATTTCCATATTTCTGACTTTATAAACTGGCTTATTTTCCTTAAGCTTCTTCTCTTACCATTAACTGTAATTTAACTTCTCAAAATCGAGGATTTTTATTTTTGCTATTGTAGTTTTGTTTTGTATCTTCATATCCTGTTTCATTTCCTATTTCTGACTTCAGGATCAGGAGGTATCTATATTTTCTCCCTTAGCATACATTGTTACTTCAAGATTCATATGCTTATGTGCTCTCACAAAATCATCTGTCCTCTAAGACTCACATCTCCTGCATATAACACATTGCAGATGCTGCAAGTTGCCTATATATTACTCATTCTTTATTTTTTTCTCCAAAGCAGAAAACTGATCTCATATGGAGTGTACCCAGATTTTTAAAAAAATAATTTAAAAATTCCCTTGAAGCTAAGATTAGCCAAGTCACATGGTGTTATCTAATGTGGTGAAAACAGAAATCAATGGATAGTATTTGTGGGAACTCACTCGAAAAGGAAGCAGGCTCAGCTAGATCTCTACTTTTGTGCCCCTCCTTTCCCTTCTTACTGACTGTTGTGACAACTTCTCTCTACATGTAGTGGACATTTCATCCTGATAACCATGAGGCAGCAGGCATGAGGGCAATAGTCAGAAGCTAAAAATGGCTTAAAGAGAAAAAAAAATCCTGTTGGTATCAACTTCAGTTCAATTCAGTTCAGTTTCAGTTGCTCAGTTGTGTCCGACTCTTTGCGACTCCATGAATCGCAGCACACCAGGCCTCCCTGTCCATCACCAACTCCCGGAGTTCACGCAAACTCACGTCCATCCAATCGGCGATGCCATCCAAGCATCTCATCCTCTGTCGTCCTCTTCTCCTCCTGCTCCCAATCCTTCCCAGCATCAGAGTCTTTTCCAGTGAGTCAGCTCTTCGCATGAGGTGGCCAAAGTACTCGAGCTTCAGCTTTAGCATCATTTCTTCCAAGGAACACTCAGGGCTGATCTCCTTTAGAATGGACTGGTTGGATCTCTTTGCAGTCCAAGGGACTCTCAAGAGTCTTCTCCACCACCACAGTTCAAAAGGTATCAGCTTAGAGAGCCGATATCCAGACTTCTTGTTATGAAACAAAAAATAGCTCTTCACTTATTTGACCCATGTTTGAAGTTAAATAAACATCCAACTTCTCTGGCTACTCATTCTCTGAGGACTTTGACAGAGGGATCACAGTCTTTCTCTAACTTTGTGTTCCTTAATTCTAACCATCGTTCATTGTGGTATCTATCAGTATCCAAGTGGTGGTGGTGGTGGTGGTGGTGGTAGTGGGGCAATCAACATTTACACCTAAAGATTTTTTAAAACTCATTTCTTATTAGCTGTCTCACTCCACCAAGTACTCACTCAGGATTTTGTCATAAGCCAAAACTGCACTACCCAAAAATCTAAAATCCAAAACTTCTTGTAGAACATTCCTGTTCTACAAGATTAATTGATCAAGCCATCCCATTAAAATAATCTTCTGACTTTGTCAGACCACCAAGCTATTGAACTCTTCACTGTATCACCAACCGTAAAATCCTTCCTCTCTTTACTTCCCTACTTTCCCAGGTAAGACTCCATGAACCTGAAGTGTGACCACTCTTTGCAAATACTCTCAACACTGTTGACTCCTGCTCCCTCCAGTGGACTCACAGGGTGAAACCTACATCAAGTTTTACCATGCACTTCAACATTCTTGGAAAGAATTCACAGATTTTCAAACAACGGAGGTAGGTTCCACACTGAGTTTGTGATCAGCAACTTCAAATAGGTCCTCAACTGTCCCCAGCAATTCTAGTAGGTTGTTCATTTCCCTACTTGCTGAAATAACTAAAGAATTGTCTTATATCTTCTCTTCAGGGTCTTGCATCTTATTTCATTATGGGGGGAGAGGAAGAATGCCAAGACTCCAGAAACTAACACCTTCATATTTCCCTCACCGTAAGATGGTATGAAAAAACGCAAATAAACTTTTGGCCAACCCAATTCTTCCTCCTCATTTAAAGCTCCCAGGGACCTTTCTCCTTCAAATAATCCCCCTCCGTCCTCCTCACCATCAGTCTCTCCCTTCCTATTGGTTCCCTCTCCTTTATCATATAACCAAGCTTCAATCTCTCTCTCATCTTCAAAAACCTTAAGTGAAGTGACAGTCGCTTAAACATGTCCAACTCTGCAATTCCATGGACTGTAGCCCACCAGACTTCTCTGTCCATGGCATTCTCCAGGCAAGTGAAGTGGGTTGCCATTCCCTTCTCCAGGGGATCTTCCTGACCGAGGGATGGAACCTGGGTCTCCCACGATGCAGGCAGATCCTTTACCATCTGAGCCATAGGGGAACCTATTCTTGATCTCAACTCCTGCCCACAGCTGCCTTTAACTCTCTCCTTCCCTTTTGGGTCAAAGTCCTTTAAAACAATTTTCTCCACAACCAATCTCCACGCTTTCACCTCCTACTTCCTATTCACATGTATAGTTCTTTTAATATTTTGTCATTGTTTCTTGGAAAACGGGCTTAAATTTTTTAAAGGCCACATAATATAGCAAACACTCATGATCTAGAATCAACAATTGCTAATACTTTCGTCTTTTTTTTTTTCCAGAGTATTTCATGTTTTGTTGTTTTAATTGAATAAACCATCACAGGTAAAGTGGAAATCCCCTTTACTCTCTTCCCTGTGAAAGTGAAGTGAAGTCGCTCAGTCGTGTCCGACTCTTTGCAACCCATGGACTGTAGCCCACCAAGCTCCTCCATCCATGGGATTCTCCAGGCAAGAATACTGGAGTGGGTTGTCATTTCCTTCTCCAGGGGATCTTCCCAACCCAGGGATCAAACCCAGGTCTCCCACATTGCATGCAGACGCTTTAACCTCTGCACCACCAGGGAAGCCCTTACTCTCTTCCCTAGACACTATTTATTTATTACCTAAAAGGTCATTATGATGTATTTAGTTTACACCCAAATTATTTTTTACATATAAATGTGTGCGTGCTAAGTCACTTCAGTCCTGTCTGAATCTTTACGACTCCATAGACTATGGCCCACCAGGCTCCCTTGTTCACGGGATTCTCCAGGCAAGAATACTGGAGTGGGTTGTCATGCCCTCCTCCAGGGATCTTCCTGACCCAGGAATCAAACTCACATCTCTTAAGTCTCCTGCATTGGCAGGTGGATTCTTTGCCACTAGCAAAGCCTACTACATATAAATAAATAAATAAATAAATAAATAAATATATCTTTTAATTTTATTTTATATACTATAAAAATAAATTATCTATTTATACAAATATATTGGAGAAGGAAATGGCAACCCACTCCAGTATTCTTGCCTGGAGAATCTCATGGACAGAGGAGCTTGGCAGGCTACAGTCCATGGAATCACAAGGGTCAGACATGACTTAGTGACTAAACCACCACCACCACCATACAAATATACATCCATAAATAATCTAAATCTACTTTTATGGATTTATTTTAAAGTATACATAAAATTGAATGATTCTGAAACTTTTTTTTATCAGATTTAGACTTTTGAGGTTTCTCATGTTGATTCATATTTATTTACATCATTCGCTGTAAATATTCCATCATGTGTGTTCCAAAATCACTTATTTGAGAGGCTGCATTGTATGGTAATTAGGATCAGGGGCTCTGGAACTAGGCTGCTTGGATTTATTCCATGCACCTGTCACATCCTAACTGTGTGACTTTAGGCAAGTTACTTTAACTCTCTGACATCAGTCACTCCATCTCTAAGATGTAGGCAGTACACACAGCTGCATCCTTTAATCAGATGAGGGTTAAATGAGTTACCTATGTGAAGCGCCTAGTTCCTCCATGGCTTACAACAAGCATGCAATACTAGTGTGACTGGAGGAAAGCAGATGGCACTCTCAAATTAGGATAATTGGACAAGGGCTTCTTTATGCAAGGGCTAATTATAGAAGTGTAGGCAGAAAAGGGAAGGGGTTAGGAACAGGACAGTAAGCCACTGGCAGCAGGAGGGCGTGTTAGTACTGGTAGGCCAGAATAAAAATAAATGTATCATTAAGAAACAGATTGTTACAAATGAATTGAATCTGGCTCTGCTCCCTTCTTAGTCTTCTTCCTTCTCTATTTCAAGGGAACTGCTAATAGACCTTCGGTTTGTATCCAAACAATATTTTAAAACTTTTATATAGACATATATGCAGATACCTAAACCTGCTCAAAGGAAGAGGTCCCCAGAACCCAGGGTAGAGTTGTGTGATAGAGGTTTCCTTCTAAGAGGAGAAGAGTCCTTCCACTGAGGGACAGAACTTGGACTGCCTTCAAAGGGAGGGAACCACAGGAGTATATACTCTGACCTTTCTTGTCTCTTCCATCAGTTTCTTTCCAGGGTTCTATATTGGCCAAACACAACCAGAAACCAAAGAGAAAGGAAGTCTCTTCTTTAAGGGCCAGTCTTCCAGGGCAGATTGCGTTTGGAAAGTGAATAGAGTAAGCAAATGGCTTACTGGATTTGTCCTTCCTTCCCTTCCTCCTGTTTGTAAAGATGACCTGATACTAGAAGCAGAGCAACCATCATGCAACCTTGAAACAACCAACATGAGAACAGAAGCACAAGCTCAAGATGGTTTAGTGGAAGGGAAAAGAGTCTGTGTCACTGTTGACATCGCATGGTCATTATATCAATCCGAATAACTACACCAAACTTCCTGCTATTTAAGAAAAACAAAACCCTTAACTAATTAATTAATTGTAGAACTGGGATTTTTATTTCTTTTCTCCAAAATTTAAATTCACAGTCTGTTCAACACAGATTTTTTTAAATTATTTTGTGCTTTTTAATGATAGTATTTTATTGAGATATAGTTGATTTAAAACGTTAATTTCCACTATACAGCAGAGTGATTCAGTGATAACTATATACACATTCTTTTAAAATCTTTAATTTATCTAAGTTACTGTTTGAGATTAAATGGAACAACTACCCTTAACCCTGCTTTCTTGGCGAATCAGTGGTCTCTTGCAGTGCAAGAGACACAGGAGACACCAATTCCATCTCTGGGTCAGCAAAATCCCTTGGAGGAGAGCATAGCAACCCACTCCAGTATTCTTGCCTGGAAAATCCCACTGACAGAGGAGATTGTCTGACTATAGCCCATGGGGTCACAAAGAGTCAGACACAATTTAGCGATTACAAAATAACACTTACCCTCACCATCCTGGTGCTGTGCTGTGCTTAGCTGCTCAGGCATGTCCGACTCTTTGCAACCTCATGGACAGTAGCCCACCAGGCTCCTCTATCCATGGGATTCTCCAGGCAAGAATATTGGAGTGGGTTGCCATGACCTCCTCCAGGGAATTTTCCCAACCCAGGGATAGAACTCAGGTCTCCTGCATTGCAGGTGGATTCTTTACTATCTGAGCCACCCAGGAAGCCCAAGAATACTGGAGTGGGTAGCCTATCCCTTCTCTAGGGGATCTTCTCAGCCCAGGAATCAAGCCCAGGTCTCCTGCGTTGCAGGCAGATTCTTTACCAGCTGAGCTACCATGGAAGCCCCACCCTCCTGATATCTCCTTCTTAATCTCAATGCCTTTTAACTCTTGGCTCACAATTTCCTTAACAACACTGTAATTGGTTCTTGTTATCATTCATTATGACCTCAATATTCATGTGACATTTCCAGACAACATTCAGTATTTTTTGAGAAGGGTGGGAAGAGGTTCTGGAGGGAAGGATCTAAGATATCAAGCACTGTCCACCCTTGTACATTCACTCTTGTCCTTAATCTAGGAGAAAAGCTTGTGAGCTGAACACAGGGTACAAAGTCCTATCAGCTGCCATATTATCATGGGAAAAGGTCAGTTCATTATACTCGGACATATAACATAAAATGTTATTTGGCATTTACGTGTTTTTACATTAGAAACCAGTGTATTGCATGAGTATGCGCCATTATCACACACCACCTTTGTATACAAGGTAATCTTGGATGAACAGGCAACGCTGTATGGCATGTTACAGTGATAAATAGGGCATTTTGTAAGACTTTCAGTGACAGTGCCGGCAGAAATGCTGCGGCAATAAAGGTAAACCCATACCGGAATATTGGTCTGTCTCTGTGAATCAAAATGCTGCTCTCTCTCCCTTCTACCAGTTACAGTAAATGACCATTTCAGAGGATCAGTGTTGGCCTCTAACTTTGACAATTTGAATATTTTCTCTCTGGGTTTGGAGAAGACAGCATGCTTCAATGTGCATATTCAAAAATGCCATCTTTACCATCTATATTCATTTGAACTGTAAACCTATTGTAGACACATTTTAAAAAATAAACCTGAGGGATTATGCCATTTGCTTTATCTGACTGAAGAAAGCATAAATAATCTTTGCAAAGGTCTTAGGTTCCCTGCTTTCTACCTGGAGGTTCATCTTTTTCCTTTTTTTTTTTTTTTTCCATTAGCTTATTCATCAGTGGAGCAGTGGATACAACTCTGATTGGCTAGATTCCTAGGCACGGATCAGTATGGGTACATAAGGGCAACAGATCTCATATGTGGTCCCCGCCTCCACGTGATAAGCAAGACATGATCTTTTAGTGTATGCCAGCCTTCATCTTTCATCTCTCTTTTTGATCCCAGGCTTGTTTGCAGGGTCTATTGAGTTAGGACGTCTCTTGGGGCTGAGGTTTCTTCACGTCCTTATTCTACATTTTGTTCTTTTCTCCTTTCTTCTCATCTCTTCTTTCTACTACCCCATCTCCTCTCTCCTTTTTTCCTCCTGTTATCTCATATATCCTTCTCTTGATGGGATTCAGGACATGATAGCCCAAAATATGGCTCCTTGGCATACCAAATAAGCTGAAGGTGTTTGAGAAACTGGTAGAAGGAAGACTGTCTCTTTGACTCTCCTCCCTTTCTCCCCTGAAGTAGGTCATAGGACCTTCACATGAAAGGTGCCCTGCCTGTTCATGAGGAAAGGAGTCTCCTATTTCTAAGATGGAGGGACACCAATCAGAACCCAAAGGAATGGGCCTTGCAGATTTCTCCCAATTTACAACACTTGGCTCATGCTATTTGACCTATCATATTTCTCCATGCCTTTCCACTCTTCATCAAATCTAACATAAAAATACTCAAGTTTAGCCAATTCTTCAGATCTTCATTTCCTTAGGAAGGATCCCTTGTCACATAAAACATGTTTTAAATAAATTTTTAGGTTTTCCCCATTAATCTGTTTTTGTTTAAAATCAGTTCAATTTTCAGACCTAGTCAGAGACTCTAAGAGAGTCAAGGAAAACTTCTTCTTCTACACTAGTCACTCTTGCCTCTGCCTTTCCTCTTTCTAGCTCCATTTGACCTCATGATAAGATGGTGTTACCCTCATAAATCAAGTCCACAGGATACCTTTCTTGCTTCTTCTCTTCCTGTTCTTTCCTCTCTAGTGTAATCTGTATGGATAGGAGTTTTAAAAATCCAACTCTTTCTTCTTAAATTACTTTCCCTATATGGCCAGCCAAAGAATGGTAAAAATCCAATATTTAAAATGTTCTTAACCAGGTCTTTACCAAAGTTTTTATTGATGAATCAAGAGCTTGTAAAGTTATTAACAGACTAGTACTCCTGGTGTCCTTTCTGCTAATGATTTTGAAAAGGCTGGCACAGGTAGTAGTATTTGCCAGAGTATTTTTTTGACAGCCCCCAGTCTTTTGCTCATAATAGTCCTAAGTCTCCATTCTAATCCCACACAATTTCGACATGAATAAATACCAATAATTTATACCTTGTTGCTGCTGCTGCTGCTAAGTCACTTCAGTCGTGTCCGACTCTGTGCGACCCCAGTGGCGGCAGCCCACAGGCTCCCCCGTCCCTGGGATTCTCCAGGCAAGAACACTGGAGTGGGTTGCCATTTCCTTCTCCAATGCATGAAAGTGAAAAGTGAAAGTGAAGTCGCTCAGTCGTGTCCAAATGTTCATGACCCCATGGACTGCAGCCTACCAGGTTCCCCAGTCCATGGGATTTCCCAGGCAAGAGTACTGGAGTGGGGTGCCATTGCCTTCTCTGAATTTATACATTAATAATGGTATAAGTACAGGTTTCCTGTTTCATAGTGTGTATATTTTGAACCCATTCTCTAATTGCTTTCTCAAATATTTTTGTTGTTGTTGTTGCTAATAGTTCATGCATTAGTGAACAATCAGGAAAATTTCTGGTGATGATATTATAAGAAAATTAAGTAGAGTCACCCGTTTCATCATTGATGGATGTCAGGAAAATTCTTCACTGTCATTACCTGTAGTAAAACAGAAGGGAAAATCTCTCTCTAACAGCACCTCCCCCTGCAGTTCTTCTTCAGCAATACTACCACCTCATATACAATCCACTGCACTCAGAATATACTGCAGTTTTGAGGAAACAAATTTGCTTTTACTATAATGTAAGAGCATTTCAAAATCCAAACTGAATATGAGTGAGGTAAATCATACATGTGGATTTACTTGGTTTGGTTCTATTAGGTCAGTTGGGAACACTGTACTCTCATCAGATGACCCTGAAATCATGCCAGGTGAATCACTGTCCAGAGGTCTCTGTGAAGCTAATCAGTTCTTCAAAGGGCCAGACGCAATTCAGGTAAGAGCGAAAAGATAATTCAAGCCATAAGGAAGATTCACTCTCAGAAAGGCAGGAAGTTTACATCCAATTCGAGGCTGTTCCTGAAATAACTGTGTTCTTCACAAAAAGCTGGACATCACAGTTGGTTAAGGAGTGTAGGCTCTACTGCTGGTTCCCGAATGAAAAGTTTAGGATATTTACAGTTCCCATTTCACAAAGTTATTCTGAGGCTTCGTTGTTTTTCAGTCACTCAGTCGTGTCTGACACTTTGTGACCCCATGAACTGCCGCACTCCAGGCTTCCCTGTCCAACACTATCTCCTAAAGCTTGCTCAGACTCATGTCCACTGAGTTGATGATGCCATTCAACCTTTTCATTGCTCTCTTGTCCTCCTGCCCTCGTTCTTTGCAGCATCATGATCTTTTCCAATGATTCTGTTTTTCCCACCAGGTGGCCAAAGTGTTGAAGCTTCAGCTTCAGCATCAGTCCTTCTAATGAATATTCAGGGCTGATTTCCTTTAGGATTGATTGATTTGATTTCCTTGCAGTCCATGAGACTAAAAGACTTCTCCAGCACCATGGTTCAAAAGCATCAATTCTTTGGTGCTCAGCTTCTTTATGAACCAACACTCACATCCACACATGCTGCTGCAGCTGCTAACTCGCTTCAGTCGTGTCCGACTTTGTGCGACCCCATAGACGGCAGCCCATCAGTCTCTGGGATTCTCCAGGCAAGAACACTGGAGTGGGTTGCCATATCCTTCTCCAATGCATGAAAGTGAAAAGTGAAAGTGAAATCGCTCAGTCATGTCCGACTCTTAGCAACCCCATGGACTGCAGCCCACCAGGCTCCTCTGTCCATGGGATTTTTCAGTCAAGAGTACTGGAGTGGGGTGCCATTGATGTCTCTGCTTCTTAATATGCTCTCTAGGTTCATCACAGCTTTTCTTCCAAGGATCAAGCATCTTTTAATTTCATGGCTGCAGTCACTATCTGCAGTGATTTTGGAACCCAAGAAAATAAAGTATGTCACTGTTTCCATTTTTTCCCTATCTATTGCTGTGAAGTGATGGGACCAGATGTCATGATCTTGGTTTTTGGAATGTGGAGTTTTAAACCAAAACTTTTACTCTCCTCTTTCACTTTCATCAAACGGCTCTTTAATTTCTCTTCATTTTCTGCCATAAGGGTGGTGTCATCTGCATATCTGAGGTGATTGATATTTCTCCCAGCAATCTTGATGCCAGTTTGTGCTTCATCCAGCCCAGCATTTTGCATGATATACTTTACCTCGTTGTTGTTGTTCAGTCTCTCTATAATGTCTAACTCTTTGTGACCCCATGGACTACAGCACACCAGGCCTCCCTGCCCTTCATCCAGAGCTTGCTCAAAGTAATGTCCATTGAGTCAGTGATGCCATCCAACCATCTCATCCTCTGACATCCCCTTCTCCTCCTGCCTTCAATCTTTCCCAGAATCAGGGTCTTTTCCAATAAGCTGGCTCTTTGCATCAGGTGGCCAAAGTATTGAAGCTTTAGCTGTAGCATCAGTCCTTTCAATGAATATTTAGGATTGATTTCCTTTAGGAATGACTGATTTGACCTCCTTGCTGTCCAAGGGACTCTCAAGAGTCTTCTCAAGCACCACAGTTCAAAGGAATCAGTTCTTCAGCACACAGCCTTTTTTTATTGTCCAGCTCTCACATCTATACATGACTGGAAAAACCATAGCTTTGACTATAGGGATCTTTGTTGGCAAAGTAATGTCTCTGATTTTAGGTGTTTTTTTTTTTTTTTTCAAAAAATTAAGTAGTTATTGTTCCAGAAGGTACATTGTTTTTTATACATATTTCATAAATAATACAGGATTTTACACATCTTCAATATTTTGCTATTTGTTTAAAGGACGTTTCTTCTAGGTTTGTCATTACTTTTCCTCCAAGGAGCAAGCATCTTTTAATTTCATGGCTGCAGTCACCATCCACAGTGATTTTGGAGTCTAAGAAAATAAAGTCTGTCACTGTTTCAAATGTTTCTCCCATCTATTTGCCATGAAGTGATGGGACCAGATTCCATGATCTTAGTTTTTGAATGTTGTTTCAAGCCAGCTTTTTCACTCTCCTCTTTCACTTTCATTAAGTGGCTCTTTAATTCCTCTTCACTTTCTGCCATAAGGGGGGCCGGGGTGACATCTGCCTGTCTGAGGTTATTGATATTTCTCCCAGCAATAGAGAATAATTCCAGCTTGTGCTTCATCCAGCCTGGCATTTCTCATGATGTTCTCTGTATAAAAGTTAAACAAACAAGGTGAAAGTACACAGCCTTGATCTACTCCTTTACCAATTTTGAAACAGTTCATTGTTCCATGTCCAGTTCTAACTTTTGCTTCTTAACCTGCATACAGATTTCTTAGGAGGCAGGAAAGGTGATCTGGTATTCCCATTTCTTGAGGAATTTTCCACAGCTTGTTGTGATCCACACGGTCAAAGTCTTTGGGGTAGTCAGTGAAGCAGAATTAGATGTTTTTCTGAAAGTGCTTCTTTTTTCTATGATCCAATGGATGTTGGCAATTTGATCTCGGGTTCCTCTGCCTTTTCTAAATCCAGCTTGTACATCTGGAATTTCTCAGCTTACACTCTATTGAAGCCTAGCTTGAAGGATTTTGAGCATTACTTTGCTAGTATATGAAATGAGGGCAGTTGTGCAGTAGTTTGAACATTGGCATTTCCCTTCTTTGGGACTGGAATGAAAACATCTTTTCCAGTCCTGCGGCCACTGTTAAGTTTTCCAAATTTGCTGGCATAGTGAATGAAGCACTTTCACAGCATCATCTTTTAAGATTTGTAATAGTTCAACTGAAATTCCATAGTCTCCATTAGCCATGTTCGTAGTAATGTTCCCCAAGGCCCACTTAACTTCACACCCTAGGAGGTCTGGCTTTAGGTGAGTGATCACACCGTCATGGTGATCAGGGTCATTAAGTCCTTTTGTGTATAGTTCTTCTTTGTAGAATCAATTACAGTAATACAAGTTAAATATAACATCATGCCTGGCACAAAATAATGGCTTATTAAATGTTAGTGATTGTTATTCACAACTTTGTACAAAAACAGAAGTAAGCGCATTAGTCACCAATAAAACCAAAATATTATAGAAACACCTTGTTTCAATATCTTATAGGCAACTGTACACACTTATACATACACTAAAAATTTTTGGAAATATACAAAGTATTGAACCCTAACAAGCATTTCGCTCTATATTTTCCTCTGTTTCATTTAGCAAGCAATTTAATAAAATGAGAGAATTATTAAGACAGAAATGCCATGCTGTTTACTTTTTTACGCTTTGGCAGTTCATCCTGTGTTTTTTTTTTTTTTTTTCCCCACTTACTTTTTCCACTCCCAATCTCTTACTCCAGATTATACTAATATATTTTGATTCTCTAGATTTTTAAGGAAAATTTCAAGGAATATTTATTTATATGTCTTACATTCTTTGGTGGGTAAAAGCAGTCACAATTTCAGTTCAGTTCAGTCGCTCAGTCATGTCCAACTCTTCGAAACCCCATGGACTACAGTATACCAGGCCTCTCTGTCCATCACCAACTCCTGGAGCTTGCTTAAACTCATGTCCATTGAGTTGGTGATGCCATCCAACCATCTCAACCTCTGTCGTCCCCTTCTCCTCCTGCCTTCAATCTTTCCCAGCATCAGGGTCTTTTCCGATGAGTCAATTCTTTGCATCAGGTGGCCAAAATATTGAAGCATCAGCTTCAGCATCAGTCCTTTCAATGAATATTCAGGACTGATTTCCTTTAGGATTGACTGGTTGGCTCTTCTTGCGGTCCAAGGGACTCTCAAGAGTCTTCTCCACAGTTCAAAAGCATCAATTCTTTGTCACTCAGCTGTCTTTATAGTCCAACTCTCACATTCATACATGACCACTGGAAAAACCATAGCTTTGACTAGACAGACCTTTGTTGGCAAAATAATGTCTCTGCTTTTTATTATGCTGTCTAGGTTGGTCATAGCTTTTAGTTACAATTTATGATCCAATAAATGCCAAGACTGTTACGGGAACAACAGAAAAACAGCATTTATGACAGAGGCAACTAACAAAAAAGAAGATATCTCCTCTTTTTCTCCTAAAAAGACCAAGAATACAGTGGTCAGGTGATCTTTTCTCTTTCTTTGATTCTATAAAGATTTAATGAGTCTTTATTTCATGCCTACCGATTCTCTTAGTTGCCTAAAATTTTATGTGTTAAAAAAATTTGAAAAAAGATTTAGGTGACAAAACAAACTTTACTTAACACTTCATGAAGCAGACAGTCTGTGTTCTCAAAAGTCCAGAGAACTCTGAGGCAGGGAAAAGCAGCACATTTTCTGAGCAAATGAAAAAGAGAAGGATGAAAAATGAACTGGAAACAAGGAAAACATTTGAAGTAGTAGGTGATTAGGGATTGGTTACCTGAATGGCATGACTTCCAGGAACATGGAATCTTTACAAAAATATGGAACATTAAATGTCAGGTTTTGGTTTGCTAATGTAATCTCACAGTTTACTGAGGAAAGGCCACTCACTGTTAGGCTGATTAAAGATTTCAACATAAGGTAGAAAATGCTTGTAAAGCAAACAGAAGGCAGAGTTTAAAGTCTGCTTTCCACCAGTATTTCCCAGAGTTTGTTCAGTGGAGCCCTAGCATGTCAGTGGGCTTCTTCTCAAATAATTTTAAAAGCAGTTACACAATTCTTTACACAGAGATGTCTTAGAGTATTAGTTGTATTAGAGTGGGAGTCAAGGACAAGTCCAAAAATTCACACGGGGATAGATGGACTGGTTAGATGAAGTACTAGAATTAGAGACAGTGTTTTCAGATGGAACATGGCCCAGAATTGCATACCAGTTCTTGAAACTGACCACTCTACCCATTATCCACTACACGGACATTGTTTGCTTGACCTAGAGGTATCTGAGTTCCACATCAAAGACCAACTCCCTGAAGAGTAAAAACAGAACAGACAGAAAATGAAGCTCATTACATCTGCTCTATTATTATTTTTTTAATCTCAAAAATCTATGCAAACAAACAAACAAAAATAAAAACTCTTAAAACTTAACAATAAGACAACAAACAATCCAATTTAAAAATGGGCTAAAGATCTGAATGGGCTCCTCACCAAAGAGGATGTAGATGAGAGATAAATGTAGGTAAAGATCATCCACATCATACAAAGCAGTGAGGCATCACTGCACATTGATTAGAATGGAAAAATCCAAACCAGTGCCAATATCAATACTGGTGACGCTGCAAAGCAACAAGGATTCTGTTTCATTGCTGGTGGAGACGCAAAATGATAAAACCATTTCGGGAGACAGTTTGACAGTTTCTTATAAAACTTGACCTACTCTTACCACATGATACAGCAATCATGCTGTTACATATCTACCCAGTTAAGCTGAAAACTTCTCTCCACATAAAAACATGAATATTTATATTTATACAAGTTTATTCATAACTACCTAAACTTAGAGAAACCAGGATGTCCTTTAGTGGGTGAATGGATAAACACATAAACTGTGGGTACACATCCAGGCAGTGATTTATTATTCAGTCCTAAACAGAAATCACAAAATGGCATGAAGAAATCTTAAATGCACAATACTAAATAAAAGAAGCCAATCTGAAAATCACAAAATGTCATGAGGAAATCTTAAATGCATAATACTAAATAAAAGAAGCCAATCTGAAAAGATGACATACTGTACGATTCCAACTATAGGACATATGGGAAAAGGCAGAACTACAGAGACAGGGAAAGGATTAGTGGTTGCCAGAGGGTTGGGAGAGAGGGATGTATAGACAGAGCACACAGGAGTTTTAGGGCAGTGAAACTACTTGAGATTTTATATATATATAGATATATCTGCAAATATACATTTGTCAAGGTGCTTCCCTAGTGGCTCAGTGGTAAAGAATTCATCTGCCAATGCAGGAGATGTGGGTTCAGTTTCTGGTTTGGGAAGATCCCTTGAAGAAGGAAATGGCAATCCACTCCAGTATTCTTGTCTGGAAAATCCCAAGGACAGAGGAGCCTTGTGGGCTGTAACCCATACAAAGAGTTGTTCATTACTTAGCAACTGAGCATGAGCAGGATACACGTATCAAGACACGGAGAGATGGAGGAACTCTGCTTTTGTCTCAATTTTGCTCCAAACCTAAAACTTCTTAATAAAATCTATATTAATTAAAGAAAATATGTACAGCATTTGAAAAATTGTATTTATCAGTCATGTGTTCTATCATAATGAAGTTTACGTGACTACAGAATATTTCACATATTGTGTAAATTTTATTATAGACCACTTCATAGGTAAGCACTCATCTGGAATAGATGTAACTGATAAGATTATTAGAATAAAAATACGTTGATTGATAAAAACACAAAAGATACTCATCTGTGTAAAGCACCCTGCTAGGTAGCATGCAAAAGGCTTTAATTAAATACAATCCCTACACCTGAGAATCAAGTTAAAGAACCTTATTTTAAAAAGAAAATTCACTGGTACTTTATATTAAAGGAATAAAATGTATAGCCATAGCTTATTCTACTGACATCTCCACTTACTGTCATAAATTATCAAGGGTATAAGGTGAATCCTGAAAATCATTGATTAAACCAAGCTTATGTTTGTCATTTTTTTAACTTAAACAATGTCTGGTTATTCATATTTATACTGATCTTTAGATATTCTTTAATATGAACACTTTGACATGGATTTCAGCTATATTTCTATGTTTCCACTTGATTTTCAACTTGTTTATGGCATCTTTTTCCAAATATAATTATATGAGTAACAATTTTTAGTCTTCCGATTAAAGTTTCTATCTTGATGCAATGTTGTGTTCTATTTTTTCCTTATATAGCTTCCTTTTCGTAACTTTGCTTCATCTGGAATTAATTTTTTGGATGATATTTTTAAATGTTTTGTTCACTATCTCTACTACAGAGCTTTTATTTTTTTTTAAAAAATATACATGCACCATTTTTTTCTGTAACATTGACAAGTCGCTGCCTCTTTCAGATGAAAAGATTCAACTGTTCAATCCACCTTCCCTGTGGAACAGAACAAACCCACGCATACCTTTACATTTACATCTTTTTAAATGAAGAAGCACTGGTTGCTGCAGAATGCTCCCAGGAAGACATCATCATTTGGCATTAATTTCACTGCAGAGAGAAGAAATTTGGGGCCTACACCAGAATACAATAAATATATTTCCACAAGTTCTTTCCTATAAATATAATATTAAATTAAATCATTTAAGACTAATATTTGTACATATATATATATATTCATTAGCATTGTGAATCTATAAAATGAGACTACTCTATGAAATATTTCCTAAGCATATATGTTCACTGGACTTTTGTTTCTTCCTTTGTTTTACCGGACATCCCTTGCCTGGAATTAATATAATCCCGTAGAATCATTTTAGAAAATAATACTGGAAGAGGTACAGGGAACCTGGAACCTTAATGACATTGTTGAGCTACTGATGAAAATAATTCTACTATTATTTGAGACTTCTTATGTGCGATTAATTAATTCTTATTGCTTAAAACTGCTTGAATCAGAGCTTATATTATTTACAAT
This sequence comes from Capra hircus, assembly GCF_001704415.2. Taxonomy (NCBI): domain Eukaryota; kingdom Metazoa; phylum Chordata; class Mammalia; order Artiodactyla; family Bovidae; genus Capra; species Capra hircus. Next base: position 114,036,583 of record NC_030810.1, read on the forward strand.
GCAAACCAGCACGTAAAAAAGTTGGTACTCAGAGTATGCTGCTGTGAATAACAAAACCCAAAATGCAGAATCAAGTATAAGAAATTGGACATGGAGCAATAAGGAACCGACTACTTATAAAGTTGGTTTGTGTTGACCGTTTGTTGTAGATTTGTACAAGATAAAGAAAAGCTGACTCTAAAAGGGGCCAGCCTAAAAAGAGAAGGGGGAAATGTGACTTAAGTACAGTCTATAGAACAGATGGACAGAGAGTCTGTAATTTCAGTTCTGTTCAGTTCATTTCATTTCAGTCGCTCAGTCATGTCCAACTCTTTGTGACCCCATGGACTGCAGCACCCCAGGCCTCCCTGTCCATTACCAACTCCCAGAGTTTACTCAAACATGTCCACTGAGTCGGTGATGACATCCAAGCATCTCATAGTCTGTTGTCCCCTTCTCCTCTCATCTTCAATCTTTCCCAGCATCAGAGTCTTTTCCAATGAGTCAGCTCTTCGCACCAGGTGGCCAGAGTATTGGAGTTTCAGCTTCAACATCAGTCCTTCCAATGAACATCTGGTAATTTGGAACTATGCAAAACTTGTTTGAAAAGCTGAACCTGACCCATGAGCTCTTAATCTGGTCTCCATATAGCTCAGGTGATTTGAGGTTCTGTTAATAAAATTCAGATAGAGTATCTTATACATATGAATGGAGAAAAAGTTACATCTTTATTTCCAGTAACCTGTAACTGAAATTTAGCACCTCCTTTAATTATAAACATAGACCAAGCAAACCAACTCACAGGTAGATCTGTGTGATTCCATTTGTCATCCATAGAATTCACAGATGCTTTCATATCATATTATAATTATTACAGATGTCTCAAAATATTATTTAGCTAACTACTTTGAAAAATCCCAAAAGATGATGCTGTCAAAGTGCCACACTCAATATGCCAGCAAATTTGGACAACTCTACAATGGCCATAGCACTGAAAAGGTCAGTTTTCATTCCAATCCCAAAGAAGGACAATGCCAAGGACTGTTCAAACTGCCATAAAATTATATTTATTTCACATGCTAGCAAATTAATGCTCAAAATCCATCAAGCTAGGCTTCAACAGTACAGGAACTGAGAACTTCCTGCAAAGTGCATCGTGTGAAATGCTGGGCTGTATGAATCACAATCCGGAATCAGGATTGCCAGGAGAAATATCAGCAACCTCAGATATGCACATCATACTATCCTAAAGGCAGAAAGCAAAGAACCAAAGAGCCTCTTGATGAAGGTGAAAGAGGAGAGTGAAAAAGCTGGTTTAAAACTTAACATTCAAAAAACTAAGAACATGGCATCTGGTCCCATCACTTCATGGCAAATAGATGGGGTAAAAATGGAAGCAGTGGTAAGTTTTATTTTCTTGAGCTTCAAAACCACTGTGGATGGTGACTGCAGCCATGAAATTAAAGGATGCTTGCTCCTTGGAATAAAAGCTATGACAAACCTAGACAGCATATTAAAAAGCAGAGATATCACCTTGCCAGCAAAAGTCCATATAGTCAAAACCAAGGTTTTTCCAGCAATCGTGTACAGATGTGAGAGTTGGACCAATTACTTGTCTCAGTAGTGTTGAGTTCAATTTTTCTCCTTTCAATAGTCTTGACCTTTATCACAATATCTTGAATACAGTTTTCTTTCTCTAAATTCTGTCCAGAACAATGTATTTTGGATGATCTGTGGCTCTTTTCAATTAGTTCAGTTCAGTCTCTCAGTCATGCCCAACTCTTTGCAACCCCATGTACTGCAGCACTCCAGGCCTCCCTGTCCATCACCAACTCCCGGAGTTTACCCACTGAGTAGGTGATGCTATCCAACCATCTCATCCTCTGCCATCCCCTTCTCCTGCCACCTTCAATCTTTCCCAGCATCAGGATCTTTTCCAATGAGTCAGTTTTTTGCATCAGGTGGTCAAAGTATTGGAGTTTCAGCTTCAATATCAGTCCTTCCAATGAACCCCTGGGACTAATCTCCTTTAGGGTAACTGATTGGATCTCCTTGCAGTCCAAGCAATTCTCAAGAGCCTTCTCCAACACCACAGTTCAAAAGCATCAATTCTTAGACACTCAGCTTTCTTTATAGTCCAACTCTCACATCCATACATGACTACTGGAAAAACCATAGCTTTGACTAGACAGACCTTTGTTGGCAAAGTAATGTCTCTGCTTTTTATTATGCTGTCTAGGTTGGTCATAACTTTCCTTCCAAGGAGTAAGCATCTTTTAATTTCATGTCTTCAGTCACGATCTGCAGTGATTTTGGAGCATAACTAAAGAAAAATCTCACTCTCAAATCCATAGTGGTAGTTGCTTCAGTCAGTTCGTTGTGCAGTAACATAATACCATGGATGAGGTGGCTTAAACAATTATTGTTTCTCATAGTTCTAAAGGTTGAGAATTCAAGATCAATATGCAGCAAGGTCAGGTTTGAGTGAATGCCTTCTTCAGTTCAGTTCAGTTTCATCACTCAGTCGTGTCCAACTCTCTGTGACCCCATGAATCACAGCAAGCCAGGCTTCCCTGTCCATCACCAACTCCCAGAGTCCACCCAAACTCATGTGCATCGAGTCAGTGATGCCATCCAGCCATCTCATCCTCTGTCGTCCCCTTCTCCTCCTGCCCTCAATCTTTCAGCTCTTATTAGATTGTTTAGGTTGTTAGGCTGTCTTGGTTGGTCATAACTTTCCTTCCAAGGAGTAAGCGTCTTTTAATTTCATGGCTGCAGTCACCATCTGCAGTGATTTTGGAGCCCAGAAAAATAAAGTCCGGCACTATTTCTACTGTTTCCCCATCTATTTGCCATGAAGTGATGGGACCAGATGCCATGATCTTCGTTTTCTGAATGTTGAGCTTTAAGCCAACTCTTTCACTCTCCTCTTTCACTTTCATCAAGAGGCTTTTAGTTCTTCTTCATTTTCTGCCATAAGGGTGTTGTCATCTGCATATCTGAGGTTATTGATATTTCTCCCAGCAATCTTGATTCCAGCTTGTGTGTCCTCCAGCCCAGCATTTCTCATGATGTACTCTGCATATAAGTTAAATAAGCAGGGTGACAATACACAGCCTTGACGTACTCTTTTTGCTTTTTGGAACCAGTCTGTTGTTCCATGTCCCTTTCTAACTGTTGCTTCCTGACCTGCATACAGGTTTCTCAAGAGGCAGGTCAGGTGGCCTGGTATTCCCATCTCTTTCAGAATTTTCCACAGTTTATTGTTATCCACACAGTCAAAGGCTTTGGCATAGTCAATAAAGCAGAAATAGATGTTTTTCAGGAACTCTCTTGCTTTTTGGATGATTCAGTGGATGTTGGCAATTTGATCTCTGGTTGCTCTGCCTTTTCTAAAACCACCTTGAACATCTGGAACTTCACGGTTCACATACTGCTGAAGACTGGCTTGGAGAATTTTGAGCATTACTTTACTAGCATGTGAGATGAATGCAATTATGTGGTAGTCTGAGCATTCTTTTGCATTGCCTTTCTTTGGGATTGGAATGAAAACTGACCTTTTCCAATCCTGTGGTCACTGCCGAGTTTTCCAAATTTGCTGACACATTGAGTGCAGCACTTTCACAGCATCATCTTTCAGGATTGAAACAGCTCAACTGGAATTCCATCACCTCCACTAGCTTTGTTTGTAGCAATGCTTCCTAAGGCCCACTTGACTTCATATTCCAGGATGTCTGGCTCACCTTCATGGTTATCTGGGTCCTGAAGATCTTTTTTGTATAGTTCTTCTGTATATTCTTGCCACCTCTTCTTAATATCTTCTGCTTCTGTTAGGTCCATATCATTTCTGTCCTTAATTGAACCCATCTTTGCATGAAATGTTCCCTTGGTATCTCTAATTTTCCTGAAGAGATCTCTAGTCTTTCCCATTCTGTTGTATTCCTCTATTTCTTTGCATTGATCACTGAGGAAAGCTTTCTTATCTCTCCTTCCTATTCTTTGGAACTCTGCATTCAAATGGGTATATCTTTCCTTTTCTCCTTTGCCTTTTGCCTCTTTTCTTTTCCCAGCTATTTCTAAGGCCTCCTCAGACAGGCATTTTGCTTTTTTTCACTTCTTTTTCTTGGGGATGGTCTTGATCCCTGACTCCTGTACAATATCACAAACCTCTGTCCATAGTTCATTAGGCAGTCTGTCCATCAGATCTAGGCCCTTAAATCTATTTCTCACTTAAACTGTATAATGAAAAGGGATTTGAGTTAGGTCATACCTGAATGATCTAGTGGTTTTCCCCACTTTCTTCAATTTAATCCTGAATTTGGCAATAAGGAGTCATGATCTGAACCACAGTCAGCTCCCAGTCTTGTTTTTGCTGACTGTATAGAGCTTCTCCATCTTTGGCTGCAAAGAATATAATCAATGTGATTTCGGTGTTGACCATCTGGTGATGTCCATGTGGAGAGTCTTCTCTTGTGTTGGAGGAGGATGTTTGCTAAGACCAGTGTGTTCTCTTGGCAGAACTCTATTAGCCTTTGCCCTGCTTCATTCTGTACTCACAGGCCAAATTTGCCTGTTACTCCAGGTGTTTCTTGACTTCCTAATTTTGCATTCCAGTCCCCTATAATGAAAAGGACATCTTTTTGGAGTGTTAGTTCTAGAAGGTCTTGTAGGTCTTCATAGAACCATTCAACTTCAGCTTCTTCTGTGTTACTGGTCAGGGCATAGACTTGGATTACCATGATATTAAATGGTTTTCCTTGGAAACAAACAGAGATCATTTTGTTGTTTTTGAGATTGCATCCAAGTATTGCATTTTGGACTTTTTTGTTGAGCATGATGTCTACTTCATATCTTCTAAGGGATTCCTGCCACAGTAGTAGATGTAGTGGTCATCTGAGTTAAATTCACCCATTCCAGTCCATCTTAGTTCACTGAATCCTAGAATGTTGATGTTCACTCTTTCTATCTCCTGTTTGACTACTTCCAATTTGTCTTGATTCATGGACCTAACATTCCAGGTTCCTGTGCAATATTGCTCTTTACAGTATTGGACCTTGCTTCTATCACCAGTCACATCCACAGCTGGGTAGTGTTTTTGCTTTGGCTCCGTCCCTTCATTCTTTCTGGAGTTATTTCTCCACTGATCCAGTAGCATATTGGGCACGTACCAATCTGGGGAGTTCATCTTTCAGTGTCCTATCTTTGTTCCTTTTCATACTGTTCATGGGGTTCTCAAGGCAAGAATACTTAAATGGTTGGCCATTCCCTTCTCCAGTGGATCACATTCTATCAGACCTCTCCACCATGACCCGCCCGTCTTGGGTGACTCCACACGGCATGGCTTAGTTTCATTGAATGCCTTCTTATTGTTTTACCTTTTGCTACCTTCTCATTTATCTTTACTTGGCAGAAAGAGTGAAATAGCTCTATTCCTCTTTTTATAAAGATGATAATATCATGGGGATATGACCTAATTGCCTCCCAAAGTCCCTGTCTCCTGAGACCATCACAAAGATGCATTCCATAACAACAATTGCTCTTGATATTTATCATCAGCTGAATTAGTTAGAATATGCAAGGTACTATGCATTTTCATTGTTTTCATATAATTTATACTGTTTAATTATTACAAATATCCACCAGCTTTATAAACAGTTGTTGAATCAACTATAGGAAAATTTTCAAAAAATCCAATATGTTGCTTAGTCAAAGACAATCTACTTGGCAAATTGGAGCTATGTTAAAACTCAGTTAATTCTCCACCATTGAAATCATTAATAGGACATTATAATATTAATCACAAGTTCATTTAATGTTCTTTGACTAATATTTATTGAATGTGCCTCTCTTTTCTCAGCAGACATCTCTAAGTTCATTATCTGATAAATAGACATATCATAAATCTATTCAAATGACTGAATCATTGATGTACCATTATTATCATTTCCAAAATGTTTTGAGCTTTTTGGAATATAAATTACCATACATGCTTTACAAAATACTCCAGGTCACCTTATGACTGTATCAGGACATTTTGACTGTATATTATTTCTGGGGGAAAATTTGTATTAATTATCCTAAAAATTAATTAATCCATTTTGACATATATCTTTAGAAATACTAAAAATTGTTTAATAGAGACGTTTGTCTTGAAACACCTGTAGTTATTTTCCTAATTAGTAAAAATCTTAAAGGAATATTTAGCACTTAGCAAGAATATTAGTCATAATATCCTTCTCCCTTTTCCTTCTCACAGCCAAAATGACCAAGTATATTTAAATTACTGACATTTTTGAAAATAAAATAAATGTCTTCATGATATAAGTAAGAGTAACTGTAATGAAAAGACAGTGATGGGGACTTTCCTTGTGGTCCAGTGGTTAAGAATCTGTCTGCCAAGGCAGGGGACACAGATTTGATCTCTGGTCCAGGAAGATCCAACATGCCACTCAGCGACTAAGCCTGTGTACCACAGCTACTGACCCAGGGCTCTGGAGGCTGCAAGTTGCACCTGCTGAAGCCTGTGTACCTAGAGCCTGTGCTCGGCAGCAAGAGAGGAGCCCCCGCACACAGCTAGAGAGAAGTCAAGCACAGCAATGAAGAGCCAGTGCAGACAAAAATACATTTTAAAAAATTTAAAAAATTTTTAAAGACTGATAAATTGAAAATATACTTGCAACACATGACAAAAACATTAATTTTGTGAGAAGAAGAATTTATAGGGCTCTAAATAAAGAATACAAGTGAACATTAGACATGAAAAACTTAGCTTTATTTATAAGATTAAATCTTACACTTGGTTTTATCTAGGAAAATTTGGTGATTCTGGAATAGTAGAAATGTGTGGAGATTGTAATAGGGGTGGGGCGGACACACAGTCAAAATTACAAGACCCTTAGCCCAGGGGTTAAAGGTTATGCTCTGCCATGGGGCAATCTATCAGCAATCCTCTCAAGAGAGTGTGGTGAGAATTGGACAGAGGCCTTCTCCACGTGCTATCCAGGCCCTCAGGCCTCAGGGCAGGTGGGTGAGACGGGGGCCCAGGAGAGTCTGAGGACTGTGTCCCACAGAGCTGCAGAGCCCTCACCATGGGTTCCCATTGGCCAGGTCCAGGCCTCAAAGTAGCCTTGACCTCTCCCCCACCCCTACCTCCTTGGCCTGTAGGCAGTAACAGTCTGCTTGGGCAGTGGTCCCCAGAGCCCTTGGCAGCTGGAAGATATGACACTGGCTATTAAGTTAAGAGCTTCATCAGCTTCTGTTTCTCCATCCACGTTTCCACACTTGATACAGCACTGATCAGTTGTCCACCCCAGGAGATGGCGGGAGGTTAGGGTTGAAGTGAAAGGATCTTACACATCATTACTTCCGGCTCGCCTCTGTGGTTGGGACCTCTCTCAAAGAGGGTAATTGTTGTGAACTGGGGATTAACCCAATTGATATTTGCTATAAGAGATTCTCTCCAGTTTAAATGAAAAGCCTGAGGTGCCAGGCTGGGTCCTGGGCACCAGGCTCCCTCGGTGATAAAGGTTGGGTGGGGTCTGGGGACCTGACTCTGAGGCTGCTGCCCACTGAGACCTGCCCCCTCAGCCAGGGCTGGGCACTGGCAGAGGACCCAGACTGGATGCTAGAGGGATGCCCTCTGGGCAGGAAAACCAGCCAGCCCAGGACCCCTCCTCTTGGCCTGGGCCTGGACCTCAAAGGTAGAGGGTGGTGCCTTGAGACTTGACCCTTTGTCAGAACTGAGAGTAGCATTTGTTTTGGTGGAGGTTTACAGGAACATCATGACCTGATCTCAAGAACAAAGGCTCTGACACCAGAAGTAACCAGGCCACTCTCTCAGCTTTCCTAGAAAAGGGCTTCTCTGAAAGCTTTCAGGGAACTCAGGTTTGTTTGTCTTTTCTCCTTGTGTGGCCCTGAAATAAGGCTTTCTCTGCTCTAGACTCCTGATGTTTTGATATTGTTTGGCCTTACTGTGTGTTAGGAACACAAACTTGTGATCAGTACCAAAATGATATTCTTATCAAGAACAGAATCTCTGTTTATCCTCAGTGGGTTAGCACTGTCCCTCCTCACCCTGAAATGTTCACTATGATCTATGTTTGGGGGGGAAGGTCATTTTCTCTCATCTAAATTATTTCCTTAATCAGAGAGAATGTGTGAGACTGAGATTCAACTTTGGAAATAAAATGCTTTTCCTGAAAAACCAAACTTGTCCACAGAAGCATAGTTTCTGGATGGTAGCAGTTGGACTCATCCTGTGCAGAGTCCAGTTCACTCTGAAAGTTCTGTGATGTATCTTCACCAGGGTAATGTGATAACACACATTCTGCATTTTATACCAACTGCCACTTTGTGAGTTGAGAGGTTCACATATGGTGTCAAGTGAGAAGGGCTCATCTTCACCCTTGAGAACTTGAAAATGGGCAACCTGAACTGTTGTTCTGAAAGTAGGTTCCTACTGATCCTCTGAAGGGTGTTCCTTCAAATGGGCTGGTTGACATTTATTGATGTACTTTCCTCATCTTTTTTTTTTTCTTTTCCATCACTCTAATTTATCTACAGGGTTATAAATGTATTTTATAGCTTTGTTTTATTCCTTAAATTATATTTTTGATTCTTCTGTCAGCTGGTTGCCATAAATATCTTCCTAAATTTAGAAAAATGTACAATTTCCCAGTGCCAGTTTTGTACAGAGTCTACCAGAGAACAGATGGAAAGAACTGAAGCAGGAGAACCGTGATGTGTCCCAAAATATGGACATTATAGGAAAAGGGAATTACAGCTCAACTCTTCTAAATGTAGCTGCCCAAATCTACAAGTACTAGCAGTGTAAATCCAGAGACATTTAAAAAGTAAAGAAACTGGGATTTACTGGTGGGATTTCCCTGGGTTGATGTGGACAGGGTCACTGGCTGGTTGTTGCTGGGGAGTTTGGTGAGACGGGGCAGTGCTATTGGGTTAGGATGAACGTTTGGTCACTGAGGGAAGGAGGGTCTGCCTGTTAACCCTTAAGGAGAATCTTGGGCTGCGATCTCCTAGCTGTGAGTCTGGAAATGATTTTCCAAAAGAATACGGGGCTCTGTCATCTTCTTCTACAGAGGCTAGAGTATGATGAGGAGTTGATAGAGTCAGAAGTTTAGTGAGAAAACGTGAATTCCTGCCCATTCTTAGCTAATGCTTGGTCCAGGCTGTTCAAATCAGTGCTCAGATCAGCTGTGAGACTTTGAGCATCAGAGATTTAATTAAGCCACCAAAGCCCAGCACAGATGGCCACCTTCTCAGTTAATTCACATTAACTGCTCAGCCAGATTTGGTCAGTTGAAGGGAAGCTAATTCTTGGTAGAGTCATAATGTGGCCTTTGGTTCTGAGCTCTGAGCCAACTTAGCAGCCAAACAGACCACTGGTCACTCAGCAAGGTGACCTGGGCACTGGGAAGGCTGCTTGTGAGATGGTTGAGCATGCGAAGAGGCTGGAAAGGATGGACAGAATTAGAATTCTATGATCTTTCTGAGGGGCTTTGCTCAGAAAGAAACTGTATTTTGGATCAGGAATTGAAGAGACAAATGGTAGGAGAATTTCAGTTCTTTTTTAGGCTTAGGCATCTTCTCCATAGCATCAGCTCCCATCCAGAAAACCAGAAAGAAGGAAAATTTGAGTGATGGGGGGAAGCTCCTGGTTCAGGGCTTCAGCACAGGTCTCAGAGGTGCAAGCGTCTCTGTCCTCAGGGAGCAAACTACAATCCTGTCCCAGATTGATCATTCATCATTGTGTGACCCTTGGAAAGTCACTTGATCTCTCTAACTTTCAACACCCTCCACCGTAACAAATGGGTTACAGTCCCCACTTTTTCTCCCCTTCCTCCTCAATAGGGTTGGGTGTCAGAGGAGGTGATAATAGATACTCTCCACGAGCTGTTAAACCTTGTTTCTGTGAAAAAGCTGAAGAGTAAGCTTCCCTTCCCACTTATTGGAGCTGCCCAAATGCCCTCTCTGCTTTCAATCACTACTAAAGTCCCACTTTATTCTTTATTCCATCATTCAAAACTGATCACTTACGGAACATTTCTGAAGCCCCAGTGCTTTACTTTTCCATTTACTGATCTATCTATTTATTTGGCTGCACTGGGTCGTAGCTGTGTGGGATCTTCCTTGCCTCATGCAGCTCTTTCGCTGCAGCGCTCTGACTCTCTAGTTGCGGTGCTTGGGCTCAGTAGTTGCAGCATGTGGGCTTAGTTGCTCGACGGCATGTGGGATCTTAGTTCCCTGACCAGAAATCAAACCCCCATCCCCTGCATTGCAAGCCAATTCTTAACCTCTGGACTACCAGGGAAGTTCCTCCTTTATTTTTCTAATACTTTACCTGTATTTAATCATTCTTGGCCTCATAATACTAAAAATAGGCCATATTAATATTTCTCCAACTTATGACAGGGAACTGAGGCAAAGGGGGATCCATATGTCTTTCCTAAGTACGTGCTTCTCCTAAATGGGATTTGAATCCAGTCCATCAGACATGGTCACTATGTCTGCTGAGCTTCTAGGTCTCAATTAAATAGAGATATTTGCCTGCACAAGCAGTCTCTTTGGTATTTTCAGTGCATATCAAACTGCAGGTCTTCCTAAGTTCACCTTGTATTCAGGAGGCCCTGATAGGCATCTGGTGAGGAAGGGGACCAGAGGATTGAATTATGGATCAATTATTACTGGTTTCCCTGTGGTCTTCTGCCAGCAAGATGTCAACAGCTCTCTCCATTGTAATGCATTTCCCAGGATACTGTGCTGGAAAGACAAAAAGAAGAAACATTAAGAACATCAACCACCAACTGGGTCAAGAGGGCTGGTAGCAGGCCACACAATAGAGTGCACCCTATAATTGACCCAGTTGAAGGTACTGTGGAAACGTTCTCAGTAAGTTCATTCAGAAATAATTATTGTAGTATGTTCATTGCCTCATATTTAAGAAAAAACTATAAAATATTAAGCAATGCTCTTCTTTTATTTCATGTGTTCAAATTGAAACTTACTACATCAGTTGGTACTGTTTTAACTATGGAAGGAAAGATGCATTTTAAGTTCAACATTTGATTCATGTTTAAGTGTGAAGATGGCCTTTAGCTATGGTTTAGGCATTAACTAATTTTTTAACATTAACTGTGATATGTTCTTCTCTGAAACCATGTTTCAAGATTTTTTTCAATTATTAGACTTTATTTAAAACAAGATTACACTGACATAAAAGGTGTACAGACAATTCTTATATTTTATCACTCCAGTTTTATCTAACATATGTTACTAATATATAACATATGTTTGGTACGTTTATTACAATTAGTGAGATAATAGATTTTTAGTAATTAAAAGTCCATAGTTCACCTGAGATTCAGACTTTGTGTTCTTACATTCAATGATATTTTAAAAATGCACAGTATTATTTATCACCATTATGGTACCATACAGAAATCTGTACAGTAATGTTCATAGTGTATTCTTAGAGGTCAAAAGAGAGAAACAACCCAAAGACCATCATGTGAAGAAAATGAAACATGATATATACACAGAATAGAATACTATTCAGGCATAAAAATGAGTTAAGGATTGAAATATGCACAAAACGGATGGACCAAATAATACAAAAATACATTGTGTTTAGTGAAACAAGGCAGACACAGAAAGATAATATTGTATGATTCCACTGGTTTAAGGTACATAAAAGGCAAACCTGTCTGAGGCAAACTCATGGAAACTGAAAGTAGAAATTACCAAAGAAGGAGAAATTAGAAATTACCAAAGTAGCAGTAGAAATTACCAAAGCCAGGAGGCAATAAGGAAGGTGGATTATGACTTAATGGATACAGGGGTTATATTGGATCTGATGAAAAAGATTTAGATGTAGATGGTGTTGATAGGTACACACCATTGTGAAAATTAATGCTACAGAAGTTTTTAATTCTTAAAAATTATGAAAAGAATAAATATAGTGTATATTTGATCACAACACTCAGTCGCTAAATTGTGGCTGACCCTTTGTGAGCCCATGGACTGCAGCATACCAGGCTTCGCTGTCCTTCACTATCTCCCAGAATTTACTCAAATTCATGCCAACTGAGTCAATGATGTCATCCAACCATCTCATCCTCTGTAGCCCCCCGTTTCTCCTCCTGCCCTCAATCTTTCCCAGAATCAAGGTATTTTCCAATTAGTCTGCTCTTCATAGCAGGTGGCCAAAGTATTAGAACTTCAGCATCAGTCCTTCCAATGAATATTCAGGGTTGATTTCTTTTAGAATTAACTGGTTTGATCTCCTTGCTGTCCAAGGGATCACAAGAGTCTTCAGCACCACAGTTCGAAGTATCAATTCTTTGGCACTTAGCCTTCTTTAGGGTCTAAGTCTCACACCCATACATTACTACTGAAACTTAGTGTGATTTTTAGTGTTTCCCTTTGTCAGACTAACAATTAAAAGTTATTCAGGTTCCCCTTAGCTAGAAAGCTAAAGATGTCTCATTTCTGAAACCTAGATCTCCTTTGCCTTCCTCCAGCCACCAGGAAGGTTGTCCTACAGATCTCAGCCCACACTTGTTAACCACCCACATCCATACACTCCACCCATGTGTCCACATTAACAAGATCTTCCTGATCAGCATCACAGATGTCCTGACAATCCCTCTATGTCCTCCTAGAGCTCCCTGAGGACCAGCTGGAGGTGCTATCCAGTTCAAAGTGGAACGTATTCTGCCCACCTTCATGATAAGCGTCCTTATTTATCTGAGACAGAAGTGTTCATTCATGTTTTATTTTTCAGTTGAATTCAGATAAAGGTTCATAATATTCAGGACAGCTGATATATACAGTTTTTAATTGGATGGGTGAATGTTGAATCTTTCTGAGCAGATAACTTATTCAAAAATTTTAAAAATGACAACATCAATTAGAAACTGGAGTTGGGAGGACATTCCTCAGCAGAAAATTTTCTTTCTTGAAATAAAAGTTTGTAATTGCTGGTCAAAATGGTCTTGAGAGATCTTCCAGGAAAAGCTCCAGCCTTTCCCAGAGGTGTCCTCTTTGTTTTCTTCTGGGGCCATGGACTCAACAACAGTTTGGTTCTCTGAGAAGGAAAAAGAGAATGAAAAACCTGCATGCACAGTACCCAAGATGTGGACACCCTCACTTTTTTTTTTTTCTCTAATCTCAGGTGCATGGAAGAGCCAATGGAAACTACTCGCTTGCAGGAATCATCCCTCTGCTGAGGAGCAATCTAGTTGACGAAGGTGGTGCTCCCTGTCTGGCTTTGGTTGGAGAGGTGCCCTGACTTAGGGTCCCTACAAGGGGTGAGGGCTGGGAGTGCCGAGCAAGAGACTGACCTCCTGGGCAAAAGCAATGTCTGGATGCTATGGTCCCTGGAAACAATTACATCATTTTGATGCTGTGGGTTTGTCTGAATCAAGGCTGGGGCACATGTGTGAGCCCATGTGATATGATTCTAAAGCTCTGTGTGTATGTGTGGCTCAGGAGATATTTCCCTCTTACACAGCCCAAGTCAACTGTAAACTTTCTAAACACTTATCACCACTGGACACTGGCTATCCATTACCTGATTCTTCCCTCAACTCAGCCATTCCCCAGGTTTGGTTAAAATTCATTTTCCTCATATGGAGATGGTGCACAGACAAATGGCCCAAGCTCCTGACCTCCTAAGTGGGAAAGCCAAACTGGGAACCTGAAGGTGGTCCCAGGGTGGCTGCTCTGGACCCCTGACCTGCACTGATCACTCAGCCATGAGAACCTTGGGCATGGAGCAAGGGTAGGGGTTCCCTGCATTTATGTCTATGCCTGGGGGTACTAGCAGCTCCAGAAGTCCAGGTCCTGCCCATCACCATAAGGTAGCCTCAGTGGTCACAGAACCCAGGGCAACTCTAGGTGGATTAACAGTCAACTTTGGCACAGTTATTAGTGTGAAAGTCACCTCAGGACTCACGTCCTTCTAGCCAACTCTTACATTCTCTCACTTCATATTCTCCCAGTCAAGGGAATTGTCTGTATCTGGAAAGAATACCCTCAATTACTCATAGCTTAATTCTACTGAAAAAGAAATGAACCAATATTTCTATGTCAGACCAGAAAAAACAAGCTTGCCTTGGAGACACAGAAAGTCTCTTCTGTCCTATCACAAGGTGGGTTTACTGGCACATATTCAGTGAAAGCTAGAGGGACAGAGAGTAGCTGTCAGAACACTGGTGAGGCTGCTCAGGAATCACTTGGGGTTTTTTCTTGATGGGGACACGGGGTGGAATATATGCGTGAGAGAGTTATGTGGCCTTGTGTAGACAATGTAGGTCATTGTTGGTGATAGTGTCATTGCTTAAACAAGGACAAAAGCAGATAAGGATCAGGGAGATATTTCATTGTATTGAGTGACATGACCATAAGCCTTATATTGATTAAACTCTGCAGCACACTCTCAAGGAAATGTGTCAAATAGATTTCACAGTGGAACTTGATAAATAGCCTAGTGACCATGACTCTTGTAAATCTCCTGCACAGCTGGGTCAGAGACAGTGTGTATTCACTGCATGGTTCCTCTCCATAATGAACTGTCCCACTAAATGTATGACTTCTGTGAGTGTGGACAGCCGCTGACTCAGTGGACATGCACACTTCTTTTGGAAAATGAAGACTGGGAAAAAATATTACATGATTGATAACAGCTATTTTGAAAAGGTAGTATTGAATTCAGTCCTCTAACAGAGTTTGCTTTTAATCAAGAACAGAGTATCATAGAAAGACTTAGCTGCAACTGTGGATCCTGGGGAGGCAATGATGGGGAGAAATCCAGAAGACAGGGGTGATTCAGCAGAAGCTCAAAACAGGCAGGAGGGTCATATGTCTCTGTTATGGAAAGCTACCATACATTTTGTGTTTCTTTTTTTTCCCCGTTGGTTATGTTCCCATTAGTTAAAACGCTGAGCTGTTTTTAATTTCTTTACTGTTCCTCTCCTTTGCTCTCTCTCCTTCATCCAGCAAAGAGGATGCTTCAGTGGCAGCTCAGTCCATAGCTACTAACTTCTCTCATGCATATACTCTGCCCCGTGTCCCCATCAAGAAAAAAGCCCCAAGTGATTCCTGAGCAGCCTCACCAGTGTTCAGACAGCTACTCTGTTTCCCATTAGCTTTCACTGAGGATGTACCAGTAAACCCACCTTGTGATAGGACAGAAGAGACTTCTTGTGTCTCCAAGGCAAGCTTGTTTTTTCTGGTCTGAGATAGAAATACTGGTTCATTTCTCTTTCAGTAGAATTAAGCTATGAGTAGCTGAAGGTGTTCTTTCCAGACACAGGCAATTCCCTTGACTGGGAGAATATGAAGTGAGAGCCTTATTACCAAGTCATGATGCCTCAGTCCACAGGATATTATAATTGCTAGCATCCTTTATACCCCATAGAGTACAGAGTTCTGAGAGAGGGAACTTTTCCTCAAGGAAAATAATTCTGCAATTTCCAACCCAAATGGACTTGGAAGTTCCATCCTGCAGCAAAGGTCTTGCCTCTCATCCTGAGTGTGTGTGCTCTGATCTTGCTGGGTTCCCTGGACTTTGCCACTGTTCCACATCAGGTTTTTCACTGTCACCAAAAGAACCAAAGACTGTGAATCAATATGATCTATCCTCAGTGTCTGCTCTTCCCTGTTTGCAGGTGGCCCTTTCAGCATGTGAAAGTGGTATGTATTCTAGAATCATTTACTTGGGGATGCTATGTAGATGAAAATGTTGGGGCTTTCTCACTAGTTTTAGTGGCTGCCCACACTCCCAGAAGTCATACATTAAGTGGGACAGTTCATTATGGAGAGGAACCATGGGGTGAATGTTGCCTGTCTCTGACAAAGCTGTGCAGGAGATTTACAGGAGTCATGGTCACTAGGCTATTTATTAAGTTCCACTCTGAGGTCTATGCTACAGGGTTTAATCAATGTAAGGCCAAAGTGATCCCAAATTCCTGCTGGGAATGAGTATAGGGACCCTGGTGATAGAAAGTAATCTACAAGTAGAGCAATGTGGCCAATTATTGCAGTTGCAGGAAGAAGCTGTATTATGGTTATTATGGTAAATTTGTGTCCATGGAACTGAGTATAAGGAATAGCGTGATTCTTGGTGTGCATGTGTGAATTTTTTGTGTTTTGTTTTCCCTGATTTTTGTCACTCTAAACATCACTGTTACTGATGTCAGCTTCCCTAAAAAAATTTCCATCACCATTGCACCATGAATGAGTCAGTTCAGTTGCACAGTTGTGTCCGACTCTTTGCAACCCCATGAATCACAGCACGCCAGGCCTCCCTGTCCATCACCAACTCCCAGAGTTCACTCAGACTCACGTCCATCGAGGCAGTGATGCCATCCAGCCATCTCATCCTCTGTCGTCCCCTTCTCCTCCTGCCCCCAATCCCTCCCAGCATCAGAGTCTTTTCCAATGAGTCAACCCTTCACATGAGGTGGCCAAAGTACTGGAGTTTCAGCTTTAGCATCATACCTTCCAAAGAAATCCCAGGGTTGATCTTCAGAATGGATTGGTTGGCTCTCCTTGCCATCCAAGGGACTCTCAAGAATCTTCTCCAACACCACAGTTCAAAAGCATCAATTCTTTGCTGCTCAGCCTTTTCACAGTCCAACTCTCACATCCATACATGACTACTGGAAAAACCATAGCCTTGACTAGAAGGACCTTAGTCGGCAAAGTAATGTCTCTGCTTTTGAATATGCTATCTAGGTTGGTCATAACTTCCCTTCCAAGCAGTAAGCGTCTTTTAATTTCATGGCTGCAATCACCATCTGCAGTGATTTTGGAGCCCAAAAAAATGAAGTCTGACACTGTTTCCACTGTTTCCCCATCTATTTCCCATGAAGTGATGGGATCGGATGCCATGATCTTCGTTTTCTGAATGTTGAGCTTTAAGTCAACTTTTTCCCTCTCCACTTTCAGTTTCAAGAGGCTTTTTAGTTCCTCTTCACTTTTTGCCATAAGGGTGGTGTCATCTGCATATCTGAGGTTATTGATATTTCTCCCAGCAATTAGGAAGTCTGTCACTGTTTCCATTTTTTTCCCCATCTGTTTCCCATGAAGTGATGGGACCAGATGCCATGATCTTGGTTTTCTGAATGTTGAATTTCAAACCAAATTTCCCACTCATCCCTTTCACTTTCATCAAGAGGCTCTTTAGTTCTTCTTCACTTTCTGCCATTAGTGTGGTGTCATCTACATATCTGAAGTTATTGATATTTCTCCCGGAAATCTTGATTCCAGTTTGTGCTTCATCCAGCCGGCATTTCACACGATGTACTCTGCATATAAGTGAAATAAGCAGAGTGACAACAAACAGCCTTTGTGTACTCCTTTCCCAATCTGGAACCAGTCTGTTGTTCCATGTCCCGTTCTAACTGTTGCTTCTTGATCTGAATACAGATTTCTCAAGAAGCAGGTCAAGTGGTCTGGTATTCCCATCTCTTTCAGAATTTCCCACAGTTTGTTGTGATCCACACAGTCAAAGGGTTTGCCATAGTCAATAAAGTAGAAATAGATTTTTTTTTTTTTTGGAACTCTCTCTCTTTTTCAATGATCTAACAGATGTTGGCAATTTTATCTCTGGTTCCTCTGCCTTTTCTAAATCCAGCTTCAACATCAGGAAGTTCACGGTTCACATACTGTTGAATCCTGGCTTGGAGAATTCTGAGCATTACTTTGCTGGTGTGTGAGATGAGTGCAACTTTGCAGTAGTCTGAGCATTCTTCGCCATTGCCTTTCTTTGAGATTGGAATGAAAACTGACCTTTTCCAATCCAGTGGCAAGTGCTGAATTTTCCAAATTTCCTGGCATATTGAATGCGGCACATTCACAGCATCATCTTTTAGAATTTGAAATAGCTCAACAGGAATTCCATCACCTCCACTAGCTTTGTTCATAGTGATGCTTTCTAAGGCACGTTTAAATTTGCATTGCAGGATGTCTTTCTCTGGGTAAGTGATCATACCATCATGATTAACTGGGTCATGTCAATTTTTTTTTTTTTTGTAAAATTATTTGTGTATTCTTGTCATCTCTTCTTAATATCTTCTGCTTCTGTTAGGTCCATACTATTTCTGTCCTTTGTGCCCATCTTTGCATGACATGTTCCCTTGGTATCTCTAATTTTCTTGAAGAGATCTCTAGTCTTTTCCATTCTATTGTTTTCCCCTATTTCTTTCCATTGATTACTGAGGAATGCTTTCTTATCTCTCCTTGCTATTCTTTGGAACTCGGCATTCAAATGGGTATCTTTCCTTTCCTCCTTTGCCTTTCACTTCTCTTCTTTCCTCAGCTATTTGTAAGGCCTCTTCAGACAGCCATTTTGCCTTTCTCCATTTCTTTTTCTTGGGGATGGTCTTGATCACTGCCTCCTGTACAATGTCATGAACCTCCACTCATAGTTCTTCAGGCACCCTATCAGATCTAATCCCTTGAATCTATTTGTCACTTCCCCTGTAGCATCATAGACATTTAATTTAGGTCATATCTGAATCATCAACTGATTTTCCCTACTTCATTCAATTTAAATCTGAATATGGCAATAAGGAGTTCATGATCTGAGCCACAGTCAGCTCCCAGTCTTGTTTTGACTGACTGTATAGAGCTCCTCCATCTTCGGCTGCAAAGAACATAATCAATCTGATTTTGGTATTGACCATCTGGTGGTGTCCATGTGTAGAGTTTTCCCTTATGTTGTTGGAAAAGGGTGTTTGCTATGACCATTGCATTCTCTTGGCTAAATTCTGTTAGACTCTACTCTCCTTCTTTCTGTACTCCAAGGCCAAATTTGCTTATTACTCCATGTATTTCTTGACTTCCTACTTTTTCATTCCAGTCCCCTGTAATGAAAAGGACATCTTTTGGGGGTGTTAGTTCTAGAAAGTCTTGTACGTCTTCACAGAACCGTTCAATTTCAGCCTCTTCAGCATTATTGGTTGGGGCCTAGACTTGGATCACCATGATATAGAATCGTTTGCCTTGGAAATGAACAGAGATCATTCTGTTGCTTTTGAGATTGCATCCAAGTACTGCATTTTGGACTCTTTTGTTGACTATGATGGCTACTCCATTTCTTCTAAGGGATTCTTGCCCACAGTAGTAGATATACTGGTTATGTGAGTTAAATTCACCCATCCCAGTCCATCTGAGTTCACTGATTCCTAAAATGTTGACATTCAGTCTTGTCATCTCCTGTTTGACTATTTCCAATTTGCGTTTTTTCATGGATCTACCATTCCAGGTTCCTATGTAATATTGCTCTTTACAGCATTGGACATTACTTCCATCACCACAACTGGGTGTTGTTTTTGCTTTGGCTCTGTCTCTTCATTCTTTCTGGAGTTATTTCTTCACTGATCTCCAGAAGTATATTGAGCACCTACCAGAAAAGTTCAGAGTTCATGCCAATACCAAAGAAAGGCAATGCCAAAGAATGCTCAAACTACCACACAATTGCACTCATCTCACACGCTAGTAAAGTAATGCTCAAAATTCTCCAAGCCAGGCTTCAGCAATACATGAACTGTGAACTTCCTGATGTTCAAGCTAGTTTTAGAAAAGGCAGAGGAACCAGAGATCAAATTGCCAACATCTGCTGGATCATGGAAAAAGCAAGAGAGTTCCAGAAAAACATCTATTTCTGCTTTATTGACTATGCCAAAGCCTTTGACTGTGTGGATCACAATAAACTGTGGAAAATTCTGAAAGAGATGGGAATACCAGACCACCTAACCTGCCTCTTGAGAAATCTGTATGCAGGTCAGGAAACAACAGAACTGGACATGGAACAACAGACTGCTTCCAAATAGGAAAAGGAGTGCGTCAAGGCTGTATTATGTCAAACTGCTTATTTAACTTATATGCAGAGTTCATCATGAGAAACGCTGGACTGGAAGAAGCACAAGCTGGAATCAAGATTGCTGGGAGAAATATCAATCACCTCAGATATGCAGATGACACCACCCTTATGGCAGAAAGTGAAGAGGAACTAAAAAGCCTCTTGATGAAAGTGAAAGAGGAGAGTGAAAATGTTGGCTTAAAGCTCAACATTCAGAAAACGAAGATCATGGCATCTTGAAGTGATGGTTCAAGGGACTTGGGGCAGGAGGAGAAGGGGACAACCGAGGATGAGATGGCTGGATGGCATCACTGACTCGACAGCCATGAGTCTGAGTGAACTCCGGGAGTTGGTGATGGACAGGGAGGCCTGGCGTGCTGCGATTCATGGGGTTGCAAAGAGTCGGACACAACTGAGCGACTGAACTGAACTGAACTGAACTAAAAGCTTGTGATAAGGAATAAAAAAGATATTTTAAAAAATTATTATATAAACAAGCTATGTTAGTTCTATGCAAATTCTGAATAGAAAAACTGAAAAAAAAGAGATGATGAAATGAAAAACCATAAAAAAATATAATACATGAGTATAAAACATTAAAATACCAATTTTCAAATGCTCAAAAGTAATACTAAACTCAGAAAAAAATGTGTTCAATCAAAAAATTTCTACCTGAAATTAAGTTCTCCAATCTGATTCACTAGAGTAACAACATTATAACATAATTTAAAATGTTCTTTTTTTTGAAATTTCTAGTTTTGATTGGGAAAGAAGAAGGCCCTCAGAATTAGAGTTGTATGTTTGATAGACTCCTATTAACCTATTTACATCCCATCTCTCTTCCACCCCTTCTCCCTCCTTTGGGAATCCTCTGTTGTTTAGTCTTTAAGTCGTGTCCAACTCATTTGCGCCCCCATGGACCATAGTCCGCCAGTTTTCTCTGTCCATGGACTTTCCCAGGCAAGAATACTGGGGAGGGTTGCCATTTTGTTCTCTAGGGCATCTTCCCAATCCAGGGATTGAACTGCATCTCCCGCATTGCAGGCTGATTCTTTACCACGGAGCCACCTGGGAAGCCCTAGATGACTCTTACTTCAGGCTCTGTAATGCCTTGGCCTGAGGCAGAGCTTTGCAAAAGGATGCTGGTTGCTTCAGAAACCACCAACTCTCACTGCTGCACATTCATGGCTAAAACATGATTTCAGTGGGTCCCATAGCATTGAATGGAAAGTTTGTCCTAGGAAGAGCTATTACACATCTTGAAAAATTTTTGATATTTTAAAAACTGAGTTTATAAATTGGATGCATTATATGATATCCATGGGTCCATGTGCCACCACTCCAATGGCAGGATGGCACTAGAAGGTCGATGTTCTAGATTTGAAGGACAGGGTGGATATAGAAGAAGTTGAGACCCATGCAAAAGGACAGAACTGCAGGCTCTGCAAAAGTATTGTGCCATGATAGAATGGTTTTTCACTCTAATTTTTAAGCTCTTTGAGCATTTTGGAAAGGAGTATGGTATCTCCAGTGCAATGAGAACTATGCTTCTTAGTGTTTTAGAGAACATGTGTGTCTGTGTGTGTGTTTACTCAAAGACTGCAGCTATTTGAGGGAAATAGATAAGCACCTAAGTGCCCTGTATATCTCCCTATACACCCCCACCTCTAGATAACAGGAAGATTTCCTTTCTTATCTCTATTCAGTTGTTCATTTATCTCAGTCATAGAATAAAAAAGGGGAGATGGGTGTGTGTGTGTGTAGAAGTTAGGAAAAACATTGCAATTTTAATGGCATCTGTGTTTCCTATTCATGCAAACACTTTCAGATGATAAGAGATCTTTCAACTTCTAGGGCTGCTCCTTCCCAGAAACCCCTCATAAATAACTCCCTTCCATTAAATTATATTGAAATTTTTTTTCTCAAGTTTCAAGATAAAAGCCATTCTTATTTCATATGGGATATTTTACTTTATTCCTTTAGTTTCAGTCACATTTTTATTTAAGGTTCAGTAACACTCAGACAAAACGTGGTCTGCTGGAGAAAGGAATGGCAGAGCACTTCAGTATTCTTGCCTCGGTCGTCCCCTTCTCCTCCTGCCCCAAATCCCTCCCAGCATCAAAGTCTTTTCCAATGAGTCAACTCATCGCATGAGGTGGCCAAAGTACTGGAGTTTCAGCTTTAGCATCATTCCTTCCAAAGAAATCCCAGGGCTGATCTCCTTCAGAATGGATTAGTTGGATCTCCTTGCAGTCCAAGGGACTCTCAAGAGTCTTCTCCAACACCACAGTTCAAAAGCATCAATTCTTTGGCGCTCAGCCTCCTTCACAGTCCAACTCTCACATCCATACATGACCACAGGAAAAACCATAGCCTTGACTAGATGGACCTTAGTCGGCAAAGTAATATCTCTGCTTTTGAATATGCTATCTAGGTTGGTCATAACTTTCCTTCCAAGGAGTAAGCGTCTTTTAATTTCATGGCTGCAATCACCATCTGCAGTGATTTTGGAGCACACAAAAAATAAAGTCTGATACTGTTTCCACTGTTTCCCCATCTATTTCCCATGAAGTGATGGGACCATCACTTCAAGATGCCATGATCTTCGTTTTCTGAATGTTGAGCTTTAAGCCAACTTTTTCCCTCTCCACTTTCAGTTTCAAGAGGCTTTTGAGTTCCTCTTCACTTTCTGCCATAAGGGTGGTGTCATCTGCAAAGCTGAGGTTATTGATATTTCTCCCAGCAATCTTGATTCCAGCTTGTGTTTCTTCCAGTCCAGCGTTTCTCATGATGAACTCTGCATATAAGTTAAATAAGCTCGGTGACAATATACAGCCTTGACGTACTCCTTTTCTTATTTGGAACCAGTCTGTTGTTCCATGTCCAGTTCTAAATGTTGCTTCCTGACCTGCATACAGATTTCTCAAGAGGTCAGGTGGTCTGGTATTCCCATCTCTTTCAGAATTTTCCACAGTTTATTGTGATCCACACAGTCAAAGGCTTTGGCGTAGTCAATAAAGCAGAAATAGATGTTTTTCTGGAACTCTCTTGCTTTTTCCATGATCCAGCAGATGTTGGCAATTTGATCTCTGGTTCCTCTGCCCTTTCTAAAACCAGCTTGAACATTAGGAAGTTCATGGTTCACGTATTGCTGAAGCCTGGCTTGGAGAATTTTGAGCATTACTTTACTTGCATGTGATTATATATATATATATATATATATATATATATATATATATATATATATACATATATATATCTTTCATGTGGGATCTTTGTTCCCCAACCAGATATCAAATCTGTGTCCCTTCAGTGGAAGCTCAGAGCCACTGGATCTCCAGG
Source organism: Capra hircus (assembly GCF_001704415.2). Taxonomy (NCBI): domain Eukaryota; kingdom Metazoa; phylum Chordata; class Mammalia; order Artiodactyla; family Bovidae; genus Capra; species Capra hircus. Next base: position 114,059,792 of record NC_030810.1, read on the forward strand.
GAAATCTCTAACCTGGCAGGTTTCTAATAAACTTTAATTCAAGGTCTGTTTATTTCTACAATATTTTGTTAACTTTAATGTAATATATTTATATAAATAATGAAGCATAGGTAGAATGTGAACATTTACTAATAATTTCAAGAACTACAAAAGTATCATTAGTATTGAATCTAGGTGTCTATTCTATATAATTTAATTTCACCTTACTTTGTTTCATAGTTTATTGTTCTTTCAAATGTAAGTTATGCTTTCAGATATAATTTTGAACATCTTTTTCACACTTATTTCAAGACTTTGAAATTTTAATATTATTCTTTGAAGATTAATTTTATCAGAAATAAATTTTTAGCCATCAACTTTATTGGCATTTTCAGCATTGCATTTCTTGGTGTTTTGTTTTTAACATTTATTGAGAGTTTGTTTTCAGCAAAGAGGTCTTGAGTTTTCTCTCTCATTGCTTCTCTTTAGCATTGTGAAATTATGTACCTCATGAAGAACTATAGCCTTAAGATATGTTTCAGTGAGTGTGTGCTCAGTCTCTCAGTGAAGTCTGACTATTTGCACCCCTATGGACTTTAGCCCATCAGGCTTTTCTGTCCATGGAATTTTACAGGCAAAAATACTGGACTAGGTTGCCATTTCCTACTCCAGGACATCTTCCCAATCCAGGGATATATGTTGTATTTAATGTATTTATGTGCTCAGTAGAAGCACTGACAGAAGTGGAAATACTGACTTCAAGAACTGAGTTAACCTCAGGTCCACATAATCATAATCAGTAAATTAGGGCAGAAACCAAGAAGGAGATATACTCATGTGATAGACAGATTTCCTGTTCTCAGAGATTTACCTCACATATATGAACACGTTTCTTTTTTAGTTTTCTTCATATTTATAGTTGTTCTGACTTCACATTCCAGGATGTCTGGTTCTAAGTGAGTGGTCACATCATCGTGGTTATCTGGGTCATAAGATCTTTTTTGTATAGTTCTTCTGTGTATTCTTGCCACCTCTTCTTAATATCTTCTGCTTTTGTCAGGTCCATATCATTTCTGTCCTTTACTGTGCCCATCTTTGCATGAAATGTACCCTTGGTATATCTAATTTTCTTGAAGAGATCTCTAGTCTTTCCCATTCTATTTTTTTCCTCTATTTCTTTGCATTGTTCACTGAGGAATGCTTTCTCATCTCTCCTTGCTATTCTTTGGAACTCTGCATTCAAAGGGGTATATCTTTCCTTTGCTCCTTTATCTTTCACTTCTCTTCTTTTCACAGCTATTTGTAAGCCCTCCTTAGACAACCATTTTGCATTTTTGCATTTCTTTCTCTTGAGGATGGTCTTGATTGCTGCCTCCTGTACAATGTCAAGAACCTCCACCCATAGTTCTTCAGGCACTCTATCAGATCTAATCCCTTAAATTTAACAAAGCTATTGGAGGTGATAGAATTCCTCTTGAGCTATTTCAAACCCTAAAAGATCATGCTATGAAAGTGCTGCACTCAATATGCCAGCAAATTTGGAAAACAGCAGTGGACACAGGACTGGAAAAAGTCAGTTTTCTTTCCAATCTCAAAGAATGGTAACACAAAAGAATGCTCAAACTACAGTACAATTGCACTCATCTCACACGCCAGCAAAGTAATGCTCAAAATTCTCCAAGCCAGGCTTCAACAGTATGTGAACCATGAAATTCCAGATGTTCAAGCTGGATTTAGAAAAGGCAGAGGAACCAGACATAAAATTGCCAACATCCATTGGATCATAAAAAAAAAAAAAAGAGAATTCCAGAAAAAAAAAATCTATTTCTGCTTTATTGACTATGGCAAAGTCTTTGACTGTGTGGATCACAACAAACTGTGGGAAATTCTTCAAGAGATGGGAATACCAGACCACTTGACCTGCCTCCTGAGAAATGTGTATGCGGGTCAAGAAGCAACAGTTAGAACCAAACATGGAAAAACAGACTGGTTCCAAATCAGGAAAGGAGTAACCCAAGGCTGTATGTTGTCACCCTGTTTATTTCACTTATATGCAGAGTGCATCATGAGAAACGCTGGGCTGGATGAAGCACAAGTTAGAATCAAGATTGCTGGGAGAAATATCAATAACCTCAGATATGCAGATGACACCACACTAATGGCAGAAAGTGAAGAAGAACTAAAGAGCATCTTGATGAAAGTGAAAAAGACTAGTGGAAAATATGCCTTAAAACTCAACATTCAGAAAACCAAGATCATGACATCTGGTCCCATCACTTCATGGCAAACAGATGGGGAAACAATGGAAGCAGTGATAGACTTTATTTTGGGGGCCTCCAATATCACTGCAGATGGTGACTGAAGACATGAAATTAAAAGACGCTTCTTCCTGGGAAGACAAGTTATGACCAACTTAGCATGTTAAAAAGTGGAGACATTACTTTGCCAACAAAGGTCCTTCTAGTCAAAGCTATGGTTTTCCAGTAGTCATGTGTAGATGTGAGAGTTGGCCTATGAGGAAACTTGAGCGCTGAAGAATTGATGCTTTTGTGGTTTTGGAGAGGACTCTTGACAGTCCCTTGGACTGCAAGGAGATCCAACCAGTCAATCCTAAAGGAAATCAGTCCTGAATATTCATTGGTAGGACTGATGCAGAAGCTGAAACTCCAATACTTTGGCCACCTGATGAGAAGAGCTGACTCTTTGGAAAAGACCCTGATGCTGGGAAAGATTGAAGGCAGAAGGAGAAGGGGACGACAGAGGATGAGATGGTTGGATGGCATCACCGACTCAATGGACCTGAGTTTGAGTAGGTTCTGGAAGTTAGTGATGGACAGGGAGGCTTGTTGTGCTGCAGTCCATGGGTTGCAAAGATTCGGACACGACTGAGCAGCTGAACTGAACTGAACTGAACTGCATGATGTTTACTAGTATATATATTATATCAGCAATTTTTTAGTTCATTTTTTAGCTTGAACTATTTCAGTTACGTGTATTTTATTTCTTTTTCTTTTTTTTCCCTTGGGGAAAGCTACAGTAAGTGACATAAAGATAAATTTACTTAAATTTACAGAATGCCCAACAGATGCTACAAAATTGTTGTCTCTCACTTTGGCCTATACAGACATCACTGGAGACTGAAATGCTGTGAGAAACTGATATTCTTGGGAGAAGACTCTGCTTATGTTTTTAGCTATCATTCGTGTTCATGTGAGAAATGTATTCAATTATTCATGAGTTCTCCTGTTTGTTTAACAGTAAGAACTACTAGTCAAATACCTTACCTTACAACTGAAAAAACCAAGGAGCAGATTTGTGTCATTTGTTCATAAAATTTCACAGCAAGTTGGAATGCATTATTGAGACAATTAAAATTTATAAGTAAATTGATAGTTTTTTGATATTAGCATTGTAGATAAACTGTAAAACTCCTTCATTAATATTTAAAAGTTTTATTCAAATTTAAGAACTGTTATAATTTTTTAACCTGATTATTTCTTAGATAATACAGTACCCTGGAATTGTATTACTTCCATCAGATAATTCAGTTTTCAGAAAACATAATTTGGTAATGGGTTGGAATATATAATGGCTGCTTGCTATTTTGTTTGAGTGCCTGATCAGTTGTGTTTGATTCTTTGTGACACCAAGTACTGCAACTCACCAGGCTCCTCTGTCCATGGAATTTTCCAGCAAGAACACTGGAGTATGCCATTTCCTCCTCCAGGGAATCTTCCTCACCCAGGGAGTCTCTTGTGTCTCTTGCATTGTCAGGCAGATTCTTTACCACTGACCCACCTGGGAGATCCAATTACTATTTTACTCAGGCATTTATATGTCTCTGAGAGGAAAACCTAGTTTATCAAAATGATAACTTGATGGTACATAAATTTCTTTTCTCTTTGTCTGCAATGTCAGTTATGCTGAATCTGCAATAGCAGATTCATAATTTTTCATTACTTACAACAGTGCCGGTCTACACACAAAAAAATTACATATTCTGCTACCCTCATTATCTTAAACTATGAAGCCATGAAGTTTCTTGAAAACAACTTTTAACTTTGTTAGGGAAATTAGGTGGGATCACAATGCAGAGCTGACTTACCAGGAATAAGTAATAGCCTGTTTTATTTTGGTTGAGGCTTTGCAATTTCAAAAAAAAAGTTTAAAAACAGTTCATAAAATGGTTGTTTTCTGCATTATATAGACGTTCTGAAATAAAGGTTTTAGTCAGTACTTTTTATACGTATCAGAAGATAGAATGTAAACAGAGTTTCCATCTGAAGGTGGAAGATTAACTATATTAATTTTTTTTAAACTTTTTATTTTTACTTTATTTTACTTTATAATACTGTATTGGTTTTGCCATACATTGACATGAATCCACCACGGGTGTACATGCGATCCCAAGGATGAACCCCCCTTCCACCCCCCTCCCCACAACAACCCTCCGGGTCATCCCCATGCACCAGCCCCAAGCATGCTGTATCCTGCATCAGACATAGACTGGTGATTCTATTCTTACATGATAGTATACATGTTTCAATGCCATTCTCCCAAATCATCCCACCCTCTCCCTCTCCCTCTCCCTAGCTATATTAATTTCATTCCACTAAATTTGCTTTCTAAGTGTGAAGGCATGTTCTCCAAATTTTATGATTCTTTTATGATTCTTTCTATGAAAATGAGATATCTTGTTTTAAAATCTTCTGCTCTTTGATACATGCCTTTCTCCTTTTCAGAGAATTAATGTGGTTTGCATCATTTCTCAATCAGTACTCTTGGTTTCTCTTTCTCTCATCTGGACCGGTGTGAGTCCTGACCTTTTATAAGGCCTGTATAGACAAAGGAATCTTACAGAACAATATACTCTGATTAGCTTTGTAGAGAAACACAGTTGGTATTCTCTTCTTCTTGGTCACATTTTTGTCTTATATCAGAACTTGTTGGTTCAGATTCTGATCAACAGAATTCTGATAATTATTAAGCATTATCAGTTATTTGATTTTTCACTATAAAAATTCATTTAATTATACTTGTAAAGTTGCTAGCTCATATATTTTCTGTATTGAAATTTAATTCTGTTTTGTTTATTTTTTATATTTTACCCTGTGTACGGGAATAATAATAATTACACTTATAGCTGTTAGATGTGCATACTATTTTAAACACACACACATAATTTATTCTTCACAACAACTCTATGAAATAGATGTCATTATGTCTCAGATTAGGATAAAAAAGTACAAAAAGTATAACTAACCACTCCTAGGTTACAGACCAAGTAAATGGCAAAATAAGAATTCATACTCAAGCAGCCTAATTTCAGAGTCCATGTTTTAAAATTTATTTTATATCTCACATAGCGTTTTTACTACTTTCTTCATTACAATTTTATATAATAAAAAATAATTTTTTCAGTCAACTGATGTTGCACTTATGCTTTATTAAAAGAGTCAAAATTAAGTGATTTTCACAATATAAAGCAAGTTTAGAAAAGAACATTAAATATGGAATAATTCATAGGAAGCATTTTGTTTTGCATTTTATTAACTATATTTTATGTGCATATAATAACTACTTTTATACAAATATACAAAACAAATAAAACACATGGATTTAAATCCTATCAGCAAATCACATGATTAACAATAAAATGTAAAACTCACTGAGCTACTTATTAATTATAACAGCAAGAGAAAGAATGAGGGAATTGATTCCTGTATTAATATACAAATTAAAACTTATGAACTAGACTCCTGCTTCTGGCACTAATCAAGTAAAATGTCGAGACTTGATTTCAACCATGAACAATTAGAGAATAGTGGGAAAAACATTAACAAAAATAGACATTCAAAAATTGATGGCATAGGGCTGTGATTCTCCAAAGTGGGAAAAAAAGTAATGCAAGAAATAAAAATACCTAGAGACATATTACAGATCACAGCACAGAGACAGATGTCTCAAGTAGAGCACAAAAAATTCACTAAATTAAGCACATAGGTAAAGAATCTGCCTGCAATGCAGGAGATGCATGAGACGCAGGTTCGATCCTTGGGTCAGAAAGATCCCCAGGAGGAGGGCATGGCAACCCACTCCAGTGAAAGATCCCCAGGAGGAGGGCATGGCAACCCACTCCAGTATTCTTGCCTGGAGAATCCCAAGGATAGAGGAGCCTGGGGGGATACTGTCCATAGGGTTGCAAAAAATCGGACACAACTGAAGTGACTGAGCATGGGCACAAAACATATAGAGATTAAGTTTAGGTGCACTGAGGTGGTTCTAAGTTACAAGGCATAGTTCAACATAAGAGCAACCTATATAGAAAAAGAACACCAAAGCTCTGCACTGAGTCTTCGCAGAATACTAAATTGTGTAAATGTACAATGAAGGTTTATGAGACTAGGGGAAAACAATAGGGTGATGGTATGGGCTAGATAATTCTCAACAATTACATGAGGTGCAGAGATATTCAAGATATAAACAACATCACTTAAGAGTCAGCTGTCAATAACCTTGGGTATTCAGTAAGGTTGTCAGGGGGTTAATATTTTAGTAGTAAAACAATAATGGTAGTAAGCCTAATTTGTCTAGCCTAGAAGTAAAATTACTGGTCATAATAAGCCTACATTTTCTCCAGAGAAAAATCTATTTTGTATTCAAAATAGAAATGCTTAAAAATAAGCTTAGAGAAAAATCATCCTGAAGTGAGAATAATTTAATTGCCTTCTAGAACCCATCAGCAGAAAATTGGGTTAAAGATTTACTGAGCATGGCCTTGCTCAGCAGAGCAAAACACAGTTTTCCCCACAACCAGTCCCTCCCATCAGGAAGTTTCCACAAGCCTCTTATCCTCATCCTTCAGACGGCAGGCAGAATGAAAACCACAATCACAGAAAACTAACCAAACTGATCATATGGATCATAGCCTTGTCTAACTCAATGAAACTGTGAGCTAAGCAGTATAGGGCCACCCAAGATGGATAGGTCATAATGGAGAGTTCTGACAAAATGTGGTCCACTGGAGAAGGCAATGGCAAACCACTTCAGCATTCTTTTCTTTTTCTTTTTTTTTTTTTTTTTTTACTTTATTTTGCTTTACAATACTGTATTGGTTTTGCCATACATTGACATGAATCAGCCACGGGTGTACATGAGTTCCCAATCCTGAATCCCCCTCCCACCTCCCACCTCATATCATCTCTCTGGATCATCCCCGTGCACAAGCCCCAAGCATCCTATATCCTGTATCGAACATAGACTGGCAATTCATTTCTTACCTGATAGTATATATGTTTCAATGCCATTCTCCCACATCATCCCACCCTCTCCCTCTCCCACAGAGTCTAAAAGTCCGTTCTATACATCTGTGTCTCTTTTGCTGTCTTGCATAGAGGGTTATCATTACCATCTTTCTAAATTCCATATATGTGTTAGTATACTGTATTGGTGTTTTTCTTTCTGGCTTACTTCACTCCATATAATAGGCTCCAGTTTCATCCACCTCATTAGAATTGATTCAAATGTATTCTCTTAAATGGCTGAGTAATACTCCACTGTGCAGCCACTATGGAGAACAGTGTGGAGATTCCTTAAAAAATTGCAAATAGAACTGCACTTCAGCATTCTTGCCTTGAGAACCCCATGAACAGTATGAAAAGGCAAAAAGATACAACACTGAAAGATGAACTCCCCAGGTTGGTAGGTGCCCAATATGATACTAGACAAGAGTGCAGAAATAACTCCAGAAGGATTGAAGAGGCTGAGACAAAGTGGAAGCAACACCCAGTTGTGGATGTGACTAGTGGTGAAAGTGAAGTCCGATGCTGTAAATAACAATACTGCATAGGAACCTGGAACGTTAGGTCCATGGATCAAGGTAAACTGGAAGTGGTCAAACAGGAAATGGCAAGAGTGAACATCAACAATTTAGGAATCAGTGAACTAAAATGGACCAGAATGGGAAATTTTAATTCAGATGGCCATTAGATCTACTACTATGGGCAAGAATCCCTTAGAAGAAATGGAGTGGCCCCCATAGCCAACAAAATAGTTCAAAATGCAGTACTTGGTTACAATCTCAAAAACAACAGAATGATCTCTGTTCGTTTCCAAGACAAACTTTCAATATCACAGTAATACAAGTCTATGATACAACCAGTAATGCCAAAGAAGCTGAAGTTGAATGGTCCTATGAAGACCTACAAGACCTTCTAGAACTAACACCAAAAATAAAAAAATAAAAAAAGTCCTTTTCCTCGTAGGGGACTGAAATGCAAAAGTAAGACTTTAAGAGATACCTGAATTTACAGTCAAGTTTGGCCTTAGACTAAAAAATCAAGCAGGGCAAAGTCTAACAGATTTGCCAAGAGAATGTACTGGTCATAGCAAACAGCCGCTTCCAAGAACACATGAACCAACTCTACACAGGGACATCACCATGTGGCCAATACCAAAATCAGATTGGTTATATTCTTTGCAGCCAAACATGGAGAAGCTCTATAAGTTAGAAAAAAAAGACTGGGAGCAGGCTGTGGCTTGGATCATGGATTTTTTATTGCCAAATTCAGATTTTAATTGAACAAAGTAGGGAAAACCACTAGGTCATTCAGGTATGACCTAAATCAAATTTGTTATGACTCTACAGTGGAAATGATCAACAGATTCAAGAGATTAGATCTGATAGACAGAGTACCTGAAGAACTATGGACAGGAGTTCATGACATTGTACACGAGGCAGTGATCAAGACCATCCCCAAGAAAAAGAAATGCAAGAAGGCAAAGTGTCAGAGTGAGGAAGCTTTACAAATAGCTGAGGAAACAAGAGAAGAGAAAGACAAAGGAGAAAAGGAAAGATATAGCCATCCAAATGCAGAGTTTCAAAGAATAACAAGGAGAGATAAGAAAGCCTTCCTCAGCAAACAAAGCAAATAAATAGAGGAAAACAATAGAATGGGGAAGACTAGAGATCTCTTCAAGAAAATTAGACATACCAAGGGAACATGTCATTCAAAGATGGGCACAATAAAGGATAGAAATGATATGGACCTAACAGAAGCAGAAGATATTAAGAAGAGGTGGCAAGAATACACAGAAGAACTATACAAAAAAGATCTTCATGACCCAGATAACCACAATGGTGTGATCACTCACCTAGAGCCAGACATCCTGGAGTCCAAAGTCAAGTGGGCCTTAGGAAGCATGACTCTAAACAAACCTAGTGGAGATGATGGAATCCCAGGTGAGCTATTTCAAATCCTTAAAGATGATGCTGTGAAAGTGCTGCACTCAATATGCCAGCAAAACTCAGCTGCGGCCACAGGATTGGAAAAGGTCAGTTTTCATTCCAGTCCCAAAGAAAGACAGTGCCAAAGAATGTTCAAACTACAAAACAATTGCACTCATTTCACATGCTAGCAAAGTAATGCTCAAAATTCTCTAACCTAGGCTTCAATATTACGCGTACTGATAACTTCCAGATGTTCTAGTTGGATTTAGAAAAGGCAGAGGAACCAGAGATCAAATTATAGATCAAAAAAGAAAGAGAGTTCCAGAAAAGCAACTTTTGCTTCATTGACTACACTAAAGACTTTGACTTGTGGATCACAACAAACTGCGGAAAATTCTTCAAGAGATCAGAACTCCAGACCACCTTGCCTGTCTCCTGAGAAATCTGTATGCTGGTCAAGACGCAATAGCTAGAATCAGACATGGAACAAAGGACTGGTTCCAAACTGGGAAAGGAGAACATCAAGGTTGTATATAGTCATCCCTGCTTATTTAACTTACATGCAGAGCACATCATGCGAAATGACAGGCTGGATGAAGTGCAAGCTGGAATCAAGATTGCCAGGAGAAATATCAATAACCTCAGATACGCAGATAACACCACCCTTATTGCAGAAAGTGAAGAGGAACTAAAGAGCCTTTTGATGAAAGTGAAAGAGAGTGAAAAACCTGCCTTCAAACTCAATATTCAAAAAATGAAGATCATGGCATCTGGTCCCATCACTTCATGGCAAATAGATGGAAACAGTGGAAACAGTAACAGACAGTGACTGTAATCATGAAATTAAAAGATATTTACTCCTTGGAACAAAACCTATGACAAACATAGACAGAATTTTCAAAAGCAGAGACATTACTTTGTGGACAAATGTCCTATAGTCAAAGCTATGTTTTTCCCAGTAGTCATGTGTGGATGTGAGAGTTGGAACATAAAGAAGGCTGAGCACTGAAGAATTGATGCTTTTGAACTGTGGTGTTGGAGAAGTCTCTTGCTAATCCCTTGGACTGCAAGGAGATCAAAGCAGTCATTATTAAAGGAAATCAACCCTAAATATTCATTGGAAGGACTGATGTTGAAGCTGAAGCTCCAATATTTTGACCACCTGATGTGAAGAGCTGACTCATTGGAAAATACTCTGATTCTGAGAAAGATTGAAGGCAAGGGGAGAAGGGGATGACAGAGGGCAAGATACTTTAATGGCATCACTGACTCAATGGACATGAGTTTGAGCAAGCTGCAGGAGATGGTGAAGGACAGAGAAGCCTGGTGTGCTGTAGTCCATGGGGTTGCAAAGAGTTGGACATGATTGAGCGACTAAACAACAAAAACAACTGACTTTATTAACCTCCCAATCAAGAAATCAATTTTAACATTACTCCATTCACCAATCCACACACCCCATTCAAACTTTATTAACTATGCAAACAATGTCTTTTTTCTTTTTGTTACAGAATCCTCTGTTTGTATGTGTCTGTGCCACATTTAATTGCCATGTCTTATTAAGCTCCTTTAATCTGCAACAGTTACTCTTTCTCTCTTCTCATGTCTCTGACAATCTTAGAGTTCAGCTTTTTTATTATATAAAATGATTTTATTTTATAAGGTGATGTGTTTTATAAGAACTTAGCCTATCTGACATTTTCACATGGCCAATTCTATGGAAAACCATAGAATTAATGCTGGCTGTGCTCTTGTGGTATTCAAGATAATGCACCCTAAAACTGTCCATACTCCAAATCATTGTGAGACTGTAACTTTACCTGGTACTTTTCATATGTCTAGGAGACATTTGGAACCTGAGCCCTTGCTTCATTAGGTGCATCAATTCAATAAGTCACAGGCAATAATTTGACTAGGTATGATATCATTGCATTCCATGAATTATCAGCATCCTATTTACCATGTCTAGAAGGTTAGCACTGAGTTCAAGCCCAAGGACGTGACCAAATCAATGTCAAAATTCTATCTTTGAGCTACTGTTTCCAAGAACAACCTTAGTTTCAATTTCTGATCTAATAAGGGTTCAGTTAGGAGGTAAGAATAGCAAGTAATTTCTAAAGTAATCACATAATGTGAAAAACTGTTAAATAAATTTAAAAACCCTTCACAAGGTATGTTTAGAGATAAGAAAAAGAAAACAAAATTACCACTGAACTAGAAAACTCAGGAAGCAGCTACCAACCCCAGGAGGAAAAGGGGTGTGATTGAAATGACTAAACTGAACAACTAAAAGGAGGAGGGTGGGGAACTGTAGCTGTGGTTACAAGGAACACTGCTCACCCAATGTTCGTGTCTCTGGACTCCATGGAGGGACACTTAGGGCTCAGACCGAGGTCTCGGAGAAGCAAGCAAGTCTGCCTCATAACCCATCATTGCTTCTGAGATGCCCCTTCATTTTAATAGCATGCTTGATATGTTGGCCACAGAATGTTCTGTAACTTGACTGTCCACCAATCATGTGTACAAAGAACAGCTAAACTGCAGAATACTCTCTTCTAATCAACAATAGAAAAATGATTACAAATGTGCTGAGTTTTATGTGATGTGTGAGCTTTTGAAGATGATTGCTGTCATATCCAGCTGAAAACAGAGTTTTATTGTTATCTGTGCTTCATATTCTTAAGAAAGAAAACAAACTGCTTGCTTACTCCATAACTGCCATTCAAGGCCAAAAGTTGTTTTGCTTTTCTCAGCTACTTCAGGGTTGTTTTGTTTTTTTTTTAATCATCATTATAAACATTGGTTATTTATTTAAGTGATGTGAGTGACAAGATAGCAGGAGTGATAGTCCTAAGTGCTAACCAGAGTATACCACTGTCACGTCACTGCCAGCAGCGTAGTCCAAGCCACAAGCATCTCTCGTATGAATTAATAACTTAGCCTCCTAAATGTTCACCATTTCTACCCACTTCTAGTGACCCTTTCAATTGGTTCTCTCTCTCTTTCTGAATTAGGGTATAGTTGCTTTACAATGTTGACAATATACAATGAAGTGAATCAGCTATATGCATAATACTCCCTCCCACTTGGATTTCCCTCCTACCCTCTCCCCACCCATCTAGGTCACCACAGAGCACCAAGGTGAGTTCCCTTTGCTATATACTAGGCTCCCTCTAGCTACCTGTTTTACACATGATAGTGTCTATATGACAATCTCAATTTCCCAGTTCGTTCCCCCATCTCTGATGTCTACACACTAGTTCCCTACATATGTGTCTCTATTCCCGCCCCGCAAATAGGTTCATCTGTAACATTTCTCTAGATTCCACTTATATGTGTTAGTATACAATATTTATTTTTCTCTTTCTGACTTACTTCACTCCGTATGACAGGTCAATCTGCTCTTAACACAGCCACCAGAATGATCAGGCTGTGTTAAAAGCTAGGTCAGCGTATGGTCATTTCTCTGCTAAAAGCATACTGATGGTTTCCTATTACATTGAATAAAAGGCAATGCTGGCTAATAGCCTTGAAGGTCTCATGAGACTTACAGATTTCCCCTCCACTCCTGGGCCCACTGATTGCTACTTTCTGACCTCATTTTCAGCTTTTCTCTTTTCACTCATTCTGTCTTAGCCATACTAACCTCTTTGCTGCACATTGTCCACAGGGGCAGGCATGCTAAAACCACAGAGACATGCCCTGGAAATCCTCATGGCTTTCCTCCACATCCTCCTTCAGAATTTTATGCAGATATCTTCTCCTTGAAAGAAAAGCTATGACAAACCTAGACAGTGTATTAAAAAGCAGAGATATCACTTTGCCGACAAAGGTCTGTAGAGTCAAAAATATGGCTTTTCTAGTAGTGATGTATGGATGTGAGAATTGGACCATAAAGTAGGCTAAACGTGGAAGAATTGATGCTGGAGAAGACTCTTAAAAGTTCCTTGGACTGCAAGGAGATCAAACCAATCAATCCTAAAGGAAATCAACCCTGAATATTCATTGGAAGGACTAATGATGAAGCTGAAGCTCTAATACTTTGTCCACCTGATGCAAAGAGCTGACTTATTGGAAAAGACCCTGACGCTAGGAAAGACTGAGGGCTGGAAAAGGGGGTGACAGAGTATGAGATGGTTGGATGGCAACATCGACACAATGGACATGAGTTTGAGCAAATTCTGGGAGACAGTGAAGGAGAGGGAAGCCTGGCGTGATGAAGTTCATGAGGTCAAACAGTTGGATATGACTTAGCAACTGAGCAACAACAATCTTTTTTTAGTATGACTTTCTCCGTTATTCTAATTAAAATTTTAACACAGAGACAGATGTTCTGTTCTTACTGCCTTCCTACTTAATTATCTTATTTCTCCCACTAAGATATGAGTTCCATAAGGGCAGGGATTTCCATATCTCTCTCTCTCTCTCTCTTTTTTTTTTTTCATCACTGAATTCCCAGAATCTTCCAGATACTTGCCTCATAGTAAGACATTAAGAAATATTTAAACATTAATAATTAGATGAAAAAATTATAGATAATAAACCTAGATTTTATATCTAATTATTGACTGGTTGGAAGCAAGCCTCTTTCATCTCCCTCTCTCTTTGATATTAAGTCATAACAGGTGATACTGATGAAATTTACTGCTTAGGGGCTGCAACAACCATAAAATGCTGTGCATTTGCATGGTGTTTTAAAATTTGTAAAATAGCTTTACATATATTTATGTGATAGAGTCACGATAGCTGGAGAAGTTATGATTTTCTCACTTTTCCAGGCAAGAGAATTGGAGCAGGGACATGAGAGTGGACTTGCTGAAGTTTGTGTGCTGATAAAAGACAGAGCATTATGTTCATATATTATCAGGGACTTGGAGGGAAGGATGACTTCTGGGCTGAGGAAAGGAGAACCTCAGATTTTATGATCCTCAAATGTAATCTCTTGGGAAAAATCAGTTTGCCTAGAGAACTTAACAATAGTAAAGAAAACAATATTCCAGGAATAAACGTTGGGTCTATTTTTAGTCCAATGGTATGCACAAGGCTACAGTAAGTCTGAAGGAATGTGTTTTGTATGATGAAGAATAAACTGAACTTATTTGGTGCTGTTTCCTTTTATCCACTCCCTCATTCTTGAGTCCCTAAGACCATTTATGCTTATTAAAGCTGTTATTTTCTCCCATTCAGAAGGATGTCTTTTCACCTTGCTTATAGTTTCCTTTGTTGTGCAGAAGCTTTTAATTTTAATTAGATCCCATTTGTTTATTTTTGCTTTTATTTCCAGAATTCTAGGAGGTGGATCATAGAGGATCCTGCTGTGATTTATGTCTGAGAGTGTTTTGCCCATGTTCTCCTCTAGGAGTTTTATAGTTTCTGGTCTTACATTTAGATCTTTAATCCATTTTGAGTTTATTTTTGTGTGCGGTGTTAGAAAGTGATCTAGTTTCATTGTTTTACAAGTGGTTGACCAGTTTTCCCAGCACCACTTGTTAAAGAGATTGTCTTTACTCCATTGTATATTCTTGCCTCCTTTGTCAAAGATAAGGTGTCCATATGTGTGTGGATTTATCTCTGGGCTTTCTATTTTGTTCCATTGATCTATATGTCTGTCTTTGTGCCAGTACCATACTGTCTTGATGACTGTGGCTTTGTAGTAGAGCCTGAAGTCAGGCAAGTTGATTCCTCCAGTTCCATTGTTCTTTCTCAAGATTGCTTTGGCAATTCGAGGTTTTTTGTATTTCCATACAAATCTTGAAATTATTTGTTCTAGTTCTGTGAAAAATATGGCTGGTAGCTTGACAGGGATTGCATTGAATTTGTAAATTGCTTTGGGTAGTATACTCATTTTCACTATATTGATTCTTCCGATCCATGAACATGGTATATTTCTCCATTTATTAGTGTCCTCTTTGATTTCTTTCATCAGTGTTTTATAGTTTTCTATATATAGGTCTTTAGTTTCTTTAGGTAGATATATTCCTAAGTATTTTATTCTTTTCATTGCAATGGTGAATGGAATTGTTTCCTTAATTTCTTTTTCTACTTTCTCATTATTCGTGTATAGGAATGCAAGGGATTTCTGTGTGTTGATTTTATATCCTGCAACTTTACTATATTCATTGATGAGCTCTAGTAATTTTCTGGCAGAGTCTTTAGGGTTTTCCATGTAGAGGATCATGTCATCTGCAAACAGTGAGAGTTTTACTTCTTCTTTTCCAATTTGGATTCCTTTTATTTCTTTTTCTGCTCTGATTGCTGTGGCCAAAACTTCCAGAACTATGTTGAATAGTAGCAGTGAAAGTGGGCACCCTTGTCTTGTTCCTGACTTTAGGGGAAATGCTTTCAATTTTTCACCATTGAGGATAATGTTTGCTGTGGCTTTGTCATAGATAGCTTTTATTATGTTGAGGTATGTTCCTTCTATTCCTGCTTTCTGGAGAGTTTTTATCATAAATGGATGTTGAATTTTGTCAAAGGCCTTCTCTGCATCTATTGAGATAATCATATGGTTTTTATTTTTCAATTTGTTATTGTGGTGAATTACATTGATTGATTTGCGGATATTGAAGAATCCTTACCTCCCTGGGATAAAGCCCACTTGGTCATGGTGTATGATCTTTTTAATGTGTTGTTGGATTCTGATTGCTAGAATTTTGTTGAGGATTTTTGCATCTATGTTCATCAGTGATATTGGCCTGTAGTTTTCTTTTTTTGTGACATCATAGCAAATGAAGCAACTGACAAACAACTAATCTCAAAAATATACAAGCAACTTTTGCAGCTCAATTCCAGAAAAATAAACGACCCAATCAAAAAATGGGCCAAAGAACTAAATAGACATTTCTCCAAAGAAGACATACAGATGGCTAACAAACACAGGAAAAGATGCTCAACATCACTCATTATTAGAGAAATGCAAATCAAAACCACAATGAGGTACCACTTCACACCAGTCAGAATGGCTGCGATCCAAAAATCTGCAAGCAATAAATGCTGGAGAGGGTGTGGAGAAAAGGGAACCCTCCTCCACTGTTGGTGGGAATGCAAACTAGTACAGCCACTATGGAGAACAGTGTGGAGATTCCTTAAAAAATTGCAAATAGAACTACCTTATGACCCAGCAATCCCACTGCTGGGCATACACACCAAGGAAACCAGAATTGAAAGAGACACATGTACCCCAATGTTCATCGCAGCACTGTTTATAATAGCCAGGACATGGAAACAACCTAGATGTCCATCAGCAGATGAATGGATAAGAAAGCTGTGGTACATATACACAATGGAGTATTACTCAGCCGTTAAAAATAATTCATTTGAATCAGTTCTGATGAGATGGATGAAACTGGAGCCGATTATAAAGAGTGAAGTAAGCCAGAAAGAAAAACACCAATACAGTATACTAACACATATATATGGAATTTAGAAAGATGGCAATGACGACCCTGTATGCAAGACAGCAAAAAAGACACAGATGTGTATAACGGACTTTTGGACTCAGAGGGAGAGGGAGAGGGTGGGATGATTTGGGAGAATGGTATTCTAACATGTATACTATCATGTAAGAATCGAATCACCAGTCTATGTCTGACGCAGGATACAGCATGCTTGGGGCTGGTGCATGGGGATGACCCAGAGAGATGTTATGGGGAGGGAGGTGGGAGGGGGGTTCATGTTTGGGAACGCATGTAAGAATTAAAGATTTTAAAATTAAAAAAATTAAAAAATTAATAATAAAAAAATTAAAAATAAAAAATAAAGCTCTGTTATCCTATGCACTGGGGATAAACAAATGGTAAAATTAAACAAAGGCTAAATGGGAAATCTCTCTGGTGTTAAAATTGGTGACAAAATACATGCAGAATATCAGAACTTCCACCTTCTCTTATTATTGCTACATGTGCAGAAGTAGAGTATTTCCACAAATATAGTGGTTGATAAAACCTAAAACATGTATTTTTTATATTTAAGGACAAAAATCAAAGAGGTTGAAATACAGAGAAAAATTTTAAAGTCAGTTATGAGACCTAGATTCTAGATTCACCTTTCACACTCATTGTGTACCCTTAAATAATTTAATAGAGCTCCATTTGCTTTGTTTTGTCTTGTTTTATTTGCTTTGTTTTGTTTTTCTGTAAAATGGAGTTGGGGAGGGAGCAATGCATTAAGTAGTCACTTAGTTTGAGTTAAGATGTACCACTATAATCCTTGGTAGGTTGTTTTGTGAAAAAATTATGGGATGGAGTGCAGTCAATTTGTCTAAAATATATGGTAGGAACAGTTGCCTTAGTTGCCTATTTTTTATGAGCAGAGACACACAGCCTTGGTATCTCTTCATTCATTGTTCATTCTCAGTGAAATCCTCCTGTGCCTTCTGAGGGAAATGTGTATGTTACAGTTCTGGTATTGTCTTCTCCAAACTCTTAAAGATCAGTACACACTAGTTACGAGAGACCTAGCTTGGTACTCAGTAAGTCTGAGGGCAAGAATGACTGTGGTTGGAAGCTTGTCATTTGTATTAATATAGATAGGTATATGGGCTTCCCAGGTAGCACTAGTGGTAAAGAATCCACCTGCCAAAGATGACAAAAGAGATGAGGGTTTGATCCCTGAGTTAGGGAGATCCCCTGGAGGAGGACATGGCAACCCGTTCTAGTATTCTTGCCACAAGAATCCCCATGGACAGAGGAGCCTGGCAGGCTATGGTCCATAGTATCACAGAGTCAGACATGACTGAAGGGACTTAGCACTCATGCATGCTGATAGGTGTATGCCTCTTGAGAGAGTGGGGGTCAACAGTTGAAAAGGGAGTCCGCTAGAACAAAGTGGGGCAACAGATAAGATGAAAGTCATTAAACAGAAGACATCCCCAGGAACTCAATCCTGCCTCCTTGTTCAT
Source organism: Capra hircus (assembly GCF_001704415.2). Taxonomy (NCBI): domain Eukaryota; kingdom Metazoa; phylum Chordata; class Mammalia; order Artiodactyla; family Bovidae; genus Capra; species Capra hircus. Next base: position 114,077,899 of record NC_030810.1, read on the forward strand.
CCTGCTTATGATAGTTTCCATCATTTTTTTAAAATTTCTTTTTATTTTGAAATTATTGGAAAGTTATGTAACAGTCATAGGAATAACAAAGCATTTCTTCATATACTCCATCTGGATACAGAGAAATCTATTTTTTTCTGAATTATTTTAGAGTACATGGCAAATATAATGGTCCTTTATGTCCTAAAATTCAATATGTATTACCTAATTACAGGGCATTCTCCTGTAAACCACTGCACATTGATCAAATTTAGAAAATTTAACACCAATGTAATAGAATGATTTATTATACAGCCTATATTCAAATTTTATATCCTCTTATAACTCTTTCTTCTAATTCAGGATCCAGTGCTAGAGCTCTATTTTTTAAAGTTGTCATTGAGGCAGTTCTATTTCCAGTTTTTTAAGGAATCTCCACATTGTTCTCCATACTGCTGGGAATATACACCAAGGAAACTAGAATTGAAAGAGACACGTGTACCCCAATGTCCATCACATCACTGTTTATAATAGCCAGGGCATGGAAGCAACCTAGATGTCCATCAGCAGATGAATGGATAAGAAAGCTGTGGTACATATACACAATGGAGTATTACACAGCCATCAAAAAGAATACATTTGAATCAGTTCTAATTAGGTGGATGAAACTGGAGCCAATTATACAGAGTGAAGTAAGCCAGAAAAAAAAAAACACCAATACAGTATACTAATGCATATCTATGGAATTTAGAAAGAGGGTAACGATAACCTTGTATGCGAGACAGCAAAAGAGACGCAGATATACAGAACAGACTTTTTGACTCTGAGGGAGAGGGAGAGGGTGGGATGATTTGGGAGAATGACATCGAAACATGTATAATATCATATAAGAAATGAATCGCCAGGCTAGGTTCGATGCAGGATACAGGATGCTTGGGGCTGGTGCACTGGGATAACCCAGTGGGATGATATGGGGAGGGAGGTGGGAGGGGGGTTCAGGAGTGGGAACTTAGGTACACCCGTGGCAGATTCATGTTGATGTATGGCAAAACCACTACAGTATTGTAAAGTAAAAAAAAATAAATAAATAAAATAAATTAAAATAAAATTAAAAAATTAAAAAAAAAACTCAACAGAATTGTAAATATTATATAAAGAACCTGGAAATAAACAAAGTCTATTTTTCCTTTAAAAAAAAAAATAAAATAAAGTTGTCATTGAGTCTTTAGTTCTTTAGCCCTTTAGGACCTTGACATTTTTGAAGAGTTTTAAGAATTTCCTCACTTTTAAAAAATATTTCTTCATGGTTAGATTCAGGTTTAGCATCTTGGACAAAAATACTATATGAGTCATGTTTTGTTCTTCATGGTACATCTTATCAAGAGGCACATGGTTGGTGACATTAACCTTGTCTCATTACATGCCCCATTAGTAGTGACATAAGCTTTGATTACTTGATTAAAATGATGTCTGTGAGGTTTCTCCAGAGTAAATTTAAACATTGCTTCTCTTTGTAACTGATAAGTGACATATGAGGAGATGTCTTGATATATTAAGCATCCTGTTCCTCCTTACACTTTCACCAAATAACTTTGCCATCCATAAACCACCTATTCCTTTGCTTTAAAAACTCCAGCTGAGGTCAGGACCCTTTAGAAACTTTTGCGTGGACAATTATGTTACTTTAAAATAAATATTTAAATTAATCAATCAGTTTTTTAATTTCTGATCTCAAATCTTTAATGTTTCTACTATTTGCTAGGAGCTTAAGTACAATGTTGAATAGAAAGATAAAAGCAAATATCCTTGTTTTGTTTTGGATCTTAGGGGCAAAGCATTCTGTCTGTTCATTGTAGGATCTTAATAGATGTCCTTTATTGGAGGAATTTCCTTAGTATTACTATTTTTCTTAGTATTTCTTAATCATAAATAGGCAATTTTCAAATTGTTATGTATCTATTGAGATGACCATATTTCCCTCTTTAGTCCATTAAGAGGGCAAATTATTGGCTGATTATTATTAGACCAACCTTGCATTACAGAGATAAAACTCACTTTTCACTGATATATTTTCATTTTATATATTTCTTGATTCAATTTCCAGTATAATCTTAGGGATATCAGCACATTTGTTCGTGAGAGATATTGACCTAACACTTTTAATAAATATACTTTTTAATTAGTTCACAGTTTTTCCAACATCAAAACATTTGATGTGAAATGTTCTTTTCTCCTTTATTTTATAAAATATTTATTTAGAATGGCTTTATTTCATAAATACTATTGAATTCACTTGTGAAGCCATCTGAGCCAGGAATTTTCTATGGAAGAAAAATTCTGATAACAAAAACCAATTTCTAGTTTAGGTATCTTACTGTGTAAGAAAACAAACATTTAGGGGATTAAAATAATAGAAATTTATTATTTCCCAAATTTCTGTGAATTGTCTTATTTTGTCAGGGTTCACTCATAGGACCGACCTAAGAATAAGATGGCTTCACTCCCAAGTATTTCAGTTAGAGCTGGCTGATGGCTTAGCCTTTTCCTCCACGTTTTCTTTCATCCTGGGAAGTCTCAGAAAAGTGTTCCAAAGAGTTAAAAGTATTAAAAAAAAATTAAAGGTGGAAGCTGCATGGTATTACCTTCTGGTATTCTGTTAGGTCTCAGAAGTTTCACAGAGGTAGGATATTGGCTACAAATACCCCCATTAAAAAGACAAAGGACAGGAAACTCACAGAACTACTGTAGCAATTCTTTCTCTAGCCATATACATATATATATATATATATATATATATATATATATATATATATATATATACATGTTAATTCTCCCTTCTGCAGGCATAGAGAATGTTCCTTGATTAGGGCCTACTGGGAATCCCTGAGAGGAGTCCCCTACCTCATAGTTCCTCTCATCTCTTGATCTTTCTCTCTGGTAGTAGTACTGTGCTCTGGGTATCTTTCTTTTTTCATAAGAAATGGCTGTATTTGTAGCTGAGTAACTTTTCAGCTTATTTTCAGCTTGAAGGAAGTTAGGGTTCCAGAGATTTCTTTCGTTTTCCATTATCTTTGACCCGTCTTAGTATAATCTAATAGCCCTTCCTTAGAAAACTTTCGGGCTTTCTTTTTTTTTTTTTTTTTTTTTTCTTTTAATGATTCTTAGTAAGTTTATTGAGCTGTGTAACTGTAGTCATAATTTAGTTTTAGAACATTTTCATCATTCCTATAAAATTCTTCATGGCTATTTCGATTTTTTTTTTTAATGGAGTAATTTTTATTTATTTATTTTATTTTTAAGGGCTATTTTTTCTTTCTTTTTTAACTTTACAATATTGTATTGGTTTTGCCATACATTGACATGAATCTGCCACGCGTGTACATGTGTTCCCCATCCTAGACCCCCTCCAACCTCTCTCCCCATCCCATCCCTCTGGGTCATCCCAGTGCACCATCCCCGAGTACCCTGCATCATGCATTGAACTTGGACTGGCGATTCATTTCACATATGATAATATACATGTTTCAATGCCATTCTCCCAAATCATCCCACCCTCACCATATCCCACAAAGTCCAAAAGACTGTTATATACATCTGTGTCTCTTTTGCTGTCTCACATACAGGGTTATTGTTACCGTCTTTCTAAATTCCATATATATGTGTTAGTATACTGTATTGGTGTTTTTCTTTCTGGCTTACTTCACTCTGTATAATAGGCTCGTTTCATCCACCTCATTAGAACTGGTCATATGTATTCTTTTTAATGGCTGAGTAATACTCCATTGTGTATATGCACCATAGCTTTCTTATCCATTCATCTGCTGATGGACGTCTAGGTTGCTTCCAAGTCCTTCCATGTCCAGTGCTGTGATGAATATTGGGGTACATGTGTCTCTTTCAATTCTGGTTTCCTCAGTGTGTATGCCCAAAAATGGGATTGCTGGGTCACATGGCAGTTCTATTTCCAGTTTTTTAAGGAATCTCTACACTGTTCTCCACAGTGGCTGTACTAGTTTGCATTCCCACCAACAGTGTAAGAGGGTTCCCTTTTCTCCACACCCTCTCCAGCATTTATTGCTTGTAGGCTTTTGGATCACAGCCATTCTGATTGGCACGAAATGGTACCTCATTGTGGTTTTGATTTGCATTTCTCTGATAATGAGTGATGTTGAGCATCTTTTCATGTATTTGTTAGCCATCTGTATGTCTTCTTTGGAGAAATGTCTGTTTAGTTCTTTGGCCCATTTTTTGATTGGGTCATTAATTTTTCTGGAATTGAGCTGCAGGAGTTGCTTGTATATTTTTGAGATTAGTTGTTTGTCAGTTGCTTCATTTATTATTATTTTCTCCCATTCTGAAGGCTGTCTTTTCACCTTGCTTAGAGTTTCATTTGTTGTTCAGAAGCTTTTAATTTTAATTAAATTTGTTTAATTAATTTGTTTATTTTTGCTTTTATTTCCAATATTCTGGGAGGTGGGGTCATAGAGGATCCTGCTTTGATTAATGTCAGAGAGTGTTTTGCCTATGTTCTCCTCTAGCAGTTTTATAGTTTCTGGTCCTATCTTTAGACCTTTAATCCATTTTGAGTTAATTTTTGTGTATGATGTTAGAAAGTGTTCTCATTTCATTCTTTTACAAGTGGTTGCCCAGTTTTCCCAGCACCACTCGTTAAAGAGATTGTCTTTTTTCCATTGTATATTCTTGCCTCCTTTGTCAAAGATAAGGTGACATAAGTGTGTGAATTTACCTCTGGGCTTTCTATTTTGTTCCATTGATCTATATTTCTGTCTTTGTGCCAGTATCATACTGTCTTGATGACTGTGGGTTTGTAATAGAGTCTGAAGTCAGGCAGGTTGATTCCTCCAGTTCTAATCTTCTTTCTCAAGATTGCTTTGGCTATTCAAGGTTTTTTGTATTTCCATACAAATTGTGAAATTATTTGTTCTAGCTCTGTGAAAAATACCGTTGGTAGCTTGATAGGGATTGCACTGAATCTATAGATTGCTTTGGGTAGTATACTCATTTTCACTATATTGATTCTTCCAACCCATGAACACGGTATATTTCTCCATCTATTAGTGTCCTCTTTGATTTCTTTCACCAGTGTTTTATAGTTCTCCATATATAGGTCTTTTGTTTCTTTAGGTAGATATATTCCTTGGGCTTTCTATGTATCAGGTTCCAGTTCATTCCACAGGATAAAACCCATTCCCACAATTCATTTTTAAAAATTAATTAATTTATTTTAATTAGAGGCTAGTTACTTTACAATATTGTAGTGCTTTTTGCCATACATGCACATGATTCAGCCATGGGTATACATGTGTCCCCCATCCTGAACCCACCTCCCGTCTCCCTCCGCATCCCATCCTCAGGGTTGTCCTAGTGCACCAGCTTTGAGTGCCCTGTTTCATGCATCAAACTTTCAAGTAGGCTTCCTTCTACTTGGAGGAGTATGTCAGGAAATGGCTTTGAGGTTCTCAGATGCTCTTTTGTTTAGCTGAGTCAGTATAGCAAGTATCACCTTAAATCTTTCAAAGGATTGTTAAGAAGGGTTTTGCACTCTTGCCCTTGATTTTATCTATATCGTGGAACCATTTCTTACTGTGAAAAAGTTTAGTTTTCTAACCAAATGTATCCTGGATCCATTATTTCTTTTGCATTACTTGGAAACTGTTATTGCTTTAAAGTGTTTCTCTTTCCTCATAGCCTATGCAACTTTAAAATGTTGAGGCTTTAAACTTTTGCTTGGAAAACATCTTATCCTTGCCTTGTTACACTCAATTGCTCACACAAAGTGCAGAACAATCCTTGTAAAAGTTTATGACATGGTCCACAGCTAACTCACATTGTGCTTTTGAGTGAGCTTTAAAAAGTTGTCTCTTCCTGAAGACATCTGCTGACATTTGATGGAAAATTGTAACAAATATATGTATATGTGTGTTTACAAATGTGAATGGCAGCTCCTGAAGTTGTACAATGCAAAATCTGCATAACTACACCACTGTTTTTACACTATTCCATGCTTAAAACCTTCTGATGGCTTCTCTTAAGTTAGAAGAAATAAAATTGAAAGCCCCCTGAATGCAGGTGAACTATATAACTAATTCCTACTAATAATGTGATTGGCAAACCAGCTGGATAGACTCTCTACACAGAAATATAAAAATGGCCAATAAGTAGATTTTGTCAGAGAAATGCACATTAAAACTCTAGTGAGATAGTTCTATGAACCCACTGGAATGTCTAAAATTAAAAAAGGCTGACAACATCAAATGTTGGACAGGATGTTGCTGAAGGGAATAAAGAAGGATATAATTATTTTAGAAAACTGTTTAGTAGTTTCTTTTCATTTAAAGTAAAAAAAAAAAATACACTTACCCTATGACTTAGAAATCCCACTTTTAAATATTTACCCAAGAGATATAAACAGATATGTCAACACAATGATTTGTATGCAATAACAGCCAGAAAGTGGAAATAATTCAAATAAATATTATTGAAAGTAGATAAATAATTGTGATATGTCCATACATTGGAATACTAATTAATTAGAAGTAAAAAATAGAATACTAATACATGAAAAAACCTGGATAAATTTCAAAAAACATTGAGCAAACAAAGACTTCACAAAAGAATATATAGTCTATGATTGCATTCATGTGAAGTTATAGAATGAGTGAAACTAATCCACGATACAAGAAGATTAGACTGTATGCTTCAAGAGGCAAAGTGAAGATTGACTGGAAGTGGATATGAAAGAACTTTCAGGGGCAATGGAAACTTTCTATACCATGTTTGAGATGGAGTTACATGGGTGAATATAATGATCAAAATGTATTTAATTCTCGGCCTAAGAGCTGTGCTTTTCACTGTACATAAATTTTATCTAAATTAAAAAAGAATCAATGCCTGGGTCCAGCACAATCTTTCTGGCTATCTGTCTGATCTCATTTTTATTCGAGTATAGTTGCTTTACAATGTTGTGTTAGTTTATGCTATATAGCAAAGTGAATCAGCTATATGTATACATATACCCCTCTTTTTGAATTTCCTTCTCATTTATGTCATGACAGAACATTGAGTAGAGTTCCCTGTGCTACACAGTAGGTTCTTATATGTTCAATTTAAAACAGAAAACACTGACAAAAACAGACATTCACATATAAAAGTAAGTTTAAAATATTTGAAATAAAAAAGGATCCAGTATTTTCACTGGAGATGGAGAATTGGTCAGTGGATATAGTTGAGGGAGCTCTTTGGTTGACCTCCTGGGGCTATACAACTAATCATTATTAAGAAAATAAATGTCTGCAAGAGTATAGTACTTGTATTAAGTATTGTATACTCAAGATTAAACTAGATGAATTATTCATAAAATATTAATCTCAAACACCACAGGCTACTTCACATTTCATAGAGAGTTCTGGGATTAAGATAGTGGGACACTGAACTGAACCTCTTCATTATGCAGAAAGATCCTTCTTGAAAAACAGTAACTTGCTCTTAAAATGTGATTCCTGCTTTAGAGAGAAGAGTTCTCTAAAGTTTTGACCTAGGCATGTAAGTTAGTGGCTCCATGAAGGAAGTCAGATAATGGATCAAACAGCATATTGTTAAACTATATCAGGAAAAATTAGCATTTTGTTCATCGCATGACATAAATACATTTTGTGCACTGTTGAAATGAAGTAGTTACAGTAATGGATAACATTAGTGATTAGCTGATGCAACTCAACCAACATTTTCTGAGCATGTGTTCAGCATCAGGCAAGACCATATGGATGCAAAATGAACTGGATGTAGTACTTGTGCTAGAAAAGCATGCAGGTGGGAGGGAGTTGTGAGATAAGACAGAGATATACACAAATGAGGGTAATACTTGAAGTCAAACTTTGAGATATAACAATCAGATCTAGCATATGATCAGGAAATGCAACGACATGTTCTACTTTAAGTGTTTCATCTGTCTTAAAAGGTGCTTAAGACTGAGGAAAGGTAAGGAATTTCAGGCATAAGAGACATCACCATGAAAAAAAGTGCACAGGCAGGAAATTGCACGTATATTGGTGGGATGGTGGTAGCCTACTATGATGAGAACTTAGAATTGGAGGGGAGATGTAATGAGAAATAAGGGTGCAAAATTAAGCAGAAGTAGAGCTGATAAGGAGAGCTTAGAGGTTCAGACTTCATCACATTTTCTATAGGAAACCACTGAAGTTGTCTGAGGAGGGTAGTGAGGTGGTCAAATCTGAGTAATAAAAAGTTACCTCCATACAAGTGTGTTGGTTGGATTGTGGGAAGGAGAACATAAAAGCAGTCTATACAGTTAGCTGTTGATCACTACAAATGGTGATAGTTTCACCAAGTGCTACAGATAATATGTACTCAAGAGAGTAGAGGTACATTTGTATGGGTGTCTTTATACACAAAAAGAGGCATCTACACACACACATACACACACACCAGTCTGGCAGAGAATCAGCAAGGCTGAAAGGTAATATATTACAAAGGTTAAGGACAGATCCTTAGAATCAGACAAAAATCTAACTGTGTAACTGTAACTTTCCTTAAGATACTTAAACTGTGTAATAAGTAGTTAAAAATAGTTACTTCACAGTTTTCTTAAGCTATCAATATAATAACCAATATGGAGGGTTTAATATAGAGTTTACCTATTCTGAGTATACAAAAGCTGGGAGCTAATATTACTGCTGTTGCCAATTTGAGATGTTTCCCAAGTCAATGAGTAATAACATTTTCCAGAAGCAACCTGAGGTCTACAGTCAAGAAGATAAAGCCCATGGCAATGGATTTTCACTTTTAACAAAATAAGATCCTAACAGAAGCAGAAGGTATTAAGAAGAGGTGGCAAGAATACACGGAAGAATGTATAAAAAAGATCTTCACGATCCAGATAATCATGATGATGTGATCACTAAGCTAGAGCCAGACATCTTGGAATGTGAAGTCAAGTGGGCCTTAGAAGCATCACTACAAACAAAGCTAGTGGAGGTGATGGAATTCCAGTTGAGCTGTTTCAAATCCTGAAAGATGATGCTGTGAAAGTGCTTCACTCAATATGCCAGCAAATTTGGAAAACGCAGCAGTAGCCACAGGACTGGAAAAGGTCCGTTTTCATTCCAATCCCAAAGAAAGGCAATGCCAAAGAATGCTCAAACTACTGCACAATTGCACTCATCTCACACGCTAGTAAAGTAATGTTCAAAATTCTCCAAGCCAGACTTCAGCAGTACGTGAATCGTGAACTCCCTGATGTTCAAGCTGGTTTTAGAAAGGCAGAGTCAAACTACCAACATCTGCTGGATCATGGAAAAAGCAAGTGAGTTCCAGAAATGCATCTATTTCTGCTTTATTGACTATGCCAAGGCCTTTGACTGTGTGGATCACAATAAACTGTGGAAAATTCTGAAAGAGATAGGAATACCAGACCACCTAACCTGCCTCTTGAAAAATCTGTATGCAGGTCAGGAAGCAACAGTTAGAACTGGACATGGAACAACAGACTGGTTCCAAATAGGAAAAGGAGTACGTCAAGGCTCGATATTGTCACCCTGCTTATTTAACTTCTATGCAGAGTACATCATGAGAAACGCTGGACTGGAAGAAACACAAGCTGGAATCAAGAAATATCAATAACCTCAGATATGCAGATGACAGCACCCTTATGGCAGAAAGTGGAGAGGAACTCAAAAGCCTCTTGATGACAGTGAAAGAGGAGAGTGAAAAAGTTGGCTTAAAGGTCAACATTCAGAAAACTAAGACCATGGCATCTGGTCCCATCACTTCATGGGAAATAGATGGGGAAACAGTGGAAACAGTGTCAGACTTTATTTTTTTGGGCTCCAAAATAACTGCAGATGGTGATTGCAGCCATGAAATTAAAAGAAGCTTACTCCTTGGAAGAAAAGTTGTGACCAAAATAGATTGTATATTCAAAAGCAGAGACATTGCTTTACCGACTAATGTCTGTCTAGGCAAGGCTATGGTTTTTCCTGTGGTCATATATGGATGTGAGAAGTTGGACTGTGAAGAAGGCTGAAAGCCGAAGAATTGATGCTTTTGAACTGTGGTTTTGGAGAAGACTCTTGAGAGTCCCTTGGACTGCAAAGAGATCCAACCAGTCCATTCTGAAGGAGATCAACACTTGGGATTTCTTTGGAAGGAATGATGCTAAAGCTGAAACTCCAGTACTTTGGCCACCTCATGCGAAGAGATGACTCATTGGAAAAGTCTCTGCTGCTGAGAGGGATTGGGGGCAGGAGGAGAAGGGGACGACCCAGGATGAGATGGCTGGATGGCATCACTGACTCGATGGACATGAGTCTGAGTGAACTCTGGGAGATGGTGTTGGACAGGGAGGCCTGGCATGCTGTGATTCATGGGGTCGCAAAGAGTCGGACACGACTGAGTGACTGAACTGAACTGAAGATCCATACACAGAACACATTATCTTCCAAAATCTATTCCAAGTTTCATTTTCAGAAATTACTTCAATGATTAAACACTTCCTAACTTACTTGCAGCTTCATGCGGTACCTACTAATTCATTATGCTTCTCTTGCTCAGGAATGTTCTTCAAAACATTTAACACAGCAAAGTTTATCAAACATATTATTCCCCAACTGCTTGAAGTTTATCCTTCAACAGCTTCTGTGACTCATGGAGAAAGCAAGCTACAAGGTTTACAAGTGATTTTTTTAAGCTTTTAAAAAAACAGGAAAATAATTTTAGTAGAAACAATAATATTTACAAGTTAAAAAAAATAAGGCAAATTAAAGAACTCAGGAAACACAACGAATGCATTTTGTCTTTGACTCTAGTTGTTGACTCACCAAAAGAGCAAGCAACACGACATATTCTCAGAAAATAGTAATCCATGAGGGCAAGACTGAAGATTGGCATAACAGAATCAACCAGCGAAGTGAAAGTTGCTCAGTCCCATCTGATTCTTTGCGACCCCTCTTGGATTTCTCCAGGCCAGAATACCAGAGTGGGTAGCCTTTCCCTTCTCCAGGGAATCTTCCCAACCCAGGGATTGAACCCAGGTCTCCCACATTGCAGGCAGATCTTTACCAACTGAGCTATCAGGAGGATTTAATTAATAATTGCTCATCTATGACAAGTCCAATGACATGGACATTAAAGAATCATTGTCCCAGACTTCATTGTCATTGGTAAAGGCTTGGTTCTATAATAGACATCTAGAAATCTACCTCTATTCTCCTTCGTTTCATACCCCATAAAGGCACATGAATTTAGATTAATTTCCTTCTCCCTGAATCCCCTATTTTCTAGGTAGATGGGGGTAAGGGAGTCCTGGAGAGATATAGCTGAGAAATAAAACCTTAAATGACATTATTGAATGTACTCTGCTGAATAGATTTCCTCAAAATAGTAAAACAGTGTTTTATCCACTAAACAATCCTGAAATACATCATAAATGTTGTAGCTTTAAAATTCTTACAGTATTTTTCTTGGGAAATAATCTATGATCTTTCTCTTTTCACCCACCTCAACCTTTCAAGTTTTCTTCTCTTCAACAGCCCCTCATGTACCAAGAACTCCATCCACTCATCTACTTGTTGACTTCCAAGTATACCTTATACACTTGTTCAAGAACCCTTGCCCAGAATTCTCTTTTTCCCCATGATAACGTGTAGGAATAGTTCTGAAGTTTCACAAAGTTCCCATCTCTTCCGAAAAGGCTTCACAGTATTCTCTTTTTCTTTTAAAGTATTACTGTAAGAGTTTATGCTTCTAAAAAGTTAGCACTGATGTAACACTGCTTTCATAAATACCTGATTTCTCAAGTATTATAAAATCCTAGAAACCAGTAAACACAACTTTTATATTGCTGCATCTCCTGAAATGCCTGGTATAATGTTTATTATATCAGTATTGAAAAGGCAAAAGCAAAGCTTAGCCTTCAACACTTACTACCCATGTCAATTTGAGTACATTGTTTTATCTCTTGGGAACTCTGACACTTCATCTGTAAAAATGAGTATCAAAATGTCAGTTTCAAAGAGGTGCTGTGAGGACTCACTATGACAGGATATATAAAGGACTTAGACTGGCATTTGGCCCATAGCATGTCTTCAATAAATGATAACTTAAACAGCTTCTGTGTTCTGTACAGTTGAAGTGTGGTAATTATTTTCTCCAGATAATGCATTCAAATTATGTCCTCAATTTGGCCTGTAATTAAAAGCAGAACAACCATCAGTGAGAAAAGTACCTAAATACTTAACAACAGCTCTAATCTACAGGAAGAATAGTTCTTTTTCTAAATTAGTTGTTACTGGAGTATAGCTGATTTACAACATTGTGTTAGCTTCAGGTATACAGCAAAGTGAATCCGTTTTATGTAAACATGTACATATATCCATTATTTTTTAGATTCTTTTTACATATAGGTCATTACAGAATATTGAGTAGAGTTAGTTCCCTGTGCTATACTGTAAGTTCTTATATTTACCTATTTTACATATCAGGTCAGTTCAGTTCAGTCACTCAGTTGTGTCTGACTCTTTGCAACCCCATGAACTGCAGAATGCCAGGCCTCCCTGTCCATCACCAACTCTCGGTTCACCTAGGTTGGTCATAATTTTCCTTCCAAGGAGTAAGCATCTTTTAATTTCATGGCTGCAGTCACCATCTGCAGTGATTTTGGAGCCCCAAAAAATAAAGTCTGACACTGTTTCCACTGTTTCCCCATCTATTTACCATGAAGTGATGGGACCTGAAACCATGATCTTTGTTTTCTGAATGTTGAGCTTTAAGTCAACTTTTCACTCTCCTCTTTCACTGTCATCAAGAGGCTTTTGAGTTCCTCTTCACTTTCTGCCATAAGGGTGGTGTCATCTGCATATCTGAGGTTATTGATATTTCTCCCTGCAATCTTGACTCCAGCTTGTGCTTCTTCCAGCCCAGCGTTTCTCATGATGTACTCTGCATACAAGTTAAATAAGCAGGGTGACAATATAGAGCCTTGACGTACTCCTTTTCCTATTTGGAACCAGTCTGTTGTTCCATGTCCAGTTCTAACTGTTGCTTCCTGACCTGCATATAGGTTTCTCAAGAGGCAGGTCAGATGGTCTGGTATTCCCATCTCTTTCAGAATTTTCCACAGTTTATTGTGATCCACACAGTCAAAGGCTTTGGCATAGTCAATAAAACAGAAATAGATTTTTTTTCTGGAACTCTCTTGCTTTTTCCTTGAGCCAGCAGATGTTGGTAATTTGACTCTGCCTTTCTAAAACCAGCTTGAACATCAGGGAGTTCATGGTTCATGTACTGCTGAAGTCTGGCTTGGAGAATTTTGAACATTACTTTACTAGCGTGTGAGACGAGTGCAATTGTGCAGTAGTTTGAGCATTCTTTGGCATTGCCTTTCTTTGGGATTGGAATGAAAACTGACTTTTCCAGTCCTGTGGCCACTGCTGAGTTTTCCAAATTTGCTGGCATATTGAGTGCAGCACTTTCACAGCATCATCTTTCAGGATTTGAAACAGCTCAACTGGAATTCCATCACCTCCACTAGCTTTGTTCGTAGTGATGCTTCTAAGGCCCACTTGACTTCACATTCCAGGATGTCTGGCTCTAGGTGAGTGATCACACCATTGTGATTTTCTGGGTCATGAAGATCTTTTTTGTAGAGTTCTTCTGTGTATTCTTGCCACCTCTTCTTAATATCTTCTACTTCTGTTAGATCCATAACATTTCTGTCGTCTATTTAGCCCATCTTTGCATGAAATGTTCCCTTGGTATATCTAATGTGTTTTTCCCCCCTCTACATTCCTTAGGATTATATAACAATAATGGATATAATTTCTGGAAAAAAAAAAAAAAAAAAAAAACCTTCTGGCCATTCAGAGAAAAGGATTGGCCAGAAGATTTTTTTTTTTCTAGAAACTATGTCTATTATTGTTATATAATCCTAAGGAATGTAGAGGGGAAAAAAAATTGTCCTTTCCTCCTCCTTGAGAATTCCAGACCTCTCTCTCCTTGGGGACTCTTAGACTTCTTATCAACCTGCCTAGGCTTTGACTCTCTCACTATCAGGCAAACATATTCAATTAAATTGCACTTAACTCTACCAGAGGATCTTTCTACCTAGGGATCAAACCTGTGTCTCTTATATTTCCTGCATCGGCAGGTGGGTTCTTTACACTAGTGCCACCTAGGAAGCCCTTTAACTCTACCATAACATTTCAAAGCATCTATATAATTCTTTAGTCTTGGAAAATATATTGCACATTGAAATTGGATTGATGTACATATTAGAATAAAGTGAGAGACTTTATTTTTCTAGGCTCCAAAATCACTGCAGATGGTGACTGCTGCTGTGAAAATAAAAGACGCTTGCTATTTGGAAGAAAAATTCTGACCAACCTAGACAGCATACTAAAAATCAGAGACATTACTTTGCCAACAAAAGTCCATCTAGTCAAAGCTGTGTTTCTTCCAGAAGTCTTGTATGGATGTGAGAGTTGGACTATAAAGAAAGTTGAGCACTGAGAAGTTGATGCTTTTCAACTGTGGTGTTGGAGAAGACTCTTAAGAGTTACTTGGACTGCAAGGAGGTCCAACCAGTCCATCCTAAAGGAGATCAGTCCTGCGTGTTCACTGGAACGACTGATGTTGAAGGTGAAACTCCAATATTTTGGCTACCTGATGTGAAAAACTGACTCTTGGAAAAGACCCTGATGCTGGGAAAGATTGAAGGTGGGAGGAGAAGGGGATGACAGAAGATGAGATGGTTGGATGGCATCTCTGTTTCAATGGACATGAGTTTGAGTAAATTCTGGGAGCTGGTGATGGACAGGGAGGCCTGGTGTGCTGCAATCCATGGTGTCGCAAAGAGTCAGACACGAGTGAGGAACTGAGCTGATATATTAGAATATATATACAGGCTTTCCAGATGGCACAGTGGTAAAGAATCTCATTGGCAATGCAGGAGACACAAGAGACACAGGGTTCCATCTCTGGGTCAGGAAGTTCTCCTGGAGTAGGAAATGGCAACTGACCGCAGTATTCTTGCCTGGAAAATTCCATGCACAGAGGAGCCTGGTGGGCTACAGTCTATGAGGTCTCAAGGAGTCAGACATTACTGAGTGCACACATACACACTGTTTTTTTTCTTTCTGGAAAAATGGCCACTCCGTCTTGACTGATCCCACTGTATATTGCATAGAGTTCGTTTACAGTACCACCAATACATTATTGCTCCTGAGGGGCAGGCAACAACTAATATGTATTCATCTTTTAATCCCACTATTAGAGCCTAGCACAAAGCTGGCCCATGGTAGAGGATCAGCAGATGTTTACTCTTTCAGTCAATTAATACATTTTCTGTTTCCATTCCATCACTAACTTGCTCTGTGATGTGATCATTTCTCTGGGCAATGCTTGTTTCCTCCATGGAAAAGCAAAGAATTAAATCTTGGAAATTCTAAAATTTTATGAAAACGGGACCAGAATGAAGAGACATTGCATACAATACATTTATCCCTAGGAGCACTCACAGATATGTGAGCTGGACAATCCTGGTGCTTAGCTTTCTAGATCACAATTTTTTCCTACCTACATCACCTCCCTCAGGAAAGAGAGCGACAGTGTTAGTAAGAGCAGAGATAAAATCACTTTCTTTATTAGATCTGGGTGAGGCCAACAGGCCCCCCAAACATGTAGATAGTCAGATCTGCCCTGGCTTTAATATGATTAGAGAGCATTATTGGACCTTACCCTCTAATTTTTTAATGAACTGATTACTGGACCCAGGGATCAAAGACTTCTGTGGTTTATCTTTACTCTTTTAATTTAATGACTTCTGACACTCAATCAGAGTGTCCTAAAGACCAGATGGAGTTTTGATTACCACTCAGTATGAAATGATAGAAGACTCACCGGGCTCTGTAATGTCCTATTATGAACCTAAAGGTGGGGTAGAGGGGGAATGAAGAATAGCATTACCTTTGCTTCCCAGAGTTGTCCATAATCCTTATTTTATGGATATGGAACCTGAGACTGACAGACAAATTTCTTTTACTGGGCACTGGGAAAGCAGGAAGGCAGAGTTTCCTCAAATATTAGAGAAGCATTTCCCTGGAAAAACACTGCTTGATGAACACAAGTCTTTTATTTCTATCCCCACTGATGATCCTGTTGGAATCCCAGGTGCTAGCAATGCTTTCTCTCCTTAAGATTATATTAATAACAGGTATAGAGAGATAAAAGCTGAAAAGAGCCAGCTTTATTGATGGTTGTTCAGTAAAACACAAAATATAGAACTTCTTGAGAAGTTGCATTTAAAACTGTGGCTAGGATCTTGGGCCAAGCTAGGACCATCTTAACACTTGGCCCTAAATGTAGACATTTGCATCAGTGGGAAGAGTAGGGTTTGATTTACTCATTCCAATACCAAGGGGGGAAAAAAAACAAACAAACTGGAAGATGGTACATCTTCAACAAATGGAGGAACATCTGCCCTGTTCATCTGCTTCATTATGGGAGAAAGAGTTGAGAAAGCCCTGCCTCCTTTTATAAAACAAGGGGCAGAAGGTACATGGGGAAGGAGAATGAGAAAAGTCCTTACATTGTGATTTAATTAAAAAAAAAAAAAAACATATTGCAAGTGAAGCTACCTCCACTAAGCATAAGATTCTCAAACTTCAAATCATCTATACATGCTCCCTGAGCTGGAACAAAAATGAGTGGAAAGAGACAAGAAATGTTCACTACAATAATCCACTTTATGAGGAATAGAGAAAAGGTGTCTCGTCTATGAAAATGTAAGAAAGGAAAAATCCAATTTCTCCTTCTGGAAGCTTTTAGTTTAGGTCTTCACCTCTTTTCCCTTCCATGGCAATCTATTTCTTAGCATGTTTACCATGATTCTTCTAATTTATGTTTTTCATAGCATGAGGGAAGGTATTTTTGGAAGTCTAAATAATGCCTCCAACTTTCTATCAAAACTTCAATATTTCCTTGAGAAAGTCATCTACTGTTTCCTTGGTTTCTATTAAATGAGGAATGATGGTAATTACTATGCAGTTTTTGTGAAAGTTAAATGAATTAATCACTAGTAAGTACTAGTTATTAGCCTTATCATTATATTTACCTTCCACTGCCTTCTCTCAGCTACCCATAGCTTAGTACATGGTACTCCAATCAGTAGGTACAATACTGCCACAGTTTCCTAGGAAATATGGGCTTGAGCCAGGAAGTACTTAGCTTATTCATTTAATTTAACAACATCTTATAGATTTTGGCTGACCTAGGACAAAAAGCCCCAAAGAGGTCCACTAGGTTACCCAGCTGAGTCCTAGGTCTTTCTGCAAATGTGGCTTAGGCTGTGGAGTTGCAGAGCTAAATGCTGAACACCTAGAACTCAAGCACTAAGACAGCATGACTAGACACAGTTGTGAATTTAATTTTTCACTATAGCCATGAGATTATCTTAAACTGAGTGCAAAGAAAAAAAATAAAGTCAAAGACAAATATGTAAAGAATATCTATATTTAGGGCAATGACTTTTAACCATCTATGTGTCTTGAACCAATCATGAATATTGTCTACAGCATTTTCACAATAAATTAAGAAGTGGTTAGGGTAAGTCATCATAGTATCAAGATTATATGGCTTGTTCAAAGCCACACAGTGAGCTAGTGGCATAGCTACAAATAGTATCTAGGTTTCCTAAACCCCTGCTAAACAAAAGATGCTAAAGTCAAGTGTGGGGAGTCTAGAGAAAGCCTTACTGTGGCTGATGCCAGGGTGAACTTTCAAGATTTGGTCTTTGGAGAGGAAATGCCTTTCCCTGCTTACCTCACCACTTTTAAGTTCTTGGCAGAAAGAAACAAAACATAGAAAATATTATTAGTGTTAGAAAAGTGCCAATCTCAGCTAAGCTCTGTTTAGTTAGTAATTCAACATAAGAGGATTGGTAGGGTAAGAATAAATAACTTCTAAGGTTCTCTGAACATTTGAATTTATGATCTATAAAACTTCATCCATATAAGGGAAAAAAATTTGGACATGTAAAGTTATCGACAAGTTCTGCCCAGGGCTTAGTCGTTAGCACGGGAGTTTTGCATAAATATAAGGTTGAGGGTGTTTATGTGTTAAAGAGACCTAAAATGGTTCAAATATTACGGAAATTTACTAAGTGCAAGGGCACTGTGCAAAGAACTTAACAGGTATGGTCCCTCACCTTATGAAGCTTAGAATCTAGAGGATAAAAAAATTCAGTCCTGAAAGTCATCCAGTAATACATTCAGATTTTTTTCTTTTTTTCTTGTTATATTTATGTAAGACAGTATAACATATACCAGAGAAATTCAATCCTCAGTCATGACTATTAAACATCTTAGCCAATATATATCTTGATTTAACAGTTCTTTGAGAAGAATGTTGTTTCCCTGAGCAAGCAATAGATTTTTGTGTCTTTAAGGAGCTTACCATCATATCAAAAAAGTTTTACTTGTACTTTTTGCATTTATTTATTAAAAAATTTTTTTTTACAATGCTGTGTTGGTTTCTGCCATACAACGAGTTCAGTCATGATGGTGGTTTAGTCACTAAGTCATGTCCGACTCTTGTGATCCCATAGACTATAGCCCACCAGGCTCCTCTGTCCATAGGATTCTCCAGGCAAGAATACTGGAATGGGTTTCCATTTACATATCCAGGGGATCTTCCAGACCCAAGTATCGTAACTGGGTCTCCTGCATTGCAGGCAGATTCTTTACCAACTGAGCTAAGACAGAAGCCCATATCAGTCATAATTACATATATATCCCCTCCCTCTTGCACCTTCCTCCATTCCCCTCCATTCTACACTTTTAGGTCATCACAGAGCTCCAGAGTTCCTATCCATTTTACTAGTGAGGTGGATGAACCTAGAGACAGTTATGCAGAGTAAAGCAAGTCAGAAAGAGAAAAACAAATATCATATATTAATTTATACATATGGAATCTAGAAAAATGGTATTAATGAACCTGTTTGTGGAGAAGAAATGGAGACACAGACGTGCTCTCTTCATTTTTAAAGTAACAAAATGACAACAATAAATATATGAAAAAGTGTCAGTCCATAATTCCCCCATTTTAACACTCTGATCATATTTTAGTTTGTTTTGCTGATCTCTTCTTTTCTCATGGATTATTAACTATATTGGGGCCTAGAACTTGGGCCTTGGACTTTTCATCTTTTCTAACTTAACTTTCTCCAAAGTAATCTGTCTCCTGACTTTGTGTGCCATCGGTATATTGATGACTTCCAAATTTATAACTCCAGCCTAGATTTCCAGCTAACTCCTTTATATATTCATCTTCCTCCCTAAACTCGAGTAACCACTAACATTGAGGTGGCCAAAGTACTGGAGTTTCAGCTTTAGCATCATTCCTTTCAAAGAAATCCCAGGGCTGATCTCCTTCAGAATGGACTGGTTGGATCTCCTTACAGTCCAAGGGACTCTCAAGAGTCTTCTCCAACACCACACTTCAAAAACATCAATTCTTCAGTGCTCAGCCTTCTTCACAGTCCAACTCTCACATCCATACATGACCACAGGAAAAACCATAGCCTTGACTAGACGGACCTTAGTTGGCAAAGTAATGTCTCTGCTTTTGAATATACTATCTAGGTTGCTCATAACTTTTCTTCCAAAGAGTAAGTGTCTTTTAATTTCATGGCTGCAATCACCATCTGCAGTGATTTTGGAGCCCCCCAAAATAAAGTCAGCCACTGTTTCCACTGTTTCCCCATCTATTCCCATGAAGTGATGGGACCAGATGCCATGATCTTCGTTTTCTGAATGTTGAGCTTTAAGGCAACTTTTTCACTCTCCACTATCACTTTCATCAAGAGGCTTTTTAGTTCCTCTTCACTTTCTGCCATAAGGGTGCTGTCATCTGCATATCTGAGTTTATTGATATTTCTCCTGGCAATCTTGATTCCAGCTTGTGTTTCTTCCAGTCCAGCGTTTCTCATGATGTACTCTGCATATAAGTTAAATAAGCAGGGTGACAATATAGAGCCTTGACATATTTCCTTTTCCTATTTGGAACCAGTCTGTTGTTCCATGTCCAGTTCTAACTGGGAGGGATTGGGGGTCAGGAGGAGAAGGGGATGACAGAGGATGAGATGGCTGGATGGCATCACTGACTCGATGGCCGTGAGTCTGAGTGAACTCCGGGAGTTGGTGATGAACAGGGAGGCCTGGCATGCTGCGATTCATGGGGTCGCAAACAGTCGGACATGACTGAGTGAGTGAACTGAACTGAACTGAACCACTACTATGTTCTCCATCTCTATAATTTGGTAATTTTGAGAATGTTATTTAAATAGTTTTATACAGTATGCAACCTTTTGAGATTAGATTTTTTTATTCAGTATAATTCTCTTGAAATCCATTCAAGTTGCTACAGGTATCAATTGTCCATTCATTTTCTCATTATGTATGCACCACAGTTTATTTAAACATTTACCTATTGAAAGATATTTGAATTATTTATAACTTGTGGCCATTACAAATAAAGTTTACAAATAATTATCTATGAATGCTCATATACATTTTTGTGTGAACATTTCAATTTTCTGTGATATACTCTCAAGAATGCGATTGATGAAGTATATGATAAGTATATATTTATTTTTCTAAGGCTCTGCCAAATTATTTCCAGAGTAGCCATGCCACTTTACATTCTCATCAGCAATGTATGAGATACCTAGTTTCTTCACATCCTTGTCAACACCTGGTATTGTTGTCTGTTTGATTATAGCCATTCTAGTGAGTGTATAGTGGTATCTAGTAATGTTTTTTTCTTTTGTTAATGATTAATGATGTTGAACACCTTTTCATGCATTTATTAGCCATTTCTATATTCTTCCTGTTGAAGTGTTTTATATCTTTTGTCCATTAAATTTTTTTTTTATGCATTGCGCCTTAGTTGCAGCATGCAGGATGTAGTTCCCTGAAAAGGTATTGGGAGCATGGAGTCTTAACCACTGGACTATCAGGGAAGTCCCTCTTTTACCCATATTCCAGTTGTATTCTTTTGGGAGTTCTTTATATATACTAGATAAATCTTTTGTTAAATATGTGGTTTGCAAGTATTTTCTGCTTGTAGCATGTTTCTTCAATCTGTTTACAGAGTATTTTGCAGAGTAAAAGTAAAAATCTCATTTAACTGTGTTTATTTCAGTATTTCTCAATTGATTTTACCATGATTACCAAATTTGCCCATAATTAACATCTTAAGATTATAAGTATCTGCAAAAGAATATTTAGAAATGCTGTTTCAGCCATCCCTTACTTCCACCTCTAGCTTTCAAGTGTACCTGTCACATGATGCACCCAATTTTCCCAGGGCCCTACTTTCTACAAAGGGCCAGAAGCTAATCAGAAAACTGAAACTGAATTAATGGCAGTGAGTGCTACAAAAATGCACCATATTCCCACGTGCATATCAGGGGCTTTCTAAAGGCAAACTTAAAACAATTAAGGAGTGATTTGGAAGGTGGAAAGTTTTGTCTCCATGAAAGCTGATTGGGAAAAGACTTCAGATTGCTAAAAGAGAAGCACTAGATGAGGATTCTCGTCGTAGATTTGTCACTGTCTGTGAAACTTTAAATAAGCCACTCCATTCTGGGCCTGAGTTTCTTCATCTGCAAAAGTAAAAGGGCTAGAGCAAAGTTAATGTTCTATAATTCTGCTGCTGCTGCTAAGTCACTTCAGTCGTTTCCAACTCTGTGCGACCCCAGAGATGGCAGCCCACCAGGCTGCTCCATTCCTGGGATTCTCCGGGCAAGAACACTGAAGTGGGTTGCCATTTCCTTCTCCAATGCATGAAAGTGAAAAGTGAATGTGAAGTCGCTCAGTTGTGTCTGACTCCTAGCGACCCCATGGAGCCTACCAGGCTCCTCTATAATTCTAAATCACACCAATACACAAGCTGATTGCAAATGTGAATCTCATCTGTAATGAAGTTATTATATAATTCTACTTGGAAACTCTTTAAAAGGGACAATTTGAGCATTGAGTGTGTTTAAATGCGCCCTTGGACTGCTCTGGGGAGAGCCCATTTTCTGGAGCACTTTTGTAATAGAGCTCTAACGTTTTCACTCTGTTTCTTCTAGAATCAGAGGGTGGAAGCAAGCCTCCACTTCTACAGGTTTCCCTTGTCAAGATAATCTACACACTGGTTCTCTGATGTTTTATTTCTAATATAAATCAACATTGAAAATCAGTGACCAGGAAAAAATTAGGACAGAATGAAACTATCTTTCCTAAAGGTAAATAGAGCTATCAGGAAAGAAAGAGGAGGAAGAGGAAATCAATGAAAATACTAGGATGATGATTAACTAGCCATGAAGGCAGATACACATCCATCCAATAAAAGTAGTATCGTTAAGATTGGTTTATAATTAACTGCAACAGAATCTTTGCTTAAAAGGAACTTCACACAAAAAAGTACATCACCTAAGCAATTTGGAAATCAGTTTCAAAAGATGTTTTTTGCTCAATTTGTCATCCTAAGACAGAGGAACAAAGAATATTGTCCATGTATGGAGGGAAAAGATGAAAGTAATTGTCAGTCTAACAGTGCTGATATCCTGGTGCTAGAGGAGGGAGCTGAAACACAATACTTTGGCTACCTGATGCAAAGAGCTGACTCATTTGAAAAGACCCTGATGCTGAAAAAGATTGAAGGCAAGAGGAGAAGAGGACAACAGAGGATGAGATGGTTGGATGGCATCACTGACCCGATGGACAAGAGTTCGAGCAAACTCCGTGAGTTAGTGATGGACAGGGAAGCATGGCATGCTGCAGTCCATGGGGTCGCCAAGAGTCAGACATTACTGAGCGACTGAACTGAGTACTGAGAGTAGGGAGAGGCAGAAGTGTAAATGCAAGAAATAGGTACATCGAAGTTGAAGGAAACAGACAGTTAGGGTTGATGGGAAAGAATGTCATCCCAAAATCATGTTGCTGCTGCTGCTGCTAAGTCGCTTCAGTCATGTCTGACTCTTCGTGACCCCTTGGACTGCAGCCCACCAGGCTCATCTGCCCATGGGATTTTCCAGGCAAGAGTACTGGAGTGGGGTGCCATTGTCTTCTCAAAAATCATGTTGATATTTAGAAAACTAACTGGTTAATTAGATCAATAAAAGTTTAACAATATCAGATTTGAAAGGATTTGGAAGGTATTGTTGCCAGGCATCTTTCCCTTTTTCCTGCGCTCTTTTTTTTTCCCCAACATAATTACTTATGCATTCTCCTATGCAGCACTTACTCATTTTTTTTGAATTCCTACTATGGGCCAAATGGGCTTCTCTGGAGGCTCAGACAGTAAAGAATCTGCCTGCAATGCAGAAGATCCAGGTTCAGTCCTTGGATCAGAAAGATCTCCTGGAGAAGAGAATGGCAATCCACTCCAGTATTCTTTCTTGGAGAATCTTATGGACAGAGGAGCCTGGTGGGCTGCAGTTTATGGGGTTGCAAAGAGTTGGACATGGCTGAGCAGCTGACACTTGCATGAGCCAAATACTACCATGGATCCTGAGAACACTGAAGTGATTAAGACACAATTCATCAGTTTTTTTCTAGTCGATTCTAGTACAGGTTAGACAACAAAAGAAACAGTTATGAAATAATGTGATGTGTTTTTTGGCAATACTGATTGGGGGTTATTGAAAGCAAAAAGGAAGAATTCTGCCTGGATGAGTGGGAAACGCCCAGGAAGAGGATTTGTTATCTGGGACTGTAAGAGGAGAAAAGGCTTCTTAGTCAGGTTTATTTAAATCTAGAATTCCCTTTGGGGATCTAACAGCATGAGTTTTGTTCTCTCTGAGGTATGCAACTGGTGAATGTGAGGCGGGAGATCTTTAAACTCCTAGCCTGCCATTAAATGGCAAAACATTGCTCCCTATTTTTCTGCTCTTGAAAACAGCATTATAGAATTTTAGCACTGGAAAGTATCTCCTAGAAAGTGACACATCCAGAAGGAAACTGAGGTCCAGAGAAGGAGAACAACACATGCATGGGAATATGCTAACACAGTTGCGACTAAACTCCTAATCTGGTTCTCTTTCCATTGCCCCTCTCTCCTCTACCCCACCCCTTTCTTATTTTTCAGGCTACACTTATAACCTCCCTAGGGCGCGAGATAATACTTGTATATTCAGGCTATTTTCATCTTCGCATAATTTTCCCATGAAGATTTTGTTATTTCCTCTTTCAGACATGACCCAAGACCTCAGGCTGGCCTCATTAACTGATCCTTATGGCACCTTAAAGGACAGTCCTCCCTAGGGAGATACATGGACTGGGATTGCTAGTCCCTCATTACTGCATTCCCACCAGTCCTGTCTCTTTCTGCAGAGCTGAAATGCAAGCCACTTGCAGTCCATGTTGAGGAAAATATGCTGGTAGCCAGCTTGACTTCTTCCAATGCTGTTTACAACCTTTGTGATTTGAATCTGTTCGTAGAAGAATTAATTAATGCATTTGTATGTTATTAGGAAAAAACCCCAACTAGTTTCTCAGGATATTCATCTGGGAAATTTTCAGCTTCAGGAAGAATGGTCAGATGGTCTCAAAAAAATAACTTGACAAATTAAGAAGTTAGTTGTGAACAGATGGGAGACTTTAGGAAAGATGGAGTAAACAGAGATGGCTTTATAATGGAAAGGGCTTCCCAGCTGGCACAGTGACAAAGAATCTGCCTGCCAATGCAGGAGACACAGGAGACATGGGTTCAATCCCTAGGTTGGGAAGATTCCCTGCAAGAGGAAATGGTAACCCACTCCAGTATTCTTGGCTAGAGAATTCCGAGGACAGAGGAGCCTGGCAGGACATGATTGAGCATGCACACACCCATAATAATGGCAAAGTCCTGTCTCCTTCTGTATCTTTGTCTTTCTACAGTGACATTTGAAATCCTAAAGCCCAAACCCATATTACATCGAGGCATAAAAATGCAGCTATATTTACATGAGGTTTAGGAAAGCTAAAAGTCCTCATCTGCTAAATCTCTCTCCACTGGCCCTCCCTCTGGTTTGACTCAATATGTTTCTCTTTTAGGTGCTCAGACTTTGAGTTATTTAACCTAAACTCACAGCCTTATCTTCAGAAGAAGAATACTAAAATGCACATTTTGCTACATATAAAATCATTAACATCATGCTAGGCATGGATTCAAAGTGCTGCATGCATATTAAATAATGATGATGGCTTATTCCTTCATTGGCTGAAATGAAGCTGAACTACTAGGTTATATCCAGCACTGTGGCAAAAAAGATAAACAAAGACTGTTTCAGACTTTAAAGTGCTTACAGCCCCTGATGAGAGAGAGAGCTATAAACGGATGATTGCAATAGAGTGCAGCAAGTAATTATGATGGAGGGAACCACGAGTATGATGAAAGAACATTGATACAGCTGGAGACAAGGAAGGGCATGTGATACCTGACTCCTAAAAGCCAGTAGGAGTTATTACTGTGTGAATCATGGGGATTGCAGACGTTCTTCATCATTCATAGAATTATAGGCTAGAAAGGGAGAGGGAACATGGACATGGCATCAGCAGATTTGGAGTGGTCAGCAGAGGTGGGCAGGGCCTTACTTGGGGGAGGAGCCCTGAGCACTGGTACTCAGGGTAATAGACTGACCGTATCCTCTGCCAGGAAAGGAAGACACCTAGATGAATGCTGGAGAATGGAGGTTAAGTGCAAATTCCAAAACAGAACTCTGAAGTCACCCTCTGGTTGCTTCAAAATATCCTTGTGTTCCATTCTGCTCATAAAGCAATGGCATATTACCAGTGTACATTATTTCCATTCCCACTCATATATGCCATCCTCACCTATCTATGAGAGCCTACAAGCAAGGAAGCAAGAGAGGTTTTTGTTTTTGTTTTTAATATCATTTATTGGGTGCTTACAGTATCATAATATTTTACCATAACATTATCATAATACTTTTAAATTATAATTTACTAAATATAGTCTTCCCAACAGCAAATCAGTGAGCTTGGAATTACTAATCTGCTTTTATGTTATATGAAGACTGAAAAAAAAATAAGAAAAGTTAAGCAATTTGCCTGGGGTGATATAACTGAAACAGGAATTCAGATCCAAAGCCTCTGATTTTTTTTTTTTTTTTCGTGATGCCATAACACTTCACAGCTTTTTGAATCAAGGATATTTTAATTTAAATTAGTTCTTTTAGGTCTTTGGTAAACAATTCTTGGATCTTCTCCATTCTTTTTCTGACATCTTGGATTATCTTCACTATCATTATTCTGAATTCTTTTTCTGAAAGGTTGCCTATGTACACTTCACTTAGTTATTTTTCAGGGGATTTATCTTATTCCTTTATCTGGGACATAATCCTATTCCTTTTCATTTTGATTAGCTTTTGTGATTGTGGTTTTCATTCTGGAGGCTGAAAGACTGCAGTTTTTCTTGCTTCTTCAGTGTGCCCTCTTGGAGATGAGGATGAAAGGCTTGTATAAACTTCCTGATGGAAGGGACTGGCAGTGGGGAAAACGGAATCTTACTCTGGTGGACAGGGTGGTGCTCAGAAAAACTTTAATCCAATTGTCTACTGATGGCTGGGTCTGTGTTCCTTCCCTGTTTGTTGTTTGGCCTGAGGTGACCCAGCCCTGGAGTCAGCAGGCTCTAAGGTAGGTCTACTGGTGACCTCCAGGAGGGCTCGCCAAAGGGCACCCCCCAGGACTGCTGCTGTCCCCAGGGCAAGCTACTAAAAACCCATGCCTCTGCAGGAGACCCCCAAACACTCACAGGCAGATTTGGCTCAGTCTCCTGTTGGGTCACTGCTCCTTTCTCCTGCGTCCTGGCATGCACAAAGTTTTGTTTGTGACTTCCAAGAGCAGAGTCTCTGTTTCCCCTAGGCCTGTGGAAGTTCTGCAGTTAAATCCTCTGGACTTCCAAGTCAGATTCCCTGGAGATTCCCAGTCCCTCTGTTGAGTCCCTAGGCTGGGAAGCCTGATGTGGTGCCTAGAACCTTCACAACAGTATGAGAGTTTCTTTGTATTATTGTTCTCCAGTTGTGGGTTGCCAACCTGGCAGGTATGGGATTTGATTTTATCGTGATTACACCCTTCCTACCATCTTGTTGAGGTTTCTCCTTTGTCCTTTATACATAAGGTATCTTTTGGGGGTATCAACATTCTCCTGTAGATGGTTGTTCAAGAGTAGTTGTGATTTTGATGCTCTCGAAGAAGATGAGCACAAGTCCTTCTATTCTGCAATCCTGAACCTACCCCCTTTTCTGTTTTCCAACCTGTCTTGCACTCAGCCAGTGAGAGATGAATGATTCCTCATGAAAAAATTAAAGACACACACTTTGTCCTTAGAGTCTAGGGCCTCTGTCTTCTGTCCCTATAAATTCTAGATCAACTGCTTATTAGAAAGATAAAATGCAGGAATAACCAGATGGAAGGGATACAGAGGACAAGGTATGAGGAGAGGACTCTAGGCTTCTGTACCCTTTCCAGGCTCCAATCTCCCCAGATATATCCCTGTGTTCAATATCTCTTGAATTTAAATTAGGAAAAATATATTTGTTCTTGTCTTCATGTGATTTTTTTTAACTTTCATTTCCCCTTTTTCTTATGAATAAGGCCTTTGGTTGGTTTATTTATGTATTCTATATAAATATTTGCTTCTTTCATTTGTGTATTTTGACTTTCTTGAGAAAATGTTCTTAACTTTTTCCAAATTATTGTCAGTGCTCCAAAAAGCCTGAGTTCCAGTCAATTGAGATTAACAGTTTCACTGAGTAAATGTAATGGATTCCAAACTAGTGAATACTCTCGATACCTCTCTTGCCCTGATCTATAATTTTCACTTCACTTATCACAGCTTAAATGTCATATTCATATGTTGTTCATTTAAATATTAGTCATCTCTTTTCTTTCCAGGCTATACAGATTGTTTTATTTTCTGCTTTAGAAATATTCCTTAACTTAACACATAGTATTTAATACATGCCTTAATGCTCTTACATAATATGTGGTACACTTTCACCTATTAACAGACTATTGTTGCCATTTTTAATGTTTATATGCTTCAGCAATTTTCATATCACCAGAAGCAGAACATCTGAGGAAAGAAGAGATGAAGCAGCCTGGTTTTGAGCCCAGACCAGGAAAATTTCTGTGATCTTGAGTCCTTGAATGGAATGGATAATACATTCTTCTAGGGGTCTTCAGAATATTGTCCATTTCTTGCATAAGACTGTGAACTCCATGAAACCAGGAACATCCCCAGTTTTGTTCAAAGATGTACTCCCAGGAACTAAGCAGTCCAGGGAATTCATAGGTGCTTTATAAATATGTTAAATGATTGAGTGGCCATTAAAATGCTCAAGGAAATATAAGGATGCAAAGACAGCTTTTGGTGGCAGTATGTGCACCCGATTAGAAACCCAAGACATAATGCATGAAGTAGCCAACTAGCATAAGGGGCAGTTTATCTATTGTAAATTGAGGCATCGAATTCAGATATGAAGTAAATTTAGCTTTTGTGCTTAATAACTCAACCTAAACTGGATTTCAAGCCTCTATTTTGCTTGTGTAGTAGAAACTTTATGTGTTTCCTATCCTTTCCCAAGTTTGTGTCTAAGAGCTTGAGGGGCCAAGTCCCAAGGGTAAGGATGCTGTCTGGACCTAATTTTCTATGCACATCATCTTTGTGATGACCTTTGTCCTCTCTCTGCAGCTCCTCCAGGACTGGAGCTCTCTTTGTTCCTTTTTTCTTGTGTGTAAAGGCATGGCAATTCTTGTCTTGTTTTTCAGTCATCTCTTAATGACTATCTTTGAACCTCTGTGCATCCACACCCTCTCTGAGGTCTTGTCACCTTTCCTAGGCCCTGTCTACAAAACTGGGTCATTTTCTGCTCTTGAAGGCACCATAGTGCTCAGACCACCTTCTGGGACTATGTCAAAGAAGAGAGGTACTGAGCCATTGTCTCTCATGCCCTCTCTCTTCTCAACAACACCCCTGCATTGCTCCTTCCTTTCCCAAGCCTAGAAGAGTACTTTTCTAGGGTAGGAAGGGGGATATCTCACTTTTCTCAAGCCATATGTTTTCCAAACACTTTTGACTCTCTTCTAACCTGTTCCTGCAAGGCCTTTAGAAAACAAAGCCAGGATCAAGAGTCACAGGCTTTGTGCTCTTCCCTGGAATAATGAACAGATAACCAATATATTGTATGGAAAGAAGTGACATACAGAAATATCGGGGTTAGGGGAGGGTTAATATTTCAAAAACATTATTTTACAATATTATTCTCCTAGTAAACCACTGCATTTCTATGAAAAACAGATATTTTTCATCCAGTTTTATCTCTACTTCCTCCCCAAAAGGTTAGGTCCTGGGTCTGTCCTAAATTGGGCTCTCCAAGGAAACAATATTATAATCAAAGCAGCCCATGCAAAAGTAAATAAACTAGTCTGTATAAATGGTGCTAACGTCTATAGATTATGGATCAGTAGCCAAACTGGTCGACATGATTAACACTGGAATTGAGAAGACAAACTACGTTCTGGCAAAAGAGGGTAAGAACCCTGAGGTTAATTAGGTTTTACAAAAGTACATTGGCTTCTCCTCACAAGGTATTTATTCCTCCTCAGAACATAAATTAGTGTCAATTTTTAGTAGTTATTTTAGAAATAGGATTTATGGAGGGATGATATATGGAGGGACAGCATGCCCATTGGTATCTATTTTTGGTCTTAGATGGCATGCTTCTGGAAAGTCTAAGATGCTGTCTAGTTAAATGGTTCTCAGTTCAGTTCAGTCGCTCAGTCGTGTCCAACTCTTTGCAATCCCATGAATCACAGAACGCCAGGCCTCCCTGTCCATCACCAACTCCCAGAGTTCACTCAGACTCACATCCATTGAGTCAGTGATGCCATCCAGCCATCTCATCCTCGGTCATCCCCTTCTCCTCCTGCCCCCAATCCCTCCCAGCATCAGAGTCTTTTCCAATGAGTCAACTCTTTGCACGAGGTGGCCAAGGTAATGGAGCTTCAGCTTTAGCATCATTCCTTCCAAAGTAATCCCAGGGTTGATCTCCTTCAGAATGGACTGGTTGGATCTCCTTGCAGTCCAAGGGACTCTCAAGAGTCTTCTCCAACACCACAGTTCAAAAACATCAATTCTTTGGTGCTCAGCCTTCTTCACAGTCCAACTCTCACATCCATACATGACCACAGGAACAACCATAGCCTTGACTAGACGGACCTTAGTCGGCAAAGTAATGTCTCTGCTTTTGAATATGCTATCTAGGTTGGTCATAACTTTTCTTCCAAGGAGTAAGCGTCTTTTAATTTCATGGCTGCAGTCACCATCTGCAGGGATTTTGGAGCCCCCCCAAAATAAAGTCTGACACTGTTTCCAGTCCGACACTGTTTCCAGTCTGACACTGTTTCCACTGTTTCCCCATCTATTTCCCATGAAGTGATGGGACCAGATGCCATGATCTTCATTTTCTGAATGTTGAGCTTTAAGTCAACTTTTGCACTTTCCTCTTGCATTTTCTTCAAGAGGCTTTTTAGCTCCTCTTCACTTTCTGCCATAAGGGTGGTGTCATCTGCATATTTGAGGTTATTGACATTTCTCCTGGCAATCTTGATTCCAGCTTGTTTCTTCCAGTCCAGCGTTTCTCATGATGTACTCTGCATATAAGTTAAATAAGCAGGGTGACAATACACAGCCTTGACGTACTCCTTTTCCTATTTGGAACCAGTCTGTTGTTCCATGTCCAGTTCTAACTGTTGCTTCCTGACCTGCATACAGATTTCTCAAGAGGCAGGTCAGATGGTCTGGTATTCCCATCTCTTTCAGAATTTTCCACAGTTTATTGTGATCCACACAGTCAAAGGCTTTGGCATAGTCAAGAAAGCAGAAATATATTTTTTTCTGGAACTCTCTTGCTTTTTCCATGATCCAGTGGATGTTGGCATTTTGATCTCTGGTTCCTCTGTCTTTTCTAAAACCAGCTTGAACATCAGGAAGTTTACGTTTCACGTATTGCTGAAGCCTGCTTGGAGAATTTTGAGCATTACTTTACTAGCATGTGAGATGAGTGCAATTGTGCAGTAGTTTGAGCAATCTTTGGCACTGCCTTTCTTTATGTAGGGCTAATTTCCTAGGATTCTTTCCTTATTGTCAAGTAGTTGTCTCTGTGCTGCAGACATCATGGGACTGGACTGGGAGGGCATGATCCTCAGATGGCGAACATACTGATCTATGCCGACATCATCATCACTTTCTGCATCCTCTACTGTGTGAGATAGTCCCATTCCCCTTTGATTAGAGACTCCCCTGCCTCTTTATTCAGGTTCCCAATGACAGGGCCCACCGTACCTAGAAGAAGCCCTCTCTCTGAGTCACACTGATTGTTGAGGCTTTTTCCATCACTGCTACCAAGATCAAAGTTCTTTCTCACTCTCAATATCTTCATGGGCTGGCAATTCCTGCGTCTTCTTGAGTAGGCGTTAATTCTCTGCTGGGAAGAAGGACTTAATTTCACAAACTGGCCTAGGTGGCATTCTATGCAGCTCACCTCTCAGTTCAGCTTGTTTCCCACCACCCACTCACATCCACATCTTGTGTGGTAAAACTTCAGGGATATCATTACCTGAATTTTATTTTTTATTTATTTTTTTAAATTTTATTTATTTTAATTGGAGGTTAATTACTTCTTTTCCAAAAAGTCTCAACTGAAAATAGCTTTGCTTAACATTTCTATAATAACATTCTGATTTTCTTTTATCTTGCCATCTGCAGGCTCACTCCATTCAAATTCACAGCAGTATGCCCTAGGCATTTTCCTAAAATAGGGGCCCTTTCTTCAGTCCTCCAAATATTCAGTCTACAGTCTAGGAAGATATTGCTTCCTCAGATTGTTGAATTCAGTTCTTCTTCCTTTCTAACTTCTTTAAAAATGGTTTTGGGTATTTCTCTCTCCCCTTGTCAATATGTTTTTTTCTCCTGATGAACAGTCTCCTGAGCTAGTTATTAGGCTAAGTGTAAGTCAATTATCCTATCATGAGTGCCAGCCATGTTCTAGGCACTACTATTGGGTAGGCAAGGAGCACGAAGGACTCCCCAAAATCTCATTCATTCATGGATAAACTCTGGATGCAAAAATCAAAGGAAACTATGAAAGAGGAATTAGTTCTTTTTTTCATTTTTAATTTCCTACCTTAATAGTCATGGTGAGTCAAACAGAAGAAATTAATGATCATAATGTTGTCTAAAAGTAGGGAATGTAATTATTGCTCCCAGAAAGTTGGGCATTTAAAAAACATTTTGTTTAAATAATTATCAGCACTTTTATCTTTGAGAGGAAATGAGAGTCATTAGAGAGAGGCAAACAATGAGACCTGACATATCCACTTTTTTATGTTGCTGTTTTGAAGCAGAAATTCTTTAAATAGCCTGGGTGCTCCATTCCTCAGTTCCTGACCACTTCATCTGACATTTTAAAGGTGTAGCGGTAGTAATCTTAGTCACTCAGTTAGTCACTCTTTGTGACCCTGCTACTCCTCTGCCCATGGAATTCTCCAGGCATGAATACTGGAGTGGATTGCCATTCCCTTCTCCAGAGGATCTTCCCAACCCAGGGATCAAACCCAGGTCTCCTGCGTTGCAAGCAGATTCTTTACCATCTGAGCTACAGGGAAGATGTAATCGAAGTGAGGTCAACATCAAGCAGCTTTTGTGGTGTGGTAGAGGGGTCAGTTCCATCCTTGAACGCAGGCATCTAAGAGGGGCTTCTATGCTTCATGTGTGTACATGAGAGGTTTTATTTCCTTGGCACAAACTAGGAGAAACATTCTTCTCTTCAACCAGAAGCTTCTGGGAAACCATCTTTTACTTAAACCAGTGGGCCTTAAATTGTGTTTTTTGTTTAGATTAAGGCATTATACCTTTAGAGTTCCTCTGTGAAATGTGTGCTTGTAGAGGTAAAATTTTATGCTAGTTAAGACAGCATGTTATCCCAGAAAGGAAAAAAAAAGAACTGTGAAATCAAAAAACGTGGGCTTGAATTCCAGCTTTGTCACTTACTGGCTGAGTGGTTTTCGTTTGAGGGGTTTCAACTTAAATCTATCTTTCTCTACAAAAGGAGACTAATAGTCATGTCTGTGTCATAGCTTGTTTAAGTAAAATAATATCTGTGAGTAATATTTTGTAAACTTTGAGTTGAATAACAGATTCAGATCACTTCACTTCAGTCGCTCAGTCGTGTCCGACTCTTTGTGACCCCATGAATCGCAGAACGCCAGGCCTCCCTGTCCATCACCAACTCCCAGAGTTCACTCAGATTCAGTGATGCCATCCAGCCATCTCATCCTCTGTCGTCCCCTTCTCCTCCTGCCCCCAATCCCTCCCAGCATCAGAGTCTTTTCCAATGAGTCAACTCTTCGCATGAGGTGGCCAAAGTACTGGAGCTTCAGCTTTAGCATCATTCCTTCCAAAGAAATCCCAGGGTTGATCTTCAGAATGGACCGGTTGGATCTCCTTGCAGTCCAAGGGACTCTCAAGAGTCTTCTCCAACACCACAGTTCACAAGCATCAATTCCTTGGTGCTCAGCCTTCTTCACAGTCCAACTCTCACATCCAACACATGACCACAGGAGAAACCATAGCCTTGACTAGACGGACCTTAGTTGGCAAAGTACTGTCTCTGCTTTTTAATATGCTATCTAGGTTGGTCATAACTTTTCTTCCAAGGAGTAAGCGTCTTTTAATTTCATGGCTGCAGTCACCATCTGCAGGGATTTTGGAGCCCCCCAAAAATAAAGTCTGACACTGTTTCCAGTCTGACACTGTTTCCACTGTTTCCCCTTCTATTTCCCATGAAGTGATGGGACCAGATGCCATGATATTCGTTTTCCGAATGTTGAGCTTTAAGTCAACTTTTTCACTCTCCTCTTTCACTTTCATCAAGAGGTTTTTTAGTTCCTCTTCACTTTCTGCCATAAGGGTGGTGTCATCTGCATATTTGAGGTTATTGATATTTCTCCTGGCAATCTTGATTCCAGCTTGTGTTTCTTCCAGTCCAGTGTTTCTCATGATGCACTCTGCATATAAGTTAAATAAGCAGGGTGGCAATACACAGCCTTGACGTACTCCTTTTCCTATTTGGAACCAGTCTGTGGTTCCATGTCCAGTTCTAACTGTTGCTTCCTGACCTGCATACAGATTTCTCAAGAGGCAGGTCAGATGGTCTGGCATTCCCATCTCTTTCAGAATTTTCCACAGTTTATTGTGATCCACACAGTCAAAGGCTTTGGCATAGTCAAGAAAGCAGAAATATATTTTTTTCTGGAACTCTCTTGCTTTTTTGATGATCCAGCAGATGTTGGCAATTTGATCTCTGGTTCCTCTGCCTTTTCCAAAACCAGCTTGAACATCTGGAAGTTCACGGTTCACATATTGCTGAAGCCTACCTTGGAGAGTTTTGAGCATTACTTTACTAGCATGTGAGATGAGTACAATGTGCGGTAGTTTGAGCATTCTTTGGCATTGTCTTTCTTTGGGATTGGAATGAAAACTGACCTTTTCCAGTCCTGTGGCCACTGCTGAGTTTTCCGAATTTGCTAGCATATTGAATGCAGCACTTTCACAGCATCATCTTTCAGGATTTGAAATAGCTCAACTGGAATGCCATCACCTCCACTAGCTTTGTTCATAGTGATGCTTTCTAAGGCCCACTTGACTTCACATCCCAGGATGTCTGGCTCTAGATGAGTGATCACACCATTGTGATTATCCGGGTCATGAAGATCTTTTTTATAGAGTTCTTCTGTGTATTCTTGCCACCTCTTCTTAATATCTTCTGCTTCTGTTAGGTCCATACCATTTCTGTCCTTTATTGAGCCCATCTTTGCATGAAATGTTCCCTTGGTATCTCTCATTTTCTTGAAGAGATCTCTAGTCTTTCCCATTCTGTTCTTTTCCTCTGTTTCTTTGCATTGATCACTAAAGAAGGCTTTCTTATCTCTTCTTTCTATTCTTTGGAACTCTGCATTCAGATGCTTATATCTTTCCTTTTCTCCTTTGCTTTTCGCTTCTCTTCTTTTCACAGCTATTTCTAAGGCCTCCCCAGACAGCCATTTTGCTTTTTTGCATTTCTTTTCCATGGGGATGGTCCTGATCCCTGTCTCCTGTACAATGTCACGAACCTCATTCCATAATTCATCAGACACTCTATCTATCAGATCTAGGCCCTTAAATCTATTTCTCACTTCCACTATTTCTTAAATCTATTTCTCCATCCCGTATAATCATAAGGGATCTGACTTAGGTCATACCTGAATGGTCTAGCGGTTTTTCCTACTTTCTTCAATTTAAGTCTGAATTTGGTAATAAGGAGTTCATGATCTGAGTCACAGTCAGCTCCCGGTCTTGTTTTTGTTGACTGTATAGAGCTTCTCCATCTTTGGCTGCAATGAATATAATCGGTCTGATTTCGGTGTTGACCATCTAGTGATGTCCATGTGTAGAGTCTTCTCTTGTGTTGTTGGAAGAGGGTGTTTGCTATGACCAGTGCATTATCTTAGCAAAACTCTATTAGTCTTTGCCCTGCTTCATTCCACATTCCAAGGCCAAATTTGCCTGTTACTCCAGGTGTTTCTTGACTTCCTATTTTTGTATTCCAGTCCCCTATAATGAAAAGGACATCTTTTTTGGGTGTTAGTTCTAAAAGGTCTTGTAGGTCTTCATAGAACCATTCAACTTTGGCTTCTTCAGCATTATTGGTTGGGGCATAGACTTGGATAACTGTGATATTGAATGGTTTGCCTTGGAAACGAACAGAGATCATTCTGTCGTTTTTGAGATTGCATCCAAGTACTGCATTTCGGACTCTTTTGTTGACCATGATGGCTACTCCATTTCTTCTGAGGGATTCCTGCCCGCAGTAGTAGATATAATGGTCATCTGAGTTAAATTCACCCATTCCAGTCCATCCAGTTCGCTGATTCCTAGAATGTCGACGTTCACTCTTGCCATCTCTTGTTTGACCACTTCCAATTTGCCTTGATTCATGGACCTGACATTTCAGGTTCCTATGCAATATTGCTCTTTACAGCATCGGACCTTGCTTCTATCACCAGTCACATCCACAACTGGGTATTGTTTTTGCTTTGGCTCCATCCCTTCATTCTTTCTGGACTTATTTCTCCACTGATCTCCAGTAGCATATTGGGCACCTATCGACCTGGGGAGTTCTTCTTTCAGTATCCTATCATTTTGCCTTTTCATACTGTTCATGGGATTCTCAAGGCAAGAATACTGGAGTGCTTTGCCATTCCCTTCTCCAGTGGATCACATTCTGTCAGAATACTTGTTCATTATTTATTCTATATTACATCCCATACCTCTCACCATTAAGCATTCTGGTATGACTCTCCATTTTCATTTTGGCCCAACTCCTGCCAAGATCACCTGTGATTGCATCATGAATATAACTGCCCATGCAACAACCTAGTCTTAAACTTCTTGATCCCTAAATTCTTCTTCCAATTCAATAACCCAAGCACATGATTGAAGCAGGACCTTGGAATGCACTTATCTCTGGAATGTTAAATTCTAGTTTTCTAAGATCTGACTACCCAATTCTATCCTTAGAGCCATAATATTCCCCTCTGTCAACTATTCTTCATCTTTCTTGAGACTTTGCTCTTTGGATTTTTCCTTTTTGTTCCCAATTCATCATTTTCTTTGAGGTTTCTCTTCTTGTTTCTAGTGAGTTTCTTAAACCACTCTTGCCAGCACTTCAGTATCCACAGACTCTTAACCCTCGATATACCCTGTCAATTCATAGCCATGGATAAACACAGACATGTGCTTTCACCACTCATACACTTGAACTGTTAAGCATTACAAAAGGCGATTACATATCTGTTTGTATTGTTACCACTAGAAATGTGTGTTCTCCATCTCAGTGATAACCCCTGTATTGTGTGACAAATTTTTTACTTGTCTCTGCTCTCTCTTCTGTCCCTCACAGAAGCTAGTTCATACTTTCTTTACACTTCTCAGATCTTTACTCCATCTTTCCTGCAACTTTAGCAGATTTATACAGGGAAAAAAAAAAAAGAAGCTATCAGACACTAACTCCCTTACAATCTTACTTTTGACCCTACAAAACTGTAACTTATTTCAGTGTATATTCACCGTAGCTATTTCTATTTCTATAACAAAGGAAGAGGTTTTTCTTCTCCAGTTCAATGCTATTTTCTTCACATTTTCTACCTCTTATCATGGATAAGATACCTTCCATTTATAGGAAGGTACCTTTAACAATAATTTTTAAAACATATTCTCCTTAAACCTTGTTTCCTTCTCTATCTGCATCCTATATCCTTACTTTTGCAATTAAACTTATGGGAAGGTCCAGTCATTTAACTGGGACTCAGAAACTTTCAGTCACAATAGTCTCCTCCCTTTCACTGATCCTCTCATATTCCTTATTTAACATTTCGTGTATTCATTTACACACCCATCTCACTGCCATCATCATCTTGTCATCTGTTTTTATTCTTACAGCTGTCACTTGTCTCTCTTACTCTGGACTTGCATCTCTCAAATCACCAGTGATGTTTCTAAAGCACAGTGTTTTTCTTCAGTGGCGCCTTTTATAGGCTAAAGTTCTAACTCTTCAGAAGGTGATAACGAGTTTTCAGTGATTTATCTCCATGCCTTGCCTCAATGTTTAATGTTCACACCTGTCAACTCTGCCTATCAAATGCTTATTCATTCGTGAAAGTGAAGTCACTCAGTCGTGTCCGACTCTTTGCGACCCCATGTACTATAGCCTACCAGGTTCCTCCGTCATGGGATTTTCCAGGCAAGAATACTGGAATGAGTTGCCATTTCATTGTCTAGGAGATCTTCCCGACCCAGGGATTGAACCCGGGTCTCCCACATTGTAGGCAAACGCTTTACCATCTGAGCCACCAGAGAAGTCATTCATTCTTGAAAATTCAGCTTAAAACTTTCTGTGAATTCTTACTCTACTCTTGACATCCCATAGCTTTCTCATTTCCTTTTGGTAGACTGAATCTTTTTCTCTTTTGTACAGCTAATTTTTTTTTTTTTTTTAAATCTAGGGCTTTCTAGGTGGTGCAGTAAAGAACCCACCTGACAACGCAGGAGACACAAGAGTCAAGTGTGAGATCCCTGGGTAGGAAAGATCCCCTGGAGTAAGAAATGGCAACCCACTCCAGCATTCTTGCCTGAAACACCCCATGGACAGAGGAGCCTGGTGGGCTACAGTCCATCAAGTTGCAGAGTCAGACACAATTGAGCACACACACACACACACATTATAGGTTTATATCTCTGCATCTTTGACACTTTATTATATTTAGCATTTCTCTCATTTAATAGACTGCAAGGTAAGACAAAGCAGGGACATATCTCATTTGTTGGTAAATTTCCAATACCCACTACAGTTTTCAGAAAATATCTAGTTCTTAAGTATTTTTAAAGAAATAAGTGGAGGAGTTGGAACTTAGAGTGGTCCTGGGGAAATGAGTAGAATAAAATGATAAAGTAAAAAAATTAAGTTGAAAGATGCTCCAGAGAGAGAAAGAGGCAACAGTTATAAAAATTATGCACTTTATGATTCTGGGAAGTGCCATTCACATGGTGTTATGAAATAAATGTTTGTTTTCCCATAAAGATCATTTGTTGAACCCTAATCCCTGATGTATTAGTATTTGAAGGTGGGACCTTTGGGAGGTAATTAGGTTAGATGAAGTCAGGAGGGTAGAACCCTCATAATGAGATTAGTGCTCTTATAAAAAGAGACGCTAGAAAGCTCTG
Source organism: Capra hircus (assembly GCF_001704415.2). Lineage (NCBI taxonomy): Eukaryota > Metazoa > Chordata > Mammalia > Artiodactyla > Bovidae > Capra > Capra hircus. Next base: position 114,116,782 of record NC_030810.1, read on the forward strand.
TCTCTCAGTCTCTCTCTCTTTTTCTCTTTCTGTCTCTCAGGACACAGAACATAGCCACCTATAAGCCAGGAAGAGATCTCTCATCAAAAACTGAATTGACCAGCACCTCAATCTTGGACTTTGCAACTTCCAGAACTCTTAAGAAAGTAACTGTCTATTGTGTAAGCCACCAGTATAGTGGTATTTTGGTATTTTGTCATGCCAACTTGGACAATCTAAGATACATGGTAATTCTTGTTAGTATCTAGCACTTCTTTGATCATCCAAACCAGAGGTTATTTTTCTATCCTATGAAACTTTGAAATGCTTTTCCCCCACACGACTCTTACCATTACATATGGCAAGATGCACATCTTATCTAAACTGAAAGCATCTGGAAGGCCAGGATTAAGTCCGTTTATGAACCATGCTCCCTGCAATCTGCACAACCACACATGGCACTTCTATTCTAAATCTGTTCCAAAGTTATATTATATGCAGTCAGGTTGGCATTATTGGGGGTTATGTGAGTTAAATAAACTTTAGGGAGGGAGAATAAAGATTGAAGAGCATAGTCATAAATAAAATCATGAAATGAAAATTACATGTTCTGAACTTCTGAACCTCTAATTTATGTGTTATGGAAAAAAAAATTTGAAAAGAATTCTTCTAAAATTACCTGAGTAGTGCCTGGCCTCTATAAATTTTATTTATTCTCAGACATACATGTGACCATATTTGGCAAATTAACCAGGGAGTTAATATTAATTTTCTCAAACTAAGGCATCAATTTGCTTCTGAGTGATTAATACATAAATAACTTCTTACCATCACTTCAGGGCAAATAGATGGGGAAACCGTGGAAATAGTGGCAGACTTTATGTTGGGGGGCTCCAAAATCACTGCAGATGGTGATTGCAGCCATGAAATTAAAACATGCTTGCTTCTTGGAAGAAAATGTATGACCAACCTAGACAGCATATTAAAAAGCAGAGACACTACTTTGCCAACAAAGGCACATCTAGTCAAGGCTATGGTTTTTCTAGTGGTCATGTATGGATGCAAGAGTTGGACTGTAAAGAAAGTTGAGCACTGAAGAGTTGATGCTTTTGAACTGTGGTGTTGGGGAAGACTCTTGAGAGTCCCTTGGACTGCAAAGAGATCCAACCACTCCATCCTAAAGTAGATCAGTCCTGAGTGTTCTTTGGAAGGACTGATGTTGAAGCTGAAACGCCAATACTTTGGCCACCTGATGTGAAGAGCTGACTCATTTGAAAAGACCTTGATGCTGGGAAAGATTGAGGGTGGGAGGAGAAGGGGATGACACAGGATGAGATGGAATCAAGATTGCCGGGAGAAATATCAATAACCTCAGATATGCATATGACATCAGTCTTATGGCAGAAAGTGAAGAAGAAATAAAGAGCTTCTTGATGAAAGTGAAACAGGAGAGTGAAAAAGTTGGCTTAAAGCTCAACATTCAGAAAACTAAGATCATGGCATCTGGTCCCATCACTTTATGTCAAATAGATGGGGAAACAGTGTAAACAGTGGCTGACTTTATTTTTCTGGGCTCCAAAATCACTGCTAATGGTGATTGCAGCCATGAAATTAAAAGATTCTTACTCCTTGGAAGGAAAGTTATGACCAACCTAGACAGCATATTAAAAAGCAGAGACATTACATTGCCAGCAAAGGTACATCTAGTCAAGGCTATGGTTTTCCTAGTGGTCATGTATGGATGTGAGAGTTGGACTATAAAGAAAGCTGAGCACCAAAGAATTGATGCTTTTGAACTGTGGTGTTGGAGAAGACTCTTGAGATTCCCTTGGACTGCAAGGAGATCCAACCAGTCCATCCTAAAGGAGATCAGTCCTGGGTGTTCATTGGAAGGACTGATGTTGAAGCTAAAACTCCATTACTTTGGCCACTTGATGCGAAGAGCTGACTCATTTGAAAAGACCCTGATGCTGAGAAAGATTGAGGGGCAGGAGGAGAAGGGGACGACAGAGGATGAGATGGTTGGATGGCATCACCGACTCAATGGACGTGGGTTTGGGTGAACTCCGGGAGTTGGTGATGGACAGGGAGGCCTGGCGTACTGTGGTTCATGGGGTCGCAAAGAGTTGGACACAACTGAGTGACTGAATTGAACTGAACTGAACGGGAGTTGGTGATGGACAGGGAGGCCTGGCGTGCTGCCATGTATGGGGTCACAAAGAGTCAGACGTGACTGAGTGACTGAACTGAACTATACCTTATCTGATCCAACTGGTCCTCACTGTTCTAGTAAATTTGAATGAGGTTTATCTGACATCTAAGGTTTCATGGTTTTACTAGATAACTCAAAATTTTGTCTGCTCAGCTCCTATTAAGGAAAACAATGTGTAAATGAGACACAAAATGTTTCAGTGTTAGAGTTATTAGGCTTATCTTCTTTTCTAAAACTACAGTTATTGAAACAAACAATACTTTCTACATGAGATAGAGTCACAGTTTGAACTACGGCTGTTATAGTTTGAACCATAGCCACAGTTTGGACTGAACTAGCATAAGAAGAAGCTTGAACTACCTTATGCAGAGCCAAGGGATTTTTTCCCTCATAGTCAGAGAATATTAGAGAGATATCAAGGCCACTTATTCAATACTTTCATTTTACAGAGAAGGAAACTGAGGTCCTGAGAGTTGAAGCAACTCAAATAATGTCTGCATTGACTTTATTTTCTATATTCTTGATGCTCTTGCAATTGAAGCTTTGATATTGGAGTCACTGCCCCTCCTAGGGCGAGCTAATTCTTAGAGAGAGCATATGGCTCCCCTGTGTGTATGCTTTTGATACACAAACCAACAAATCCAGAGCCCCCAATTCTAACTCTCTCCTTTATCAAACTCTCACACACCAAAAATCTCTGTATCCTAAATTACTCTGTGGTACAGGACAACTAGAAACCACATTTCTAGTACAAGCTCTCTGAAATTATTTGAACTACCCAATCCTAAACTTGATTCACATGTCTATCCTGCCACACTCATTCCTACTTGTCAGTTCACTTCAGTTCATTCAGTCATGTCCGACTCTTTGTGACCCCATGAATCACATCACGCCAGGCCTCCCTGTCTATCACCAATTCCCCGACTTTACACAAACTCATATCCATAGAGTCAGTGATGCCATCCAACCATCTCATCCTCTGTCATCCCCTTCTCCTTCTGCCTTCAGTCTTTCCCAACATCAGGGTCTTTTCCAATGAGTCAGCTCTTCGCATCAGGTGGCTAAAGCATTGGAGTTTCAAATCCCTTGGACTGCAAGATCAAATCAGTCAATCCTAAAGGAAACTGGTCCTGAATTTTCATTGGAAGGACTGATGCTAAAGATGGAACTCCAATACTTCCTCCCTGTGAGAACCCCAATAAAGGCCCTGGGCTGTGCCGTCTCCTAAGGCCTTCTAATCTGCTTCCCCCAAAACTGGGAACCTCCCTCTGCCTCCTGCCCAAACTGGGAATTTCCCATGTGGCACAACATGGTGTGCTATGCATCCTGTTTCTAAGAAACTGTGAGTGTCAACTTCTTCCTTCATGACGATCATTTCTGTGTCTGTTATATTATCCATATATGATGAAACAAATTTCAGGTGCATTTTCACTGATAGAAGAAAGTCACACACATTAGTAGCAAAAGATCTGTGACTAGGACCAGAGTCTCGAGTTCCAGAACTCTGTTCTTTGTACTAGCCCCCTGGAGCATCTCCTGCAGTTCTAAAAGGGATGAAGAAACCAGAAATGTATCTCTGGAGAGAACCAAAAGAAGATATAGAGATAAATTACTCTTGGAAATGAAATGATTTTTAAAGTTCTATACAAATGTATGGTGTTACTACAGTTTCTGGGAATATTTAAAGTCTAGGAAATAGTTATGTGTGTGTATCCTTGCACTTACATGTGGGAAAGGGTTACTATGAAATTGGGCTAGTGCTGGAGAAGGGCATCTAAGTTTTCAGGTCTGTGTTTGTATCTATTCAAGGTTCTAGGCTCAGCATAGTGGTATATTAGATCAAGGAGTCTAATCCTTGTCTCCAGTTGCTTTCAGTCTGGATAATACATATATATCTTTTCAACACATCAGAGCTAGGGCGATGTAAGAAAAAAAGGCACTACAGGATTACTACTGTTCTGGTTGGGATAATCCAAGAAGGTTCTCTGTCCATTCAATGACTTCACATATTTCATGTCAACAATATCTATCATGTGACAGAGTCACATACAAACTTATCCTAGAAATTAATTCAGCTGTCTTTTCCTTTGTTCAAACGTTTGAAATTGGAGGTCAATTGCTTTACAGCATTGTGTTAGTTTCTGCTGTACAACAACATGAATAAGCACTCAGTTCAGGTCATTCAGTCATATCTGACTCTTTACAACCCCGTGAACCACAGTACTCCAGGCCTCCCTGTCCATCACCAACTCTGGAGTTCACCCAAACTCACGTCCATTGGACTTTACTGGTGGTTCAGACGGTAAAGCGTTTGTCTACAATGAGGGAGACCCGGGTTCGATCCCTGGGTCAGGAAGATCCGCTGGAGAAGGAAATGGCAATCCACTCCAGTACTACTGCCTGGAAAATCCCATGGACAGAGGAGCCTGGTAGGCTACAGTCCATGGGGTCGCAAAGAGTCAGACACAACTGAGCGACGTTCCTTCCTTCCTTCATGTCCATTGAGTTTGTGATGCCATCCAACCATCTCATTGTCTGTCATCCCCTTCTTCTCCTGCCCCTCAATCTTTCCCAGCATCAGGGTCTTTTCAAATGAGTCAGCTCTTTGCATCAGGTGGCCAAAGTAATGGCGTTTCAGGTTCAACATCAGTCCTTCCAATGAATACCCAGGACTGATCTCCTTTAGAATGGACTGGTTGGATCTCCTTGCAGTCCAAGGGACTCTCAAGAGTCTTCTCCAACACCACAGTTCAAAAGCATCAATTCTTCGACACTCAGCTTTCTTTATAGTCCAACTCTCACATCCATACATGGCCACTCAAAAACCATAGCCTTGTCTAGACAGACCTTTGTTGACAAATTAATGTCTCTGCTTTTTAATATGCTGTCTAGGTTGGTCATAACTTTCCTTCCAAGGAGTAAGCGTCTTTTAATTTCATGGCTGCAATCACCATCTGCAGTGATTTTGGCATTAAGCATACATGTATCCCATCCCTCCTGAGCCTCCCTCCCACTTACCCTCACCTCATCCCTTTAGGTCATCAGAGAACACCAAGCTGAGCTTCCTGTTTTGTACACATTTGGGAATGAAAATATCAAAGTATTTACCTGCATATCTCGATATGCTTGGAATAAGGGAATTTTGAAGTGAGCTTTTTGTGCTCCATGCCTGAGGAAATTAAAAAATGCTGTGTATTTCTAACAGGCCAGAAAAAGAACCTGACACCTTTATTAGAGATAAAGGACTAGGAAAAGCACTAAAAGGCCATCTTTATGAAGAACATTGAAATTTGAGGCCCACAAAGTGCTATTGGGGCCCAGGCAACAATGTGATGCAGATATGGTAAAAAGAATTACTCATTGCTCCAAAGAACTTTGCATGTTCTCAGAACACCATGAAAACTAAAGGGGACTGAGTTTTCAAGCACATAAAGGGTTTGTAATGTTGAAAGCATGGGAAACTAGCAGTTAAGGCAATAGTGAGGGATCCCACACAAGTGCAGACAGTAAGAATGAGGTGAGGACAGAAAAAGATAAGTAAACTTATTCCTGAGGATTCATGAGAGTAAGATTCCTTGACTTTGGTTGCAGCTATATTGTCGTGAATCAGTTTGGGACTTTGCTGCTGCTGCTGCTCAGTCACTTCAGTCGTGTCCGACTCTGTGCAACCCCATAGATGGAAGCCCACCAGGCTCCCCGTCCCTGGGATTCTCCAGGCAAGAGCACTGGAGCGGGTTGCCATTTCCTTCTTCTTTTGGGACCTTAAGGCAGGTAAATTTGGGTTATTAATATTAATATTGCTTTATTTATATGCACCCTAGAGCTACAGGGACTGGAGATATGTTTGTTAATTTTGGTTACCTGTTAACTTTCTCATTTTATCACCAGAGGAGCACCACACAATGGTCTTGTCCAGCTTCTCAGTCACTTAGACTCTTTGTAAGCCGCATCGACTGTAGGCTGCCAGGCTCCTCTGTCCATGAAATTTTCCAGGCAAGAATACTGGAGCAGGATGCCATTTCCTACACCACGGGATCTTCCTGATGGAAACCTCAACTTGCCTCTCTTGCATTGGCAGGCAGATTCCTTACCACAAGCACTACCTGTGAAGCCCCACCATGCAATGATTATGTTACTATTAATTCCATTTAATATATAGAGAAAAAAGATAACTGAAGATTTTTAAATGCCAGAATCATAGTTATTCGTAAAAAAAATGGAATGTAGCCTCACAGTTTTCTGACTTCCAGTCTACCATTGACTTCTGTTTCATGTTATTTCTTTCTTCTTTTTCTAAAAAACACGTCACTGTTTATTTTTGGCTGAATTGGGTCTTAGTTGTGGCACACAGAAGTTTTGTTGAGACATGCAACATCTTTCGTGTGGCACCCAGGCTCAGCAGTTGCAGTAGACTGTGGCATGTGGGATCTCAGTTCCCCGACCAGGAATCAAATCTGCATCCTCTGCACTGGAAGGCAGGTTTCTTAACCACTGGACCACCTTGATGCTCTTTCTGAACTATCATAGTTAGCCCTCTGTATCTGTGGACTCTGCACCTATGGATTCAATCAACTACGGATCAAAAATATTTAGAGAAAAATGTTTTCAGTCCCAAAGAGCAAAATTTGAATTTGCCTTGTATGGTCAACTATTTACATAGCACTTATGTTGTATTTACAAATATTTAATATGCATGTATATGTTGAATTTACATTGTTTAAGGTGTTATAATTAATATAGAGATGATTTAAAGTATATGGGGGAGTCTGCATGGGTTATAGGCAAATACTATGCCATTTTTTATAACTTGAACATCGATAAATTTTGGTATCCATGGGTGGTCCTGAATCCCCATTGGATACAGAGGGATAACTATATGTAGAAGATAAAAAAATGTTTTTTAAGCTCCAATCTGCATGCATACAAAACTGACTTGACTGCTTTACTTCCCTAGAATGACCTTTCTTTTCCCCTTAATGAATTGAGAGAATGAGCCACTAATTTTGATATATTTGACTCTGTGAAGTCTAACTGGAAAAGGGGATATAATCTCAAATAAAGTAATAAAATAGGAGATCTATATTATTAAACTCTAAAGAGTAACTATTTACCAATAAATTCTACTTACAATTTTGTGACTGCATAAAATTATCATGTATATGCTTGGAGTTACTCCCCCTGATCACTCAGAGATCTTTGAATTCTTGACACAGTTCTTTTTTCTTACCTAAACTGTTCACAAGGACATTACAGCCTGTTATAATTCTGTGTGCCCCCAAAATTTGTATCTTGAAGCCTTCATCCCCAATGTGATGGTATTTGAGATGGGACTTTGGGGGAGGTGGTTAAGTCATAAAAGAACCCTCATGAATATAATTATTTCTCATATCAAGAGAAACCAGATCAATGATCCCTCTCTGCCATATTAGGGTATAGCAAAAGGTTGTTGTTATTCAGTTGCTATGTCATGTCTGACTTTGCAACCCCAAGAAGTGCAGCACACCAAGCTTTCCTATCCTTCACCATCTCCCAGAGTTTGCTCAAACTCATGTCCACCGAGTTGGTGATGCCATCTAACCGTCTCATCCTCTGTGGCCCTCTTCTCCTCCTGCCTTCAATATTTCCCAGCATCAGGGTCTTTTCTAATGAGTCAGCTCTTCACATCAGGTGGCCAAAGTACTGGAGTTTCAGTTTCAGCGTCAATCCTTCCAATGTATATGCAGAGTTGATTTCCTTTAGGATTTATTGGTTTGATCTCCTTACTGTCCAAGGGGCTCTCAAGAGTCTTCTCCAGCACCACAGTTCAAAAGCATCAATTCTTTGGTGCTCAGCTTTCTTTGTGGTCCAACTCTCACATCCATACATGACTACTGGAAAAAACATAGCTTTGACTCTACAGAGCTTTGTTGGCAAAGTGATGTCTCTGCTTTTTAACATGCTGTGTAGGTTTGTCATAGGTTTCCTTCCAAGGAGAAAGCATCTTTTAATTTCATGGCCACAGTCACCATCTCAGTGATTTTGGAACTCAAGAAATAAAATCTGCCACTGTTTCCATTGCTTCCCCATTTATTTGCCATGAAGTGATGGGAACAGATGCTGTGATCTTAGTGTTCTGACTGTTGAGTTTTAAGCCACATTTTTACTCTCCTCTTTCACCCTCAACAAGAGGTTCTTTAGATCCTCTTCACTTTCTGCCATTAGAGTGGTATCATCTGCATATCTGTGGAGTAGGAAATGGCAACCTACTCCAGTATTCTTGCCTGGAAAATCCCATGGACAGAGAAGCCTGGTGAGCTACAGTCCATAGGGTTGCAAAGAGTCAGACATGAGCACATCTGTATATCTGAGGTTGTTGATATTTCTCCCTACAATCTTTATTCCAGCTTGGGATTCATCCTGCAAACTGATAACAAGGTTCTCAGTAGGAACTGAATCTGTCAGCTCCTTGGTCTTGGACTTCTCAGCCTCTAGAAGAGTGGGAAGTAAATGGTTTTGCTTAAACCACCCAGTAGTTAGTTAGTGTGTGCATGCTCAATCACTTCAATCATGTTCCCATGGACTGGAGTCCACCAGGCTCCTCTGTCCCTGGATTCTCCAGACAAGAATACTGGAGTGTGTTGCCATTTCCTTTTCCAGGGAATCTTCCCAACCCAGAGATCAAACCCATGTCTCTTATGTCTCCTGCATTGGCAGGCAGATTCTTTATCACTAGCACCACCTGGGAAGCCTCAGGTATAGCAGCTCAAACTGGCTAAGACATAGTCCTATAGTTAATTTATTCTATGGGGGCTTCAGAAAGTGAACTTACCTGTTGAAAAGAGAGTTTACTGAGCAAATAAACAGAACTATTGACAATCTGTCTTAAAATTTTTTAAAAATTCTACAGTTTTCATCATTAATTAAATTGGTGCCTCTGTTATCTGGATGTTTCTCTTCCGAAGACAACAGAAAAATCAAAAGTTCTCTAGGGAATTAAGGATCTGAATTTCCCATAAACTGTTACTATTGAAAGCAGAGCTAATCAACTCAGACAAGAAGGAAAAATAATCATTATGAAACTCAGTCTTTGTCTAAATATACAGAGTCAGACTTGCACAGAGACCTTGGTCTTTGTCATTCCTCAAGGGTTTTTTAAACATTTTCTGGAATAGCTTTATTGGAGTATAATTTACATGCTATGAAACTAGCCTACTAGTAAGTATACAGTTTGGTAGTAAATTTATAGAGATTTTCAACCATCACAACAGCCTTAGAACTTTTTAAAATTACAGCCAAATTTTCCTGCAACGTCATTTGCAACATTTCTGATCTACTCGTATTGTTGAGAGGTTTTTATCATCAGAAAGTATTCAGTGTTGTCAAATGATTTGTCTGCATTTATTGAGGTAGTTTTGCATTTGGGGTCTTTAATCTATTAATGTGTTATAACACATTGTTTTTTCTAATTCCACTTCAGTACAGTTCAGTTCAGTCGCTCAGTCGTGTCTGACTCTTTTTTTTAATTTATTTATTTTTATTTATTTATTTTTTAATTTTTATTTTTACTTTACTTTACTTTACAATACGGTATTGGTTTTGCCATACATTGACATGAATCCACCACGGGTGTACATGCGATCCCAAACATGAACCTCCCTCCCACCTCCCTCCCCACAACATCCTGTGTCCGACTTTTTGTGACCCCATGAATCATAGCACGCCAGGCCTCCCTGTCCATCACCAACTCCCAGAGTTCACTCAAACTCATGTCCATCAAGTCAGTGATGCCATCCTGCCATCTCATCCTCTGTCGTCCCCTTCTCCTCCTGCCCCCAATCCCTCCCAGCATCAGGGTCTTTTCCAATGAGTCAACTCTTCCCATGAGGTGGCCAAAGTAATGGAGTTTCAGCTTCAACATCAGTCTTTCCAATGAACACCCAGGACTGATCTTCTTTAGGATGGGCTGGTTGGATCTCCTTGCAGTCCAAGGGACTCTCAAGAGTCTTTTCCAACACCACAGTTCAAAAGCATCAATTTTTCGGTGCTCAGCTTTATTCACAGTCCAACTTTCACATCCATACATGACCACTGGAAAAAACCACAGCCTTGACTAGACAGACCATTGTTGGCAAAGTAATATCTCTGCTTTTTAAGATACTATCTAGGTTGGTCATAACTTTTCTTCCAAGGAGTAAGCGTCTTTTAATTTCATGGCTGCAGTCACCATCTGCAGTGATTTTGGAGCCCCCCAAAATAAAGTCTGACACTGTTTCCACTGTTTCCCCATCTATTTCCCATGAAGTGATGGGACCAGATGCCATGATCTTAGTTTTCTGAATGTTGAGCTTTAAGCCAACTTTCTCACTCTCCTCTTTCACCTTCATCAAGAGGCTTTTTAGTTCTTCACTTTCTGCCATAAGGGTGGTGTCATCTGCATATCTGAGGTTATTGATATTTCTCCCAGCAATCTTGATTCCAGCTTGTGCTTCTTCCAGCCCAGCATTTCTTATGATGTACTCTGCATATAAGTTAAATAAGCAGGGTGACAATATAGAGCCTCGACGTACTCCTTTTCCTATTTGGAACCAGTCTGCTGTTCCATGTCCAGTTCTAACTGTTGCTTCCTAACCTGCATATAGGTTTCTCAAGAGGCAGGTCAGGTGCTCTAGGATTCCCATCCCTTTCAGAATTTTCCACAGTTTATTGTGATCCACACAGTCAAGGGCTATGACATAGTCAATAAAGCAGAAATAGATGTTTTTTCTGGAACTCTCTCACTTTTTTGATGATCCAGCAGATGTAGGCAATTTGATCTCTAGTTCTTCTGCCTTTTCCAAAACCAGCTTGAACATCTGGAAGTTCATGGTTCACGTATTGCTGAAGCCTGGCTTGGAGAATTTTGAACATTACTTTACTAGCATGTGAGATGAGTGCAATTGTGCAGTAGTTTGAGCATTCTTTGGCATTGCCTTTCTTTGGGATTGGAATGAAAACTGACCTTTTCCAGTCCTGCAGCCACTGCTGAGTCTTCCAAATTTGCTAGCATATTGAGTGAAGCACTTTCACAGCATCATCTTTCAGGATTTGAAGTAGCTCAACTGGAATGCCATCACCTCCACTAGCTTTGTTCGTAGTGATGCTTTCTAAGGCCCACTTGACTTCACATTCCAGGATGTCTGGCTTTAGGTGAGTGATCACACCATCGTGATTATCTGGGTCGTGAAGATCTTTTTTGTAGAGTTCTTCTGTGTATTCTTGCCACCTCTTCTTAATATCTTCTGCTTCTGTTAGGTCCATACTATTTCTGTCCTTTATCAAGACCATCTTTGCATGAAATGTTCCCTTGGTATCTCTAATTTTCTTGAAGAGATCTCTAGTCTTTCCCATTCTGTTCTTTTCCTCTATTTCTTTGCATTGATCACTGAGGAAGTCTTTTTTATCTCTCCTTGCTAGTCTTTGCATTTTATATGTTGCAAATTTGGTTTGCCAACATGTAATTAAAGACTTTTATGTCTTTGTTCATGAGATATTTGGTATGTAGTTTTCTTTCCTCATGATATGTTTGTCTGGCTTCAGTATTATAGCAATAATGATTCATAGGTGAGCTGGAAAATGTTCCCTCTTGTTTCTTATTTAAACATTTGCTGGAGTGGAACAGAATAATCAGATACAAGTAATCTGGCTCTGAGTTTTACTTTGTGGGAAAAGTTTTAAGTACTAATTCAACTTCTTTACTTGGTACAGATTAATTAAAATTTTCTGATTTATGCTTTTCCAGAAATGTCCATGTCATTTAGGTTGTCTAATTTGTTGGCATGAAATTGTTTATGATAGTTCCTTAGAGTGCTTTAAATTTCTTTAGGATCAGACATAATATCTCCTCCTTCACTCTTGACTTTGGTAAGTTGTGCTTCTCTTATTTTATGGTAGTCTAGCTAAGAATTTGACATTTTTTTTTCCTGAAAAATCTTTTATTTTTATTTCATTAATTACCTTTATTTTTTTTCTATTTACTGATTTCTTCTCTGTCATTATTTCTTTTGAGTTAGATTCCACTTTTCTAATCTTTTAAAGGTAGAAGCTTAGTTTTTTTAATGTGATACCTTGCTTCCCTTCTGTTATAGGTGTCAAGAGCAAAATATGTTCTCTTTCAGCATTACTTGAGCTGCATCCTAAAATTTTTGACATCTTAGATTTTTGCTTTCACTCATGCAAAACTGAACCTTTTTATCTGTATGAAATAGCTGAGTAATATATTGACTATAGGATTTTCACTTGGTCCTTTTTTAGTAAATTCGCTTTGTTGAAATTCTCTATTCATTGAATTATTTCTATCATATTTTCCTTTAATACTTTAAACATGGTTTCCTTTAGTTCTGTGAACATACATATAATAGTTACTTTGAAGATTTTGTCTGCTAAATCCAACATATAGGGACATTCAGAGACAATTTATATTGACTGCTATTTCTAAATATTTCTAAATATCCTGATAAATATTTCTAAATATCCTGATAAATGAGCATTTTGTAACCTATAAAGGCAGAAAATATGTTAAAGCTTTTCTGTAGAAATTATATTAATTTAAAAGTACAGAGTCTCTATAGAGACTTTTAAGCCCTTCCCTTCTTTTTTTTTTTCAAGCAACAGACACAGTAGAACCTATACATTTAGGTCCAAGAAAGGACCTATTCACCCTATTAGCTCTTAGGTTATATTAGAGTTCTGTATTTAAGCAAAAAAAAAAAAAAAGCATAGCAAGAATAATAATCTGCATTGAATTTTGATGAGCGAGAGAGAGTTTAAAGTTTCGCAACAGTATTGTATAGTGGAAAGAGCTCTGGACTGGGAGTCAATGGAATCATTTGTTTTTTCACTGTATAATCTGATTTCCAATGCCAAGATTTTGGAAAAGATTACCAAACATGACCCTATGGCCAAAGTCCATGATTCTTTTCAAGACTTCTCTCTCTAGCCCTCACTGCAACATTTGATATTGTTAATCACTCAGTTCTTGAAATTCAACTCTCACCTTTATCAGTTATAATCTATTCCACCAAGTCTCCCTTTTTCTTCTCTGATCATTTCTCAATAGCTGTGTGTACATTTTCCAGATTTTTAAACAAGGTCCAACATTCTTCATTATTTATGTGCTCTCTTTAGTTATCTCATCCACAATAATAATATTTACTAATATCTCTAGGTTGATGACTCTCAAATCAGTTCAGTTCAGTTCAGTTGCTCAGTCATGTCTGACTCTCTGTGACCCCATGAAATGCAGCATATCAGGCCTCCCTGTCCATCACCAACTCCTAAAGCTTGCTCAAACTCATGTCCATTGAGTCAGTGATGCCATCCAACCAGCTCATCCTGTGTTGTCTCCTTCTCCTCCTGCCTTCAATCTTCCCCAGCATCAGGGTCTTTTCCAATGAGTCAGTTCTTCGCATCAGGTGGCCAATGATTATCATGAACTACAGATTCACGTATCGTTTTACACATCAATTGGATGTCCCACAAGCACCTCACACTTTTTCAAAACTGAATTCACTTTTAAATTCCAAACAAACTTTTCCTATTCCAGTACTTAGGCACTATCATCTCTGCAGCCACTCAAATCGGAAACCTGAAAGCAGTCATAAACTCCTCAGCCTTGACAATTCCACCTCCTTGCATTTCTTGAACTGCTTCTTGTTGGCATCTGCAGGTTGGCATATTCCAGTCTTATCACCTTGGTATATTAGTTTCATCACTGTGCTAGATCATGGCCTCATCACTACTTGCTCAGACTGCTCTAAACACTTCCTAATTGACTGCTTTTCTTTGATACTGTGAAAAAGTCGGCTTAAAGCTCAACATTCAGAAAACGAACATCATGGCATCCGGTCCCATCACTTCATGGAAACAGATGGGGAAACAGTGGAAACACTGTCAGACTTTATTTTTGGGGGCTCCAAAATCACTGCAGATGGCGATTGAAGCCATGAAATTAAAAACTCCTTGGAAGAAAAGTGATGACAAACCTAGATAGCTTATTCAAAAGCAGAGACATTACTTTGCTGGCTAAGGTCCATCTAGTCAAGGCTATGGTTTTTCCACTGGTCATGTATCGATGTGAGAGTTGGACTGTGAAAAAGGCTGAGTGCTGAAGAACTGATGCTTTTGAACTGTGGTGTTGGAGAAGACTCTTGAAAATCCCTTGGACTGCAAGGAGTTCCAACCAGTCCATTCTGAAGGAGATCAACCCTGGGATTTCTTTGGAAGGAATGATGCTAAAGCTGAAGCTCCAGTACTTTGGCCATCTCATGTGAAGAGTTGACTCATTGGAAAAGACTCTGATGCTGGGAGGGATTGGGGGCAGGAGGGGAAGGGGACGACCGAGGATGAGATGGTTGGATGGTATCACGGACTCTATGGATGTGAGTCTGAGTGAACTCCAGGAGATGGTGATCGAGAGGGAGGCCTGGCGTGCTGTGATTCATGGGATGGCAAAGAGTCAGCTGAGCAACTGAACTGAACTGAACTGAAGTGCTTAATATAACTATGTCACAATAAACTTAATTATGCTACTGACTCAGACATTGGAAAAGTCCATCTTTCTGAATTTTATATTTTATACTTTGAAACGTTGTAGTGGAGTTAGCTAAACTTTTAGACCTCTTCTTGATCTAAAATGCTGATTACATAATTCTATTATCTTCTGGTTCAGTGCAAGTGTATCCCATTTCGTATTTAATTTTACAAACAACATCTGACCAGTATCTCCTTCTGTAAAACTCTTTCTAAAATACTTCATAAAATTTATTCACTCTTTACTAAGCCATCCCAATATATTTATAGAGATGTTTTTTTATTTTTTATCTTTTAATTTTTTTTTTATTTTAAAATCTTTAATTCTTACATGCATTCCCAAACATGAACCCCCCTCCCACCTCCCTCCCCATAACATCTCTCTGGGTCATCCCCATGCACCAGCCCCAAGCATGCTGCATCCTGCGTCAGACATAGACTGGCGATTCAATTCTTACATGATAGTATACATGTTAGAATGTCATTCTCCCAAATCATCCCACCCTCTCCCTCTCCCTCTGAGTCCAAAAGTCCGTTATACACATCTGTGTCTCTTTCCCTGTCTTGCATACAGGGTCGTCATTGCCATCTTCCTAAATTCCATATATATGTGTTAGTATACTGTATTGGTGTTTTTCTTTCTGGCTTACTTCACTCTGTATAATCGGCTCCAGTTTCATCCATCTCATCAGAACTGATTCAAATGAATTCTTTTTTACGGCTGAGTAATACTCCATTGTGTATATGTACCACAGCTTTCTTATCCATTCATCTGCTGATGGACATCTAGGTTGTTTCCATGTCCTGGCTATTATAAACAGTGCTGTGATGAACATTGGGGTACATGTGTCTCTTTCAATTCTGGTTTCCTTGGTGTGTATGCCCAGCAGTGGGATTGCTGGGTCATAAGGTAGTTCTATTTGCAATTTTTTAAGGAATCTCCACACTGTTCTCCATAGTGGCTGTACTAGTTTGCATTCCCACCAACAGTGGAGGAGGGTTCCCTTTTCTCCACACCCTCTCCAGCATTTATTGCTTGCAGATTTTTGGATCGCAGCCATTCTGACTGGTGTAAAGTGGTACCTCATTGTGGTTTTGATTTGCATTTCTCTAATAATGAGTGATGTTGAGCATCTTTTCATGTGTTTGTTAGCCATCTGTATGTCTTCTTTGGAGAAATGTCTGTTTAGTTCTTTGGCCCATTTTTTGATTGGGTCGTTTATTTTTCTGGAATTGAGCTGCAGAAGTTGCTTGTATATTTTTGAGATTAGTTGTTTGTCAGTTGCTTCATTTGCTATTATTTTCTCCCATTCAGAAGGCTGTCTTTTCACCTTGCTTATATTTTCCTTTGTTGTGCAGAAGCTTTTAATTTTAATTAGATCCCATTTGTTTATTTTTGCTTTTATTTCCAGAATTCTGGGATGTGGATCATAGAGGATCCTGCTGTGATTTATGTCTCCCCTAAAGTCAGGAACAAGACAAGGGTGCCCACTTTCACTGCTACTATTCAACATAGTTCTGGAAGTTTTGGCCACAGCAATCAGAGCAGAAAAAGAAATAAAAGGAATCCAAATTGGAAAAGAAGAAGTAAAACTCTCACTGTTTGCAGATGACATGATCCTCTACATGGAAAACCCTAAAGACTCCACCAGAAAATTACTAGAGCTCATCAATGAATATAGTAAAGTTGCAGGATATAAAATCAACACACAGAAATCCCTTGCATTCCTATACACTAATAATGAGAAAGTAGAAAAAGAAATTAAGGAAACAATTCCATTCACCATTGCAACGAAAAGAATAAAATACTTAGGAATATATCTACCTAAAGAAACTAAAGACCTATATATAGAAAACTATAAAACACTGATGAAAGAAATCAAAGTGGACACTAATAGATGGAGAAATATACCATGTTCATGGATCGGAAGAATCAATATAGGGTAAATGAGTATACTACCCAAAGCAATTTACAAATTCAATGCAATCCCTATCAAGCTACCAGCCACATTTTTCACAGAACTAGAACAAATAATTTCAAGATTTGTATGGAAATACAAAAAACCTCGAATTGCCAAAGCAATCTTGAGAAAGAACAATGGAACTGGAGGAATCAACTTGCCTGACTTCAGGCTCTACTACAAAGCCACAGTCATCAAGACAGTATGGTACTGGCACAAAGACAGACATATAGATCAATGGAACAAAATAGAAAGCCCAGAGATAAATCCACACACATATGGACACCTTACCTTTGACAAAGGAGGCAAGAATATACAATGGAATAAAGACAATCTCTTTAACAAGTGGTGCTGGGAAAACTGGTCAACCACTTGTAAAAGAATGAAACTAGATCACTTTCTAACACCACACACAAAAATAAACTCAAAATGGATTAAAGATCTAAATGTAAGATCAGAAACTATAAAACTCCTAGAGGAGAACATAGGCAAAACTCTCTCAGAGATTTTTTTTAGTAATCCAATGATGCCTTTATTTGCTGCCAGCAAGGGTTTATTTATTCTCTTGTAACAAATATCAAATTAATATTATATTCTTCTCTCATGGCAATACATCCATATTCAAGTATGTTGCCCATAAGATACTTGTAGCTCACAGAGAGAAAAATAATAAATCTTTTAAAAATTTCAGACTTCATGGCTTCCATAATTGAAAGAGAAAAATATAGGCTTTCAAATAACAAAAAATATTCTTGATTCTTGTTTCATATATTCACTAAAGAAAGTGTCTGTTTGATATTCCATGATATCAGTCTAATTTGAAATCTTCTGCCTACCATTAAACACAGTCCTAAAAATGGCTGTTATAATAAGAAATATCACTTGCATAGAATTCTTCGGGTTTAGGACTAGAGATAAAAAAAAAAGGATAAAATTATGCTTGTAAGTGGCAGTCACAGGAATTTAATAATTTAAAATAATAGAAGAGTTCAAATTGTTGTTTCCCACCCCATGGATTTTACTGACTTAACCAACTGAATCAAAACATTTCTTTGATACCAGATGAATCCCTAGTGCTGCAAATAGTTTCAGGGCATCCATTCTGAGAAAGTGAAATCAGGCCATTAAAAAAAGACAGGGTTCTCTGTTGAATCAAAGAACTCTGGTACAGCTTCATTATTTTATTTAATATATTGCTAATTCCAAGGGGCGGGGGGAAAGGCATAGATGTACCAAAACAATTACTTTCAAAACCCAAATGGAAATGATTTTTGATGTTATACAACATTTAGGGTTAGACTCATTTCTATCTCCTCCTTCTCATTATTCTGAAAAATCTGGAGTTGTCAATAGACCCGATGTAGCATAACCATCATACTTGTGGGACTGATAAATAATCTCTGTGATATGTTAATGTTAATAAGGAAAGAGAAAATAACATGTGTTCAGGTTCTATCAGCCAGATTACTCTGATAAACCAATATTTTAAGCATATTGGTATCATCTGTTTTTACCATTTAATCGTAGGTTGACAGTAAAACCACTAGCATTAATGATCTGGGGAATATGTTTCAGGGAAAATCAGGTACTTCCTTTTAGTTTCATTTCTCCATTTAAAATTTAGTCTAGATAACTCATTTTGGAGGTGACACAAAATTTTAAGTAATATTTTAATTATTCGTCAAAGTAATCTAGGCATATTTAGGTGATGTAGAGAATATGAAACAGTATAAAGAAGTACACAAAAGTTGCCATGATCTTACTCTGGAGGCAACTACAGTAAACAACCGGGGTTAACCTGTACATATAGTGTTATGTTCTGCCTTTAAAAATTTTAATAGTATTTTGTGAGTATTTGCTTTAATGGCACTTTGAATAGAAAAAGAAGCACAAGATTTTTATGTAAAAAAAAAAGACTGAAAACTAAAAGTGGAAAATCTATTCCATTAGTGAACTTAAAGAAATAAACAGATTATGTAGATTTGAAAAAAGGTGTGAGCTTGAGTTATTTCCTGGAAAAGAACTATAGGATGAGCACTGAATAGTCTCCTGTTAATGGGAAAACCAAAGTCACCACTGTGCTATGCAGGGAATTTGGAAGCCAAGCAAAATCAGGACTGTCAGTTAGGATGATAACTGAAATTTTTGTCACCTGATCCAACATATATATGTAGTCCAGAAGAGGGGTCAAAATACTTGCATTCTTTCCCCATCAAAATACCCACCAATTCAAAAGAAACAGATTCAGATAATGATGGGTAATATTTATAAAATGATTAATTGTCACCCATTGTTCTAAGAAATTTACATGGATAATTCACTTAATTCTTAAAATAACTCTTTGAATTCAGGACTCTCTTCCTCATTTAACAAGGTGATAGATTCAACCTTAGGCATCTGAATCTGACCTTAATTACTACATCATACTACATCAAGATATGCATGTTGCTCTGCCTTCTTCCCATTTTTTTCTCTTCCTTTTCTGCCCATCCACACTCCAATCCCAGGTACTTGACTCCATTTTGGAGGTACACCATCAAGATGTCAAAGGTTTAAGCAAATACCGTCTCCATCCTTGATGGACAGCATATTATAAAGCAGAGACATCACATTGCCAGCAAAGGTTCGTATAGTCAAAGCTATGATTTTTTGCAGTAGTCATGTAAGGATGTAAGTTGGACCATAAAGAAGGTTGAGCACTGAAGAACTGATGCTTTTGAATTGTGGTGCTGGAGAATTCCTTGGACAGCAAGGAGATCAAACCAGTCACTCCAGAAGAAAATCAACCCTGAATATGCATTTGAAAGGCTGATGCTGAAGCTGAAGCTCCAATAGTTTGGCCACCTGATGCGAAGAAGAGCTGTCTCAATGGAAAAGACCCTGATGCTGGGAAAGCTTGAGGGCAGGAGAAGGGGATGACAGAGGATGAGATGATTGGATAGCATTACTGACTCAATGGACATGAGTTTGAGCAAACTGAGGGAGATAGTTATGGACAGGACAAGGAGGCATGCTGCATTTCACGGGGTCACAAAGAGTCGACACAACTTAGCAACTGAACAACAATAATCCTTGATGAATGGCATCAGATTGGTATTGTGCATCTTCGGATGAGGCTTTTTGACCCTTAAATTCTTCAGATCATAGTATTTACAAGACAGAACATTTCTTTCTCTCAATATATTTACTCTCACTTGTTATGCTAGCCAAATCTGAATCTTTTTTTTTTTTTTTAAGTCACAATCTCCTTTTCACAGAACCAGGCAGAGTAGAGAAAAAAGGAATAAGGGAGAAAGAGAATGTCATCCTACTACAAGTGTAATCAGAACAAAGAGCAGAATGAAATACATTCCCAAAAGTTTGATAAAAGCACAATTCAATCATATTTGAATTTATGATGAACAAATTATTCTGAAGGATCTGTAACAGCAAAGCTAATGTTTTGTTTTATCTTATTTTTTGAGTTGGAAATTTTTGATTGCTAAGTCATTAAGGAACATCAGCAAGATTGATTTTGCTTGGAAACTGTTCATTTGGTTTTTTTGGAGGAAAAAAAATTGCTGCCACTACTATCTACTATGGTTAAGTCTGTAGACTGAAGCTTGTCTTTCTTTCATTTCATTTCTGACTGATTTGACAAATATTTGTTAAACACTAAATATACACAAGGTCCAACTGTAGAAATGAACAGGAAACAGGGCATAGAGATAGGAAATATCTATTACACATGTATATTATTTCACCTGGAGTGGCAAGACATGTATAAGCATATATGTATAGAGTGAAAGTGTTACGCAACTGTGTCCAACCCTTTGTGACCTTATGGAGTGTAGCTCACCAGGCTCCTCTGTCCATGGAATTCTCCAGGCAAGAATACCAGAGTGGTTGCCAGTCCCTTCTCCAGGGGATCTTCCCAACACAGGGATCAAACTCAGGGTCTCCTGCACTGCAGGCAGATTCTTTACCATGTGAGCCACCAGAGAAGCCCATGTATATATAACAATTGGGTAAATTTCAAACTACCCTAATGACTGCTATTATGTAGATTAAGTAGATCACTACTCACCCTGTGGCTGCTGGCAAGAAACACAATCCACACTTCCTTTTAAAAGAATACTCAAATTTCTGTGATAGAAACACACAATCTAGAGGACAGCCAGTTGTGGGTTTCCCTTGTCCCTATTCTGAAATCTAAACACTGTGTTTCACAAGAATTATTAAGCCGATAGTATGTTCTCTCTCTCTTTTCCCCCTGTGGGAGTAGGTACTGGAGGGATGCAGAAAAGAGCTGAATGTATAAACTCTTGAAACCACATGATCTAATTGGACAGTGCAGTTGTACAAGCTTAGAAGAACAAATTATCCTTTTTTATCAGAGAAGTGAGTTCTCTGAGCAATATCTCAGTATTTAAAATGCAAGTTCTGATCTTGAGGAGCCCTGGTCCTGCAGCGGCTTTGGTTGAGACCAGAGTCTGAGGTCGGGTCACAGTGGTGAAAGCACTAAATCCTAACCAGTAGACCAGTGGTCAGTGACAAGGCCCAGGCTCTTTGGCTTTGCAGAAAAGAATTCCCACAAAGATGGAAAGTAATGAAACAAAAGTGAAAAGTGGAAGTGTTAGTCACATAGTCATGTCCAACTCTTTGAGACCCTGTGGACTGCCGCCCGCCAGGCTTCTCTGTCCATAGAATCTTCCAGGCAAGGATATTGGAGTGGCTTGCCATTTCCTACTCCAGGACAATGAGGAATATGTGGTCTTTAACCTCTTATCTGGGCATAGCCTAGTTTCCTCCATCATCCTGCTTTTGTGAAGTTTCTGCTATTATGGAGTTTCTGTCCTCAGGGGAGAAACTGTTCAGCCTGGAGCCCATCTGTCTCCTGCCTCAAGTCTTCCTTCCTTTATAGCTTTTAAATATTGGGAGGAAATGTTTGTAGAGTAGCCAGTTGGAGAATAGCAACTAATGTTTCTCCCTTCTTTTTGCATGTCGTTCCCAAACTTGGAGTGCTTCTGAAATAACAATGCCAGGAGAGGGTTATCACTATAATGAACAATTAAAGAGTACATGTGAAATGTCTCAAAAAGCTATTAATAGAAGTTCGTTATATATACAAGCTATCATTCTTTGTTGATAGTGAGTCTAAAATAAATACTGGGATGTTTTCTCATGGAAGGAAACTATCTATGCATCATTGAGATGAAAAATTTTGAGAAATAATGATTTGGATTCTGTTTCCTAGAGGCCAGTGTTACATCTTCTGAGTAAACATCATTGCTCTATGAGTTTTATCTAGTAGGTGTTATTCTTTCCTAACTTAGAGACAGTAAAAGAGCCTTCTAACCAACAGTGTTCCAGTGTTTTAAATTTTACTCTTTCATTGCTCTGGGAATACAGGTTTATCTCATTTTATTGTGCTTCACCGATACTGTGTTTTTCACAAAGATCTTCCCTGATAGCTCAGTTGGTAAAGAATCTGCCTGCAATGCAGAAGACGCCAGTTCAATTCCTGGGTCAGGAAGATCTGCTGGAGAAGGGATAGGGTACCCACTCTAGTATTCTTGGGCTTCCCTTGTGGCTCAGCTGGTAAAGAATCTGCCAGCAATGTGGGACACTTGGGTTCAACCCCTGGGATGGGAAGATTCCTTGGAGAAGGGAAAGGCTACCCACTCCAATATTCTGGCCTGGAGAATTCCATGGACTGTATAGCCTATGGGGTCACAAAGAGTTGGACGTGACTGAGTTACTTTCACTCTCACTGTCTCACATTGTCAAAAGATGGTTAGCAAGTTTTAGCAATAAAGTATTTTTTCAAGTCTTTATTTAGTTTGTTACAATATTGTTTCTGTTTTATGTTTTGGTTCTTTGTCCTTGAGGCCTGTGGAGGTGAATCCTTAGCCCCTGCATTGAAAGACAGTCTTACTCACTGGATCACCAGCAATTTGTAAAGGTATGTACATTGCTTTTTAGACATAATTCTATCGCATACTTAATAGCATGCTGCTGCTGCTGCTGCTGCTAAGTCACTTCAGTCATGTCTGACTATGTGTGACCCCAAAGACAGCAGCCCAACAGGCTCCCCTGTCCCTGGGATTCTCCAGGCAAGAACGCTGGAGTGGGTTGCCATTTCCTTCTCCAACACATGAAAGTGAAAAGTGAAAGGGAAGTCACTCAGTTGTGTCCGACTTTTCGCGACCCCATGGACTGCAGCCTACCAGGTTCCTCCGTCCATGGGATTTGCCAGGCAAGAGTACTGGAGTGGGGTGCCATCACCTTCTCCATGCAGTATAGTGTAAATATAACTTTTATATGCACTGGGAAGCAACAACAAAAAAATTGTGTGACTCATTTTATTGCAATATTCACTTTACTGCGGTGGTCTGGAACCTGGAACCAAACCTACATACAGTATGTTAAAGTTATGCCTATATTTGGAGAGGTGGTAGAACTTAACTTTTCCAAAATGACTATACAAAAGAACACACACTATCCCAGAGTATCAAGCCCCACTTTCAACTTTATAGAATCTAATGCTGGTTTCAATCACCATTTATATTTATCATGTTTAACCTTCATGTTTCCCAAGGCAAGCAGTAAACTTGTCCCTTTCCTAGAGAGGCAGAAAAACAAGTAGAAAGGAGGAAGTGACTCAGCTATCTCACTCCCAAAGTGAGTGACTGACTTTCGTGAGCCCCAGGGGGGATCAAGCCTTGGAGCATAGATGGGATGGAGGCCAATGGTCTTGCAGTCAGCCTCACCCACATGACAAGAGTGTTTTCTTGTACCGGGGCCCACTCAGACAAATAAGAACAGTGTTCTAAAGCAACCCGATCTCACTGTTCCCAGGCTTTGAATATGATTGGTCCTAATTCTATGCTCTGTGATCAAGCTTCCTTCAGCTTCTCCATCTATCTTTAAACTCAAAATGTCAAGCACTAACTAGGTTTTCAAGTCCTAACCCAAATAATTTGATAAAAATGTGGTGTGATGTGCCTGACTATTCTGTTCTTCCCTCGTGTTATGGTCTTATTTTTATGTCAGCTATTTTAGGACTGAAGGTGCTCTAGCAGTTAACTAAGGACAGCTGTGATAGGTCTCAACAGAATGCATGAGTCTCATGGGAGATTCAGCTTGGAGAAGAGGAAGGTCACCTTTATCTAATTGGAAATAAATTTGAGAGTCTCACAAACATGAACCCAGAATGCTATTAAAAACAAAGGAAGAGGCACTGCCAAAAATGTTACCCAGGGCACATCACTCAAGGACTGGTCCTCTGGGACTGAAAACACCATGTCCATGTGTTCAAAATCTGAAGGAACCCTACTGTATCACAGCTGTATACTTAGTGAGCTTACTGAGCCCAAATACAAAGTATGAGGATGAACCTAAGACACAGCTTACTTTGGACTATGCAAAGGAATAGACTTGAGAGCAAACTGCAGGTCTGATGGGGAGAGACAAGGGAATAGGTGGTTTCTCTTCAGCTGTAACTCTATTCTGGATACTTGGCAATGGGGACGGGAATGAAGTCAAGGAGAAAATATATGAACAAAGGTAACTGCTGATGAGAATTCATTTTTGAAAGAAAAATGCCCAAATGGGGAGGCATTATCTGTAAACACACAAGCTCAGCAACGGTGGCTGTCAGACAATGACAGGGCACTTTGGGGAACCGTTCCTCTAGTTGCTACTCTCAGAGAACAAACTTATCATGAGTCTTTGTGGCTCATTTTACATAAACAACTGAGAGAGAATTCTAGTGGAGAAAACCAGAAACCAGAGGAATAATGATCTAGAATGGATCTCTACACGGATAAACTGTCCTAGTATTTCTCAAGTCTCTCCTTCCCTCTGGCTCTCAGACCACAGGTGCTATTATTCCAACAAGCACGGAGCATGTCTGAGACTCCCTGGTTCACTAGCTGAGGTACAACTTTCACATCATCTGGTCAGGCCACAGATAAATAAGTAGAAATGGCTGCTTTCACTTAATAATCATCCAGAAACACTCAAGCTCTTCCCAGGACACCCATTCTAACCATGTGATATTTAAGTTAGGAAGGGAAACTAGGTTTTTTTGTTTATGGTTTTTTTTTTTTTTTTTACATTGAGGAACCAGTTTAAAGCAAATATTTGGCCCCCGTATTCCAAATATTGGCTTCTTCGTTCTTCCTGTATTTTTCAGTTCAGATGGGCAAGCTGTTCTTTATTTAAAAATATCAATTTTTTACAAAGAGATAAAAAAATAAATATTTTTGAAAGGAAGTTTTCTACTTACTAGTAGCATCCTCACTTTTTAGAATAAAATAAGAAACTCTGGAAGCTAGAGAGGAATAAGCAGTAAGCAAAATAATAACTCAGTAATTAGCATCTGGTCAGCTCCCACGGTGTTCCAGGTACATGGTGGTACCTACTCACAACATCCAAGCATAACAAGAACATAGTTAGTCCTGCTCTACAGATAAGGAAACCATGCTTCAGAGACAGGAAATAAGGTCAGAGGGAAAATGCAGGTTTAAACTCAGAATACTTTTATAGCAAAGCTTACAGTTTTTCCACTTTACCACATTTCCTCTCTACTTAGTACATATTTTAAGATGTGTTTTCTTTTGTGGACAAAGACAAAATTAACGAGCCATGTTTTCTTAGACTCTCCTTGTCTCTTTGGTATGCAGTGTCACCCTGGATCAAAAACCTTTGAGCACCACGTCAAACTCCTTGCCCTATTCAGACTTCCAGTCTACATCCCTGGCACCGCACTCCAGTACTCTTGCCTGGAAAATCCCATGGGCAGAAGAGCCTGGTATGCTGCAATCCATGGGCTCGCAAAGAGTCGGACACGACTGAGCGACTTTCCTTCCCTATCTGTCCAGGCTCCCTTGGTATGACCCAAACTCACCTTTCCGATCTTCTCTGACATTATTTCCCTTCATATAATCAGGCCATGGTCAAACTTAGTGACTAGTGGACCTCTCTCACTCCACGCTGGCCCTCCAAGACTTTACCGAAGCCATGAAGTCGACCAGGAATGCCTTCTTCCTCTCCCTACCACATTCACATGCCTTCATTCTACCACCTTTCTCAGCCCAGCTCAGAGATTTCCCTTGTTTTTTAAGACTAGAAGTAATTTCTCTCTATTGCCAACTTTTATAATCTTCTCACTGTAGATTTCTGATGAATTTATCACTTTTCATATTGTAATGTGGTTTTACATTTGAATCTCTTTTGACTCAAGGGCAGAATCTATAATTGACTCACTTTTTCATCTTCCCCAGATCCTAGCTTTTAATAATAAAAATGTCAGATTTAGAAAAAAAAAATTTATGATACCTAATTAAACTTGAGCTCCAGTTAAAGATTAACTTTAGGTATAATATTTTGAGTATTTTTCATATTTAAATATTACATGAAAAAAAATAAAATGAATGATCTCAAAAAAAATATATATTACATGGAGCATACTTAGAAAAAGTAATTTTTCCTCACTTGAAATTCAGATTTACAGGTAACCTGTATTTTTATCTGGCAGCCTTACTACAGATGACTGACCAAATAGTTCTTAAATAAATGAATTTGATTTAAGTGCTCCAAATCTGACTATAAGATCACTAGCACTGAATGAACTAGCCTTTCATTTCAGTCGCTCAGTCATGTCCAACTCTGACCCCATGGACTGCAGCATGCCAGGTTTCCCTGTCTATCACCAACTATCAGAGCTTGCTCAAACTCATGTCCGTCAAGTCGGGGACGCCTTTGAACCATTCTCATTGTCTGTCGTCCCCTTCTCCTCCTGTCTTCAACCTTTCCCAGTGTCAGGGTCTTTTCCAGTGAGTCAGTTCTTCGCATCAGGTGGCCAAAGAATTGGAGCTTCTTTGCATCATGTGGCCAAAGCATTGGAACTAGCTTCTATTACTCATAAATTATAGGTAGCCTTGGAAAGGCTCACAGTGGTAATTTAGTCCAACCTTCTAGTTTTAGGATTACTTTTAAAAGTGGGATCTTTCTGATTGCTCCAAATCATATAATTAGCCAATGTCTTAGTATGTACCTCTTTGAAACTGGAAATTTTAAAAACATAAAGTAGATCATCAAAGCTTCAGAGGGCCATAAGGATGAAGATAACTTGAATTGCACTTCTATGTGTGCTCACTTACTAATTCTGCTGCGAGCATTTGCACCTAGTTCAGTCCTTGTTTTACTGTTCTATATGAATATCCATCTGTGCACACTGTTTCAAATAGGAAAGTCCTAAGAGTCAGTGACTGTCCTGTCTGGTGGACAGAATCCTGTATATGAAATATAATTTCAAACAGAACCCCTGAAATAGATCAATAGAATCAGGCCAGACCCAAGTAAAGTGATGTAGGATACAGCTTTGTCTCCCCTGACTTCTGGCAGAGCTTTTCTTCCTAGCAGCCCTGCTGTATCCCTGGGGAGACTAAAGGAGCCCTGACTTCCAGACTTCCCTCCTTGTAAGGCTCTCTCTCTCTGGCACCACTTCCTCCCATCAGAGCTTCCCTGCTCTGCTCTCATCAAACTGCCAGGTGGAAAAACAAACTGATAAACTAATCTGAGCAAGGCGTTAAAGGCTCCCATGGATTTCATAGGCTTAATGTGCACCTACTCCAAAGTGAAAGTCAAACAATCATGTCTGAATGTGACCCACAGTGCATGGAATTTTCCAGGTCAGAATACTGGAGTGGGTAGCCTTTCCCTTCTCCAGGGGATCTTCCCAACTCAGGGATTGAACCCAGGTCTCCTGCACTCGCTGGTGGATTCTTTACCAGCTGAGCCACAAGACCTACTCCAAGAACCAGCTTAAATGTCATGCTTTCTGTGACGCCTCTGTGATTTCCCTAAGAGGTCAATTGCTTCCTCCTGGGTGTTACTCTACACTTCTATCCACTCTCTAGTATGTCTAGTAGTCCTCTGGTGGAGGTACATCAATAATCTCAGATATGCAGATGACACCACCCTTATGGCAGAAAGTGAAGAACTAAGAGCCCTTGATGAAAGTGAAAGAGGAGAGTGAAAAAAGCTGGCTTAAAATTCAACATTCAGAAAACTAAGATCATGGCATCTGGTCCCATCACTTCATGGCAAATATAAGGGGAAACAATAGAGACAGTGTTAGACTTTATTTTTGGGGGCTCCAAAATCACTACAGATGGTGACTGCAGCCATGAAATTAAGACACTTGCTTCTTGGAAGAGAAGTTATGACGAACCTAGACAGCATGTTAAAAAGCAGAGACATTACTTTGCCAATAGAGCCTGTCTAGTCAAAGCTATGGTTTTTCCAATGGTCATGTATGGATGTGAGAGTTAGACTATAAAGAAAGCTGAGCACCAAAGAATTGATGTTTTTGAACTGTGCTGTTGGAGAAGACTCTTGAGAGTCCCTTGGATTGCAGGGAGATCCAACCAGTCCATTCTAAAGGAAATCAGTCCTGAATATTTATTGGAAGGACTGATAGTAAAGCTGAAACTCCAATACTTTGGCCACCTGAGGCAAAGAACTGACTCATTTGAAAAGACCAAGATGGTGGGAAAGATTGAAGGCAGAAGGAGAAGGGGACAACAGAGGATGAGATGGTTGGATGGCATCACCGACTCAATGGATACGAGTTTGAGTAAACTCTGTGAGTTGGCGATGAACAGGGAGGCCTGGCGTGCTGCAGTCCATGGGGTCGCAAAGAGTTGGATATGACTAAGCAATTGAACTGAACTGAACTTATAAATACACACACAATGACCTTTTCAAGGACAGGTAATACCTTCTTTGATATCTCTTTATTTAATATTTATTTAAATATTTTGCAGCACGGCAGCTCTCTAGTTGTGCCTCACAGGCTCGGTAGTTGCGGCACATGGACTTAGCAGCTCCATGGCACATGGGATCTCAGTTTTCCAATCAGGGATTGAGCCTTCATTCCCTGCATTGCAAGGTGGATTCTTAACTATTGGACCATCAGGAAAGGCCCTCTTCTTTGTATTTATACTGCCAACATCTAACATGCTTTCTGCCTAATAAGAGGCCATTGATATGTATTTGTTAAATAAATGTTTTGTTGAATTTATTCAAATGGGGATTCCTAAATATACAACAATCAGATACTGACTCTTTAATGATTAGAGGTTCACACACTGAGAATAGCTAAAAAGGCTTTTTTGTTTTTTTTTAAGCCTTCCTTTCTAGTTATTTTAGCTCAGTTGAGTGCGTGCATGCATGTTCAATTGCTTCAGTCATGTCCAACTCTTTCCAACCCTATGGACTGTAGCCCACCAGGCTCCTCAGTCCAAGGGATTCTCCAGGCAAGAATACTGGAATGAGTTGCCATTTCCTTCTCCAGGGGATCTTCCTCACCCAGGGATCAAACCCACATCTCTTACATTTCCTTCATTGGTAGGCAGGTTCTTTACCACTAGCACCACCCAGGAAGTCCCTTTAAAAAAGCCCTGTGGTCTAATAATCATCTTCAGTTATCTCTAGCTTGTCAGCCCTGAATATCCCTGATGAGAATAGAACTATGACTTGATTCGAGAGTGTTTACAGTGTAAACATTATAAACTGTTTCATTAAACATTAAACTGTTTCATTTCTTCTAATTATTACCTCCAACTAGGCCATCTTAAATCTCTCATTTAAGAGAATCTTAGACAGATTCCATAATTTTCTGGTCACTTTTAATTTCTAAACACAGACTTGTTAGTTTAAAATGGGAGGGGAGTAGGTGAAGCATGGCATCTCTTCCACTTCTTCCCTCCTTTCTTGGGTCTATTTTCACTGAAATTAGGGGTGAGGCAGGGGGAGGGACAGGAGAACCAGGGTCATCTTACAAAACCATCCATACACCAAGGTGTAAGGCATTTCTAGAATCTCCCTGGCTTGGAATGGCTCTGTCCTTTGCTGGTGGAGTACTTAGTTCTTGAAAAGGTGTTCAGTTGTCCTAAGCCTAGTGTTTCTCCAGCCCTGCTGCAATATTTTTTCTGGATGGGGTCTCGGCCTCTAGATCCTATGGCTGTCTGAGGTACTTCAGGGATCCTGCTCCCCTCCCTCCCCCCCTCCCCACCCCCGACCAGTATATCCTTTCTCATGCAGCCTCACAACCCATGGGTTCTCTTCCCAAATATTCCTTACTTTGGTGCTTTTAAGCCTTACAGGTGCAGGCTACACTAGTGAGCCTTCTGCTTTCAGAATAGCTAAATAAGAAATAGGCACTTTCTTTCATGTTTAAAGCATGCTCTTTTGAATTCCTTGTCAAGCTTTCCTAATAATTCTCTCCTACCCCACTGTGTTCTAAAGGGAACTCTAAAGCAGGCCTGTAGGTTCTACAGATGAGCAAGGAATAAGAGGACAAGCTCTCCCTTTCGTTGGCATCTCTATTTGTGATTCTCTTGCACCATACTTCCGTTACTTTATCCTCTCAGCCAGATTTTAACTAGGGTCACAGGTCCTCAGCTGATCAGTTGTGACTGACACTACAAAACTGTGGTGCCCAATGCTGGTATATGGCTCCCTTCAGAATGATATGGATGTAACATGGATCACTGATCACTGACTACACACATTAAAACAAAGTTTGTCAGTGTTAGCAAACTACTAGCACCCCACTCCAGTACTCTTGCCTGGAAAATCCCATGGACAGAGGAGCCTGATGGGCTGCAGTCCATGGCGTCGCTAAGAGTCAGGCACGACTGAGCGACTTCCCTTTCACTTTTCACTTTCATGCATTGGAGAAGGAAATGGCAACTGACTCTAGTATTCTTGCCTGGAGAATCCCAGGAACAGAGGAGCCTGGTGGGCTGCCGTCTATGGGGTCACACAGAGTCGGACACGACTGAAGCGACTTAGCAACAGCAGCAGCAGCATGCTATCAGCAGGCTGGAGTTTGGGCAGATTTTTAAAGTTGTTTTTAAACTGATACATGCTCACTCTATTATGTTCCTTTCAACTTTATTTCTGTGTATTTACTAAGCAGGCTTCCCTGGTGGCTCACTGGTAAAGAACCTGCCTGCTAATGCAGGAAATGCAGGTTCGATCTCTCGCTTAGGAAGATTCCCTGGGGAAGGAAATGGCAACCCACTCCAGTATTCTTGCCTGGGATCCTATGGACAGAGGACTCTAGTGGGCTACAGTCCATGGGGTTGCAAAAGAGTCAGACACAACTTAGCAACTATACAAACAACAATTCACTAAGTGCACAGTTTTAGAATTCAGAGACACTGTCAGTCCTCAGTAAATTAGGATAGCCGTCTATGATCTTTTGAATGAAACCTACTTTTCTCTATGACAAGACCCAAAGTGCCACCAATTCAATTACCTTTACTTGTTCCCTTTGAAGATATTCAGACAGTGCTTTTTAAGAGTTCTGTTTCTGAGAAAAATAAAATGAAACACATAAATTGAGCATGTTGCACTCAAAGGACATTAGTCAATATAAAAATAATAAATTAGTACTCAATTTAAAAAGGAGGTAGAAAAAAGGATTGCATTTTGCTCTGAGGAAAGCATGTACATTTGTCCTGGTTTGAACCCTCAGGCTATTTATAGATCCTGTTCAGGAAGGGTGTTGTGAATCATGTTTTATGGATTGAATTACACCCTTCATAAGAAATATGCTGAAGTCATAAGCCCCCAAATCTCAGAATTTGACCTTATTTGGGGAAATAGGGTCTTTATAGAAGTCATCAAGTTAAAATGAGGTCATTTGGGTGATCCAATATGACTAGTGTCCTTATGAGAAATGTGGACACAGATACAAAATAGTGAGGATGTCATGTGAAGACGAAGGCAGAGATTGGAGTAGTATATTTGCAAACCAAGGAACACCAAAAACTGCCAGGAACCCATCGTAAGCTAGGGGAGAGGCGTGGAACAGATTCTTCCTCAGAACCCTCAGAAGGAACCAACTCTGTTGACACCTTAATCTGAGACCAAATGCCCCCAAGATCAAAACCCCCAAACTTTGTTTCCTCTGCAGTTTATGGTTAACCCCTCTATGCAAAATTGCATTCCCTTTCTTGTCCTGATCCTGTTCCCATCAAGATTGAGGAGCATCAAGTAAAAGGGGGATTGAAACTGCATACAAGCTCCTATATCCGTGTCCTTTGAAGTGAAAGGCTTTGCTTTAGTGTTCCAGGCCTCCCCTGATTCTGCAAATGTTGGCTCAAGAGTTAATGAGCAGAAAAATCTGAAGATGTAAAAATGAGGAATAGCTGTTGGGCTAGGAAATTGGTAACAATTTAGACTATAAACCAGCCACAGCAGCAGAGTCACTCAACTCCCAGTTCCCTGAAAGATATAGATAGATAAAGTACAGACATACATTGCTAAGTTGTTTTCACAGGAAGCAGACTTCCATCAGATGAAAACTGCTGACTTCAACCATGTAGACCCCAGATTGGTTGAAACCAAAATGTTAACAATGCTCAAAATTTCTTTGATGTCAACCAGTCTGAGAATTGTGCACAAGCCCTTCATGGCCTTTGCAGCCCCTTCCCTCACACTTGTCTTCAAAACCTTTGTCTTCCAACCTGAAACTTGGAGGTGGTCTTAGGACATTAGTCTACCAACCTTCTAGATTTCTGGTCTTCTGAATAAAATTACTTCACCTTTTCCACCAACACTTGTCTCTTGAATGCCAGACTTTCAGTTGGGAAGCAGCCAAGCCTGGGTTCAGTGATGGCCTTGTTTGCTTACAAATCTTGGACTTGTAGTCTTCAGAACTATGAGACGATGAATTTCTGGCTGCTAAAGATACCAAGTTTGAGGTACTTGTTATAGCAGCCCTAGCAAATTATTTAATAACACAAAATGCCTTTTTTATAATCTTTTAATTTCTAAATTCATATACAAAAGAACTCATCTCATATTTGGGAGCAACTCCTATAAGAGGTAACACTAAAATGGAGGAAAGAGCTATGGGATTTTGATATGATTAGGGTACTGAAAGTGTGGTTTTCCCACTCTCTAGCCCATGCTCTTTCTCCCTACCGCATCTCCTTTCTGAGTCAAAGAGTTGTCATCATTTATATAAAAATTGACTCTGCTGCTAAGTCACTTCAGTTGTGTCTGACTCTGTGCGACCCCATAGACGGCAACCCACCAGGCTCCCCCGTCCCTGGGATTCTCCAGGCAAGAACACTGGAGTGGGTTGCCATTTCCTTCTCCAACGTATGAAAGTGAAAAGTGAAAGGGAAGTCGCTCAGTCATGTCTGACTCTTAGCAACCCCGTGGACTGCAGCCTACCAGGCTCCTCCGTCCATGAGAGTTTCCAGGCAAGAGTACTGGAGTTGGGTGGCATCACCTCCTTTATTTTCCCTGAAATAAAATATTTTTTCCAATCTAAGTCTAGCATTTTACATTGGCAAAGTGGTAATAGTTGGAGAACTTAATAAAGACTTCTTAGTTTTTATTTATGAAATGGAAATTAGAAATTTTTCTTTTTTTTTTAAGCAGGAAAAATCTATTAAACTATCTAGAATAAGTTCCTGTTTTGAGTAGGAAACTGAAATAATAGCGACAATGCCCTTGCTTTCTGGAACAGAGTTCTTAAAACCTTTATAATTTAACAGTTTCCTAAGTGATAAAAGCACTAGGAGCATCTTTTGTTCTCATGATTGGTCTTTGACCCTAGTTTCTGACACAGAGCTCCTAAATTCCTTAGAATTTCCTGGGTTATAGGAGTGTGTCTTTTGTTCTAATGAGGCAGTCTTGGTGGGCTCCTGAATAGCGTCCAAGAGGGCTGGTCCCCAGGAAGAGCAAGCCATGACTAGAAGATTGGGACTTTTAGTTCTAATACCCATTCTCTGGCAAGGGAAGAAAGGCTAGAGACTGAGTTAATGATTAATCATGCCTACATGATGAAGCCGTGATAAAAATCCCAACAGTATGGTGTTCAGAGAGCTTCTGGGTTGGTGAGGACATCTAGGAGGGTGAAAAAGTGAAAGTGAAGTCGCTCAGTCATGTCCGACTCTTTGCAATCCCATGGACTCTTTGGAGTGTACCAGGCTCCTCCATCCATGGGATTTTCCAGGCAAGAGTACTGGAGAGGGTTGCCATTTCCTGTTCCAGGGCATCTTCCCGACCCAGGGATTGAACCTGGATCTCCGGCATTGTAGGCAGATGCTTTACCATCTGAGCCACAAGGAAAGTCCCATCTAGGAGGGTAGGACATCTCTGCTCCACAAGGACAGAAACTCCTATGCTCAGGACCCTTCTGGATCTCATCTTATGTATCTCTTCAGCTGACAGTTCGTTCATATCCTTTATTATATCCTTTACTGGTAAACACAAGTAAGAATTTCCCTGAGTTCGGTGTGCCATTCTAGAAAATTATCAGACCCAAGGAGGGGTCACAGAAACCCTGGTTTGTAGGTGATTGGTCAGAAGTACAGGTAACAACCTAGACTTTGTGATTGACATCTGAAATGGGGGCAGTCTTGTGGACTCAATTTCTTAACTTGTGGGATCTGATGGAAACTCCAGGTGGACAGTATCAGAAATGAACAGAACTGTGGGACACCCAGCTGGTTGTTGAATAATTGCTTGCCAGAAACTGCACTCCCCCTCTGAGTACCCTCTTTCCCCCATATCCGGTGTCAGAAGTATTGTGAAAGCAAATTAAGGAGAATTTCCCTAGACAGAAACCAACAACCAAATGTTTTCTAGACCATTTGGTTACTTGCTGGTAAGAAAAGGAGCAGCAGGAACCAGGCGATTAAGAAAGTACTATATTTCTGCTCCTTAATGACAAGTAGGATGACCTTGGCTTCAACAGCAATAAGAAAAAAAGACGAAAAAAAAAAAAAAAAGTAACACACAATTGGTTGCAGTCAGAGTAATGTCAAATAAATTGAGAAACTATTCTACTCATCAAAGTGTAAAGGAATTTCAAAGGAAGGAAAGGAAGTTAACTAGTATTTATTGACCATACTCATTGGACCACTACCTTATAGTCACCATCTCACTTAATCCTCATCTCAGCAGACTTATTAACCATATTTTCTAGAACAGCTGAGGTTTGTAGATGTTAAGAAACTTTCCCACCAAAAATGATGACTAGCAACTGGCACAACTGGGTCCTGAATCTAGATCTATAATTAGTCTGTTAGGTTAGCAATTGTTCTCTACTCTAACGAACTGCATCAAAATGACTTGGGGAAACGACTTTAAAATGCTAAAATTCTTAAACCCAGAGATCCTGACTGAGGGTGGGGGTCCAAAAATTTGAATTTCAAACAAGTTCACCATCACAAATGATTTTGACTACTGAACTACATTAAAAAAAAAAAATTCTCTGTGAGAGTGATTCTTAACCTTTAGTTCAGATCACTTTACCAGAGAATATGGTCTGCCAGACAACAACTGAATAAAAAGAATCTCTCATTTCAGTGTTTACCAGCATGTACTCAATGTATTTAATATTTAATGCATTTTAAATTGAATTGGTACTCAACTGAAACTTGAATAAATGAGCCATGCAACATGAATTGAAGTAACTAAATCATTAAATTCTTATGTGATGGCAGTGAGGCTCTGACTTTTGCATTATCTGAAGCAGTACAAGCAAAAGTGAGGTACTGACACAGGACTGACAATTATGTACTTTGATGAACAGGAACATTTAGAAAACAGCCATCTATTATTATAGTCACCTTAGGAAAAGATGATGATTCAATGCAAAAAGTATAGAAAAGATATGATGTAATATTAAGCTGATTTTTAAACCAAATAAATCTAGCTTTATGAGAAACTCACATTGTCTTATTTTTCTCATTTAAATTGATAAAACTTTATCAGGGATCTAAATAGGTCCATCAGTTCAGTGCAGTCACTCAGTCGTGTCCGACTCTTTGCGACCCCATGAATCGCAGAACACCAGGCCTCCCTGCCCATCACCATCTCCTGGAGTTCACTCAGACTTGCATCCATCCAGTCAGTGATGCCATCCAGCCATCTCATCATCTGTCATCCCCTTCTCCTCCTGCCCCCAATCCCTCTCAGCATCAGAGTCTTTTCCAATGAGTCAATTCTTCCCATGAGGTGGTCAAAGTACTGGAGTTTCAGCTTTAGCATCATTCCCTCCAAGGAAATCCCAGGGCTGATCTCCTTCAGAATGGACTGGCTGGATCTCCTTGCAGTCCAAGGGACTCTCAAGAGTCTTCTCCAACACCACAGTTCAAAAGCATCAATTCTTTGGTGCTCAACTTTCTTCACAGTCCAACTCTCACATCCATACATGACCACAGGAAAAACCATAGCCTTGACTAGACGGACCTTAGCTGGCAAAGTAATGTCTCTGCTTTTGAATATGCTATCTAGGTTGGTCATAACTTTTCTTCCAAGGAGTAAGCGTCTTTTAATTTCATGGCTGCAATCACCATCTGCGGTGATTTTGGAGCACCCAAAAAAGAAGTCTGACACTGTTTCCACTGTTTCCCGTTTCCCCATCTATTTCCCATGAAGTGATGGGACCTGAAGCCATGATCTTCGTTTTCTGAATGTTGAGCTTTAAATCAACTTTTTCACTCTCCACTGTCACTTTCATCAAGAGACATTTTAGTTCCTCTTTACTTTCTGCCATAAGGGTGGTGTCATCTGCATATCTGAGGTGATTGA
Organism: Capra hircus; assembly: GCF_001704415.2. Taxonomy (NCBI): domain Eukaryota; kingdom Metazoa; phylum Chordata; class Mammalia; order Artiodactyla; family Bovidae; genus Capra; species Capra hircus. Next base: position 114,153,097 of record NC_030810.1, read on the forward strand.
TATTTCTCCCAGCAATCTTGATTCCAGCTTGTGTTTCTTCCAGTCCAGTGTTTCTCATGATGTACTCTGTATATAAGTTAAATAAGCAGGGTGACAATATACAGCCTTGACGTATTCCTTTTCCTATTTGGAACCAGTCTGTTGTTCCATGTCCAGTTCTAACTGTTGCTTCCTGACCTGCATACAGATTTCTCAAGGGGCAGGTCAGGTGTTCTGGTATTCCCATCTCTCTCAGAATTTCCCACAGTTTATTGTGATTCACACATTCAAAGGCTGCGGCAGTCAAGAAAGCAGAAATAGATGTTTTTCTGGAACTCTCTTGCTTTTTCCATGATCCAGCAGATGTTGGTAATTTGATCTCTGGTTCCTCTGCCTTTTCTAAAACCAGCTTGAACATCCGGAAGTTCACAGTTCACGTATTGCTGAAGCCTGGCTTGGAGAATTTTGAGCATCACTTTACTAGCATGTGAGATGAGTGCAATTGTGCAGTGTCAGACTATATTTATAGACCAACTAAAGTTCACTATCATAGGATGTATAAAGAAGAAATTTTAGGACTTGGGAGTAATTTTAGGACTTTAAGAGCATTTACAATTTAATTAAGATAATCAAATTTACGTGTATGGAATGATCCAAGAACTTAAAACATGGTATGTTACTATGTGATACATACTAGGAGAACAAATAAAAGAGAGATCTGTGTGGACTAGAGCAGGAAGTGAGGAATGGGTGAAAGAAGTGATAGCTGAATTCAATTTGGCTCGACAGGAAATAGAGGAAAAGAGAACCCTAAATGGAAAAGGAACAAAATACACCAGGGTGGAAATAAGCTACTGAGGGCTGACGTTGATGGGAGCTGGGATTATGGTGAGGAGACCAGTCTGATGATAACAGAGGGTATGTTTTAAAAGACAGTGAAAGACAGAAAAGACTCACAGACATACAGAACAGACTTGTGGTTGCCAAGGGTGAGGCCGGGTCCGAGAAGTGGGGGAGTGATGGAATGGAAGTTTGGAGTCAGTAGATGCAAACTATTACATATGAATGCATGGACAACAAGGTCCTACCGCAGAGCATAGAGAGCAACGTCTTGGGATAACCCATAAAGGAAAAGAATATAAAAAGGAAAGTGTATATATGAATATACACACACACACACATATGTATAACTGAGTCTGAGTCATTTTTCTGTACAGCAGAAATTAACACATTATAAATTAACTACACTTAAATAAAATACATGTAGTGGAAGATTAAGTTAAATAAAAAAAGTGAACTGCATGATGTGAGAAACACACTAGTACTGAAATAGTGAGTCTAAACATGAGCAGATAAAAGGACACTGTAGTTTCTTACTCTGCTATTGTGATATAATAGAAAATTTGACTTTAGGCCCTGGCTCCTGGCCAGCACTGCTAAAACTTGTAATTTGCTAACTGATAAAGGTGCTAGGAATATCTTTTGTTCTAATAATTGGTCTTTGACCCTAATTCCTAACACAGAGCACCTAAACACCTTGGGTAATACGAGCATCTTTTGCTCTGAGGCAATTTATGGTGAGCTCCTGGATAACATCGGGATGAAGGCTGATCACCAGAAAGACCAAGCCATGATTAGAAGCTTGGAAATTTAGCTGCAATCCCCATTCTTTGGAGAGGGGCCAGAGGCGAGAGGTTAGAGACTGAGTTAGTAATCAATCATGTCTGCAGGATGAAAGTGTGGGGTTCAGAAAGCTTCTGGGTTGAACACATCCATGTGCCAGGGAGCACCCCAACTCAATGGAGACAGAAACTCTCGTGCTTGGGGCCCTTTAAGACCTTGCCGTATGTAGCTCACATCTAGCTACTCCTTTATATCCTTTATCATGTAACAAACCAGTAGACTTGTTTCCCCGAGTTCTGAGTCATTCTAGCAAATTATTGAAACCTGAGGAAGGAATTGTGGTAACTCCAATTTATAGTCCATCAGTCAGAAGTACAGATAACAATGTGGGACTTGCAACTGGCTGCTGAAGGGGCAGTAGTCTTGTGAGAGAGAGCTCCCTGTTAGCTTGTGGGCTTTGGCACTAATGCCAAGTAGATAGTGTCAAAAACAACACTGGTTTTTGTGTGTGAGTATTATAAAGGCTGGAAGGTATCTGGGCATACAGTCCTTCCTGGGAGGACCCAGGGACACAACCTGAGGAACACAAGGGGTCTGTTACAAAATTAACACTGCCCCTACCAGTTATAATCGGAGAAGGCAATGGCACCCCATTCCAGTACTCCTGCCTGGAAAATCCCATGGACGGAGGAGCCTGGAAGGCTGCAGTCCATGGGGTCACTGAGGGTCGGACACGACTGAGTGACTTCACTTTCACTTTTCACTTTCATGCATTGGACCAGTTACAATGGTTTGAGATTTGGCAGTACAGTAGAGTAGCTAAAGACAGCTTCCACTGTTTGACTGACTACATGGGTTCAAAGTTTGGCTCTTTTTCTAGATGTATGACTATAAACAAATTGTTTTTCTTAAGTGACTGAAGTTTTTGGTTTTACATCTGAAAAATGGGAATGGAAAGTACTTCATGCAGTTTTGAGAATTAATGAGAAAATGCATGGACCTAGCACCTAGAATATATTCTATGAATGTGAACTAGTATTATTTAAATGCTGTATGCAAAAGGTATATAAATGGAAATTGTCTTCATGGGTTACCCTAGGGACAACATTCAGACGTCAATTTATCTGTTGCCTGCTTAACAGTCAGTGAAAACTGAAGGGTAACTTTTTCAAATACTAATGACGAAATTAGATACTCTTACCTGGTACTTAGGAGAAGGCAATAGTAACCCACTCCAATACTCTTGCCTGGAAAATCCCATGGACAGAGGAGCCTGGTAGGCTGCAGTCCATGGGGTTGCACAGAGTCGGACATGACTAAAGCGACTTAGCAGCAGCACCTGGTACTTATGTAGAAATGTTTTGATAAAACACACAGATACAGCCTTCTTTTTGAGAGAAATAAGATTAGGGGCTATGGAAAGAAGATGTTGAGAACTTAGAAGTGATTTCCTTCTAAAAGTTCATTAAATAAAGTCCATACTAGAAGATTTACTCTAGATAACAGAAGTCACTAGCATAAAAGAATCTATTGGAATGACAACGTGACACTAAAACTCTGACAAAAAAAGCTAGTTATCTCCAGAGTTTTCTGATACGGTCATTACTGGTCCTATTTTTTAACTTCCTTTTACAAAATTTGTTATAAATGATTAATTTTAACATAAGTGTTCACATTTCCTAGCCCTCCTCCCCAAGAATCTCTTAAACTTCCCCGAAATAACTGTTAGCACTATAGGATATTACAATACCAAAATCAGAAATACCCAGAGTATAAAAATCGTATTTTAAAAAGTCACATTAGACAAATATTTTTATCAATATTCAATTTGCATGGGCTCCTGATTTCTTAGGCTCTCTGCTGCTGCTACTAAGTTGTTTCAGTCGAGTCTGACTCTTTGAGACCCTATGGACCATAGCCCACCAGGATTCTCTGTCCATGGGATTCTCCAGGCAAGAATACTGGCGTGGGTTGCCATGCCCTCCTCCAGGGGATCTTCCCAACCCAGGGATTGAACCAGCAACTCTTTTGTCGCCTGCATTGGCAAGCCAGTTCTTTACCACCAGCGCCACCTGGGAAGCCCAAGGTTCTCTATGCTATGTTACAATAATACAGGTTGATGTGAAAGTTGAGGATAGGATACTAGGAGGTTAAAGTAGAATATACCAAAAGTTTGCTTCCTTACATCCGGTTTAGAGTTCATCACAAATTAACAAAGGTCAAATATTTTATTGTTTCAGACTAAAAATTTCATTTGAATCCAAAGCAAAGATACTGTTTAAAGTAACTCAAATGTATAGCCCAGTTCCCAAATCTATTAATAAAGATGGACATAGATGAGGAATGAAGTAGATTAAGAGATTTGGAATGACTAAAAGGCAATAGACACCTACTTTGAATTCAATGCTGTTTGTCTTAAGCCTGAACTCTAAATATGTATCTTAAAGCCAACAAATTCAGAACCTCACTTTTCCACCTAGAATACTGTGTTCAATGTTCATCACTCTGTTTACTTATGTAAAAGAAAATGAAAACTTCTAAATTGTGTAAGGTCAACACTAATGCAACAGCGCCACCCAGTGAACATGCTGTGGAAACAAAAACGCTACTAGAATTTACCTCTGAATATTAGTGCATCGGTAGTGGAATCCACTCCAGTGTTCTTGCCTGGAAAATCCCACGGATGGAGGAGCCTGGTAGGCTGCAGTCTATGCTAAGGGTCGGACACGACTGAGCGACTTCCCTTTCACTTTTCACTTTCATGCATTGGAGAAGGAAATGGCAACCCACTCCAGTGTTCTTGCCTGGAGAATCCCAGGGACGCCGGAGCCTGGTGGGCTGCCATCTATGGGCTTGCACAGAGTCGGACACGACTGAAGTGATTTAGCAGTACACCTAGAACCCCAACCTTTTAAATAAAATTATACACTAAACTGCCAATTCACAATATGTAAAAGGATTATTACATATTCATTCATAATTAACTACAGTTAAGATGTAAAAGGAACATTCCAACACTTGTAAAGAAAGGGTTTTGCCTGTTGGATACTACTTGTAATGTTAGCAAACAATAAATGTTAGCTGACAGGTCAAAGACGCACACTGTTTTCTCTCATATTGTTAGGCAGATATAAAAGTACCATACTCCTTTGGCTTGATAAGTTTTAACTATACCTCACAATACATAGTTTCAAAGATTTCCTGATGCCCTTAATATGAAGTATGTGCTGATAATTTCACTTTTTTTAAGACATAAATAAATATTATTTATGTAAATGAACTGAACAACAGCAACAATGATATGATCATCAAATTTGTAAACAAGTTGATAATGTGATGTGGTCAAAAAATGCTATTAACAGTATGACTTCATATAGCATTAATATTCTACTCTGATCAGATCATAGGTGGAGTATTGTTTTCAGCTTAAAGTTCATACAAATTGAGCACTTCTCATCATTTTTATTTTTCATAGGAAATATAAGCAAATGAGGGAAAAGGCATGAAGAACCAAAATATATGCAATAAAATCTTTTGAGCCCGTCTCCCTCCTCAGAGACTACTACTATTAATTTCTCCTGTTAGATGTACCATGTTTAAAATGGAGTAGTTCAGTTCAACAATGACTGGGTGCCCTGTTTGTGCCAGACATGGTGTAAGGTGCTAGGGAATCAAATCATTTAGAATCAGCCCTTGTAGCCCAGCCAGGTGCTTTGTGATAACCTGAAGGGGCAGGATGGGGGTGGTGGTGGAGTGGGGTGGAGGGAGGCCCAAGGAAGTGATATATATATAATTACGGCTGATTCAAGTTGTTGTACAGTAGAAACTAACACAACATTGTAAAGCAATCTTCCTCCAACTGAAAAATAAGTAAAAAAAAAAAAGAATCAGTCCTGTGTAGTAATGGAGACAGACACAAAACAGATCATTTCAACAAAATATAAACCTTTATTTTTTTAAAGTATACAAAGAACATTTCTGAGATTTCTCCCAGTTGCATTGTATCTGCCATTTTCATGTGTATCTCCCACAGGCATCTTGAGCTAGACACATCCAAAACTCAATCATCAGCCACCTCCCCCAGTGAGTTCACCTCTACATTTCCTAAATCAGAAAACGGCATTCCATTTATCCAGGCTCAAGCCAGAAAACTCTCACTTAGCAGATACTTATCAAGCATCTACAGTGTCTAAGAACTTCCAGGCTGTGAACATACGATAGCAAACAGGGTCTTCACTAAAACTTGTTTATGGAACTCTACCCTTTATTTCTCTCACCTCTGCCCTTCCAATTCAGTTGTCAAATCTTGCCAGTTCTACTTCCTGAATTCCTCTGGGATTTATATTTCCGTCCACACTGGCAAGCCCTAGCACAGGCTGCCATCTTCTTTTCCTTGGATTACTACAATGATGGCCTAGCTGGTTTTCCTTCCATTAGTCTTGCCACTCCTCAATTCCATTTTCTCGCAGTAGCCAGAGTCATCACCTAAAATACAAACCTAATCATGCTGAAACCCTTCAAACTTACTACTATCTTTAGGAAGAAGGTCAAATGCCTTAATATTATCAGCAATACTCTTCATGATCTGGGCCTGTTTACTTCCCCAGCCCTGCATCTAGAATCTCTGTTCCTGGACTATGCTCTCCTCTCACATCTGGGCCTTTACGGTTATCTCTATCTTGCCCTCCAGCCTTTAACCTGGCTAACTCCTATCTATTCACAAGCATGGGACCATTCAGACTGAACCACATTTTTTTAATTCGTGTTTCCCTTCCCTATGAGAATATAAACTCTGTCACATCAATTATTAGATTGATTTCTACATTTACTTGTTCATTATTATATTTCCATATATAGCTCAGTGTCTGGCACAAAATAAGAGGCTAAGTATTTTCTGGATAAATCAATCAACACTCAGAAAGTCACAAGGAAAGTCAACTAGCTCAGTCTGTGGATTAGGGAAAGGCTTTTTAGAAGACATCTGAAAAATAAGTAAAGAAAGCAAGAGTTAGACAAAGAAAATCAAGACAGTCCAGAGAGTGTCAATGAGAATATGAAAGTTCTGTAAGTGTAAAACAGCATCATGAATGGGAAGTGGGTATGATGGGAGATGATAGCGGAAATATAAACAGTGGTGAGATTATGGAGGTCCTAGGATACAGGCTATGGAGGTAGGCTTTATCTTGTAGGTGATGGTGGTGGTGGCAGGGGGCGGGGGAGGGTTGTAGACATTTAAACAGACCAGTAAAATGGTCAGATTTACATTTAAGACTGATCATTCCAGCTGCTACTGAAAAGACAAATTGGGGGATATAGGTGAGGGTTGTAAGGCTGGAGGCAACAGTGAGATAGATTGGTAGTTGAAATAAAAGGAAGGGGTAAAGTAGAATCTGAATGCCTCATGAGACCTCCCAAATAGATCTATCTAGTAGGCAAATAAAAGTCTGAGTCTCAAGGAAGAAGTCAGATATAGCAGTACTTTTAGGATCCTTAAACAAATAGCTTATGTATGGTACTCTGAAGGGGAATATTCATGCAGAAAAAGAGAAAAAGAAAAACAAGGTTTAAACTTATACTATTTAAAGGACACGCAAAGAAAGAGCCCCTAAGAAGCATGAGATAAGTAGAACAAACAGGAGAAGAGCAAAGGGATTTAGGTTTCAAGAAGGGTCTGATCAAAGGTGTCAGAGGTAACAGAGGGTCTAGAAAGCAGCACTGATCAACAGCACGGGTAGAGTGGGGGCTATTCATTTTCCAAGATCAATAAGAGAGGCAGATAAATGTGGGGTGGACAGGAAGTTAAGATACGTTACTTGTATTTTCTCAATTAACTAGGTACAAGGTTGCTGGAAATGTTTGTGGCCCCTAGGAAATCTCCATCCTCAAATCAGTGGGTCTTTGATGGCAAGGAGGGCATAAGACCCAGTCTTAGTAATTCACCTATTCCTACCACACTAGACCAAGTGAATCAATTTTTCATCCTTACTAACCCACTAAAAAAAAGTAGAAGCAATCTGGAAATCTTGTCACTTAAAAAGAGATTAAAAAAGTTTAACCAAAAGCACTAGCTACCACAGGAACACCGCCTGAGTTAAAGACGAAGTCCTAGTTGCAGGCTGTGACGGCCTCACTGAGCATCCCGTCTTGTCAGCCAAAGGTCTCTCAGTCTTTACAGGTCTGTCATCTGGGATCTCAAGCGCAATCTAGAACAGAAAAAGAACACGAACTAAAAAAGGGACTGGCATAAAAATTGCAGGCACATGTGAATGTGTGTTAAGTGCTTGAAAAATACCGTTTAGACAACTCTAGTCAATAAAAGAAGTTGGAAGCTGAGGGAGGAGGAGGTAGTTATCACTGAAAGTTATAAGACTGGGAGCTGACAAATGATAAAGGAGTGTCAAGAACTGGAGTAAGCTGAAGCTGCAGACCAAGAATCTGCTGTATGTCATTTTGTGTTATTTCCTCCAAGGTGCTCAGCTGGAGATTTATGGGACAGATTCAGGATTAAGGTCTTGACAGGCACTGGGGTCTGAGGCAAGGAAACACAGGGCATCTGGATATTGATAAATCATGCGGTCTAGGCTGGGAAGGAAGGTAATGGCAGGAGGGCTGAGAGGGAAAATGAAATATAAGAGCAGATATGGACCATGTGAGGGTATATAGGTGCAGGGGAAAAAGATGTTGCAGCCACAAAGAGTAATGGAATCTAATTTTCTTTTGTAGTTAATGTCTTTATGAATGATGACAAAACTCTAGACAGTCTAGGTTGGGATTTCTGTATTTCTGATGTTCTGCCTTCTACTCCACAATGACCAGTAACAGACAACTAAATGTTGAAAAGTCAGATCTACCCTTATAATCAAGACAACCTGAATAAATACCTATTAGTTTTTTCTTAACTTTAATTCTAATAAACTACCAACCTGCCATATCTACAGTAAAATTATCCTCCAAATACACAATTATTGGCCTATAAATACCATCATTCGGCTCTTCTTTTACCTCATTTTTCTCTCTCCATATGGTTTGCAGGATATTTTACTAAGACAGTGTATAAATAATAATAGACAAAATAACTAGTAATATTAATACTTATTCTGCCAAATACTTTACATGAATAAATCTATCTAACCTTCATGACACCCTATAAATCAGATATTATAGCTATTTTAAAGATGCAGAAACCAGTTTAGTTAGGTTAAGCAAGCTGCGTGAGTCCACATAGATGGTAAGCAGTGTAATGAGGGATTTAAAGCCAGCTTCTTCTGACTCAAGATCTGAGCTCTCAGCCTTTACTGCTAACTATATTCCTTTTCTCTGTTTCTAAGAAGATATGGCCTAGTGGAGTTACATGCATTCACAAGTAATCAGCTTGATTTGGCAAGTGCCAACGAGAAAGGTCTCTTTTTCCCAGACTCAATGTTTTTAAAAAATCTATTTCCTAACTAATTTTTGAGTTTTATTAGATTCAGACTTTTGAGAATTACATCAGTAAATGGACATAAAGGGGAAAAGAAAGCCCTAAACTACTGAATATGAAATGCACTTTTACTTCAAATCAGCATAAATTTCTATATTAATAGGTAGAGCCTTTACTCCCCCATACAACAAAGTATAAGAATTTGTGTCTATTGTCAATACAATCTTTCCAGCATTATTTTTCACTTGATGCAGTGCAGATTTCCCAACCAGTACATCACCCTCACTAGTTAATACTGTACCCTGCAGTCAGATGCAAGTTCTATTATATCTTCCAGTGTCCCAATAAATAATAAAACTAAATGGTTGTCCCCCATTCTCCCCGACAACTAGGCCATCCTATCGTCCCATCTTCTGCTGCATGGCCTTGATTTGTGACTAGGTATGAGGCGCCTGCCCCTCGTTCAGGCATCAACTATAGAATCCAACTCACTGAGGGACATGTGTGTTCAGGGAACAGTTCAGTGTTGGAAGACACTGGCAGTGCCTGGCTCTTGTGGCAGCATGAAAGAAGGGAGGCAGAATAAAAGACCAGGATTCTATCCTACATGGGAGTAGGAACTAGCAACCCACTCCATTATTCTTGCTTGCAAAATGCCATGGACAGAGGATCCTGGTGGGCTACAGTCCATAGGGTCACAAAGAGTTGGATGCAACTGAAGTGACTTAGCATGCACGCACAAACTTCTGCACATAGCTTTCGGTGGCATAATTTCCCCGAATTACCCCCTAAGTTGATGATGGTATCTATTAGCCCCTTTTCCCTTTTTAATGAATCCTAAAAGAGATATTGTGGATCACAAAATAATTTGGAAAATTCTTTAAGAGACGGAAATACCAGACCACCTTATCTGCCTCCTGAGAAATCTGTTTGCAAGTCAGGAAGCAACAGTTAGAACAGGACACGGAACAGACTGGTTCCAAATTGGGAAAGGAATATGTTAAGGCTGTATATTGTCACCCTGCTTATTTAACTTATATGCACAGTACATCATGTGAGATGCAGAGCTGGATGAAGCACAAGCTGGAATCAAGACTGCCGGTAGAAATATCATTAATCTCAGATATGCAGAGGACACCACCCTTATGGCAGAAAGTGAAGAACTAAAGAGCCTCCTGATGAAAGTGAAAGAGGAGAGAGTGAAAAGCTGGCTTAAAACTCACATTCAAAAAACTAAGATCATGGCATCCAGCCCCATCACTTCATGGCAAATAGATGGGGTAACAACAGAAACAGCGACAGACTTTACTTTTGGAGGCTCCAAAATCACTGGAGATGGTGACTGCAGCCATGAAATTAAAAGACACTTGCTCCTTGGAAGAAAAGCTATTACCAACCTAGACAACATATTAAAAAGCAGAGACATTACTTTTCTGACAAAGGTCTGTCTAATCAAAGCTAAGGTTTTTCCAGTAGTCATGTATGGATATGAGCGTTGGACTATAAAGAAAGCTGAGCGCCGAAGAATTGAAGCTTTCGAACTGTGAGGGTGAGAGTCCCTTGGACTGCAAGGAGATCCAACCAGTCAATCCTAAATGCTATCAGTCCTGGGTGTTCATTGGAAGGACTGATGCTGAAGCTGAAACTCCAATACTTTGGCCACCTGAGGCGAAGAACTGACTCGTTGGAAAAGACCCTGATGCTGGGAAAGATTGAAGGCAGAAGAGGACGACAGCGGGTGGGATGGTTGGATGGCATCACCGACTCAATGGACATGAGTTTCAGCAAGCTCGGGGAGTTAGTGATGGACAGGGAAGCCTGGCGTGCTGCAGTCCATGGGGTCGCAAAGAGTCAGACATGACTGAGCGACTGAACTGAATTGAAAAGAGATAATACCTGCAAGCATCCAACACAGAACCCGGGGGCTCTGCTCAAAAAACATCAACATTATTATCACTCTGAGTCTCTATGACTTACCTTGCCCCATTGACAGCCCCAAGTCCTCCTTTCCTTCTTACCCTGAGCTTAGCTTAAGTCTCCAGAAACCCTCTATTCATTTTCGCTCTCCATCTCCAAAGCCAAACACGTCCATGGACCTCGGGAATTCCGCGGCAACGCCGGACTACTTCCCCAAACCGTGGCTCTGTCACTTCCTGCAGAAGTTCCGACTGGACGTCAACTCCGCGAAAAATAGTTCCGCCTAGAGCCCAGCGTTCTCTCTCGGAACTCCAGCGCCAACCGCTCTAAGCATATTGAGCCCAGCCGGTACCCGGCGCGGCCGGAGCGCAGGAAGTGGGCGGGGCGGAACGGGGAGGGACTTCCAGGAGGAGGCGGCTGGTTTGAAAATTGACAACGGTCGATGTTTGCTGACTTTTGACTTTGCGTGTAGCTGCTCCACGGACTCGCCGCTGTCCTGTGGGCGGCTGCTGCGGTAGGTGAGAGCAAAGAGACGCGCGTGGACGGAGTCCGGGAGACAGTGTGTGCTTTCTCGCTCTGGAGCCACGGGCCTGACCGTGTTTTCGTTACACGCGTCGCTGGGGAGGAGGCTGCAGAAGCGCGCCTTTGGGTGCTGCGGGTGAGCGCATAGGTCGTTTTCGTTAGATTTTAGTCCCCAAAACAATCTGAACTCATTTCCTACGAAACGAATGTCTGCCGTCTGGTACAGCAAAGATTACTCGAGAAGAAACTTGCAGTCCAGCTGGTCAGTTGAAGGTTGTATTTCTATATTTTTAACCGATTTATTTAGAAGCTAATGGGGTTCCAGATGGTGTCATAAATTTCCGTTACTCACACATCGCTTAACCAAAGTCAAAACCAAAAATCGAAAGGCTAAAATATCATGTTGTTGTTCAGTCGCCAGGTCGTGTTCTTTGTGATCCACTGGACCGCAGCTCGTCATGCTGCGGTGTGATATTAGAAATATCATGCTTAATCCAAAAGTCAGAGGAAGAGGGCGGTGTATATATAGCGCTTTGCGTGCATGGCGCGATCGTTTTTCCCTGAATAACTTCGGGAAACTTTTAATTTTTTTTAGGTTGGGACTCTTTTCTCTTTGTTTAGCATCGGCTCCCTGGCCTTTTGATTTCCACGTTGTAGTTTGTTTTAGAAAAATGAACCTACTGTGCGCTGGTTTGTGGTGTTGCAGATAGTGGGACACCGAGAGGTGATTAGCAGTAAATGGCCTGCTACTTTACATATTAGGTCATTTATATACTTTATTTCACCAGAGAGCTCAAACTGGATTGGAAGGCCTCTTCACCTGTCTTTTTCTCTCCCTCTCCTCCCTATTCCGTTCTCCCTCCCTCTCCACATACTCGTGAATAAATTGGAACTGAAATTGCACTATCAAAGAAAATAGAAGTTATATAGGAGAGGTGGTTTCAAAGGGAAACATTGGACGTTTGGGAAATGTCCTGGAAGAGACTAACTTGTAACAGAAAATTTATTAGGTTATTAAATTGTAGAAGTTTTTAAAGCCAAGCAGAAACATTTGAATTTGATATGATGGGTAGGGCAAGTAATTATTTTTGTAAAGATGTTACCTGATGCATTTGTTGTTCTCTGCAGATTAACTTGATGGCAAAGTGCACAAGACTTTAGAAGTTAGAGATGTGTGATAATAATTATGAAGATATTGTATTTTGCACCTCTTTCTCTATTGGAATAATCTCTGATCCAGATATATTAATAGTTTGTTTTGGAAAATTGACTTTTTCTGCTGTCTTTCTTTGGGCAATGATTTTTAAATCTATGACTTAGATGAAAATATAGAATGCATATTTATGTTAAAAGGGACATATAACATGTGAGGTGTCAGAAGCTGGATACAAAAAGATTCTGACGGTAAGAGTTGGACTGTGAAGAAAGCTGAGCGCCGAAGAGTTGATGCTTTTGAACTGTGGTGTTGGAGAAGACTCTTGAGAGTCCCTTGGACTGCAAGGAGATCCAGTCAGTCTATCCTGAAGATCAGTCCTGCGTGTTTATTGGAAGGACTGATGGTGAGGCTGAAACTCCAATACTTCGGCCACCTCACGTGGAGTTGACTCATTGGAAAAGACCCTGATGCTGGGAGGGATTAGGGACAGGAGGAGAAGGGGTTGACAGAGGATGAGATGGTTGGATGGCATCACCGACTGGATGCACATGAGTTTGTGTGATCTCCGGGAGTTGGTAATGGACAGGGAGGCCTGGCGTGCTGCGATTCATGGGGTCGCAAAGAGTCAGACACGACTGAGCGACTGAACTGAACTGAACTGATAGAAGGAAAGTCTGGAATTATGAAATTCAATAATAGGAAATTGGAATAATAGGAAATGTTTGCATTATGAAATTCAATAGTATGAAATAAGAATAATGGGGAATTCAGTCATAGGAAATACAAATCCTTAAGGTTCAAATAATCAGTTATGTAAAAAGAGCATGGAGAAGTCCTGGCTTGTGGACTACAAAGTCATTTAAGAAGTCATGGAGAAGTGGGCTACGTTGAAAAAGTTCTGGGACTTGGAGTCAAACACACACACACACACACACACACACACACACGTTTGTAAGTAAGTGTTACAATAGCATTAGATCAGCAGTGACTATTGCCAACTGTATTGATATTCCACAGTAATCAGACCATATCTGGAGTGTTAGGTTCAGTTTGAGCATTACATTTTAAGAAGACTCTGATGAAGTAGTTTTAGAGGAAAGTGAGTAGAATGATAGTTTCTAAAACAGTCATAAATGGAGTGGCTATTCTTAAACTATACTTACTTTAGATCAGAGAGGACTAAGCAGAGAGATAGGATAGCTTTCTTCACAGTTTTGAAAGTGGAGTCATGTGACTGAGGATTAATAAATTCTATTTAGCTGCAATGACAAGAAGTAGGACCAGAAGATGAGTTATAACAAACTGATTTCTGTATAGTATGAGAAAGAATTATCTGATTATTAGAGCCACACTAAGGTGGACAAAAAGTTGCCTTGAGACAGTGAATTCTGTACTGTTTCAAATGTTTAAGCAGAACTGGGAAGTTATTTGTCAATCACTTTTCAGGGTGTTTAGCAGCTTTCTGGGCCTACTACCCACTAGATTCCAGTAGCGTCCTCAGTCTAGTGCAGACAAGCAAAAGTGTCTCCAAACTTGTGAGAACAACTGCTCTAGGAGAACACAGGTGCGAATATTTCACTATTGAAGGACCTTGTAGGGAGTGGTGTTTTTGTTATTTTGTTTTTCAAGTTCTCACTCTGGTGATTTGAGTTCCTGCCAGTTACAGCTATTCATGGGCTTCCCTGGTGGCTCAGACGGTAAAGAATCTACCTGCAGTGCAGTGACCTGTGTTCAATCCCTGGGTCAGGAAGATCCCCCGGAGAAGGGAATGGCAAGCCACTTCAGTATTCTTGCCTGGAGAATTCCATGGTCAGAAGAGCCTGGTGGGCTACAATCCATGGTGTCGCAAAGAGTGATGATGACATGACTGATGACTTTTACTCACTTACAGCTATTCTATTCTTGCTCTTTTTTTTTCTCTCTGGTCCTACTTACGTCTTAAACCTTCTTAATCTCACTGTGTATCATTAAATAGAATGTCACATCAGAGTACAATGCAGCTTATTATTTATTTACCCTGTGTTGCTGTTGTTTGTGTATAGATTCTGCTGATAGTGTTACCTATATATTTTACTTTGAAGATTAATTCTCAGGATCTTATTGAACTCTGCCTCCCAAACTTTAAAAAAAACAAAAAACATAGTTTCTCATCTGTCTGTTCAACCTAAGTCCTTTTTCCCATGAAAAAGAAAACAGTATTAGTTAAATTAGAAAATGACTGTGTTTCTTTAGAATAAAAGCTGTTTTAGAATATATATGTGTGTATATATATGTGTGTGTAAATATATGTGTGTGTGTATGTGTGTATATATTTGTTTTTAATGTCACCTTACTAGGATGTGTGATGGTTTGATGATAGCACCACGTTAAATATGGCTCAACCCTAGCTTGTTAATTTTGTCCTTACATTTGTCAGCTTCCAGGTGGTGAGAACTGCTGGTTGTGCCATGTTTCTGACCTTTGTTTTTAATTCCTTCAAGGCAACAGGAGACTCCCAAGATGGAAACTTTGTCTTTTCCCAGATATAATGCAGCTGAAGTTGTGGTTCATATTCGAAACAAAATCTTAACAGGAGCTGATGGTAAAAACCTTTCCAAGAATGATCTTTCTCCAAATCCCAAGGTAAAACGTGGTTCTTTTTGCATGTGGTTAGTATACAGGCTACACTAGGTCTGTAATGTGTGGGGAAAGGTATGTATATCACTGTTTGATATAGGCTAGTAACTTTAGAGAAAATCTGTCAACTAGAGTTATTTTAAAATAACACTGTTTTTTATGTGGGGCAACTTCTGCATTTCCATTAGGAATTCAAATCTTTAATGCAGTTGTTTTCTTCCGAAAAAAGCTTCTAAACCATAGATGTATTACAGTATATTAAACTTTTTATTATTGGAGTAGTGGTCTGAGAGTATCATTTATTGGTAAAGCTTGAAGGAACTTACTCCAGGTGGTTTCCAATCACAAAAAGTGCTTAGAAGCAATCTTCTTGGAAAGCTTACAGATTAATTTTCTTGGATTAGGCCCCAACGGGGAATTGTCTTGTTTTGACAGATAGTGTTTTTTTATGTCTTTAGTTGTTAAATGCAAAAATGAACTGTTCATGTGTCACAGAAAATCTCAAAGTCTCCTTCCATTTTCCTGTGTTCATCTTGAAGTGATAACATAATAAAACCTAGTTTAATGATGTAGAACTTAAACTTTTTGATCTTGATGACTCTTTAATTCTTTAAAATGGAAGCAATAATCTCAGAATAAATAAACTTGTTTGTATATGGATGACAAAAGGTTCTATACGCCAGTGTTTTGGAATTGCTGATTTAGAAGATGAAAGTTAAAAATCCCATACTATCCTATTAAATGTATACCTCCTGGATCATAGTAGTCCCTTAAACAGCTAAGGCATCTTAATTAACATCTGAGGCGTCAAACAAAATTTCCCATGTTCTTTTTAAAAATAAAACAAAAAAAACACCCTCATTATTTTTGTCATATGTTTGATGACATGTTTTGAAAGACTAACCTATTCTTCCATTCCCTAATGTGGATAGATTGCCTGGATTAGATATGAATATTCTTGTTATCATTCTGTGTATAAGCATAAACAACTGATCTTATTGACCAGTACATATGACTTAGCACATATGAGCAAATTGATGAGTATATAAGGTGTTTTAAAATATGGAAAAATTAAGGATGAGATGTACGGAGAGAGTAACATGGAAACTTACAATACCATATGTAAAATAGATAGCCAACAGGAATTGTATAACTCAGGGAACTCAAACAGGAGCTCTAACAATCTAGAGGGGTAGGATGGGGAGGGAGGCTCAGGAGGGAGGGCTCACAGGTGTACCTGTGGCTGATTCTTGTTGATGTTTGACAGAAAACAGCAAAATTCTATAAAGCAATTATCCTTCAATTAAAAAATAAAGTGGCAAAAAAAAATATTTCAAGGGCAGCGGAGTAATGTTGTCACTCTTCTTTTTATCCATTAACTACAGTATTGGACAGTAATGGTGATAGTGGTACAACAGAGTGTTAAAAATTATTTTTCTGTTATAGCCTGAAGTCTTGCATATGATCTACATGAGAGCTTTACAGATCGTTTATGGAATTCGACTGGAGCATTTTTACATGGTGGGTTTAAGATGAAGCGAAATTATGTTCTTTTGCTGCATTTCTCCTGCTCACATTGAGTATTGGTTTTCAGGATAGGAGGTTCTTCACTTTATTTTTAGCAAAATCAAAGGCTTATTTAAAGTTAATGTCATTTACAAAGGAATCTTAGGTGTAGTCATGATATATATTGATAGCTTTACTAAGATGAAAACTACCACTGAAAACCTAGATGACACAAGTTATTGATTCCCTGCAGTTATTCATAAATTTCTAGGCTCGTCTTCAGAGACTACAATAAGCAATAGCAAAGTCTTCACAGATACTGTTCTCTTCTCAGGAAAGACTTCCAAATTGGGATAAGAGATACGCACTGAGATTGAAAACAGTTGAAATAAAGCAGTTGAGCTTTTAGCAAATTAGGTATTTTTAGTAGGAAGATTATTTTTCTTAATCTTTTTTTGCTGTTAAGTCATCAGGGCATCAATTGAAGATGTACAAAAAAGCAATATCTGTAGAATCTCAATATATATTGTTTGGAAATCGAAAGGTTTGTCTTTTATTTGCTGTGAAACCTTGTTAAGGCTTAGTTTCTTTGTCTATAAAATAAGGTTAGTACTCTGTTCTACTGTTGTTATAGAAATTAAGAAGGGATATGTTAAGAATATGTTTATATAATTTAGGAGGGTACCTGATATTTAGCAAATGCTAACCATTACCCCTTTATTTTTTCATTCATTTAAAGTCTTTATTGAGCACTCACTATGAACTGAGCATTATTAATATTAGTGACATGTCAGGTTTGGGCCAGGATCTGCATTGTTTGTTTAAATTAATGATAGTAAGTTAATATATTTTGATTTTAATCTGTAATTAAACTTTCTTAAGGTTGAAAATTTTTCTCATTTTGTCTAATCAATCTGTAACTTGAATTTTGTGATTTATTACATTTAGATGCCAGTGAACTCTGAGGTCATGTATCCACATATAATGGAAGGCTTCTTACCAGTCAGCAATTTGTTTATTCATTTGTAAGTAAAGAGTCATTATTTTCTTAGTCCACATTCGTATTTACATTACATTTGGCTTTCTTAAAGACATGATTTTCTTTGGAAAGGAATTTCTACCATTTTTCTCTCCACTCCCTCCCATAAATATTCAAAATTGTACATTTCCAGCAATACAGCTAGCTGCCCCCACTTCAGTTCTTTCAGTTGATGTATTAAGATACTATGAGTCTAAAGTTGTTAGAGTTTTGCATCTTAGAGAGTCCTAGTACTTCTAAGAGTATGTGTTGTTTATTAGAATCTATAACTATACCTTGGTATTACATGAATACTTTTGTAATATACAGAAAAAGTAGATTTCAGTGCTATATGATTATGTATTGTAGACTTCTGACTCAGTCCTATGATACTGAGAAATATATCCAGAAATGTTTTTGATAAAAAGATGTTTATCCTTTTTGACTTAGTATGTAATTCAAAAGATACTTTTCAATATGCTTGCTCCTCTTTATCTTCAAGGGACTCATTTCTGCCCATCTGTCGGGTGAATGACTTTGAGATTGCTGATATTCTATATCCAAGTAAGTGAAAATTAAGACAATTTTTAATGTTTGGCCTTAATCTAACATTTTACCTTTCTATCAATAATGTGAAAAAAAGAAAAAAGACTTAATAGAACTTGGATTTAGAAAATGTGTCTTGATTCTCAAGGATGAATTTTTTAATATCCCATTATTGGAAATTATTCCTTTGTAAAGTCACAGAAAAGCTGTTTTTTTGATTAGTTTTTCTAAACTCCTTATATTTGAAAATGTTCTGTAAGTTTGAGATTATGAATACAAACAATATGTAAGCTGTGATGTTGCATAATGAATTAATCATACCAGTTTTAGCAAATATCATAATTACTTTTTATCATGAAGAAAACACGTTTTAACAGGATAATCATGATGGTCATGATATTGTATTAAAATGTAAAGTTCTGCTAATTTTGTGTCGCGTAATTTGACTCTTTAGTATTTATAAATCAAGTTATTTTATGTTTTAAGATGTTAGGTGTACTATATAAAAACTTATTTTTATCCCACTTTGGATCTCTTTTTTTGTTTGTTTATTGGCATATAAATTATACAAAATAAAAATTCACTAATTTTAAATGCATAACTGAATAAATCTTAGTAAAAGTATATAGTTATATAACCAGCACCACAGTCATGACCCCCAAAGTTCCCTTATATCCCTTTACAGTCTACTTTTTATCCCTGTAATATTTTGACTTTTCAGAACCTCATGTAATTGAAATCATATAGTCTATAGTCTTTTGTGTCTGGCTTCTTTAATTTAGCATAGTGCTTTTGAGATTTGTCCACGTTATTGCATTTATTAGTACTTTGTTCTTTTATTTTAGAGTAGCAGTCTATCATAAGTATACAGTTTATTTATCCGTTGTCCAGTTGGTAAGACGTTTGAATTGCTTCCTGTTTTGGCCATTGTGTATAAAGTTGCTGTGAACATTAGTGTACAGATCTTTGCATGCACATATTTTCATTTCTATGGATAAAGGTTGCTGTTGTTCAGTTGTTCAGTCTTGTCTGACTCTTTGTGACCTCATGGACTGCAGCACACTAGGCTTCCCTGTCCTTCACCATCTCCCAGAGCTTGCTCAAACTCATGTCCATGGAGTCAGTGATGCCATCCAACCATTTCATCCTCTGTCGTACCCTTTTCTTCCTGCTTTCAATCTTTCCCAGCACTGGGGTCTTTTCTAATGAATCGACTTTTTACATCAGGTGGCCAAAATATTGGAGCTTCAGCTTTAGCATCAGTCCTTCCAATGAATAGTTAGGACTGATTTCCTTTAGTATTGAATGGTTTGGTCTCCTTGCAGTCCAAGGGACTCTCAAGAGTCTACTCCAACACCACAAATCAGAAGCACCGATTCTTCGGCGTTCAGCCTTCTTTATGGTCCAACTCTCACATCCATACATGACTACCGGGAAGAGCATAGCTTTGACTATATAGATCTTTGTTGTCGAAGTGTTTTTTCCTAATTTTTAATATGCTATCTAGGTTGGTCATAACTTTTCTTCCAAGGAGCAAGTGTCTTAATTTTGTGGCTGCAGTCACCATCTCCAGTGATTTTGGAGCCCAAGAAAATAAAGGCTGTCACTGTTTCCATTCTTTCCCCATCTATTTGTCATGAAGCTATGGGACTGGATGTAATGATCTTGGGTTTTTGAATTTTGAGTTTTAAGGAAGCTTTTCACTCTCCTCTTTCACCTTCATCAAGAGACTCTTTAGTTCCTCTTCACTTTCTGCCATAAGAGTGGTGTCATCTGCATATCTGAGGTTATTGATATTTCTCCTGGCAGTCTTCATTCCAGCTTGTGCTTCATCCAGCTCGGCATTTCACATGATGTACTCTATATATAAGTTAAATAAGCAGGGCGACAAAATACAGCCTTTCACAATTTTGAACCAGTCTTTTATTTCATGTTTGGTTCTAACGGTTGCTTTTTGACCCGCATACAGGTTTCTCAGGAAGCAGGTAAGGTCTGGTACTCTCATCTCTTTAAGAATTTTCCACAGTTTGTTGTGATCCATACAGTCAAAGGTTTTCAGGTCAGTTCATTTCAGTCACTTAGTCATGTCTAACTCTTTGTGACCCCATGGACTGCAGCACACCAGGCCTCCCTGTCCATCACCAACTCCCGGAGTTTACTCTAACTCATGTCTATCGAGTCAGTGATGCCATCCAACCATCTCATCTTCTGTTGTCCCCTTCTCCTGCCTTCAATCTTTCCCAGCATCAGTGTCTTTTCAAATGAGTCAGTTCTTCGTCTCAGGTGGCCAAAGTACTGGAGTTTCAGCTTCAGCATGAATCCTTCCAGTGAATATTCAGGACTGATTTCCTTTAGGATGAACTGATTGGATCTTCTTACAGTCCAAGGGACTCTCAAGAATCTTCTCCAACACCACAGTTTAAAAGCATCAGTTCTTCAGCGCTCAGCTTTCTTTATAGTCCAATTCTCACATCCATACATGACTACTGGAAAAACCATAGCCTTGATTAGATGACCTTTATTGGCAAAGTAATGTCTCTGCTTTTTAATATGTTGTCTAGGGTTGGTCATAACTTTTCTTCCAAGGATTAAACATCATTTAATTTTATGGCTGTAGTCACCATATGCAGTGATTTTAGAGCCCAGAAAAATAAAGTCAGCCATTGTTTCCACTGTTTCCCCATCTATCTGCCATGAAGTGATGGGACTGTATGTCATGATCTTCGTTTTCTGAATGCTGAGCTTTAACCCAACTTTTTTACTCTATTCTTTCACTTTCATCAAGAGGCTCTTCAGTTCTTCTTCACTTTCTGCCATAACGTTGGTGTCATCTGCATATCTGAGGTTATTGGTATTTCTCTCATCAATCTTGATTCCAGCTTGTGCTTCATCCAGCCTAGCATTTCTCATGATGATACTCTGCATATAAGTTAAATAAGCAGGGTGACAGTATACAGCTCTGACATACTACTTTCTCTGTTTGGAACCAGTCTGTTGTTCCATTTCCATTTCTAATTGTTACCTCCTGACCTGCATACAGGTTTCTCAAGAGGCAGTTCAGGTGGTCCGGTATTCCTATGTCTTTAAGAATTTTCCACAGTTTGTGGTGATGCACACAGTTAAATACTTTGGCATAATCACTAAAGCAGAAATAGATGTTTTCTGGAACTCTCTTGCTTTTTCAGTGATCCAGCAGATGTTGGCAATTTGATCTCCGGTTCCTCTGCCTTTTTTAAAACCAGCTCGAACATCTGGAAGTTCATGTTTCGCGTATTGCTGAAGCCTGCCTTGGAGAGTTTTGAGCATTACTTTACTAGCATGTGAGATGAGTGCAATTGTGCAGTAATTTGAGCATTCTTTGGCATTGCCTTTCTTTGGGATTGGAATGAAAACTGACCTTTTCCAGTCCTGTGGCCACTGCTGAGTTTTTCAAATTTGCTGGCATATTGAGTGCATCACTTTCACAGCACCATCATTTAGGACTTGAAATAGTTCAACTGGAATGCCATCACCTCCACTAACTTTGTTCATAGTGATGCTTCCTAAGGTCCACTTGACTTCACATTCCAGAATGTCTGACCCTAGGTGAGTGATCATTCCATCGTGATTATCTGGGTTGTGAAGATCTTTTTTGTATAGTTCATCTTTGTATTCTTGCCACCTCTTCTTAATATCTTCTGCTTCTGTTAGGTCCATACCATTTCTGTCCTTTATCGAGCCCATCTTTGATGAAATGTTCCTTTGGTATCTCTAATTTTCTTGAAGAGATCTCTAATCTTCCCCATTCTATTGTTTTCCTCTATTTCTTTGCATTGATCACTGAGGAAGGCTTTCTTAACCCTCCTGGCTATTCTTTGGAACTCTGCATTCAGATGGGATAAATACTAAAAGTAGAAATGCTGGTTTACATAGTAAGCACATGCTTAAACTTTTCGGAAACTGCCAAACTGTTCTTCTAAATGGCTGTATCGTTAAGCTCTAGTGCATTGCCATTGGCAGTATGGGATAGTTTCAATTCCTCTACATCCTTCTTGTACTCGATGCTGTAGGTTTTTTATTTTTATTTTATTTTATTTTTTTTTTTATTTTAAAATCTTTAATTCTTACATGCGTTCCCAAACATGAACCCCCCTCCCACCTCCCTCCCCACAACATCTCTCTGGGTCATCCCCATGCACCTGCCCCAAGCATGCTGACCCGGCGTCAGACATAGACTGGCGATTCAATTCTTACATGATAGTATACATGTTAGAATGCCATTCTCCCAAATCATCCCACCCTCTCCCTCTCCCTCTGAGTCCAAAAGTCCGTTATACACATCTGTGTCCTTTTTCCTGTCTTGCATACAGGGTCGTCATTGCCATCTTCCTAGATTCCATATATATGTGTTAGTATACTGTATTGGTGTTTTTCTTTCTGGCTTACTTCACTCTGTATAATTGGCTCCAGTTTCATCCATCTCATCAGAACTGATTCAAATGAATTCTTTTTAATGGCTGAGTAATACTCCATTGTGTATATGTACCACAGCTTTCTTATCCATTCATCTGCTGATGGACGTCTAGGTTGTTTCCATGTCCTGGCTATTATAAACAGTGCTGTGATGAACATTGGGGTACATGTGTCTCTTTCAATTCTGGTTTCCTTGGTTTTCTTGTATGCCCAGCAGTGGGATTTCTGGGTCATAAGGTAGTTCTATTTGCAATTTTTTAAGGAATCTCCACACTGTTCTCCATAGTGGCTGTACTAGTTTGCATTCCCACCAACAGTGGAGGAGGGTTCCCTTTTCTCCACACCCTCTCCAGCATTTATTGCTTGCAGATTTTTGGATCGCAGCCATTCTGACTGGTGTGAAGTGGTACCTCATTGTGGTTTTGATTTGCATTTCTCTAATAATGAGTGATGTTGAGCATGTTTTCATGTGTTTGTTAGCCATCCGTATGTCTTCTTTGGAGAAATGTCTATTTAGTTCTTTGGCCCATTTTTTGATTGGGTCGTTTATTTTTCTGGAATTGAGCTGCATAAGTTGCTTGTATATTTTTGAGATTAGTTGTTTGTCAGTTGCTTCATTTGCTATTATTTTCTCCCATTCCGAAGGCTGTCTTTTCACCTTGCTTATATTTTCCTTTGTTGTGCAGAAGCTTTTAATTTTAATTAGATCCCATTTGTTTATTTTTGCTTTTATTTCCAGAATTCTGGGAGGTGGATCATAGAGGATCCTGCTGTGATTTATGTCTGAGAGTGTTTTGCCTATGTTCTCCTCTAGGAGTTTTATAGTTTCTGATCTTACATTTAGATCTTTAATCCATTTTGAGTTTACTTTTGTGTGCGGTGTTAGAAAGTGATCTAGTTTCATTCTTTTACAAGTGGTTGACCAGTTTTCCCAGCACCACTTGTTAAAGAGATTGTCTTTACTCCATTGTATATTCTTGCCTCCTTTGTCAAAGATAAGGTGTCCATATGTGTGTGGATTTATCTCTGGGCTTTCTATTTTGTTTCATTGATCTATATGTCTGTCTTTGTGCCAGTACCATACTGTCTTGATGACTGTGGCTTTGTAGTAGAGCCTGAAGTCAGGCAAGTTGATTCCTCCAGTTCCATTCTTCTTTCTCAAGATTGCTTTGGCTATTCAAGGTTTTTTGTATTTCCATACAAATCTTGAAATTATTTGTTCTAGTTCTGTGAAAAATGTGGCTGGTAGCTTGATAGTGATTGCATTGAATTTGTAAATTGCTTTGGGTAGTATACTCATTTTCACTATATTGATTCTTCTGATCCATGAACATGGTGTTGTAGGTTTTTAATTAGACATGCTAAAGCCTGTCTCTGGGTTTCCCAGGTGGCACAGTAGTGAAGAATCCACCTGCTAATGCAGGAGACACAAGTACATGGGTTTGATTCATGGATCAGGGAAGACCACGTGGAGTAGGAAATAGCAACCCACTCCAGTATTCTTGCCTGGAAAATTCCATGGACAAAGAAGCATGGTGGGCTACAGTATATGGATCACAAAAAGTGGGACATGACTGAGCCCGCATGCACGCAAAGACTGTCTAGTTATGTTTCATGGTTTCAATTCACATCTCCCTCAGGGCTAGATAATAATGAGCAAACTTTCATATGCTGATTTGCCATCCATGTAGCTTTGCAAGTATCTATTTGAATCATTTAGCTAGTTTTTAAAAATTGAATTGTTTGTCTTGTGATTGAGTTAGAAGGTTTCTTCAGATATTTTGGAAACGAGTTTATCAGATACGTATTATACAGGTTTTTCCCTTGGTCTGTTACTTGCTTTTTCAGTTTCATAACCGTGTCTTTTCAAAAGCAAGATGTATTTCAGTTTTTAATATTCTAATTGATATTTTTTCTTTTGTCATTCATAAAGCGGTTTTTTGCATTCTGTCAGAAAATCTTGGCCTCAAGGATTTATTTGGCTAAATTTTACTCCTTTATTTTGCTGTAAGCATATTATAGTTTCCGCCTTTATTATTTAATGCCTAAATTTTTGAATATCATGTGAGGCAAAGGGCAAGGTTAATTTTTTCCTTTATGCATATGATTATCAAAGTATTCTAGCATCACTCATTGAAAAGCTTATCCTTTTGCCATTGAACTACCCTGGCACTTTTGTCAAAACTAATTGATTCTGCACGTCTATTAGGATGACAGAAATCTAAAACACTGACAATACCAAATGCTGATGAGGAAGGATATGGAGCAACAGGAACTTTCATTTATTGCTTGTGGGAATGCAAAATAGTATAGCAGCCTTGGAAGACAGTTGTCAGTTTCTTACAAAGCTAAGTGTATTCTTACTGTATGATCTAATAGTCATGTGCCTTGTTATTTATCCAAACATCTAGAAAGCACATGTCCACACAAATACCTGTTAACATCTTTTTGCAGCTTTATTCATAACTGTCAAAACCTAGAAGCAATCAAGACATCCTTCAGTAGGTGAATGGATGAAATAGTACATCAAGCCAGGGGAATATTACTTAGTGCTATAAAGAAATGAGTTATGAAGCAATAAAAAGACATCAGGAATCTTAGATGCGTATCACTAAGTATAAGAAGTCAGTCTGCAAATGCTATTTACAGTACTATTACAATTATGACAATCTGAAAAAGGCAAAAACTATGAAGATAGTAAGATCATTGTTTGCCAGGGACTGTGGGAGGAGAAAGAATGGATAGCCAGGGCAGAGAGGATTTTTTACAGCAGTGAGACTATCCTGTATAATACTGTAGTTATACAGTGTTATATTTGTGTCATTATACCTTTGTCATATATATGGAATTTAGGAAGAAGGTAACAATAACCCCGTATGCAAGACAGCAAAAGAGACACAGATGTGTTGAACAGTCTTTTGGATGATGGGAGAGGGCGAGGGTGGGATGATATGGGAGAATGGCATTGAAACATGTAAAATATCATATATGAAACAGATTGCCAGTCCAGGTTCGATGCATGAGACAGGGTGCTCAGGGCTGGTGCACTGGGATGACCTTGAGGGATGGGATGGGGAGGGAGGTGGGAAGGGGTTCAGGATGGGAACACGTGTATACCCATGGTTGATTCATGGCAATGTATGGCAAAACCAATACAATATTGTAAAGTAAAAATAAATAAATAAATAAAAAGGCCTATACCTTTGTCAAAATCCGTAGAATGTACAGATTTCTACGTACATTCCAAGAGTGAATTCTGATGTAAACTATGAACTTTGACTAATATTGACATGTCATTGTAGGTTCATCTTTGTCACAAATGTACCACTCAGGTGGGGGATGTTGATAGTGGAGTAGGCTATATCAGGACATAGAATACATGGAAACTCTACTTTCTGCTTAATTTTTCTATGAACCGAAAGTACTCTAAAGATTCTGCATTAAGAGTCAGTTAATATATGTATTTCTGGCTGCATTCTTCGCTCCATTGATCTATATGGTGTCTCTGCACCAACCATACTACCTTGATTACTTCAACCTTTATAGTAAGTCTGGAAATCAGGCAGTGTTTAAGTTCTCCAATTCTGTTCTCTATTTCATAATTGTTTTAGTTATTCTGGTCTTTTGTATTTTCATATAAATTTTAGAACGAGCTGGTCACTTCTATGCTCCTCTACCCTCCATAATCTCCTAGAATTTTGACTGAGATTACTTTCAATGTATAGTTCATTTGGTGGATAATTGAGACAACTTGATAATATTAGGTCTTGTAATCCAAGTGTATTTACCTCCATTTATTTAGGTTGACTTTAATTTTTCATGACTACGTTTTATAATTTTCAGACTACAGGTCATATTCATTTTGTTAAATTTATCTGAAAGTAATGTATATTTCTTTCAGTTTAAATTTTGGGTGGATTGGTCATTACTAGTGTAGAGAGACAATTGATTTTTATATATTGACCTTATTTCTAATAGATTTTTAGAATAGATTCCTTAGGGTTTTCTACACTGGTAGTCCAGTTGTTTAGAACAAAGACAATTTTACATCTTGCCAATCTAGATGTATTTGACTTATTATTCTTTCCTTCTGCAGTGGCTAGGACTTCTAGCATAATGTTGAATAAAATGTTGAGAGTATGCATCATTGTGTTATCCCTATTCTTCAGGGGAAAGCATTTAGGCTTTTATCAGGGAGTATGTTAGTTATAGGATTTTCTTAGATGGCCTTTATTAGGGTAAGTAACTTCTGTGCATTTTGTATCATGAGTGGGTGTTCACTTTTGTTAAATTTCTTCTCTGCATCTAGTGAGAAAATCATGTACTTTCTCTTCTTCAATCTAGTGGATTACATTGTTTGATTTTTAAATGTTAAGTCAACTTTGTATTCAGGATGAACCCCATTTGGTTATGATATAGTGTTTTTCAACATATTGCTGAATTTGATTTGCTAATATTTTGTTGTGTTTCTGTGATCATGTTCATGAGAGCTATTGGTCTGTATTTTTTTTGTAATGCCACTGCAGTGACAAATTTGGATATCAAAATATTGCTGGCCTTTCAGGATGAGTTTAGAGAGATTCCCTCTTTCATTTCCAGAAATAGTTATGTAAAACTTGTATTCTTTCTTTCTTAAATGTTTGTTAGAATTCACCAGTGAATCCAACTGAGATTGGAGTTTTCTCTGTGAATTATTAATTAATTTATTTTTTTAATAAATAAAGGATTATGCTGGTTATTTCCAGAGCTACTAAGTGAGATTTGTAAGTTACCTTTTTTCAGAGAGTTTATCTATTTACTTTAAATGGGCAGATTTATTAACATAACGTTGCTCATATTTTTCCTGTATCGTTGAACAGTCTTTGGGGTCAGCAGTGATGTCCCTCTCTCATTTTGACATTAATAATTTGTTTCTTCATTCATTTACTTTTCCCTGATCAGTCTGGCTAGAAGTTTCTCAATTTTACTGATCTTTTGAAAGAACGAGCTTTTTGTCTCACTAATTTTTAGGTATTTTATTTGTTTTTTGTTTTATTGGTTCTTGTGCTCATTGTTATTCCTTCTTTTTTCATGCTTGCTTTGGGTTTTCTTTTCTTTTTTTTCCCTCCAGTCTTTTAAAGATAGAAGCTGAGGCCATCAATTGAGACCTTTCTTCTTTCCTAACATAGATGTTTAGTGCTATAAATTTCCCTCTAGCCTTGCTTTAGCTGCATCCCATGACCTTATTATAGATGTTTGTGTGATAGTTACAATTCCTCTACATCCTCCCTGTACTTGACACACACACACACACACACACGCACATATGCATTTGTGATTATAAATTTAATTTTATCTTCAACAGAGTAGTCCTGTGACACTCTGGCTTCAGGAATTGAGGCTGCATCCCTCCTGAGATATCTTTTCTTTTTGGAAGTTATTTCAGGATTATCATTGGTCAAAGACTAATTTTTAATCTAAATGCCTAATTTTGATAGTTCTTAGATCAAATATATAGTTTAAAATAAAAATCCTTATGGCAGTGGGTCCACGATTTAGAGTTCTCAGAGGAGATTATTTCCTCACAGAGACAATGCAGAAACACTACTAACTTTGTCATTTCCCTGCATTTTTTCCCCTTAATCTACCATTTCACTAAGGATGTAGCCTTTCTAGAGTCCCACATCTTTTAGGGACCTCAGCTCCAGTTCCCTGTGTCATGTGAGTCCAAGGTGTGATCAGCTGTTTCTTCATGAAAGTTAATAATCCAAACTAACTGCTTACTGAGCCTGGAGTTATTCTCTCTTGATTCTCCTCATGTCTGGCTGTTTTTAATAAGACTTTCTCTTTATCACAAGTTTTCAGCAAATTGATTATCATGTGCCTTTGAAGATTTTATTTTTGTCCCCCTTCCTTAGATATGTTTATAGTTCCTTGGATATGTTTATGTGTGTGTGTTAGTCACTCAGTTGTGTTCAACTCTGTGTGACCTCATGGACTGCAGCCCTCCAGGCCTCTCTGTCCATGGAGTTCTCCTGGCAAGAATAGTGGAGTGGCTTGCTATTTCCTCCTCCAGGGGATCTTCCTGACCCACGGATTGAACCCACATCTCCTGCATTGCAGGCAGATTCTTTACCATCTGAGCCACCAGGGAAGCCTGGATATGTTTATAGTTTCTGTCAAGTTTGGAAAATATTTAGCTATTGTATAAAAGTTTTTTCTACTGTTCCTTTTTGTAGGACTCTAATTACACATTTATTATGCTGCTTGACATTGTCCTTAAGTTCCTAAATAGTCTATTCATTTTTTTCTCTCTGGCTCTCATTTTAGATAGTTTTATTCCTATGTTTTCAGTTTCATTAATCCTTTCATCTGTAGATATAATCTGCCCTTAATCCTATCGATTGTATTTTTCATCTCAGATATTTTATTTTTCAACTGTAAAAGTTTGATTTGGGTCTCGCCTTTCTGTCCTTAAAATGCTATTGCTTTTCTGAACCTTCCTGAACAAACAGAATGTATTTATAGATTATGTTCATGAAGACTGAGTCAAGAAGATAGAGTTTTTATATATTCTAGCTTCCTTGGCCTCTTTAAATTCCAAAAATCCTATTTTTTTTGTTCTCTCCGAACTCTAAATTCTGTCTTCATGTCTCAGCAATACCCAAGGTTCTGTTTGTGATCGCCCTCAGGATATAGCCTAAAAATTCACTCAAGTGGTAGGCTAGTGCATTAGTAGGGTTCACCTCATTTACCTTTCTTGAAAATTGCTATTGTATATTACTTATAGTTTAGTGTCTACACTGAGAAGGCAATGGCACCCTATTCTAGTACTCTTGCCTGGAAAATCCCATGGACAGAGGAGCCTGGTGGGTTGCAGTCCATGGGGTCTCAAAGAGTCGGACACAACTGAGTGTCTTCACTTTCACTTTTCTCTTTCATGCACTGGAGAAGGAAATGGCAACCCACGACAGTGTTCTTACCTGGAGAATCCCAGGATCGCGGGAGCCTGGTGGACTGCTGTCTATGGGGTCACACAGAGTCGGACACGACTGAAGCAACTTAGCAGCAGCAGCAGTGTCTACAACTTGTTATTTTATACTTTTTATCTGCTTTTCTGGTTGTTTAGGATGGGATAGTATATCTGGTTTCTGTTCTTTCATGGCCAAAAATGCTTTTTGTTTTTTGGGGTTTTTCTTAATTAAGATAATTGTGATCATTAAGTTAAGAGCAGATATTCTGTACTTTGGTTAATTAGCATACAAATATTTTTTTTCTGTATACTATAAGCAGAATATATGGTGGGAGAAAATAAATTTTCACTTATATTGTTTCAAAGATTTATTTAAGGAGGCTTGCTTTCTTTTTTTAGAGGCAAAACGGACAACTCGGTTTTTAAGTGGCATTATCAACTTTATTCACTTCCGAGAAGCATGCCGTGAGACATATATGGAATTTCTTTGGCAATATGTAAGACTCAAATGTATTTTTGGGATCATATACCAGTTCAGTAACATCATTTATACACCAATAATATGTCTTGAAATGATTGTTACAGATAACTAACTTTTTATGGCCATTAGAATCCAATTTACATATTACATATATATGAAGTTTCAAATTTAGTAAGCTTATCTTAGAATGAGATTTTCTTTTATACTTGGTATCATTAGGGAGAAGCTGGGTTATTTATTTAAATTTTGTATCAGAGACTCCTTTTCCTTTATTAGGAAATGGAGGGGAAGACAATAGTGATAATTCTATTCTTTTTCTTTAGAGTTTAATAGATAGGGTAATGTTCTTTAAATAATTGAGAAATTTGAAGTTTATATTTGCTTTCTAAATAATGGCCTAATTAGGTGTTTTGTTCTATTCATCTGCTTGTTCAGCATTGCATTATAAGAATCAAGTAAATCACCTTAAACTCCTTTTACCAACAATTTAGAGAATTTGGAAAGATTTTGGGTCATCTGTGTGATTTGTTCCCATCTGCCTTCAGTTTGGGGTACCATCCTATTAGAAAAGCACGTGGGTAACACCAGAGAATTAGTACTTAAACAAGTGAGCTACGTAGATAAATATTTCCTTGTACAAATCATGATCTGCCTATACCACCTAAACATCAAATATTCTCCAAAGCATACAGATGTGTGTGCCAACACATACTAACACACAATTTTGCTTGGCTAATTTCTCATTTTTTTTAAGATATGGCTCAGAGTTCTGTCATTTCTGTGAACCCTCTGTGGTACTGCTTCCCAGACATTACCCAGGTTGGGTTGAATGTCATTATATTCAGTCCTATGACAAGATGTATAGTTTTATATTTATTTTTCTGACTCGTTAAAGAGACTGAACTATGTAAGTCCAGGGACTACAAGTTAGTCTTCTTGGGAGTTATTCCTGATACCTAGCACCATGATTAACTGTGTTAATAAGAACTCAACATTTGTATGTTGAATAAGTAAAGAAATTCCTAACTCATTTGTCATAGATGCCTAATTCTTTCTTAAATTTCTTAATTCTCACAGTGAAAGTTATAGAGTGTGCAAGTACTGGTAGATATTTTTTAAACACATCATTGATTATGTTGAAAAATGTTAATATTAAATTGTTAAAATTGCTTTAATAGAAATCTTCTGTGGACAAAATGCAGCAGTTAAATACTGCACACCAGGAGGCATTAATGAAATTGGAGAGACTTGAGTAAGTAGGAAATTTACAAATAAAATGCAATTTCAAAATGCAAAATGAAGGTAGAGAGTATTTTACAATTTACAGTCTACTTCATCTCTTTTATCTTCCTTACTAAATAGGGTATTTAAGTTGACCTTTTTTGAAGAAGAAAAACTAAGGTGTGCTTCCTTTAACTCTTAATATACACATAGTGTATTCTTTTATTTCTTTTTTTGTTGTTAGCACATTAGCCAGACATGTTTAGAGCCATTAAGTAACTCTCCTAAATTATATCTAGTGGTATTTATCTTATGTGTAAGCAGTAACTGATAGGATTCTCTTTCTTCCTTGAGATCAGTTAATTCTTTAAAATTTTTATTCCTTCAACGGAGCTTTACTGTTTGGTTTGTTTTGTTTTGACTTAAAGATCAGATAGGAGAAGAAATCATTCAAGGGTTATAATTTGTTGGCTTTATATATATTGATTTTGAACAAAAGGATTTTTTTATCCCTTCTAATATGTTGATGTTCTGAGTTTTTCTGTTTCAGTTAAAAATTTTGTTTTTAGCCTGCTCTGGCATAAATTGCCTTTAGAGACAGCCCATTTTCTTCTCCAGGGGATCTTCCCAACCCAGGGATCGAACCTGGGTCTCCCGCATTGTAGGCAGATGCTTTACCATCTGAGCCACCATTAAAGTTAGAGACAGCAGTAAACTGAAAAGACTGGGAGTAGGAGGCCAATAATAAAATTTAAGATGGCAGGTTTGTACAGTGTTCAGATATCAACAACCTCAGATATGCAGATAATACGACTATAATGGCAGAAAGTGAAGAACAACTAAAGAGCCTGTTGACAGGGGTGAAAGAGGAGAGTGCAAAAGCTGGTTTAAAACTCAACATTTAAAACAGATCATGGCATCTGACCCCATCCCTTGATTTCAAATAGAAAGGGAAAAGTGGAAGCAATGACAGACTTTATTTTCTTGGGCTCCAAAATCACTGTGGATGGTGACTGCAGCCATGAAATTAAAAGATGTTTGTTCCTTAGAAGGAAAGCTATGACAAACTAGACAGAGTATTAAAAAGCAGAGACATCACTTTGCCGAGAAATGTTTGTAAAGTCAAAGCTGTGTTTTTTCCAGTAGTCATGTATGAATGTGAGAGTTGGGCCATAAAGAAGGCTGAGCACCGAATTGATGCTTTCAAATTATAGTGCTAGAGAAGACTCTTGAGAGTTCCTTGGACTGCAAAGAGATCAAACGAGTCAATTCTAAAGGAAATCAACCCCAAATATTCATTGGAATGACTGAAGCTGAAGTTCCAACACTTTGGTCACATGATACAAAGAGTCAACTCATTGGAAGACTGATGCTGGGAAAGA
This sequence comes from Capra hircus, assembly GCF_001704415.2. Taxonomy (NCBI): domain Eukaryota; kingdom Metazoa; phylum Chordata; class Mammalia; order Artiodactyla; family Bovidae; genus Capra; species Capra hircus. The sequence continues at coordinate 114,185,888 of NC_030810.1, forward strand.
TTGAAGCAAAAGGAGAAGGGGGTGGTAGAGAATGAGATGGTTAGCATCACAGACTCAATGGACATGAATTTGAGCAAACTCCAAGAGACAGTAGAGAACAGAGGAGCCTGGCTTTCTACAGTCCAGGGGCTCCCAAAGAGTTGGACATGACTTAATGACTGAACAACAACAAAATTTATGATAAACCAAGTCAAAAGAGAAATGGCAAACTGGAAGTGAAATTTGCAACATTTGCAGCAAGATGTTTCAATCTCTAATAATGCTCATATAGTATTCCTAAAATACAAAGAACTACAAACTGATGGGAAAATATAATTTTAAAAACGGGCAAGGAATTTACAGAGGATTAAGTGCAAATACTAATTAAAAATATGTAAAAATCATTAAACTCAATAGCAGTCAAGGAAATGAAAATTAAAGTAACAATTCTATACCACATATCACGTATCAAAAACTAAAGTTGAGAGCATTCATATGGAAGAGACTAGAACATGTGAAAGTGCTCTTAGGAAGGATTTGTGGAGCGAAACAAATGGATGGTACAGTAGAGAGATGTGAGGAAGTGAGAGCCAGAGAAAGATGGAATCAGCACTAAAATTAGGAGTGGAGTTAGGGTAGATGTGTATGCAGATGAGTCCATACATAGATTGGTGGCAGAAATTTAAAGAGCTCATCTGATTTTTATTTTTGCTGGATAGTAGAGTCCAGGTCATGGATTTTAAATTATTGTCATGTGGAAGGATGAGAGTTCAGAAATATGAAAGCAGATAGTTTTTTTCCTTTAAGTTATTGAAGAGCAGAGACCTTTTTTGGACTTTCTAGGTTAAGAACTTGATACATCTTATTTTAACTTACTTTGCTGTGTTCAGTTCTGTTCCAGTTGAAGAGCAGGCAGAGTTCAAGCAGCTTTCAGATGACATTCAGGAGCTGCAGCAATCGCTGAATCAAGAGTTTCGTCAAAAAACGGTATCTAAGCAGGGCACCCAAACCTGGTGCCCAGGTATCCAGCCTGGAGGGATGGGGTGGAGAGGGAAATGAGAGGAAGGTTTGGGATGGAGGGGCACACGTATACCTATGGCTTATGCAGACTGGTGTATGGCAAAAACCATCACAATATTGTACAGTAATTATCCTCCAATTAAATAAATAATGAATATATATATTATATATATTTGCATATATAAAAATAATTAAATAAATAAAAATGATGTCTATTGTTAGACACCTTAAATCTTTTTTAAAAGTTTTTTGTATTTGTGATATGGAGGGGCCAACAGCACATTACTTTCAGTTACTAAACAAATAGTGCATATTGCTGCGTCCATTTGTTCACCTTACAATGAATATATATGTCTGTTCTCCAGGTCAACAGAATTTTAATTATTGATGGTGTCAAGGGTATATGCTATCTTGTTGACTAGAATTAAGATTTTTTTCTGTATCTAGTCCTAATGTTTCTAAATTGTGCACTGAGGCACCCTGGGTGCTACAGCAAGCCCTCAAGGGTGCTTCAGGATGTTTTAAATTTTAAAGGAAAACAACATTCAGCATCTGTCATACACTGCTTGAATATCTAGCTCAAGGTGGTTCACAGTTTCAACATGAACTCATGTTATCTTCTTTTCATATTTTTTGAACCTGGGTTTTTGGCTTTTGCCATAATAAAACACAAGTGCTGTGTGAATATTATCATGCAATAGGAAATGATAATTGCCTGTGACCCATGATTCTAAGATGTTTTCAGTACTCAGTTTTTATAGTATACCATACCCATCCAATTTGGAAGAAGTTGTAGCTGTTTAAGAATAAAATAAAAATAGTATTTTTCTTTCAATTTGCATATATTGCTTTTTCAAGGGGCTACTAAGTTGTTAGCACATAAATACTCAGTTATTGGAATTTAATGACCCAATAAAGGATCTGTTAGGGGTTTATTATAATAGCCTTAGGGTCATAATGAACAGAGAAAGTTTGGGAATATCGGGTCTAATCTGTTTAATTCCTCTACTTTCTGACTTCTGTTTTGTTAAAAAGCATTGACTAAATTTAAATATGTTTGAATCACTGGAAAATAGTTGTTTGCTTTTTTCCCTAGATAGTGCTGCAAGAGGGAAATTCACAAAAGAAATCAGATATTTCAGAGAAAACTAAGCGTTTGGTAAGCATCTTTTCATTTAGCATTTAAGGTTTGAATCTTGTGTGTAGGAGTATTTTAACTGTGCGTTATTATTAAATGTTTCTCTCTTCCCTTTAAGTGAAGTTAATTTAACTTTTTCCAGTAGAATAGATGACTATTGTTTTAAAAAATACAGAAACACAGAAATGAATGACAAAGTGAAAATCACCTGCAAATTCACCACACAGTGAGATACATGTCACAGATTACATTTCTCTAAGCAAATATACATATATATATATATGTAATTTTACATAAATGATATACTCTATGTGACTCAAAGCTGCTTTTTTTCACTTTATGGTATAGTTATCATATCTATATAGATCCCCATTATTTTGATAACTGCACCTTAATGTCAATCCTGTGTCCTATTGATAGACATTCACATTGCTTCTGACTTTTTGCTATTGAACAATAGCCTGTGTGTGCTACACACCTATACATGTACCTGTATATTTGCCCACCAGGCTGCTTTTTATCTTAGTAGATTCCTAAATGTATGGTTTTGGAGCTAAAGAAAATTATACTTAAATTTAGCCCACGTTGCCAAACTGACTTCTAAAAAGATACCAGTATAGAATATGAGAGTATTCCTTTCTCTGCATCATTGTCAAAATTGGATATTTTTATGTTTTTCTTTTCTTTTTAATCTGTGTCATTCTTATAGAGGAATAAACGTCTCATCTTCATTTTGGTTTTTTTGATTTTCAGTGATTTAGACCACTTTATTCAGAGGTTTTTTATTATTTCTTACTTTGTGAATTACCTGTTTATGTTCCTTTTAAATTTCACTTTTTTTAAACCTCCATGAGTTAGGGGTTTTAGCTCTATTTGTCTTTCAAATTCATCATTTTTTCCTATTAGAAGGTTCATGTTTTTATGTAGTAAAATTGATAGACATAGGCTTCTATATTTGGGATTAAGTCTATGTATAGAAAGGCCTATCTCATTCCTCATTTTTTTTAATCCCATATTTTTTCATTGTACTTTTATGATGTCCCTATTATTTTGATACTTGTATTTTATAACTATCTAAAACTTACTTTAATTTAAATATTCCTTATTTTTCAATCACTCTTTTTATTGCCAAATGTTTTTATCAGAGTAGTATTGACTGTGGTTCAATTTTATTCATTTCTCTCTCCCATTTAAATCTATATTAAAATAAAATCACTTTGTATTTATATATAATATCAAATTTTAGAGTTTTTGTGAAGGGACTAAAAGTGATAAAGAGTCAGTGCTAATGTAAGGAAAATGACCTTTAATTTCATAGGGTATTAAACGAGTAGATAACATGGTGGTATGCTAAATTCTAATAATAAAATAACAAATATATTGTTTCAAACATTCAGTTTTGGCTTCTGAGTTAGTTGATGAAAAAGTGAGAACTTTAAAAAACTTTTTAGTTAAAAATAATTTAGACCAATTATACAAGTGATACAGTAATGCATTCCTGTTGTAAATATATATATACTGAGTACCTTCGCAGTGCTGTTACTTTCTTTGGGTTGTGGGAGAGCAAAAATAACTGTTCTTAACCCCAGGTTGCTCAGTTAATTCAGAGACACATATTAAATACGTAATTATAATTATCATGTACATGATTATACTGTTTATAGAAAGAATATAGAGTAGGTAGGAACAGGATTTTCAAAGGTCAATGGAAATTCATTTGCAGTACAGGAATCGAATGGCCGTATTCCGAGATAGAGAGAGATCACTTGTAATTGTCCAGACATAAGGCAGACTGGAATTACCAGATTGTAGGCTGTAGTAGGAAGCTGGTAGAAGATGACACTGGACAGGAGGGTAAGAGCTACATGATATTGTACAAGGGAGCCTAATCTCTGGCCTGTAGACAGATGTGAGCCATCAAGCAGGAAAGTGATATGGTCAGAATTTAATATGTTGTTCTGACTACAAAAAAAACAGAGCCAATTTCTTTTTTCTTTTCCATTATTATAGTGGCAAATCACTAGTTTTATTATTATATCTAATATATTTAAATGTTTTTTCAACAGAATGAACTAAAATTGTCAGTGGTTTCTTTGAAAGAAATACAAGAGAATTTGAAAACAAAAATTGTGGATTCTCCAGAGAAAGTTAAGAATTATAAAGAAAAAATGAAAGATACAGTCCAGAAGCTTAAAAATTCCAGAGTGAGTTTTCTTTTTATTTTGATGCTTTTCTGTCCCTCTTATTTTTTAACAACTCTTATTTAATCATGTGTTAATTTTCTAATTTCTAAATTATCTATACATCTCTCCCTCTTAGACTTTTTGCCCTTGTCTCTAACTTTTAGCTCTTCTCTAAAGTGGATATAAGAAAAGAAGTATAATTTCAAGACATTTTTTAAATTATGCAACAAATTTTTTTTGCCCTGGGTGATCAAAAACAGAAGTGATTTGTCCTCGTAAGACTTAGTCACTATATCTTAAGGGAGAATGGTGTTATAATCAGTTATATAATTTTAAATTATAATATAGTTATAATTATATTTATATGATATGTTTATAATTATAATTACATATATTTATATAATTATATAATTATACTTATAGTTATATAATTTTACATTATGTAATTACATAATTTTATAATCAGTTATATAACTTTAATATATACTATGAAAAAGTATAGGATATGCATGTATGGAGGCAGGAAATATATGGGAATTCTGTACCTTCTGCTTAATTTTGCAGTGTGCCTAAAACTGCCCTAAAAACAGTGTTTTTTTTTTTAAGCACCAAAAAGAGAAACAAATAAATAATAAATAGCATAGGGTGCTTCAGAAAAAGCATAATGAGAGTATTCTAGTTTAGTATTGTGAAAGTTAGAGGTAAAGATGGGGAGGAAGTAGAAATTTATGCTTACATCTGAAGGATGAACAGAGGTTATCTTAGTAAATTTATACTCTGAAGAGTATTCAAGACAAAGAGAATAGCATGTGCCAGTTGTTTGAGGTAAGTAGTAGAGAGGAAGTTATATTCAAAGAAGACAGTATGATGTATAAGGAGAATGGTGTGAGATGATGGACAAATAGGCCATGAGCAGGTTTTTCAGGATGCTGGATTTTACCATAAGAGCAGGAGTGCACCATTGGCTAATTTATGAGTCTGGGATGTTGGAACATGGTTTGATTTATGTTTAAAAAAGATTATGAGCTACAGTGGGAGGTAGATTTAGGAGGGGATAGAAGTAGAAGTGGGTAGACAATTTAGCATCCTTTATGAGGAAAAGTTTAAGAACTATTAATTGAAAAAAAGTTTCTGATTTATTTCTGAATTTGTTATTTAAGTCATTTCTGATAATTGAGAATTATCACAAGAGAATAGACAAAAATTAATAGAACAGTAGTGAGAGCCCAGAAATAGATCTGAGTTTTTGAGGTCTATTTATTTAATAAGCAATTTTGGTTCAATTGGCTGTTCATCTAGAAGAAAAGTAAGTTGGGTCTGTACCTTGTACCGTTTACAAAGATAAATTCTAATTGGATTAGAAATTTAACAGTTTTAGGTGAACATTGATATTATCTTGGATAGAATTTTAAAATTAAGATTGAAAACCCAAAAACTGCAGAAAAAAGTAGACCTGTGAAACATATATAACGCATATGATAGGTAAAGGGATTATATCCATGATATGCAAAGACACAAAAGAGTATTTACAAATTAGTAGGAAAAAGACAGCTTAATGGAAAAATGAGCAGTGCTATGATTAAGCATTTCACTGAAGACAAAATCCACTGGCTAATAAAGCGGGAAGAAAGGGTAAACTCAGAAAGAAGCCTTTGTATTATTGCAGTACTTGTGGTAAACATGTGCTCATTTCCTAATTTTAGAAGAAGAATTAATCGTTTTGAAAGAATTACTTGTAGTAATAGTTATACAAATGAATAGGAAGATTGTAATTGGTAATATAATTGCCCAGGAGTAATTGGGAGTAGTTTGAGTATTAGCAGAAATGAACTCTTTTAAAATCATTACAAATAACCTTTGGAAGGTACTTCAATGAGTGGTTTAGTAAAATTATGGTATGTTTTCTTTGTTCAAGGATATTTAACAATTAGGAAACCTAATTATATGTGCTTAGACACATGTCAGTAATATTGCTTTGTTACTGACCTAGAAACTTAATTGTTCTTTGCTCTTAAGCTTTCAGTATTAAATACAGAAATTAAGAGCAAACAAATTGACATTACTGCAGTTTCATAAAGGAGAGTGTCAAACCGGTATCTGTGTCTTTTTTTTTCTTTCAAAGCAAGAAGTAATGGAAAAATATGAAATCTATCGAGACTCTGTTGACTGTCTACCTTCATGTCAGCTGGAAGTGCAGTTATATCAAAAGAAAATACAGGACCTTGCAGATAATAGAGAAAAATTAACTACTATCTTAAAGGAGGTTTGTATTGTATGGAATTTTTATGCTTTTTTATTATGTAATAGTTTACTGTAGTCCCTCGGATTTGCTTTTACTTTCTGTTGCTACTTTCTTACCAAAAAGCAGGATCATTCTACAGTATAATAGATGTGGCAATGTACGCTCAGGAATAAAACACTATTCTTTTTAAACATAGCAGTAGTAGACCCATTGTTACCTTCAGATGAAATGAGTAATAAATTAATTAACATAGCATATTGCCGTGTATATTTTGGGGAAAAGTCATGGAATTTTAAACTTGTTCTGACAGTTGGAAATGATCTTCTAGACAGTAAGCATAAAGTCCCAACTTACTGCCTAACACTGTAGCTAGGATATATAAAGAGATTTAAGATTGATGATACAGACCCTGCCCTGAATGATGATGGACCTCTAATGCCAACATTTTGAAAGTTTCTCAGGCTAGAAACCTGAAAATCTTTTTCACTTCATCATACCAATCCAGACTGTGCCCAGGATCACTAACATAGATTTCGATGAAAGATTTCTCTTTTCAGGGAAGAAGGGGCTGGAAGGTGAGATTGTCTGGGATATTCTTTCCCAATTACATACTTCCCTTATCTCCCATCATGAGTCAGCAAAAAATAAAGAGGCGGGGGGTTGGGGGGGGGGGGAGGATTGAGATCTACTGCTTTAAATTGTTTCTAGGGTCTACTCTTTCCTCTTTATTTCTGCTCCTTTAATTCAGACCCTTTCCCCCTGAAACCTAGCCTGTTGGCTGATCTTGATATGTTCCTCTTGTGTTGCCCAGTATCCGAGTCCCCAAAACTGAGAGAATAAGACATCCATAAGCAATGCAGAAGCATAAAGGGGTTTATTGCTAGCTCGAGCCAGGGCTCGTGTCACATCCAACACAGTGGAGTAGAACAAGAGCCCGGAGCCCAGATTTACAGCAGTATTTATAAGTTTAGAACAAAGACAGGGAGTTGGCAAGGGTTGATTGGCTGCAGGGGTTTCCTGGTATTTACTGATTGGCCAGTTATCATCCCTCTGATTGGCCAGAGTTATCATCTCTCTGATTGGCCAGAGTGATCTTCCCCGGAAGCCCCAGAAGCATGACTCAGGGATTATTTTTGGCCTAGTTAGTGCACCTCTCTGAGCCTGTCCTGGCTCTGGTGAGGTTGTAACACTCTGTTCTGGTCCTTGCTGATAAAATGATGTGATAAACACCTCTCTCTAGGTGTCAAATACTTTCTCAGGATCCCTAGTGCCTTCCTAGGGATTCTCCAGGCAAGAACACTGGAGTGGGTTGCCATTTCCTTCTCCTTGTCTTTTGTTGAGTCTGCATTCTTGTGTTGGGCTTTCAGTTTTTAAACAGTTTTATCACATTTTGAAATTGTGTTTTATTACAGCTCATCCTTGAAGACAGTCCTTTGTAAATTCTAATTTGTTGTATTGACTTTAAAATCTCATATAAAATATAGAGCCTGAACTTGGAGGACCAAATTGAGAGTGATGAGTCAGAACTGAAGAAATTGAAGACTGAAGAAAACTCCTTTAAAAGACTGATGATTGCAAAGAAGGAAAAACTTGCCACAGCACAGTTCAGAATAAATAAGAAGCATGAGGATGTCAAGCAGTACAAACGCACAGTGATTGAGTATGAACTTATTTTCAATTGAATGTATTAGAAAGTAATTAGGAAAGCCTAATTCATTTTATTTTCCTTAAGATTCCAAACCTCCTGTAATTTCAAAAAGGTATTCCACCTTTGGGTGACTAAAGCAGTTGTGGCTTATAATGCTGCCACATCTAAATGTATAGAGATGTTTTAGGTATTCGTTTTTTAGTTTATTTTCCTGATAATCACAATTCTAAATCTTCTGCATAATTTGTTAGAAGGGTTCTAGTGCTATTGCTTATTTCAGTACATTTCAGAGCCAGCTATCCAGAGTTGTATTAGAATAAATCAACTGCTACTACTGCTGCTAAGTCACTTCAGTCATGTCAGACTCTGTGTGACCCCATAGATGGCAGCCCACCAGGCTCCCCCGTCCCTGGGATTCTCCAGGCAAGAACACTGGAGGGGGTTGCCGTTTCCTTCTCCAGTGCATGAAAGTGAAAAGTGAAAGTGAAGTCGTTCAGTCGTATCTGACTCTTAGCGACCCCATGGACTGCAGCCTACCAGCCTCCTCCATCCATGGGATTTTCCAGGCAAGAGTACTGGAGTGGGGTGCCATTGCCTTCTCTGAGAATAAATCAACTAGTTCATGTTATTGTTCAGCTAGTCTAGAGCATTATAGCATATTTTGAGAAAAAGTCTTCCATTTTTATTTAAGTACCAAGTACTTTGCAAGAATTTTGTCACCGTGGTTGTTGGCTAGTATGTTTGGATGTTTCACTGGTAGAATCTTCTTCCCATCAGTTCTAAAAATGTGTTTTTAGAATAAATGCCCCAGATATGTCTATGAGATGACACTATTTCAGTTTGTAAAAGGTATATTAGGATGGTCTGAAGATTTCCTTTCCTCTTCCTCATGCAGATGAAGAAAAAGGGCAGAATCTGAGGGTTTCAGTTTGTCACTTACCTTGCAGGAAAGTTGTATTAATTCACACTCCCACCAATAGTCATGAGTGAGTGCAGCTGGGAGAGGTGACTTAAAAATCTCATTTTTAAATAACAGCTTTGTGTGGAGGAGCTTACTCTTCCTAATTATAGCACCACCTTGTGATTCTCATCTGCTTGCTTTTAAATCTTGAGATGTAGGTGTGTCAGCCAAATATTGATACAAATAATCTCTTTGGAATCAAAACTAGAGTTAAATGTTTGACTGTTTAAATGCTTAAGTGGAATTATAATTTCACCTGTCTCTCTTTTCCTTTAGAGACTGTAATAAAGTTCAAGAAAAAAGAGGTGCTGTCTATGAGCGAGTAACCACAATTAATCAAGAAATCCAAAAAATTAAATTTGGAATTCAGCAACTAAAAGATGCTGCTGAAAGGGAGAAACTGAAGTCTCGGGTGAGTATATGTTCATAAGAAATAATTTCAGATAATCTCGTGGGTTTAAAATGTAAATTATGTCACCCTCATTTTGAAGATTTTGTCAGTTCTTCAGAGTAAAAATTGGCCCCTCAGGTTTGTTCCTTTTGTTTCCATTTGTAGTATCTTTTCCATTACCCTGGGATAGTTTGCATGTATGCCTCCTCACACCTTTTCCTTACTCACCTTTTTTCCCTGTCAGCACCTAGAGTCGTGCTTTGCAGTAAGAGTAGGTGCTCCATAAAGTTTCTGAATGTTTTTGATAAATTAACTTAGATGGTGATTTAAAGTAAAGTCTTCCAAAAAATTTTTGTATCTTCTTTCTGATAAAAGAATCTCAAAATTGTTTCTTAGGATCTGTTTAAATGTATTTGAGTTGTTACCTGAAACAAAGTAGCTTAGGTTGGCTCCTGTATTTTGAGATTTTTTAATGATAATTTTATCACAATTACCAAGTTACTTTGCCTGTTTCAAGTATATTTATTTTATTGTTTCATAGACAGTCTCAAGTTTAGTGTGGACAGGCGTCTTCTACATTTTTGTCTTCCAGAATATCAGTACAGCGCCACACATGTTCCCTGCTTCTGTTTTTCCTTGACTGCCAAAGACCCAAAGACGTTGTTTATTCCTACTCTGTTTATCACATTATCATTCTCTCTTTAACCTTTAACTTTGTCCCGTAGCCTCAAGATGGTCCCAAACTGCTCTACCAGGAGTCACTAAAAATAGCCCTTTATCATGTAAAATCCCTTGGCCTCTTTTTATTTTTCATTTTGCTTCATCTTGCCTACATTGATATCCTACAACCTCTGAAACCTGAAAGATATTTAAACATGCTGTCATTACCTTTCACCATTTACATTTTATTTGCAAGGATTCTTAATACTAAAAGAAAGAATCACAGTAAACAATCCCCTCATCTGTTCTCAGGAATCTTTATCCTCTGAAACATTAAGTTGTTAGCACGTGCACATGTAAGTTTATATATACAGCTGAGAATTATCTCAGGGCTGCTTTAAAAGGAAGGAAAGAAAGAAAGGAAAGAAAGAAAAAGAAAATAGTTGGGATTCCTCTTCCATGGGCTGCCCAGTACACTGTCGTGAGTTTTTCTTTCTTTTTACACTCCAATTACTTTTCTTTTACATTCCAACTACTTTCCTTCAACTGGATATTTGCCAATCCTTTGGCCCTCAGTTTATCTCTGGAATGGGGGTTAGAAAAACCTTATTTAATCCTACTACTTTACCAAATCATATGAGCAGATTTATTATCGGCTTGTCCGATATAATTAATGAACCAGTTACTAATATAAGTACCTTTTGTCTGTGATCATAAAAGGTGCCTGTCCCTGCTTTAAATTCCTTTTAGTTTTGTGCATATGTGTCTCATCAATAATATTTTAAGTGTCTTAACAATAATGATCAAATTTTTTACCTTAGTATGTCATGCCAAACCATGCCTAGAATGGTGCCTTATATTGTAGTATGCTTTCCATAAATATTTGTAGCATGCTGTTTCTTAAAACTAGCAATGTATTAGAATACAATAAAGAATTCAAAAAAATTAAAGATGAGCAACCCCTCACCCAAATATATTGAATTAGAACCATCAGCAGTGGGGCCCGTGAACCTAAATTTTTTAGCATAACTCTTGAGAACCACTGATGTATTCTGCTTCATTGTTTCAGTATTACAAAGCTCATCACCAGGCAAGCTGTTCTACTAGGTCAGCTTTAGTTATTAAAATGTTACCTCTTGTTTTGAGTTTAAAATTTTTCATTTCTGTACTCTAGTGGACCAAGATCATCTTTCTGGAAAAAATCTGTACCCTCTTCTGCTTAATAAAATTGTGCTTAAGGTATTTGAGGATAAAGATCGTGGGTTCTTTCAGCCTTCTCATCAGGCTAATTAGTGCTCGTTTTCCAGCCACTCTTTATATAGATTAATTTCCATTCTGTTTACTGTCCTCTGCTCTGTTTTCTGCTTTTTTTATTCTACTTAATATGTAGAAATCAGTCCTGAACGTAGTCTTCCAAGTAATGGTGTCACCAGCCACAGAGCACAATGCTTTTGTTAAATGAAGCATAATATCAAGGTGGATTTTTAGCAGCAGCGAAACTTTCGATGCAGTTAGTTGTTCAACTTGTTAAGTTGTTCTACCTTTACCCAGATGACATTGTCATATCCGTTTGTTCCAAAATAGCTTGGGAGAGTCTCTAAGTCCTGTGATGACACTGAGACACATTTTGTCAAAAAGAAAAAACCCTTTTGCTTACTTTATAATCATCTTTCATGAAAAGGAAAGAAGGATGTGTTAAAATTGCCAAATTTTTCTTTTCATAATTTTGTTGGATCCTAATGATCCTTCTTTTTCATTAAAAATCCTTTTCCATAGATATTTCATCACTTCTAGCTTCAATTGTCATCTTTATTTATAAAGCTTTCAAAAATCTATTTTTCCTATTCTGTCCACCTCAACTCTACTCCTTATTTTAGCTGCCTGATGGATATTTTCAGTGGATAAGCTTATTATTACAAAATAACATTTATGAAATTTAACATCTTTCAATGTCTTTCCTCTTCCTCACCCTCACTTTCTTCTTCCCCCTCTGCCTCTGTCTCCTTCCCCTTCCCTTTTCCTCTCCTTTTCATTTAGTTTCCTCATATTCTTCAGTGGCATCATCATTTCCAAAATATCACAAAGAGTTGCAGTTTTGGATTTTCTTTAAATAATCCTGATATCCAAATAGTCACCAAGTTAATGTCATGACTTGTAAAAACTCATTGATAACTATTCATAACAACTGTTTTCTAATCATATTTCTATTACATCATTTTCTAATATTTGTGAATTGCAGCAAAAACTTGTAAAATTTATTCCTTAAGATTTCCTGCATCAAATCTGCCCTGAATCCTAAGTAAGGCCAAATTATTCCTGTTAAAATATCACTCTTATTGCTACACTTTCTTGTTTAAAACCCAAATTCCCTGTTTTCCTGTAGTTATTTCTACATTTAGTCAACCATTCAGCAAATGGTCTATATACCTACAAGATTGTTGATGTTCAGTTTTTAAATCGTATCTGACTCTTTGCGGCCCTGTGGACTGTAGCTCACCAGGCTCCTCTGTCCATGAACTTCTCTAGACAAGAGTACTGGAGTGGGGAGTCATTCCCTTCTCCAGGGGATCTTCCTGACCCAGGGATCAAACTTGGGTCTCCTGCATTGCAGGCGGATTCTTTACCATCTGAGCCACCAGGGAAGCCCCATATCTCCTGGAGTTTCCTCAGGTTCATGTCCATTGAGCTGGAGATGCTCTCTAACGATCTTATCTTCTGCTGCTGGCTTCTTCTTTTGCCTTGAATCTTTCCCAGGATCAGGGTCCTTTCCAATGAATCAGCTCTTTGCATCACGTGGCTAAAGTGTTGGAGCTGCAGCTTCAGTTGTTCCAATGAATTTTCAGGGTTGATTTTCTTTAGAATTGACTGGTTTGATCTCCTTGCAGTCCAGTGGGCTCTCAAATCTTCTCCATCACCACAATTTGAATGCATCAGTTATTCAGCACTTAGCCTTCCTTATAGTCCACCTGTCACATCCATACATGACTGCTGGAAAGACCATAGCTTTAACTAGGCAGATCTTTGTCAGCCAAGTGACATCTCTGCATTTTAATATGCTATCTAGTTTGTCGTAGCTTTCTTCCAAGGAGCAAGTGTCTTAATTTCATGGCTGCATTCACCATTTGCAGTGATTTTGAAGCCCAAGAAAATAAAATTTGTTGCTGCTTCTACCTTTTCCCTTCTATTTGCCATAAAGTGATGGGATCAGATGCCATGATCTGTTTTTTTGATGTTGATTTTCAAGTCAGCTTTTTTATTTTCCTCCCTTGTCAAGAGGCTCTTTAGTTCCTCTTCACATTCTGCCATTAGAGTAGTATCATCTTCATGTCTGAGGTTGTTGTTGATATTCTCCCGGCAGTCTTTATTCCCACTTGTGATTCGTTCAGTTCAGCATTTTTCATGATGTTATCTGCATATAAGTTAAATAAGCAAGATGACAATATACAACCTTAACTTGATAATTTTGAACCAGTCAGTTGTTTCATGTCTGGTTTTAACTATTGCTTCTTGACCTGCGGAAAGGTTTCTCAGGAGGCAGGCAAAGACATCTAGTATTACCATTTCTAAGAATTCTCAACAGTTTGTTGTGATCCACAAAGTCAAATGAAGCCAAAATAGGTGTTTTTTTCTGAAAAACTCTGTTACTTTCTCCCTGATCCAACAAATGTCACAATTTGATCTCATCCTCTGCCTTTCCTAAACCCAGTTTGTACATCTGGAAGTTCTCTGTTCACATACTTCAGACTCCTTACTTGAAGGATTTTGAGCATAACCTTTCCAGCATGTGAAATAAGCACAATTGTACAATAGTTCGAACATTCTTTGGCATTGCCCTTCTTTGGAATTGTAATGAAAACTGCTCTTTTCCAGTCTTGTGACCATTCCCAAGTTTTCCAAATTTGCTGACATACTGAGTACAGCATTTTAACAGCGTCATTTTTAGGATTTTTAAATTGCTCAGCTGGAATTTTGTCATCTCCACTAGCTTTGTTCGTAGGAATGCTTCTAAGGCCCACTTGACTTCACACTCTAGGATGTCCAGCTCTAGGTGAGCGACCGCACCATTGTGGTTCCTTGAGTCATTACGACCGTTCTTGTATTATCCTTCTGTTTTCTGTGTATTCTTACCAATTGCTCTTTTAATCTTTTCTGCTTCTGTTGAGTCCTACCATTTCTGTCCTTTATTGTGCTCATCCTTCCATCTCACATGCTAGTAACGTAATGCTCAAAATTCTCCAAGCCAGGCTTCAGCAATACATGAACCGTGAACTTCCAGATGTTTAAGCTGGTTTTAGAAAAGGCAGAGGAACCAGAGATCAAATTGCCAACATCCACTGGATTATTGAAAAAGCAAGAGGGTTCCAGAAAAACATCTATTTCTGCTTTATTGACTATGCCAAAGCCTTTGACTGTGTGGATCACAATAAACTGTGGAAAATTCTGAAAGAGATGGAAATACCAGACCACTTGACCTGCCTCTTGAGAAACCTATATGCAGGTCAGGAAGCAACAGTTAGAACTGGACATGGAACAACAGACTGGTTCCAAAAGGAAAAGGAGTACGTCAAGGCTGTATATTGTCACCCTGCTTATTTAACTTCTATGCTGAGTACATCATGAGAAACGCTGGGCTGAAAGAAGCACAAGCTGGAATCAAGATTGCTGGGAGAAATATCAATAACCTCAGATATGCAGATGACACCACCCTTATGGCAGAAAGTGAAGAGGAACTCAAGCCCCTTGATGAAAGTGAAAGAGGACAGTGAAAAAGTTGGCTTAAAGCTCACCCTTCAGAAAACGAAGATCATGGCATCTGGTCCCATCACTTCATGGGAAATGGACGGGCAAACAGTGGTAACAGTGTCAGACTTTATTTTTGGGGGGCTCCAAAATCACTGCAGATGGTGACTGCAACCATGAAATTAAAAGACGCTTACTCTTTGGAAGAAAAGTTATGACCAACCTAGATAGTATATTCAAAAGCAGAGACATTACTTTGCCGACTAAGGTCCATCTAGTCAAGGCTATGGTTTTCCCAGTAGTCATGTATGGATGTGAGAGTTGAACTGTGAAGAAGGCTGAGCGCCGAAGAATTGATGCTTTTGAACTGTGGTGTTGGAGAAGACTCTTGAGAGTCCCTTGGACTTCAAGGAGATCCAACCAGTCCATTTTGAAGGAGATCAGCCCTGGGATTTCTTTGGAAGGAATGATGCTAAGGCTGAAACTCCAGTACTTTGGCCACCTCATGCGAAGAGTTGACTCATTGGAAAAGACTCTGATGCTGAGAGGGATTGGGGTCAGGAGGAGAAGGGGTCGACAGAGGATGAAATGGCTGGATGACATCACTAACTCGATGGACGTGAGTCTGAGTGCACTCTGGGAGTTGGTGATGGACAGGGAGGCCTGGTGTGCTGCGATTCATGGGGTCGCAAAGAGTCGGACACGACTTAGAGACTGAACTGAACTGAACTTTCATGAAATGTTCCTGAAGAGCTCCCTATCATTCCCATTCTATCGTTTTCCTATATTTCTTTACATTGCTTATTTAAGAAGGCCTTCTTATGTCTTCTTGCCATTCTCTGGAACTCTGTATTCAGTGGGTATACTTTTCCATTTCTCCCTTGCCTTTTTCTTCTCTTCTTGCCTCAGCTGTTTTTAGAGCTTCATCAGACAACCACTTTCCTTCTTGCTTTTCTTTTTCTTTGGGCTGGCTTTGGTCACTGCCTCCTGTACACTGTTAGGAACTTCTGTCCATAGTTCTTCAGACACTCTGTCTACCAGATTTAATCCGTTAAATCTTTTCATCACCTCTGCTGTATCATAAGGGATTTGATTTAGGTCATACCTGAATGGCCTAGTTGTTTTACTTACTTTTCTCCAATTTAAGCCTGAATTTTGCAATAATGAGCCATAGTCTGCTCCGAGGTTTTTTGTTTGTTTGTTTTTTTACTAACTGTATAGAGCTTCTCCATCTTCGGCTGCAAATAACATAATCAATCTGATTTTAGTATTGACCTTCTGGTGATGTCTATGTGTTGCGTTGTCTCTTGTGCTGTTGGAAGAGGGTATTTGCTATCATCAGTGCCTTCTTTTGGTAAAACTGTTAGCCTTTGCCCTGCTTCATTTTGTACTCAAGGCCAAACTTGCCTGTTATTCTGGATATCCCTTGACTTCCTACTTCCAATCTAATCCCCTGTGTTGAAAAGGGATGTCTTTTTTAGTTCTAGAAAGTGTTGTAGGTCTCATAGAACCAGTCAGCTTTAGCTTTTTCTGCATTAGTGGTTGGGGCATAGACTTGGATTACCGTGATATTGAATGGTTTGCCTTGGAAACAAACCAGGATTGTTCTGTCATTTTTGAGATTGTACCCAAGTACTCCATTTCGGACTCTTTTGTTAGCTAGGAAGGCTACTACTACATTTTGCTAAGGAATTCTTGTCCAAGTAGTAGATACAATGATCATCTGAATTAAATTTGCCTATTCCTGTCCATGTTTAGTTCCCTAATTCCTAAGATGTTGATGTTCACTCTTGCCATCTCCTGCTTGACCACATCCAATTTACTTTGCATGAACCTGACATTCCAGGTTCCTGTGCAGTATTATTCTTTATAGAGTATTGCAGTATTATTCTTTATGGCTGAGGTTGTTGATATTTCTCCTGACAGTATTTTTTTTTTTTAATTGAAGAATAAGTGCTTTACAGAATTAGGCAGTTTTCTGTCAAACCTCAACATGAATCAGCCATAGGTATACATATATTCCCTCCCTTTTGAAGCTCCCTCCCATCTCGCTCTCCATCCCACCCCTCTAGGTTGGTACAGAGCCCCTGTTGGACTTTCCTGAACCATACAGCAAATTACCCTTGGCTATCTATTTTACATATGATAATGTAAGTTTCCATGTTACTCTTTCCATGCATCTCACCCTCTTTTCTGGCAGTCTTTATTCCAGCTTATGATTCATCCAGCTCAGCATTTCACCTGATGTTATCTGCATGTAAGTTAAATAAGCAGGATGACAGTATACAGCCTTGGACTTTACTTTCACTACCGGACTTATCCATAAGGGAGCATTTTTTCTGCTTTGGCCCAGCTGCCTAATTCTTTCTGGTGCTATGAGTAACTGTTCTCTGCTCTTGCTTGGTAGCATGTTGGGTGCCTTGCGACCTGGGGCACTCATCTTCTGGCATAGTATCTTTTTACCTTTTCATATTGTGCATGGTGTTCTCCAGGCAAGAATACTGGAGTGGACTGCTATTTCCTTCTCCATTGAACTGCATTTTGCCAGAACTCTTCACTATGACCCATTCATCTTGGTTGGTCCTGCACAGCATGGCTCATAATGTCTTTGAGTTACTTAAGCCTCTTTGCTATGACAAAGCTACGATCCATGAAAGGAATCTACTAGGTAGTAGCCTTTATATTTGATTCAGAGAATAAGTGTGAACAAAGAAGCCATGATCCCTACCTTCTAGGATTATTAAAGTTTTGTATCTAAGCTAATCGTTTTCATTGTTTAAGGTGTAATGAAAAATATATTCTCCGTATAACTTTCTGTGGCTCCTTTCAGATATCGTTGATTTCTCTCCTCACATACTATGGCATTATTAGTCTATTCTGATCTGTGCTGTCCATAGCTACTAGCAACATGTGGCTGTTTACACTTACATTTAAATTAATTTAAATGAAATAAAATTTAAAATTTAGTTCCTGGTTTATACTAGTTATATTTTAAGGGCTGAGTATCCCAACTAGTCTGGATTGTATGTTTCATAGTAGAAAGCATAACTGCATGTCCCATTGTACTGTTATACTACTTACAGTGCTGTTGTAGGAGGCACTCAGTAATATGTTGGTTGATGAGTTAATACATACTTGGTGGATAAATGGCTATATTGGCCGTAAAACTCCATAGATATTATATATTCCTGATATCTCTGATTTGGAAAGTGAGATAATTACCTAGACCAATGCTGTCCAATAGAACTTACTGCTGGGAATGTTCTGTGCTACTGAGTATGGTAGCCATTAGGTACTTGTAGCTACAGTGCATTTGAAGTGTGGCTAGTACAGCTGAGGAGCATGCAACTGTTTAAATTTAAATAATCACATGTTCCTCATGGTTGTCACGTTAGACACTGTAGAACTTGAGTTAGAGTTTAAAAGTATTTAACTTCAGCCAAGCCATCACAGTAAGACTTACTTATTATGCAAGTTAATATAAAATTGCACTTGGATACAGAGTTTAATTGGAAACTGAAATACGTAGCTTTTGTGAGGGCTCTGATCAATTTCTGTTACCATCCTGTGAGGCCTGGCTTAGAACTTCAGATGTTCGTTTGCTTCTGTGGGCATGCCAGTGGAATTGGGCTTTAATATTTCATTCATTCATTGAGGCTCTACCTGCTAGATTTGGTTCCTCCTTGAGAACATAGTTGTCCTCAGGAGAAAATCGTTCCTCTCAGTGTATCTAAATGGTTGATTCAGATATTTAGATTATATATCTTTATTTAGCTACACTTCATTTTAATAGTTTCTCCTGAGTAATGTCTTTCTACCAAATTTATTCAGCTTTTAATATGAATAAATACATATTCCTATATAGAACCATGAATTACATTGATCTGTAGCTGCTGATTGTGCCAGTTTTTTTAAATGATGTTTATATAAGCTAACAACTAATTCACCTTATTATTCCTATAAGCTTTAAGAAATAAAGGTATCAAAATTTTTTTATTTATTTCCCTAATGATTTATATTCCATCATAGTTGTAGTAATTTTATGTCTGATTAGATGTTGGGAATCTAAGTATACTCTTCTGTTTTTGTATTATGATTTAATAATGATCCATGTTTAGATTTTAGGAAAGTGTTTAACCTTCACCATCTATTTATATTTACTTAATCTAGAGCAATAGTTCTCAAACTTGCATAGGTAGCAGTCTCTGGAAATAGTGTTGTTCTTTTTTGAAACATTTTGAATTCATACTATATTTAATTATAATCTATATAATTTGCGCAAAATCAGATAGTATCTACACTAGAATTTAAACGAAGATAATTACTAGCTATACTATGGGTTTAAGAAAAGTTTAATGGGAGCAGCAGTTAAAATTGAAAATATTTATAACCATTATACCCATTTATTGCTTTTTTCTTCCATTGGAAAAGGCCTGCTATTTTATTTCAGTGGTGGAACACCTTTTATAATCTTTCAGCATACTACTTTTTCTTGTATCAAGATTTGAGAATTGTTTTGTGTAAGAAAAGTCAATGCTGCTGCTAAGTCACTTTAGTCGTGTCTGACTCTGTGGGACCCCAAAGACGGCAGCCCACCAGGCTCCCCCGTCCCTGGGATTCTCCAGGCAAGAACACTGGAGTGGGTTGCCATTTCCTTCTCCAATGCATGAAAGTGAAAAGTGAAAGTGAAGTCGCTCGGTCGTGTCCAACCCTCAGCGACTCCATGGACTGCAGCCTACCAGGCTCCTCTGTCCATGGGATTTTCCAGACAGGAGTACTGGAGTGGGGTGCCATCGCCTTCTCCAGAAAAATCAATAATAAATGGATTAAAATTGCATTTGATAAGCATGAGATAAAAGATAATGCATGCAGACTAATTGGTTTATTATTCAGTTGATAAAAATTGTTTTGTAGTTTTTTCTTAATTCTTAACATATCCATATAGGTTTATATGAAAACTCATTATTGCTTATAGTAGGACTGTCCAATCAGTTTATTAAAACAAAGTTATTGGTATATTTTTCAGTCCTGTAGATACTTATTAAACCTGTTTGCATGTAATTTAAATGATGATCAGAGTCAAATGCAGAGGTTATAGCTGTTTACAGAAATCTAGGTATTTGCCTGGTAAACATGAAAAGCTCCAAAGTAAGAACTTTTCTTTGGTTATTAAAAATATGTCCTTAATGTCTTAGAATTCAAGCCATTGTTAATGTCTCTGCTTTGTTCTTTCTAAGTAGCTGACTTTTTGATGTATCTGTGTGGCTTAATAAGAGTAGGCACACGTGTGTCTGTATGTGCTTGTGCATAAGATAATTTAGGCTTTAAAATATTGTGAATAAATATGAATGAGTGTTGCAATTCTTATAACTCACTTTTAGTTTCAGTCATTGCATGGAATAATCCTTATTGTATTTCATTTTCTACTTAGGAAATATTTCTCAGCTTGAAAGCTGCTTTGGAGAAATACCACGAGGGCATTGAAAAGGCAACAGAGGACTGCCATGCTAAAATAGATGCGAAAACAGCTGAACTGAAGAAGAAAATGTTCAGAACCCAACCTGATTAACAGAATTACACATCTTTTTTATAAAAAGCTTGTCAACTTTTAATTTTATATTCTGAAAGGGAATAGTTAAGTTGAAGTTAATGAAAGTATCAAAAGTACCAAATAGTGTTGGCTCAGTCATTTTTTATATACTCTCATAGATTATTATTTTGTAAGATAATACATTTATTGTAGACTTCCATGAACTTAAATTGTGCAGGTATTCATGTCTCTGCTCCTTGTTGTAGTGGTTGAAATAAAACAAACAATTGCATTTGAAATTTTTTTTTCCCTGTTATTTTCATGGCTTTTGTCGCTTCGTTTGTCAACATACAGAGGTCTAGTATTATTGAGCCCTGACTTTGCACCAAGCGTTGTGGGATCTCATTTGGTCTTCACTCAGACAGCTCTAAGTAGACATTTTTATAACTACTTGATGGGTGAAGTAACTATGAAGGTCCTGAAAGAGTAAATAGTTGAGCCAAAATTTGAACTGTGCTTTGTATAATACTGAGGTCTGGAATGTTTTTGCTATACCATACTTCCTAATGTAATTATTAAAAGAGGAAGTATGATTGTGGTGGTCTTATGCTAAGACATTTTTCTGAGGAAAGTAAAATGTCTAGACTGCTTAGAACAGTGCCGTGGTAGACAATACATATTAATTAATGGTATTTAGAGTTCCAGTTCGGAGAAGGCAATGGCAGCCCACTCCAGCACTCTTGCCTGGAGAATCCCATGGACGGAGGAGCCTGGTGGGCTGCAGTCCATGGGGTCGCTAAGAGTCAGACACGACTGAGCGACTTTACTTTCACTTTTCTTTTTCATGCATTGGAGAAGGAAATGGCAACCCACTCCAGTGTTCTTGCCTGGAGATCCCAGGGACGGCAGAGCCTGGTGGGCTACCGTCTCTGGGGTCACACAGAGTCGGACACAACTGAAGCGATTTAGCAGCAGCAGCAGAGTTCCAGTTATTTTTCTCTTTGACAGAAATATAAAATACTACAGTAAGTAGAGAGTAGGCTTTCAGTAAGAGGAAAAGCCCTAGGAAGAGTGGAAAGGGCTAGGTGTCCAATGGAGGACTAGTTGGGGCACAAAATTGAGCTATTGCCCTGTCCCTTTCTTGCTTTTTAAAAAAATAAGTTCAGCCTATGGGAAGGTCTATTTATGGGGCTGGGCAACAGGTGTAAACATGACCATGTCTCTCATTTTATGTTTAAAAAATGTTAAACTCACCAACACCTGTCTCCACTTTTAGCTCTTGTTCTTTTTTTTTTCCCCCACAATCAAATTTCTAGAAAACCTAATTTATATGTGCCTCTATTTCTTTCCCTGCCCATAGTGGTGGTGTTATTTCTATTCACACTGGTTCACTGAACTTTCTAAAATCATTTTACTAGTTATCAAAATTCCCTGGGCCATTTTAATCTTTATCTTCCTTACATTCTACCTGTCCAATACTTTTTTCCCTGTGTCTCAGTAACACTGCTCTCTTGGTTCTCTTGTCTGTTCCTTTTAGATGTTTTCCCATGAGGGTCTCATTCTCTGTTCTCGCCTAGAGTGTTTGTGTTCTCTAGGCATCTGCCCTTGACCCTCCTCTTCTCAACCTCTGTATCCTCCTTGAAAACTGTCATCTACACCCAGCGCTTCAGTCGTGAGTTAAACATCCATGCAACTTTTACTGCTCTGTGTACATTGTTAACATTTGTCATATTTTTCCTGAATTTCAGACTTGGGTATTCAATAGCCCATACAGTATACCCTGACAGCACTGCTGTGAGCTGCAAGGGTCTACTTGTACATGGATTTGTTTCAGTCGAACTTTTGAATAAATGATCCACAGTGGGTTGAATCCATGGATGCAGAACTGTGGATACGGAGGACTACTATGGCCCTTGAGCATCAGCAGACACAATCTGAGACCACCGGTCCTGGGGCCAGTCCCCTGCGGATACTGAGAGGTGACTGTAGATATTTTTAACCTTGTGGCATTCTGGTGAAGCCTAACGGACCTTTTCAGAGTAATGTTTTCTGTGCATAAAGTAGAATACAGGATTGCAGGTGGAACCAATTAAATTCAAATATTATTTTAAATATCAAAATACTCAAAAATATGTTATGGAAAAGGAACTTAGCCAACTTTCTCTCTTATGCCACTACTCCTCACTCCTTTATATCCATTTAGTTAGCAAGAACTATTGATTGATGTACCCAAGCCTCCTCTCACATCTTTGCCCATGTTGCAATTTATATCATCCTCATTTCTTAGCTGGTGTACTGGCAGTAATCTTTTTTACTAGGTTTACAATTTCTAATCCACCTCTTCAAAGGTATTAGGTTATTCTAAACATGCTAATTAGATTATGTCTATTTTTACAAAAGCTTTTAGATTTTCAAATTGTGCTTGGGACGTAATTAGCCTCCAATTAAATAAATTTAAATTAAAAAAGTTGTGCTTGGGTGTCATAGTAAACTCAATATTTTAAGTTTGCAAAGGAAATACAGTGATTGTTGCTATCTGTTAGACACCAATGCAAACTGCTAGCTCAAGGTAGTTCACAGTTTCACTGTTAGATCACACTAAATTCCTTTCAATGATACCCCTTTACGAAGCTGAGTTTTGGGTTTTGGCATTCACTGGTTTGCTGCAATACAAATCAAGTATCACATGAAAATCATTATAGAATAAGAAATGAGAGTACCAATATCCAACCTGATTTATACAGTGCCAAATTGGCATGCACACTCAGTTAATAATTGCTATCCGACAGAAGAAAATGCTCTTTCCATTTTGTTTTGTTTTGTTTAAATGAACATCAGTTCAGTCGCTCAGTCGTGTCCGACTGTGACCCCGTGAATCGCAGCACACCAGGCCTCCCTGTCCATCACCATCTCCCGGAATTCACTCAGACTCACGTCCATCGAGTCAGTGATGCCATCCGGCCATCTCATCCTCTGTCGTGCCCTTTCCCTCCTGCTCCCAATCCCTCCCAGCATCAGAGTCTTTTCCAATGAGTCAACTCTTCGCATGAGGTGACCAAAGTACTGGAGTTTCAGCTTTAGCATCATTCCCTCCAAAGAATACTCAGGGCTGATCTCCTTTAAAATGGACTGGTTGGATCTCCTTGCAGTCCAAGGGACTCTCAGGAGTCTACTCCAACATCACAGTTCAAAAGCATCAATTCTTCAGCACTCGGCTTTCTTCGCAGTCCAGCTCATGTCTGTACATGACCACTGGAAAACCTATAGCCTTGACTAGACGGACCTTTGTTGGCTAAGTAATGTCTCTGCTTTTGAATATGCTGTCTAGGTTGGTCATAACTTTTCTTCCAAGGAGTAAGCGTCTTTTAATTTCATGGCTGCACTCACCATCTGCAGTGATTTTGGAGCCCCCAAAAATAAAGTCTGACACTGTTACCACTGTTTGCCCATCTGTTTCCCATGAAGTGATGGGACCAGATGCCATGATCTTCATTTTCTGAATGTTGAGCTTCAAGCCAACTTTTTCACTCTCCTCTTTCACTTTCATCAAGAGCCTTTTTAGTTCCTCTTCACTTTCTGCCATAAGGATGGTGTCATCTGCATATCTGAGGTTATTGATATTTCTCCCCACAATCTTGATTCCAGCTTGTGCTTCTTTCAGCCCAGTGTTTCTCATGATGTACTCTGCATATAAGTTAAATAAGCAGGGTGATAGTATACAGCCTTGATGTACTCCTTTTCCTATTTGGAACCAATCTGTTGTTCCATGTCCAGGTCTGACTGTTGCTTCCTGACCTGCATATAGGTTTCTCTGAGTTCCCTGACCAGAGATCCAGCCCACTGCAATATAAGTACGGATTCCTAACCACCAAACCGTCAGGGAGTTCTAAATGAACATTGCTAGGGCATAAATACCTATTAAGTTGTTTGAACCTAACTACTTGATAATGGAACTGTTCAGCTTTTGGGGTTTTTTGTTTGTTTTTTTTTGCCAAGGGACATAGTAAAAGAATTTCGGATACACAAAGAGCTTCTTGAACTGAGAAAGTTTTGGGACCTGTCACTTACAGGAGAAATTTGCATGAATTTCAAGACCTTTTGTACTCTAGACTCCCATGCCTTTTCTCTTGCCAGTTCTCATTTGAACTTTATCCGCGAGTAATACCTATTTTCGCTTTCTTAGCACCTCATACTTCCATGTGTTTCCACGTTTCTTCTCACAGTTTTTTTTTTTTTTTTTTTGTATGTCCAACTGAACATACAACACTCATTTTTCAAGTCTCCAACCCAAACTATAGCTGTCGGGTTTTCCTCTCCTGTCTCTGTTTAGTACTAATAGGATAGTATAGTGCCAGTAACCACTTTGTTTACTTAAGAAATGGGCTTTTTTTTTTTTTTCCCTCTTTGACCAAATAATATATCCACTGAGGCCAAGTTCTCTTAATCCAAGAAGAAGCATTTATCTTTCATGTATTTTTTTTTTTCACACCAAACATCAGCATAGATTCTAGTAGTTCAGTATCTTCACTCACCTTTTTTTGTCCCCAAACAGATAAAAGCCTTAATCAAGAAGCTGTCAGTAGTCCCCATTAAAACCATTATTTGGCTGTTTTGATTGGAGGGCAAATTATAAAATTTAGAACTTTTTTCTAACACCTTCTTGAAAATGACTACTTGGGCTTATGTAACCTTGAAAAGTTTGTTAATAGCAGGAAATTGATGCTCTGAAAGAAGCCGGTGGTATTGTGTATATGTGACATATGCTAAAGTCTGATCTTGAAGGAAATTCTGTATATAGACTTCAGTTATGTTTTATGAGTGTAGCTACTTCTTAGCTCTATGTAGAGCAAATATTTAATTTCAAGTTCAACTGACATTTTCCAAGGAGCTAATCCATTTTATGGCTAAGCAAGGAAAATTGAAATATGCACCTTGCAGGCTGAAGTTAACACATCTGATTTTAGTTTTAACGGGATGTTTCCTATTTTTAGTAAGACCAGAAAAGTTTTATATGAAATTCCATTTCAAGTTCAGGGCCTGTCCCCTGTTTCAATTAAGTCGGCTCTCTCATTTTGATTGAAATATGCTTCTCAGCTTCCTATCCTTATTGCCACCAGGGGGCATAACAACTTGTATAACCAATGATATTAAATAAAATAGCTTGATTTTAATATTTGAAACAGCAGAACTGAAAATTTTTAAAGTGATAGTAACAACTCAAAAAAAAAAGTATCAGAATTCATAGACAATCTATTTAGGAATTGAAGTAGGTTCTAAATAGTAACTTAAAATTATTTTAAAAGTTTGCTAAGAGGATGACTGCCAAAGCTCCAATTCTGACCCTATTTCGTTATCTTTCTTTAGATTACCTAAATTAGCCTCCTAGTACTTGGTTCAGGATTTCTAGCTTAGATTCCATGCAGCTCTTAAAACAGCTTTCCTGCACACCTATTTGAGATACCCATACTAGAATGAACAAGTCACGTAGGAAATTAACCTAGACCACCACCTGGCCTTGTTTTAGTGTGACATTGTTTGTTTGTCTTCAAGATAAGATGATAAAGTCATTCTCTATTATTACCATCCTCCTCTAATCTATTCATACTGCCAATACATAGATCTCCCTAAAATACAAATTTAATCATCTCTTTGCTACTGCTTTACAAATATTTGATGCTAACTCATTTCAGGATATGATCCATAATACTTTGAAGGATAGTATACTCTGACAGAGGCAATGTGGTGTAACACAGTAGTTCCCAAATTATACTGTATATACCATTTTCCTGGGGTGCTTGTTAAATATGCCTTGATTTGGACGGGTCTCTGGGAGGCTACACTTAAAACAAGTTCACTAAGTCCTTATAACAGTGATCTTTGGAGATCACTTTAAGAATCTCTGCTGTGTGATTAAAAGCATACACTTTAGAGTCAGTATTTATATTTCTTATAAAATGGGAATAATAAATACATCTTTAGCTCATAAGAATTGAGTGAGTTTTTTTAAAAAAAAAAAAAAAACAGCACAGTGCCTACTACACAGCAAATATACGGTAGCTGGTGCTGTTATAAACATAACTGGTAGTAGATTGCTCCAGGGAGCAATCTTTCTATTTTCTGCACTACCTCTATTTGCAGTCCTTTATATATACTTGGTGATGAATGAATGTTTGCTGAATTAAAGGATCTTGTCAGCCTGGCCAAAATGGGCAGAGGATTCTAAAGCATATAGTTTACCGTGTAGCAAATCAGCTTTGTATTTTTTAGTACAAAGAACATAGATCATGATGGTTTTATCTTTCTTACTAGGTGAAAAAGGCAAGTACACTCATAGAAAACATGCAAGCTTCCCTTGGCTCCACAGGGTGTCACTGCTGACTCCTCGTTCCAAGTAGAGCACAGGTGTGAGGATTGCACAGCCTTTGAAGGATGGTTCTCAAACCTCGGGTTTCATCAGAATCACATGAAAGGCTAAGACAGATTACTGCCTTGGAATTTCTCATTCAGAAGGTCTGGGGTGGGGTTCTAGAATGTTCATTTCAAATTCCCTGGTGAAGATGACACTCCTGGTCAGGGATCCCACTTAGAGAATCACTGCAACAGAGAAACCCATTCACAGATGGGGATAGGTTTTTTTTTTTTTTTTTTTCCATAGGTCTTCTATAGCAATTGAAATACATTGATGTGCTTACAAGTCACCTAGACTAGATCTTGTAAAAATACAGATTCTCATTCAGCTAGTTTGGTTGGGAATCTGAGATCCTGCAGGGCTTCCCAGGTGGCTCAGTGGTAAAATATCTGCCTGCCAATGCAGGAGACCCTGGTTCAATCCCTGGGTCAGGATGATCCCCTGGAAAAGGGCATGGCAACCCACTCCAGTATGCTTGCCTGGGGAATCCCATGGACAGGGAGGCCTGGTGGGCTACAATCCATGGCGTTGCAAAGAGTCAGATGCAACTGAGCACACATGCAAAAAACTGAGATCCTGCATTTCTGAACAGCTTCTGGGTGAAACACACTGCGGGACTTCTGACAACACTTTGAATATCAAAGTCAATATCACTCCCTGCCTCTCATCATTGATTCCACGTTCATATCACCAAGTCCTTTACTTTCCAAGGAAGTGATGGTATGTATAAAGTGCATGGCACAGCACTCTGTGCATAGGCAAGCACCTTACATTATGTTAACAATTATTAGGATGAGCTATTTAGTGTAGTGGTGAAGAATGTGGGGTTTGGAGAGACTTTGAAATTCCATGTTTGCAACTTACCAGCCATGTGAACTGGGTCGTGATATAGAATGTCACAGAGCCTCACATTCCTCATTTGTAAATTAGGGATTATAGTAGTCTTTACTCCACATAGTTGTTGTAAGAATTAAATCAGAAAATAAATGTGAGCTTCTTATCACTCTTTGTAAATGGCTGTTATTACTAGTAAAACCCAAGAAATAGAGATGACAAAAATAGCTGCCAGAGGTGCTAGGTGAACTTTTACAATTTGAAAGAAATAGAATCTAACCAGAAAAAAAAAAAGTATGTGTTACTCGCTACTGTGATCTACCCACTACTAATGTTTATTGCTCTCAGGTATGTCACCTGGCATACCTGAGAAAGGATTCAGAAAACAGTGAGATGCTTAAAGCCATCTTTTAGACTAGATTTGAAAAAAAAAGGTGATAGAAATATTAATATCTTTTAAAAAGTTCTCAGTAAAATGTATTTTATCTTAGAGGCAAATTTGTCCTAATGTAAATCAAGGCAACTTTATATAAAGTGCTCATTCAAGTCAGAGACCACAGATTTTTACAGAATTTAGCATACAACAGAAACAAACTAATATTTGTTGAAGAAACAAATGGAGAAACCCTACTGTATTCAAAGGTGTAGTCATCTGTCCCTCGGGTTCTCCCATTTTCTATTTTTCTTAGAAAGGTTCCTTTAGTTCTCTCACTGTCCTAGTTTTTAACCCTGTATGTCCCACATTCCAGGAAACCCCTCAGTTCAGAGCAAGCCAGAATGATTGGTCTCCCTAAATATGTGAAAGATACACATATATCTTCACACACAAACACACACACACACACACACACACATACACACATACATACATACATACATACATACATACATACATACATATGGGCCTCCCAGGTGGCACTAGTGGTAAAGAACCCACCTGCTAATGCAGGAGACATGAGACGCAGGTTTGATCCCTGGGTCGGGAAGATCCCCTGGAGAAGGGCATGGCAACCCACTCCAGTATTCTTCCCCAGAGAATCCCATGGAAAGAGGAGCATGGTGGGCACAGAGTCAGACACAACTGAAGTGACTTAGCCCGCATATATAGCTATACATGTGGCCCTATTTGCTCCCTTACTCATATCCATGGTTGGGCTTCATTTACTTTCACAGAATTTAGGTGTCCACTTCAATCCATAATACAGTGGTCATTTACTAAGAGTAATTATACCACACGCAATATGAGTATATACACTGGAAGAAGTCAAGTGAAAAAGTCAGTTTCTGCTGTCAAGAAGTATCCATGAACACTGTCAACTCTCAAGGGCTTTCTCTCCATGCAAATGTTATGCTTTCCTTTTTGCCCAAATCCTTATCAGTTATCCACTGCTATGTAACAAATTAGGTTACCAGGCTCCAGAGAGTTCTGAAGAAAACTCTTGTCTTTTGCTCATACAGAGAAGGGGTAACTTCTCTCTCTCTCTCGCTCTCTCTCTCTCTCCCTCTCTCTCTCTCACTCTCTCGCTCTCTCTCTCTCTCTTGCTTAATTTTTATGTTCAGAGTGATTATTCTTCCAACTTCTCAGAAAGGTGGACAGGAACAAAAATCAGCTCCACATGCCTTACCCGCACTACAGGGCATCTGCCCAGAGATACACCTCTCTCCCCCAACACCTGGATCGTCTGTGGAAGTGAAGGCATTCCAGGGTAAAAGCCCTTCTCCTTTCTACACACTCAGCCCCAAAGTCACCCTTACCCCCTCCCCTCTGTAAATATATGAAAAGGAAAAAAGAAGCAAATCTTGGGATTTGGGCCTGAATTCCCCCAGGTGGTCCCGATTTTGTTAATAAAGTTTTATTATAACACAGCCAGGCTCATTGTTTACATATTGTCTATGCCTGTGGTCAAGCCAAGATGGCAGAGTTCAGTAATTGTGACAGACACCATGTTGTTAGGGGAAGCACACTGGAACCACCCCCCCCTCCCCCCCCCCCGCCCCCCCCCCCCCCGCCCCGTCCAGGCACTCTAGCAACCATCTAGATGAGTTATTTCACAACAGGAGGTCCTAGTAAGAAACATGGAACTAACAAACCACCACCAACCAGAAGAGAAGTTAAAGGAGATGTCACACGTCCTATCATCTCCTAGAATCCTTCTCATTGGCGTCCATCTTGCCTGAGCAACGCGTGCGTCACCAAGAAGGACCCTGAGCCAGAATGACTGATTAGAGACAACTCTGAAAATAATCGCATCACCATAAAACCCAAGACTGGGAGCCACATGACAGAGCAGTCCTCCTGGTTTCCTTTACTTTCCTGCCCTCTTCCGGGGCACCCATTCCCAATAAAATCTCTTGCTTTTTCAGCACAAGTGTCTCCTGGGACGATTCATTTCCTCGTGTTAGACAAGAGCCCCCTTTTGGGCCCTAGAAGGGATCCCTTTTCTGAAACAATATGACCTACATTTCCAAAAATATTTACTATTTGGCCTTTCACAGAGAAGGGTTATGCCCCTGATCTGGTAAACAAAGGTGGACATATGGTAAGCATGCCTATATCATATGAAGTGAAAGTGTTAATTGCTCAGACGTGTCCGACTCTATGATCCCATGGACTGTAGCCCACCAGGCTTCTCTGTCCATGGGATTCTCCAGGCAAGAATACTGGAGTGGATTGGCATTCCTTTCTCCAGGGAATCTTCCCAACCCAGGAGTCAAACCCAGAGCTCCCACACTGCAGGCAGAAACTTTACAGTCTGAGCCACTTGCAAAGCCACATATTTATGCTTCGAAAGGAAACATGCACCTCGTCTCTTTTCTGTCACTTTCTTCACATTGCCAGACTGTGTTTTGCGACTTCTTACTTCATCCTATCTTAAAAGAATGAATAGCAAACTGTATAGAATATTTTAAAATAATCTCAATCAGTGTAGGTCCCAAATAATGCTACCAGCCCTGAAGTTATGTTATCATTCTATCTTTAATTGGCCAGTACAGAAATGTATCTTACTTCATAAGAATGTTTACAAAAAATCACCTCTAGACCATCAACTATTGAAGGGCAGAGGGAATGTCTTCAGATTCCTCTATAACCCCTTTCCCCTGCCCTCCTCCACCTGCCCCTCATTCAGTGTCCTGCTCAACGAGGTCACTCCATAAATGCTGACTTGTGCCTGGTGATATTAGCATGCCTGGATTTACCTGATTACATTTTGTAAGAAGTAATTGTGGCATACAGACAGGTGTGGGATGGGTGCGGGGCAGGCAAAGGAACAGAGGGATGCAAAGGAAAAAGGTGGTTCTAAAAGCATTTGCTAATTTACAGCTCCCAGGGCTGCTGAAACCATTTTCAAATTTTGCAGCCTTTGACATTTTTGCAAATTTTTCCCTGTCTTTGCTGCTGTTCTAGTATCACAGATAAGAAATCCCTCAAACCTTGCTCTGTTCTGGAATAATGAGATTGGAAAAGATTTTTTTTGTCTTTTTAACATATTAAAAAAAAACCCTAACCACAGCCCAGCAGTTCAACAAATATTACTCATGTCGCAGCAAGAAGAAAAGGAGACTTTTGAATTAAAAAAAAAAAAAGTGGAAAAGACGAACACAAGAGGCATTGTTTGCATATCAGAAAAATTAATCTACATAGGAAAGTGTAAGAACCTGCAATTCAGAAAGCAAAGAATTAGGACAGCCCAGCTGAGAATAATTTTGTAGCCGGTTAATTTAATTGCATAAATCATTCCTTTGTTAGCAATAAAGAGATATAATTAAAATGAGATTGCCTCTAGTTTCTATTCTCTAGAAACTAAAGGAATTGATTTGGGGTAAAGCATTCTTCCAAATACCAGATCGGCAAATTACATTTACCTTTTTAGAAAAGCTAAATTATTTTGCTGTAATATCATGGTGGGTTTAATTAATTATAGATCTGCCATATGATCTTAAAGAAATAATTTATTTAATGTCCTTAGAACAGAAGTTTCCAATCATGTGTGTATCCCTTTGGTAGATGGTGTGCAAATTTTTACAAACAGGTCAGAAGTTTAACAGGCAGCTGTCAGGAGGAATTTGAGGCAGTATAATGATTGTTTGGGGTTTTGGTTCACTGTCCATGTTTAAAAAAAAAAAAAAAGCCACTGCTTAGTATTACATAATTTAACTGAGCTCATTTAGATTGGCTTTATTCTAAAATTGCTACTGGTAATTATTTGCTCTCTCTGAACCTTTGGGATTTAAAGAGCCTATAATTGTCTATTAAATAGGGGGAAATCAGATCAAAGAGGAATGCAAAAGTCTCCTACTATAAAGCCCAGGTCTGCTGATCAGTCAATTGAATGTCAGAGAGAATTGCAAGCTGTGACAGAGAAGAGGCTCATTTTTATGGTAATGAATTTGAATTTTTAAAAATGTACTAAACTACACTTGCTTGCTCCAGATTTTTAAAATTCATTGGCATTACGCGGCAACAGGGATTTACACAGAGGTGGGAGGGGATTCTGCCAGCTTTCAGAGGGCCTGGTTTCAGGGAAAATCATGCACCTGCACTAGGCCTGCCTTGAAGTTTTCATAGCACAGCTTGCCCCACTGAGACTGGTGACCCATTTCAAACTCTAATTTCATGTAATGCTGACCTGAGAGCAGCGAGAGAGCTGTCATTGTGGAGGGCTACCAGAAAGGGTTTCAACTGTATTCTTAAAAATTTCTGTTTTAAGTTAGGCTTTGGAACACGGATACGAGTTTGAGTAAACTCTGGGAGTTGGCGGTGGACAGGGAGGCCTGGCACACTGCAGTCCATGGAGTCGCAAAGAGTTGGACATGACTGAGTGACTGAAATGACTTGGAACACGGATGTTCATTATTATTCAAAGTGTGGTAGGTCACCTTGTATATTTCTGGAAAAGAATCCCTCTCTTAAAGGAAAAAAGACATGTTGTAAAATGCTTCATTTTACATTATGTACTAGATAAAATGTTTGATTTTGCTGTTGGAGGCTTACATTATTGACCTGTTAGAACAAGATGTTTGTTAATTTTGTTTTAATCACTAAGTCCTATCTGACTCTTTGCAAACCTATGGACTGTAGCCTACCAGGTTCCTCTGTCTGGGTGATTTCCCAGGCAAGAATACTAGAGTGAGCTGCCATTTCCTTCTCCAGGGGATCTTCTCAACCCAGGGATGGAACCTGCTTTTCCTGTGTTGGCATGTGGATTCTTTCCCACTGAGCCACCAGGGAAGTCCAAGAACAAGCAGTGCATACCACTATTTATCTGGATTCCAATGGCTCGTGAGCAGGCAGCCAGAGGAGAAACAGAGCCCAGGACTCAGGAGAAACAAACTTTTCCTGCTTGATTTCCACTGCTCAGTGAAGATATCTTACCAAAGGAGCTGGGCAGTGAGGAACACTATTCTGACACTTCTTCTTCTTCTTTTTTTTTTAAATATAAATTTATTTATTTTAATTGGAGGCTAATTACTTTACAATATTGTGTTGGTTTTGCCATACATCAACATTTCTTAACTCCACCTTCAGTCCATAGGGCAGTACAGATGATCTGAGCTCTCTCTGCTCAAAAAGTTGCAGAAGATTCCTCTCTCTGTTGGGCAGTCTCTGCTAGGGACATGTTCTGTCCCAAATGCTTTGTGGATTTTCCACCTAATGCCATAACTTTCAGTCTCACATTTCTTCTCTTGGCTCACTGCCTGACATCATGAAGACTGGCTGGCCCCTTTTCAAGCCTTTCTATGTGCTCAAAGCTGGCATTATCTCCTTCCCTTTGTGACTAAGACCATTGACTTGAGTGGGGTATTAGTGCAACAATAAATAAAATATAATCTTGAGGTTAATCAACAGATGTCCTGATTTATTTGGAAAGTCTAGACTGAAAACTCATGTGAAGGGCATATTTTAGTGTTAA
Organism: Capra hircus; assembly: GCF_001704415.2. NCBI lineage: Eukaryota > Metazoa > Chordata > Mammalia > Artiodactyla > Bovidae > Capra > Capra hircus. The sequence goes on from NC_030810.1 coordinate 114,219,535, forward strand.
AATGATGACATCAACCAGAATTATTATCCAATTTAAATAATATTCAGTGTTAGGACTAAAAACAGCTGTTTACCCTCAAGTAGTTTCAATTTATCACCTGATTCTGGATAATTTCAGTCCATTAATCTCAACTTTAGTCCTGCTTCTATATATTGTCCCCTAGACAAATGGAGATTCTGACTTGCTCCACCAGTAATGTGGTTTTGGTTATACTTTGTCTTCAGTAAGTTTATTCATGATTGGTACAGATGATGTTGCTAATTAGTTGGCTATATCAAGGGATATCTCAAGATGTAAAACCTCGTCCCATGTACTTCAAATGTAATGTCTGTCCTAAAAATAAACATAAAAGTACATATTAGTGTCACCAGGTGTAATAAGAATACTTAGATATCTTGAGCCATCTGTTTCTGGGATATCATGGCATTCATCCTCAAAACATACAGTAGTCACAAGTCATGAACTAGATTACTGATAGGGAACTTTAAGGTTGGAGCAGCTTAATATCATGCATTTAGCTCAGGAAAAGAAGAAAATGACCAGCAGTTTCTAATAGCAGTCTCTGGCTTTCCTACCTTAAAACTTAGACCCCATTCAGTCAGCTGACCTGTATCAGGTAATAGTGAGCTGATATTACCCAAACTATTTTGCATGAGTACCCTATAAAGCTCTCATTACTGTAGTGTTTGCAAATAGATTCAAAATAACCACCAGTATTTTATGAACTGTAAGGAGTTTTAAAGGCTTTATTTTTGCAAGTACTGATAAAGAGTAGTAAAATTACATGATATAACCTGTCTCAAGGTTAACTGTTTGGCCTGCAACCTTGGACTAACCTCATCAGCTCCTCTCCATAGTGCTCTAGACTATTATATCAGCTGTCTCTTCCAAGTCCTGTAACTCCTTTACCTACCTCACATGTCTTATTAAAATTTCTCTGTATGAATAACTTCATCATCATCTGTGAGTTCTTGGGCTCATTCACTGTTTAATCATCAGTATCTAGCACAGTGCCTGGCATCAGTTCAGTTCAGTCACTCAGTCACGTCTGACTCTTTGCGACCTCATGAACTGCAGCACTCCAGGCTTCCCTGTCCATCACCAGCTCCCGGAGTTCACTCAGATTCATGTCCATCGAGTCAGTGATGCCATCCAGCCATCTCATCCTTGGGCGTCCCCTTCTCCTCCTCCAACATCAGAGTCTTTTCCAATGAGTCAACTCTTCGCAAGAGGTGGCCAAAGTACTGGAGTTTCAGCTTTAACATCATTCCTTCCAAAGAAATCCCAGGGCTTATTTCCTTCAGAATGGACTGGTTGGATCTCCTTGCAGTCCAAGGGACTCTCAAGAGTCTTCTCCAACACCACAGCTCAAAAGCATCAATTCTTCGGCGCTCAGCCTTCTTCACAGTCCAACTCTCACATCCATACATGACTACTGGAAAAACCATAGCCTTGACTAGACGGATCTTAGTCAGCAAAGTAATGTCTCTGCTTTTGAATATACTATCTAGGTTGGTCATAACTTTTCTTCCAAGGAGTAAGCGTCTTTTAATTTCATGGCTGCACTCACCATCTGCAGTGATTTTGGAGCCCAAAAAAATAACGTCTGACACTGTTACCACTGTTTCCCCATCTGTTTCCCATGAAGTGATGGGACTGGATGCCATGATCTTCGTTTTCTGAATGTTGAGCTTTAAGTCAACTTTTTCACTCTCCTCTTTCACTTTCGTCAAGAGTCTTTTTAGTTCCTCTTCACTTTTTGCCATAAGGGTCATCTGCATATCTGAGGTTATTGATATTTCTCCCGACAATCTTGATTCCAGCTTGTGTTTCTTCCAGCCCAGCGTTTCTCATGATGTACTCTGCATATAAGTTAAATAAGCCGGGTGACAATATATAGCCTTGACGTACTCCTTTTCCTATTTGGAACCAGTCTGTTGTTCCATGCCAAGTTCTAACTGTTGCTTCCTGACCTGCCTAGCATAGAGACAACCAATTACTGTTGTCATTATTAACCAATAGGGAGTGGGGGACTCCACATCCCTGGCTTCCAGAGCATCCTATCCATATTCTTGGCTAACTATACACAGTTATTATCAACAGGTGTGTTGAATGCATTATACCATGCTTAGCACAAGCCCTTTCTCATGCTGGATATTTAATAAATTTTGCAGAATGAAAGTCATCCTGCACTATGACAGGCCTTTTAACAGCCACTAGGAGATGTGGCTCTCATCAGGAAGATTCCATAAGCCTCTTAACCTTATCCTTCAGAGGGCAAACAGAATGAAAAACGCAATCACAGAAAACTAATCAAACTGATCACATGGACAGCAGCCTTCTCTAACTTAATGAAACTATGAGCCATGCCATGTAGAACCACCCAAGACAGACGGGTCATGGTGGAGAGTTCTGATACAACGTGATCCACTGGAGAAGGGAATGGCAAACCACCTTGGTATTCTTGCCTTGAGAGCCTCATGAACAGCATGAAAAGGCAAAAAGATATAACAATGAAAGATGAAATCCTCAGGTTGGTAAGCACCAAATATGCTACTGGAGAAGAGTGGAGAAATAACTCCAGAAAGAAGGGAAAGACAGAGCCAAAGTTAAAACAATGCCCAGCTGTGGATGTGACTGGTGATGGAAGTAAAGTCCAAAGCTGTAAAGATACATATTGCATAGGAACCTGGAATGTCAGGTCCATAAATCAAGGTAAATTAGAAGTGGTCAAATGGTGTGAAGTCATTCAGTCGTGTCTGACTCTTTGCAACCCCATGGACTGTAGCCTACCAGGCTCCTCCCTCCATGGGATTCTCCAGGTAAGAGTACTGGAGTGGGTTGCCATTTCTTCTCCAGGGAATCTTCCCGACCCAGGGATCGAACCCAGGTATCCTGCATTCCAGGCAGGTGCTTTAACCTCTGAGCCACCAGGGAAGCCCCAGAGTGAACAATGACATTTTAGGGATCAGTGAACTAAAATGGACTGGGATGGGTGAATTTAATTCAGATGAACATTATATCTACCACTGTGGGCAAGAATCCTTAGAAGAAGATGAGTAACCCTCATAGTCAAAAAAAGAGTCCAAAATGGAGTACCCGGGTGCAATCTCAAAAATGGCAGTATGATCTCTGTTCATTTCCAAGGCAAAGCATTCAATATCACAGTAATCAAAGTAATCAAAGTCTATGCCTCAATCAGTAATACTGAAAAAGCTGAAATTGAATGGTTCTATGAAGACCTACAAGACCTTCTAGAACTAACACCCAAAAATGATGTCCAGCAGCTGATAGGAGCAACCCCACGTCCAAGGAGCCACTGCTGTGCTGGTGCAGGAGGGCCAAGAGGAGCTGCTCCACATTCAAGGTCAGGAGGGGCAGCTGTGAGATACCCCTCATCCAAGGTAAGGAGCAATGGCTGTGCTTTGCTGGAGCAGCCATAAAGAGATACCCCACATCCAAGGTAAGAGAAACCCAAGTAAGACAGTAGGTGTTGCAAGAGGGCATCAGAGGGCAGACACACTGAAACCATAATCACAGAAAACTAGCCAATCTGATCACACAGACCACAGCTTGTCTAACTCAATGAAACTAAGCCATGCCGTGTTGAGCCACCCAAGATGGATGGGTCATGGTGGAGAGGTCTGACAGAATGTGGTCCTCTGGAGAAGGGAATGGCAAACCACTTCAGTATTCTTGCCTTGAGAACCCCATGAACAGTATGAAAAGGCAAAATGATAAGATACTGAAAGAGGAACTCCATAGGTCAGTAAGTGTTCAATATGTTACTGGAGATCAGTGGAGATATAACTCAAGAAAGAATGAAGGGATGGAGCCAAAGCAAAAACAGTACCCAGCTGTGGATGTGACTGGTGATAGAAGCAAGGTCCAATGCTGTAAAGAGCAATGTTGCATAAGTACCTGGAATGTCAGGTCCATGAATCAAGGCAAATTGGAAGTGGTCAAATAGAAGATGGCAAGAGTGAACATTGACATTCTAGGAATCAGAGAACTAAAATGGACTGGAATGGGTGAATTTAACTCAGATGACCATTATATCTACTACTGTGGGCAGGAATCCCTTAGAAGAAATGGAGTAGCCATGATGGTCAACAAAAGAGTCCAAAATGCAGAACTTGGATGCAATCTCAAAAACGACAGAGTGATCTCTGTACATTTCCAAGGCAAACCATTCAATATCATGGTAATCCAAGTCTATGCCCCAACCAATAATGCTGAAGAAGCTGAAGTTGAACAGTTCTATGAAGACCTACAAGACCTTTTAGAACTAACATCCAAAAGAGATGTTCTTTTCATTATAGGGGAATGGAATGCAAAAGTAGGAAGTCAAGAAACCCCTGGAATAACAGGCAAATCTGGCCTTGGAATATGGAAGGAAGCACGGCAAAGGCTAATAGAGTTTTGCGAAGAAAACGCACTGGTCATAGCAAACACCCTCTTCCAACAACACAAGAGAAGACTCCGCACACGGACATCACCAGATGGTCAACACTGAAATCAGATTGATTATATTCTTTGCAGCCAAAGATGGAGAAGTTCTACACAGTCAGCAAAAGCAAGACCAGGAGCTGACTGTGACTCAGATTATGAATTCCTTAATGCCAAATTCAGACTTAAATTGAAGAAAGTAGGGATAACCACTAGACCATTCAGTTCAGTTCAGTCGCTCAGTCATGTCTGAATCTTTGTGACCCCATGAATCGCAGTACGCTGGGCCTCCCTGGCCATCACCAACACCCGGAGTTCACTCAGACTCACATCCATCGAGTCAGTGATGCCATCCAGCCATCTCATCCTCTGTCGTCCGCTTCTCCTCCTGCCCCCAATCCCTCCCAGCATCAGAGTCTTTTCCAATGAGCCAACTCTTTGCATGAGGTTGCCAAAGTGCTGGAGTTTCAGCTTTAACATCATTCCTTCCAAAGAAATCCCTGGGCTGATCTCCTTCAGAATGGACTGGTTGGATCTCCTTGCAGTCCAAGGGACTCCCAAGAGTCTTCTCCAACACCACAGTTCAAAAGCATCAATTCTTCGGCGCTCAGCCTTCTTCACAGTCCAACTCTCATATCCATACATGACTACTGGGAAAACCATAGCCTTGACTAGATGGACCTTAGTCGGCAAAGTAATGTCTCTCCTTTTGAATATACTATCTAGGTTGGTTCCTTCCAAGGAGTAAGCGTCTTTTAATTTCATGGCTGCACTCACCCTCTGCAGTGATTTTGGAGCCCAAAAAAATAAAGTCTGACACTGTTACCACTGTTTCCCCATCTGTTTCCCATGAAGTGATGGGACTGGATGCCATGATCTTCGTTTTCTGAATGTTGAGCTTTAAGCCAACTTTTTCACTCTCCTCTTTCACTTTTGTCAAGAGGCTTTTTAGGTCTCTTCACTTTCTGCCATAAAGGTGGTGTCATCTGCATATCTGAGGTTATTGATATTTCTCCTGACAATCTTGATTCCAGCTTGTGTTTTTTCCAATCCAGCATTTACCATTCAGGTATGACCTAAATCAAATCCCTTATGATTATACAGTGGAAGTGAGAAGTAGATTTAAGGGACTAGATCTGATAGACATAGTGCCTGATAAATTATGGATGGAGGCTCGTGACACTGTACAGGAGACAGGGATCAAGATCATCACCATGGAAAAGAAATGCAAAAAAGCAAAATGGCTGTCTGAGGAGGCCTTACAAATAGCTGTGAAAAGAAGAGAAGCAAAAAGCAAAGGAGAAAAGGAAAAATATAAGCATCTGAATGCAGAGTTCCAAAGAATAGCAAGGAGAGATAAGAAAGCCTTCCTCAGCAATCAATGCAAAGAAATAGAGGAAAACAATAGAATGGGAAAGACTAGAGATCTCTTCAAGAAAATTAGAGATACCAGGGGAACATTTCCTGCAAAGATGGACACAATAAAGGACAGAAATGGTATGGACTGAACAGAAGCAGAAGATATTAAGAAAAGGTGGCAAGATACACAGAAGAACTATACAAAAAGATCTTAATGACCCAGATAACCATGATGGTGTGATCACTTATCTAGAGCCAGACATCCTGGAATGTGAAGTCAAGTGGGCCTTAGGAAGCATCACTATGAACAAAGCTAGTGGAGGTGATGGAATTCCAGTTGAGCTATATTTCAAATCCCATATGCCAGCAAATTTGGAAAACTCAGCAGTCATCACAGGACTGGAAAAGTTCAGCTTTCCTTCCAATCCCAAAGAAGGGCAATGCCAAAGAATGCCCCAGCTACCACACAATTGTACTCATCTCACAAACTAGCAAAGTAATGCTCAAAACTCTCCAAGCCAGGCTTCAGCAGTATGTGAACCATGAACTTTGAGATGTTCAAGCTGGATTTTAAAAAGGCAGAGGAACCAGAGATCAAATTGCCAATATCTTTTGGATCATCGACAAAGCAAGAGAGTTCCAGACAAATATCTACTTCTGCTTTATTGATTATGCCAAAGCCTTTGATTGTGTGGATCACAACAAACTGTGGAAAATTTTTCAAGAAATGAGACTACCAACCACTTTACCTGCCTCCTGAGAAATCTGTATTCAGGTCAGTAAACAACAGTTAGAACCAGACATGGAATAGCAGACTGGTTCCTAATTGGGAAAGGAGTACGTCAGGGCTGTATATTGTCACCCTGCTTATTTAATTTATATGCAGAGTACATCATGCAAAATGCTGGGCTGGATTAAGTATAAACTAGAATCAAGATTGCCCAGAGAAATATCAATAACCTCAGCTATTCAGATGACACCACCCTTAAGGCAGAAAGTGAAGAGGAACTGAAGAGCCTCTTGATGAAAAAGTGAAAGAGAAGAGTGAAAAAGCTGGCTTAAAACTCAACATTCAAAAACTAAGATCATGGCATCTGGTCTCATCACTTCATGGCAAATAGATGTGGAAACAATGGAAACAGTGACAGACTTTATTTTTCTGAGCCCCCAAATCACTGGAGATGGTGACTGCCGCCATGAAATTAAGACACTTGCTCCTTGGAAGAAAAGCAATGATCAACCTAGACAGCATATTAAAAAGTAGAGACATTACTTTGACAACAAAGGTCCATCTAGTCAGAGCTATTGTTTTTCCAGCAATCATGTATGTATGTGAGAGATGGACTATCAACAAAGCTGAGCACCAAATAATTGATAATTTTGGACTGTGGTGTTGGAGAAGACTCTTGAGAGTCCCTTGGACTGCAAGGAGATCCAACCAGTCCATCCTAAAGGACATCAGTCCTGAATATTCATTGGACAGACAATCCTGAGGCTGAAAGTCCAGCACTTTGGCCAGCTGATGCAAGGAACTGACTCATTGGAAAAGACCCTGATGCTGGGAAAGATTGAGGGAGGGAGCTGAAAGGGACGACAGAGGATGAGATGGTTGGATGGCATCACTGACTCAATGGACATGAGTTTGAGTAAACTGCAAGAGTCGGTGATGAAAGGGGAGGCCTGGCGTGCTGCAGTCATGGGGTCGTAAAGAGTTGGACATGAGGGACTGAACTAAGTCTAATTGAACTGAAATATCCTTAGCAGTACTCTTGGAACATTCTCAGAACTTAAAGCTGAGAATAAAGAATGACCAATTGCAGACAGATACTAGGAAAAATTTTCGCATGGTAATAAGAGCCGTATTGTTTAAAGGCATTATTCCAGGGAGGCCAGTGTAGGATAAGAGCAGAGTGCGATATCCAGCAGAATCTCCAAAATTAAACTAAACAGAAGAGGAGGAATCTGGTTGTCTCTAGAACAGGGATATTTTTCTTCTCTTGGCCACAGCAAACCAAACAATTTTTTTTTTTTCTAGTTTCTTAATGAGAATGAACTGGAGAGGAGCGTTCAACTCCTATATTATGGATGCTCTGCTTGATGAACAGAGTTCTTCCCAAATTAGTCATACTCTTTAAAGTGATTATTTTCATTTGTAGTTTATACTTTTGCGCTTTCATAACATCTTAATGTATATATTTCTAAACTCCAATACCACTGTAGTTTAGACTGCAGTAATTCCCTGGTGTTCCAGTGGTTAGGACCACGAACTCTCACTGCTAAGGGTCCAGAGACAGGGCCGAGTAACAAGCTGCATGGTGTGGTCAAAAATATACGTATATAGAGAGATTAGGTAACTGCTACTGTGACTCTAACAATCAAAATGTTGTCTTTCTCAAGTGAGCAAATTAGGTAATTTGCAGTTTTGCTTAAACAAGCTTATCTCTCTGGGTAAGCTACATAAAATTCAGTGGAATCAGTTGGTAGATCATGAAATCTGTCAAATGACTTGCTCCACCAAAGAGTTCTAGGGTGTGCTGATGAAAGAGAATGCAGCTGGGGCTTGAGAACAGGAATTCTGCCATAACTGTGCCTAGGTCACACTCACCTCCATGTTCTCCCAGGCATTGTAATAGTCCCATAGTTTCTCCAAAGAACTTTTGCCATCCCAGTAAAACCTTAAAATTAGAGTTGGCAGATGAAATACAGGGCAATTCAGTTAAGTCTGAATTTCAGATAAACAAGGAGCAATTCTTTAGTGTAAGTATGTCTCACATTTATATTTACTGTTTATATAAAATTCAAATTTAACTGGGCATCTTGCAGTTTTTATTTGCTGAATCTAGCAATCCTAATAAAACTATATTCATCATTCAAAGAAAACTGTTGTTTTTTTCAGGTCTTTCTACCCATAATTGCATGAAGCCACAGAAAATTAGAGAAAGAAGTAAAAGAAGTTTCCTTGCGCTCTTACTAATTGCCTATGGCTGTCACGTGAAGCATAGATGTTACATTACTTGGACTTCTTAAGGAGAAGTGTTAAGAATCTACTGAGGGAGGTGGCATTTGTGAAGCTGGTGATTAGCTTTTCATGTATGGTCTTTCGTTATCCCTATCTCTGTTGGCATAGCAGGATGGTGTGTTTTGCAGCATTTATTTCCTTCGATAAAGCCAGGTACTGATGAGGCTGTGAATTCAATTTTCAGGAGTATAGGTCCACTCACTCTCTGAGTTTAGGGACCTCAGTTACATTATTAGTACCTTTGATAAATCATAAACAACCAGACGATTGTTTGGTCCTAGGAATTTAAATATCTAGGCATTCAGTTTAATTAAGCATTTCATTGGAAAACACATAACACAGACTGCAGTCCCTAGAACTGTGACAGCTATATTGCAATTTTATAGCCCCAAATTTAATCATCAGGTGCTGATTAATCCTGCTCTAAATATCTTCCATAGCAAGGGAGTGACCCAGATTCTCTGTGCTTCTAAAGGGGAAGTGTAGTTGGGGGAGGGGTGATGGGTACAGTACTAAAAACACAGATGGCCATCCTTTTATTTTTGCTCCCCTGTTCTCTGGGATTTTTGATCTCAGCTGAAAGCAAACTTCCCCCTCTAGCACCCGTGTTCATAAAACCATGATTTAATATTTTTAAAAAACTTAAAAAAAGAATGCCCTTTTAAAATTATCCAACTTAGAGTTTGTAAAGACTGGGTTCAAATTTTCATAGCTCATTTTCAGTCTGTGAAACACTAGACCCCTCCTGGGAACACATTCCCATTCTGACCTTCCTCCTTATTTTGGCCCTCTTCCCCCAAACTGTACAGGATTTCTCTCCTTGAACCATTTTGCCTACAATGGCCTCACTTTGTTTAGCCAAATGGTCTTTATACTTTGTTCAGCCACCAGCTCAGATGCCACCCCCTTCTGAAGTGGGCTCTCTGTTCCCCCTCAGACTGTACCAAGTGCTATTCCTCTGCGACTCCACAACTGCTTTGATGTGTCTATATCACTAGATGTATGTACATTTCAAGATATTTATTTTTATCTCTTTCTAAAAGTGAAGTTTGCTTGTGCATGTGTGTATGTGTGCTGAGTCGCTTCAGTCATGTCCTACTCTTTGTGACCCTATGTAGTGTAGCCCTCCAGGTTCTTCTGTCCTTGGGAGTCTCCAGGCAAAAATACTGCAGTGGGTTGCATGTCCTCCTCCAGGGGATGCTCCTGACCCAGGGATCAAACCCGAATTTCTTATGTCTTCTGCTTTGGCATACAGGTTCTTTACTGCTAGCGCCTCCTGGGAAGCCCGAAGTTTGCTTGTAGAAAATGGAAAACGAAAAAGTATAAATAAAACTAAAAGTCATCAGTAATTCTATCATTCAGAAATACAGTGTAAATATATGGATGTATTGCCTTCCAGCCTTCTTTCCATGTATATTGTGATACGTTAATTACAAACATTTTCCCAGTTCTCTACCCACGCCTATGTTCTCATCATTTGCAATGTGACTTTGAGGCCCCTTCTGTCAAGAGGTGAGTTCTGTTCCCCCCCCCTTTTTTTTTTGTGTGTGTGTGTAAGGGTTGATCGCCTGACTTTATTTGAAAAATAAAATATGGCAAAAATGCCAGTTCTGAGCCTTGTACACTTCCACTTTATCCCAGAACCCTGATTCACTATGAGAGCAACCCCAGGCTAGCCTGAGGAAGCATGAAAGAACATTTGGAGAGTAGGTGGTCATTCCAGCTGAGGCCATCCTACATCAGCCAGCTCCCAACTGACCAGCTAATCAAAGATGCCCAAGCAAACCTAGCTGAGGTAAACCTAGATGAAAATCGCCCACACGAGCCAGCCTAAAATGACTACAAAACTATAAACTAAATAAATGGTTAAGTCACTAAGTTTTGAGGAGTCCTTTGTTATGCAGCAATAGCTTGCTAATGCATATACTGTATATGGACATGAGCCTATGTATGCAACAATATGTTACTGATACCAACGCACATATGTACACATATATACATACATTTGTATACACATACACATAGGAGAGAATACAAGAATCATAACAGACTATATCCAAAGTTTAAAGACACTCTCCCCTTAACATTTTAATCAAAACCATACTACTAAAAAATCTTGCCAAGCATTATATTATGCTTGGTTTAAAAATGGTATATTATCACTGTATAATAGTCTATCTTTAGAAGGCAACATATGAAACTTTACATTTTCCTATTATTCTGTATCTATATTGTGTTTTAAAATTTTTTTTATACTAGACAGCAATGTAATGGACATATTTAAAGTAGAGGTAGAACTACTTAGCTAAAGGCCATAGGAACATTTTGAAGTTCCTTGAAATATGTTGAGTAATTTTTTTCCAGAAAGATTTCATCTATCTACACAGTCACTGGTACTGCCTGGGAAAGTTCATCTTACCATGATGTTGCCACAGTTAAGTATTACTTTTAAATAAATTGCAAATATGATAGCAAACAAATGCAGTTTATTCTATTTTTAATTTTTTATAAATGAAGTTTGATTATGTTCTTTTAAAAAATTAGCTATTTGCATTTATTATTTTTTTAGTCATCTCTTCGGGACATTGTTCATTTTTCTTTCTTTTTTGGTGATAATTTTGTATTGATTTGTGTGCTCCATATACTAATAACATATATTAACAATAGATACTATTTATTTAATGACGACTAAGAAGCAAACTCCTCATATTAACTATCTCATCTAAAATCTCACAAAAAGGTTTTCAAGGCAGATTCTAGTACTCTTCTTCTTTATAAATGGGAAAAGTGAGACTGGAGGAATTTACTATCTTGCCCAAGATTATACATAAAAGATCTAGGTTCCAGAGTCTGGCTTTTCCTTCAAGAGACTGATGCTTCAGTTTGTACATCATGATTTTGCAAGAAATTTTTTGGTCTTAACTTGTAAATGATGGTATTACATAGAGATTATCTCTTTACAAGTTCATCTGTCTCTCCTCCTACAGTGTAAACTTCTTATGGTTGGAATCATATCTTTAAATCCACTGCACCTAACATGGTCCCTGGACATAATATACATTCCATAAACATTTGTCAAACTGAATGGATTACTGTCACATTGACACTGATACTTGACGGCCAGAGTCTTTGTCTAAAGGGCTATTACATATATTAAAGTCCCCCATCCCCAACCACATATAATAAAATTTACAGGCTAATTACATTAGATCATTTTACTTAGTCAATTTACTTTCCCCAGAATTAGGTAGCAAACGATGCCAGAGCCACAGTTCATTATCATGAATGAAAGCAGATAACATCAGGTTTCACCATTCCCCAAATGGCTGTCATCCAGACCCCTTGGGGCAGAAAATCACTCATAATACACCTCAGTCCTCTTCCATATGACTAGAATTTGGTCCAAAGTACATTGTTGTCCCTTTCCTCTTCCTCTTAAAAATTGTTAGGGGTCAATCCAACTATTCCTTGAGAAATAGTTCTGGAAAACATAAAACTTAAGTTACTGATTACCTGGTGGCTCAGACAGTAAAATCGTCTGCTTGCAATGCTGGAGACCCAGGTTCGATCTCTGGGTTGGGAAGATCCTCTGGAGAAGGAAATGGCAACCTACTCCAATACTCTTGCCTGGAAAATTTCATGGATGGAGGAATCTCTTAGGCTGCAGTTCATGGGGTCACAAAGAGTAGGACACGACTGAGCGAATTCACATTCACTTTTCACTGCATACAAGATCTGTGTACAACTTTTAGGTCTTTTCATATATCAATCACTTTGAAAATAAGATCCAAAGCTATCTATAAGAGGATATTAAGCTAACCTAACCATACATTGGGCTTCCCTGATGGCTCAGTGGGTAAAGAATCCACCTGCAATGCAGGAGGCACAGAAGATACTGGTTTGATCTCTGGTTCTGGAAGATCCCCTGGAGGAGGAAATGGCAACCCACTCCAGTATTCTTGCCTGAAAAATCCCATGGACAGAGGGGCCTGACAGACTCACAAAGAGTTGGACATAACTGAGCGACTCAGCACGCATGCAATGATTCATTGAACTGATGATTTGTTTTATAGCACCAACTTAAAAACTATGCTTGATTCCCCTGCTTTTAGATTTTAAATTCACTCTAACTTGGGTCAGTTTTGGACTTTGTAAGTTTTCTGAATGCCTGATTATACCTGTTATTTCTGTGAAAGCTTTTCAAAATCTTTGGTCAAAATAGAAAAAATTCTGATCTGATTCCTAAGAGAGCCATTCAATTTGCAGCCATCTTGTCTGTGGGCACAGTGAAATTGCCTTGGAAACAGGAAGGATGATGTCATATAATTACACAGTGAAATAGTCACTCGGTTAACAAATGAGTTCTCACAGACGTTTCTAAAATTTGTATGTATGTGCTTTCTAAAGCAAACCATAATTAAATAAGCAAGACTCTCTTCTTTTCTGGTGGGACATTTAGCTTCCTCGGGGACAGACTGACAGAACTGCTAGCTTCAGCCTAGAGAAGAGTTGGAATAGCCTGGAAATGCTGAGCTGTGCCTTCGTAGAAATGTGCAGCACCTGCCACTAGTATTTTAAAACCCCCTGGAGGGAGTCACCGGTTTCTTAAAAGCTGAGCAACAACTTGCTGGGCTCCAAACTAGGTCAGGGAACACAGAAGGCGGGATCTTTCTTTTAAGATCAATGTCTCGTTATATTTAATAAGAGTTTCAAAAACAAAGTGAAAAGGGCATGTATACAGGATTTCTCGAATGGAAAGTCCACCCAATTACACGATTCTAAAGTCTATTTAATGATACTCCAATCATTTTTTCCCTAGGTTATGCAGGGGTTATTAACCAGTTGATTGGAATCTTTTAGCAAATACCTTTTCTCTTAAGCATCAACACAATATCAGCTTAGAAATATGCAGCTAGGTCAGCTTGGGGGTATTGTATAACCAACAGCCTAGAAAAAGCATTAAAATATGTGTGAATTTATTAGATGATCAATGTGATGTTGCAAAATGATGGGCAAGGCTGATGTGGAAGCCAGAGGTTACTTACTTATTTTGAGGAGACAGTACCTGATAGCTCAGTTGGTAAAGAATCTACATGCAAAGTGTGGGACCTGGCTTTGATCCCTGGGTTGGGAGAAGGGAAAGGCTATCCACTCCAGTATTCTGGCCTGGAGAATTCCATAGACTGTATAGTCCATGGGATCGAAGAGTCGGACATGATGGAGTGACTTTCACTTTCAAAAGCCAAATTCCTTTCTTGTAACTTGCATAAAAGTAAATGTCAAAAGAACTAAGCATTAAAAGTCAGAATTTTAAAAAATATTACACTATCTTGCATTCTGTTCATCATTAATCCTGCACATTGCCTTACCATACTTATTTCTTCTGATGTGTAAGAATAGAGTTAAGTGGGCTTCCCACGCGGTGCTAGTGGTAAAGAAGCGGCCTGCCAATACAGGAGAGGAGACGCAGGTTTGTTTTCTGGGTTGGGAAGATCCCCTGGAGGAAGGCATGGTAACCCACTTCAGTATTCTTGTCCATAGGATACCACAGAGTCTAACACGACTGAAACGACTTAGCAGGAACTTTCAGTTGCTAAGTCTTGTCCGGCTGATTTTGCTACACCATGGACTGTAGCCTGCCAAGCTCTTGCATCTATGGGATTTCCCAGGTAAGAATTCTGGCATGGATTGATGTTTCCTTCTCAGGTGGGTCTTCTCCACCCAAGGATCAACCCCGCGGCTCACCGTGGACACTCCCACCCCACCACCCCGCGGCCCCACCCCGCTCCAACTCCTGCAGGCAGATTCTTTACCACTGAGCCACAGGGGAAGAAGCACTTAACAATTATAGTTCCATCTGATTTGTTAGTATCAAAGAAGGCTGTTTAATGTTAATCTCATAGCCAACAACTTTATAAATTCTTTTAGTTCTAATAGTTGTTATTATTTTGGATGAATCTCTTGGAATATACACATATGCCTTTTTGTTTATTTTATTTCATTAGCTGTTGATTCTAGAATACCATTTAACTGGTGAAGACAAAGGGCATTTATGTCATGTTTGACTTTAAGGAAATACACCCACTATTTCAGCTTGTAATTTTACATTTGTTATTGATGTATATTTCATGCTCTTTGTTGTTTTTGAACATCTTCATTCTACTATTTTACTTAAAATTTTTATTATGAATTGGTGTTTACATTTATTAAATATATATATGTTTCCCTTTTTATTTATTTTTTAATTGGAGAATAATTACTTTACAATATTGTGATTTTTTTTTTTGCCATACATCAACATGAATCTGCCACAGGTGTACATGTGTCCCCTTTCCCTCTTGAACTCCTTTCTTATCTCTCTCCCCACTCACCCATCCCTCTAGGTTGTCACAGAGCATTGGCTTTGGGTTCCTTGCATCACACTCCCACTGGCTATCTATTTTATATATGGCAATGTACATGTTTCAATTCTATTTTCTCAAATCTTCCCACCTCCTTCCCCCACTGTGTCCAAAAGTTTATTCTTTTATTTTTTTATTTTTTTACTTTACAATACTGTATTGGTTTTGCCATACATCAACATGAATCCGCCACTGGTGTACATAAGTTCCCACTCCTGAACCCCCCTCCCACCTACCTCCCCATTTATGTCTGCGTTTCCTTTGCTACCCTGCATGCAGGATCGTTGGTACCATCTTTCTAGATTCCATATATATGCGTTAATATATGATGTTTGTCTTTCTCTTTCTGACTTACTTCATTCTGTATAATTGGCTCTAGGTTCATCTACCTCATTAGAACTGACTCAAATGTGTTCTTTTTTATAGTTGAGTAATATTTCATTGTATATATGCCCCACAACATCTTTATCCATTCTTCTGTCATTAGACATCCAGGTTGCTTCCATGTCCTGGCTATTGTAAACAGTGCAGCAACGAACATTGGCGTGCATGTTTCCTTTTCAGTTTTTGTTTCCTTAGGGCATATGCCCACTGGTGGGATTGCTGGGTTATATGGTAGTTTTATTCCTAGTTTTAAAAGGAATCTCCATACTGTTCTCCATAGTGGTTGTATTAGTTTGCATTCCTACCAACAGTATAAGAGGGTTCCCTTTTCTTCACATCATCTCCAGAATTTACTGTTTGAACATATTTTGATGATGCCCATTCTGACTGGTGTGCGATGATACCTCATTGTAGTTTTGATTTGCATTTCTCTGATAATGAGTGATGTTGAGCATATTTTCATATGTTTATTAGCCATCTGTATATCTTCTTTGGAGAAATGTCTGTTCTGTTCTGTCCACTTTTTGATTGGGTTGCTTGTTTTTCTCATAATGAGTAAAATGCATGAGCTGCTTATATACTTCAGAGATTAATTCTTTTTCAGTTGTCTCATTTATTATTATTTTCTCTCATTCTGAGGGTTGTCTTTTCACCTTGCTTATGGTTTCCTTCATTGTGCAAAAGCCTTTATGTTTAATTAGGTCCCATTTGTTTATTTTTGCTTTAATTTCCATTACTCTAGGAAGTGGGTCATAGATTATCTTGCTGTGATTTTTGTCAGAGAGTGTTCTGCCTATGTTTTCCTCTCAGGGTTTTATAGTTTCTTGTCTTATATTTAGGTCTTTAATCCATTTTGAGTTTGTTTTTATCTATGATGTTAGGGAATGTTCCAATTTCATTCTTTCACACATAGCTGTCCAGTTTTCCCAGAACCACTTGTTGAGGAGACTGTTTTTCTTCATTGTATATTTTTGCCTGCTTTGTCAAAGATAAGGTGTCCATGAAAGTGAAAGTGAAAGTTACTCAGTGGTGTCTGATTCTTTGTGACCCCATGGATTATACAGTCCATGGAATTCTCCAGGCCAGAATACTGGGTGGGTAGCCTTTCCCTGCTCCAGGGCATCTTCCCAACCTAGGCACTGAACCAGGGTCTCCTGCATTGCAGGTATCTTCTTTACCAACTGAGCTATGAGGGAAGACCAAGATGTCCATGCTGCTGCTACTGCTGCTAAGTTGCTTCAGTTGTGTCTGACTCTGTGCAACCGCGTAGATGGCAGCCCACCAGGCTTCTTTGTCCCTGGGATTCTCCAGGCAAGAATACTGGAGTTGGTTGCATTTCCTTCTCCAATGCATGCATGCATGCTAAGTTGCTTTAGTTGTGTCCAACTCTGTGCAACCCCATGGACATAGGTGCATGGATTTATCTCCTGGCTTTCTGTTTTGTTCCATTG
The DNA here is from genome assembly GCF_001704415.2 of Capra hircus. Classification (NCBI taxonomy): domain Eukaryota; kingdom Metazoa; phylum Chordata; class Mammalia; order Artiodactyla; family Bovidae; genus Capra; species Capra hircus. Next base: position 114,236,598 of record NC_030810.1, read on the forward strand.
GTCTATATTTCTGTTTCTGTGCCAGTGCCATGCTATCTTGCTGGCTGTAGCTTTGTAGTATAGTCTGAAGTCAAGAAGATTGATTCCTCCAGTTCCATTCCTTTTTCTCAAGATCATTTTGGCTATTCAGGGTCTTTTGTGTTTCCATACAAATTATGAAATTCTTTGTTCTAGTTCTATGAAAAATACCATTGGTAGTTTGATAGGCATTGCATTGAATCTATAGATTGTTCTGGGTAGTATAGTCATTTTCACTATACTGATTCTTCCAATCCAAAGACATGGTATTATCTTCATCTGTTTGTGTCATCTTTTTTTTTTCTTTCTTTCATCAGTGTCTTATAGTTTTCTGCATATAGTCCTTTGTCAATTTAAGTAAATTTATTCCATATCACTTCATGGGAAATAGAAGGGGAAACAGTGGAAACAGTGTCAGGCTTTATTTTTTGGGCCCCAAAATCACTGCAGAGGGTGATTGCAGCCATGAAATTAAAAGACGCTTACTCCTTGGAAGAAAAGTTATGACCAACCTAGATAGCATATTGAAAAGCAGAGACATTATTTTGCCAAAAAAGGTATGTCTAGTCAAGGCTATGGTTTTTCCAGTAGTCATGTATGGATGTGAGAGTTGGACTGTGAAGAAGGCTGAGCGCTGAAGAATTGATGCTTTTGAACTGTGGTGTTGGAGAAGACTCTTGAGAGTCCCTTGGACTGCAAGGAGATCCAACCAGTCCATCCTAAAGGAGATCAGTCCTGGGTGTTCTTTGGAAGGACTGATGCTGAAGCTGAAACTCCAGTACTTTAGCCACCTCATGCAAAGAGTTGACTCGTTGGAAAAGACTCTGAAGCTGGGAGGGATTGAGGGCAGGAGGAGAAGGGGGCGGCAGAAGATGAGATGGCTGGATGGCATCACCGATTCAATGGATATCAGTTTGAGCAAACTCCAGGAGATAGTGAGGGACAGGAAAACCTGGCCTGCTGCAGCCCATGGTGTCACAAAGAGTTGGACATGACTGAGCAACTGAACAACAACAACATAAATGGACACATAGAATATATGCATCTGTGTGTTTGGATCTTTTCTTGGAGCATAATGATTCATCAGATTGTCCACGTTTCTGTATATCAGTAGTTCCTTCCTATTTATTATGAGATATTCTATTATACAAATATGCCAGGGTTTGCTTATTGATTCTCTTTAAATGGACATTTGGATTGTTTCCAGTTCTTGCTATTATAGATAAAATTTCTATGAACTTCTGTGTACAAGTGTGTGGACATGTGTTTTATTCCTTTTTGGATAAATAATTAGGAGTGGAATGGCTGAGTCCTGGAGTAGCTATATTAGATTAATCTTTAAAGACAGAACAAAGTTAGATTTTGGCTTTCGACCAATGTGTATATTTTTTCTTTGTAACAATATAATTTAATTCACATATATTTATGGGTCCAACTAAACTATAAAATCTCACCTATATTATTTTGTTTGTATATGCTTTCATTTTTCTACTTAAATATTTTCCCTGATATTTTTTCTTTCTGGTGTAGTATTTTACAAACTGTGTTTTATAGAATAATATTCCTATTGAGAAGCTTTACAAAAATTAGTTTTCATAATCAAAGAAACTGAAGAAATGCTTCTTGTTAGGTATTTACAATACATATTAGTGTTTTAAGAGGTGTGAGAAGTCCTGATTAAAATTCTTCAGTGGTTTCTCATCACTTTTTAGACAAAGGTCCAAATCCTTAGCACATTCTGTTCAGTTCAGTTCAGTCACTCAGTCATATCTGACCCTTTGTGACCCCATGGACTATAGCACACCAGGCTTCCCAGTCTATCACCAACTCCCAGTGCTTACTCAAACTCATATCCATCGAGTCAGTGATGCCATCCAACCATTTCATTTTCTGTCATCCCCTTTTCCTCCTGCCTTCAATCTTTCCTAGCATCTGGGTCTTTTCCAATGAGTCAGTTGTTCCCAACAGGTGGCCAAAATATTGGAGTTTCAGCATCAGTCCTTCAAATGAATATTCAGGATTGATTTCCTTTAGGATTGCCTGGTTTGATCTCTTTGCAGTCTAAGAGACTCTCAAGAGTCTTCTCCAACACCACAGTTCAAAAACATCAATTTTTCTGCACTCAGCTTTCTTTACGGTCCAGCTCTCAAATCCATACGTGACTACTGGATAAACCATAGCTTTGACTAGATGGACCTTTGTTGGCAAAGTAATGTCTCTACTTTTTATTAAAAGTGCTGTCTAGGTTGGTCATAGCTTTTCTTCCAAAGAGAAAGTGTCATTTCATTTCATAGTTGTAGTCACTATCTGCATAGTCTGTGGACTCCTGCAATCTGATTCCTCCCAACCTCATGTTGTTTTGTCTGACCTGATTAGTTCTGTAATTATGCCAGTTTCCTTCCTGTCTCAAGAGTTCTCAAAACCGTTCCTTCTGCCCAGAGTTCTTTTTCCTACTTCTGCATCTGAATAACTTATTCTTCTGGTTCACAATCAATACTATTTCATCAGGTAAACCTAGCCATATTATACATTCTCAAAACATCCTGTGCTTTTCCTCTGTAGAACTAGTTATAACAGCAAATAATTATTTGCATAATAAATTGATCGTTGGTTGTTTTCCTGGCTGGGCTGTAAACTCCATTAAAGCAGGAACTTGTCTGTTTTGTTCATCAATACAGGCTCAGCATCTGCCTGTTTTATACAAATAGTAGGTAATCTGTAAATATGTATTGAATGAATCAAGAATCAAAAAAAGCTTGATCTAACCCTACATTTCCTAAGCTTATTTGATGTATTTTTTGCTAATACCTATGGAATTAGTATTCAGTCAAGAACACTCTTGGGAATGCAGCTCTGTGTGGTATGTATACCTGTGTGGATGTGTGTTGTTAGTATTTATCATATTCACTTTCTCAGTTCAGTTCAGTTCAGTTCAGTTGTGTCTGACTCTTTGTGACCCCAGTGACTGCAGCACACCAGATTTCCCTGTCTGTCCATCACCAACTCCTAGAGCTTGCTCAAACTCATGTCCATCGACAAAACATGGTCCACTGGAGAAGGGAATGACAAACCACTTCAGTATTCTTGCCTTGAGAACCCCATGAACAGTATGAAAAGGCAAAAAGATTCATTTTCTCAGTAGATATTTATTATGTGCCAGGCCCTTTAGTGTTTAGAAGCACTGCAGATTCAGCCAAATTTGTGTGCCCATGTTGTCATCTTTTGATGGGGTCAACCAGCCAATAAATGTCCAAAAGTAAACAATATGTCAAGTGGTAATGAGTGCTGTGAAGAAAAAGAATATAGAAGGATAAAGAGGCTGAGGAGCAATACTTTAATTTATAAAGGTGATCAGAGAAGACATCTTCCACAAAACGTTTGAATGAAGACCTAAAGATGAGTCTGCAGAGCTGCCCTCTGGGGTTGAGCATGCCAGGTAGGGCAAACAGCAAGTGCTAAGTGCCTGAGGTGAGAACTCATCTGGCAAAGAGTTGAGTTTACTGATAGCAAGAGGACTGCCAGGCAAAATGGTGGGTGATGAGGTCAGAGAAAATGGGAGGAGGGGTTTAAGGTTGTGCAGGACTTTGAAGGTTCTGCCGAGAGCTTTGAATTTAACTCACAGAGAGATGTGAAAGTATTGAGCAGAGCAAGGATATGATGTAACACAGTTTAGAAAGGTCCCTGGATCTTGTGTGGAGACTCTCATAGGAAGAAGAAAACTTGTTAGAGAAGTCTCTTGCAAAAATATGGATGCAAGACATAGCTAAGTAATGACACATATAGTGGGAAATGGCAGGATTCTAGATATATTCAATGTAGACAGCAGAATTTGCTGATGGATTAGATTTGGGGTGTAAGACAAGAGTCAGCCATCCCTTGTGGGATTTTGGGCTTCAGTAACAGTTCAAATGATGTTGTCACTTATTGAGAATGTAGATTGTGGATGAGGAGACCTGAGTTCAGTTTGATCTTGCTAAGTTTGAGAGGTCTATTAGAAATCTAAGTGGAATGTAGATTAGGTAATGACAGACCTGAATCTGAAGTCAGGGGAGAGATCAGGCCTAGAGGTATAAATTTGGAAGTCAGCAATACATTGATATTATTTAAAACTACTGGCTTGGGTGAGATCATGAAAGAAGTGAGAAGAGATCAAAAAAGAAAAAGAGTCCAAAGACTAAACCTTTGGTTCTTCAGTGTTTTATCATTCACAGTCTTTAAAATAGACGACCTTGCTATCTAAGAAAACAAAATTGCCATAAAAAGCTTCTTTCTGTATCATCTAAATTTTTTTTTATTGCATGAGAAAAATTTCTCTTCTCCTTTCTTATTGGAAACAAACTTTTTAATAATAATTTAGTTCAGTATAAGCTCATATTTTTCTTGTCTTTTTCATTTTATGTTGATTCCTTCCTCAATTAATAGAACCTGTATATGTATCACAGATTCTCCTTGCTGTACAGCAGAAACTAACACAACATTGTGAATCAACTATACTCCAATAAAAATTAATTTTAAAAATAGCACATGACATACATTTTCAGGATCAGTACATAAATGATTTCTTAGTCCTTGTGTATTTGAGAGTGTCTTTTCCTGAACACATATTATAACTCCACTGAATATGTATTCTTTGTACTCAGCAGTTACTAGTCTTCTGGCATTAACTGTTAAAAGTAGAGATCCTATGTTTGTTGGCCTCTCGTTACTTTTTTGGTTGTGGTTATAGGTGTTGGCCTTTCTTTCCCCTGACTGGATACTCATGAGGTTATTTCTTCATTAAATCAAAAAAAGTTACCACATTCTATTGAGTCTTGATTTCTGTATTTTTTTCCCCAGATTTTAGTATTAGTGTTGCACTTTCTCCATAAAATAAATTTCAGAACTTCCCCAATTTTTTATGGATTAAAATAGTTTAATCAATATTGAATATGAATGATAGAATTTTAATGACTTTCCAAACTCTTTTATGGTATCTGGGCCTTTTCAGATTTTCCCTTGTGGCTCAGACAGTAAAGCATCTGCCTACAATGTGGGAGACCTGGGTTCGAACCCTGGGTCGGGAAGTTCCCCTGGAGAAGGAAATGGCACCCCAGTCCAGTATTCTTCCTGGAAAATCCCATGGACAGAGAAGCCTGGTAGGCTACAGAGTTGGACATGACTGAGCAACTTCACTTCACTTCACTTCAGATTTTTCAATTATTCACAAGTCATTTTTATTTGTTTATATTTTATTAGTAACTTACATGTTTTCCCCAGGTTTTTAAACATGGCTCCACAGAGTTACATGTTATATACTTTTAAAAAATATATACATCTGTTTATTTATTCCAAAGTTTTACTGGAGTATAGTTGCTTTACAATGTTGTGTTAATTTCTACGGTATAGCAAAGTGAATCAGTTATATGTATACATAAAAGTGTTAGTCTCTCGGTTGTGTCCAACTCTTTGTGACCACACATGAACTATAGCCTGCCAGGCTTCTCTGTCTATGGAACTCTCCAGGCAAGAATACTGGAGTGGGTAACCATTCCCTTCTTCATTTATCTTCCCAATCCAGGGATTGAACATAGGTCTCCTTCATTGCAGGCAGATTCATTACTGTTTTAGTCATTAGGGAAGCCCACATATATACACATATCCCCTTTCTTTGGATTTCCTTCCCATTTAGGTCAGCACAGAGCACTGAGTAGAGTTTCCTGAGCTACCCAGTAGGTTCCCATTGTGTGTGAAGTCGCTCAGTCGTGTCCAGGTCTTTGCGACCCCGTGGACTGTAGCCTACCAGGCTCCTCCCTCCATGGGATTCTCCAGGCAAGAGTACTGGAGTGGGTTGCCATTTCCTTCTCCAGGGGATCTTCCTATTAGTTTATTTTATACACAGTAACAATAGTGTATATATGTCAATCCCAATCTCCCAGTTCATCCCATCCCCCTCCTTTCCCCTTGGTATCATATGGTTGTTTTCTATGTCTGTCTCTCTTTCTGCTTTGAAAATAAGATCGCTTATACTGTTTTTTCCCTAGATTCCACATACGTGTGTTAACACATGGTATTTGTTTTTCTCTCTATGACTTAACTTCATTCTATATGACAGTCTCTAGGTTTATCCATATCTTTACAAATGACCCGGTTTCGTTACATTTTATGGCAGATTAGTATTCTATTGTATATGTGAACCACGTCTTCTTTATCTATTCCTTTGTTGATGAACATTTATGTAGTTTCCATGTCCTGGCATTTATAAATAGTGCTGCAGTGAACACTGAGATGCATGTGTTTTTAAAATTATGCATGTTATACTCTTTTCTAATTTTCAAAATTTCTTCATCTCTTTTTCTTTCTTTAAGTTTTATATTTTCACTCTATCCTTCCCCCTTAAACAAAATTGCTTGGATTTTTTCTTCCATTGTTCCTTCAACCAGTTTTAGGAGTTATTAATCTTCTCTAACATTTTTGGGTTTAATTGTGGCATTTGCATTTTTGGGTTTAATTGTGGCATTTGTTTTTTTTATTAATTCTCTTCTACTACTTTCTTTTGAATCATTTCGTCCCTTTATAAAGTTTTTAAATTGAATACTAAGCTCCTTTGTTACTTTTATTAATACCCATTATTTTAAAATAAACATTTTATTTTTAATTTTAGATGAATATTTAAATAACATTTACTAAAATTTTCCTTTGACCAGAAATTTAGCTATTTCATATAGGCTATAATATGACACATACTTTTTCTTTCTAGAGATTATAATTTCAATTTTTACTTCTTTTTGAATCAGGGCTTGATAGAACTACTTTTCTGAATTTCTAATGAGTTTAAATTTTATGCCATCTTAATTTCTAATTGGATTGAAACAGTATAAGATCTGTCCTCTGAGAGTCATTAAAATTTGTTTTATGACAGTTACATGGTAGGTTTTTGTAAATATTCTATGGACATATGAAACAAATTTACATTCTTGTTTGGGAAGATGTAAATTTCTTTCCCTCTTTCTTTCTCTCTCTCTCCACACACACACACACACACACACACACACACACACACACGAGTTGCATGTGCATGAAACAGTTTGTTAGTTTTATCATGCTGTATGCTGTTCGATGCCCTTACATACTTTTGCCCACCAGGTATTTTTGACTATGTGCTCTTTGTGTAGACAACTAATAGAAAAATAGGTAAAAGTTATGGACAGGCGTTTCACAGGAAAATAGCTCTGAAACTGATAACAATTTAGAGAAATGGTCACTGTCTTCAGGATTGCTGTTTGTTGTTTTAGTGCTAAATCCTCTCTGACTCTCTGCGACCCCATGCACTGTAGCCCACCAGGATCCTGTGTCCATGGGATTTCCCAGGCAAGAGTACTGGAAGATCCTTCTCCTGGGGATCTTCCCAACCCAGGGATTGAACCTAGGTCTCTTGCATTGGTAGGCAGATTCTTTACCACTGAGCCACCTGGGAAGCCCATCTTTAGGATTGGATAAGTACTAATCAAAATGACTTATTTTGTACCCATTTGATAGGCAGAATTTTTTTTAAATTCCACATTATCAAGTGTTAGAGAGGATGTAGACAGAATAATCTCTTATACACTGTTTTATGCTTTGAAAAATAGCTTGTCATCATCTTCTAAAGTTAAATAGTCCCATACCCTATATGCTTAGATATGTATACTCAAGAGACACTATTGTCATATCTACAGCAAGTGACATGTACAATAATGTTTATAGAGGCACTAGTTACAACAAACTAAAAAACTATAAAACCCCAAAGTCATCAGTGGGAGAATAGAAACATGAATTATGATTCAGTGCAGTATTCTACAGCAATCAATCCTGCAAGCTCCAACAAAGTGAATCTATCTTAACAATACAATTTCTGTAAATAAGTAAATCCCCAAAGATTTCATAAATAAAATTCTTTTGTAGAAAATTAAGAATGAATGTGTGGGACTTAAGAACATATGGATGGAAGGAACTTAGATGGAAAGGAAAGCAAGTGTGTGATGAATTCAGGACTCACAGTGACATTTATATCAGGTCAGGTGAAATGGGAAGGTAGGACAGGGAAGGGATGAGAAGGTTAGATATACGCTACAATTGCTTTCTTACCAACTCTTTTGGGTGGGATTTCTTAAGTGTTTATAGCATAAGTAAAAATAATGAATGAAATATTCAACTAGCTTAATAAAAATAAGCTATGGATGGACCAGTGAGAATGTATCATGAATTAGGAATTATGAATAATCCACTTTTGTGAGCACAAGCTCAAATAAAAATAATGAATTCAGCATATAAAACAATCAACATATGGTTTCCCTCTTTGATTTATTAATTAACTTAAAATAGCACCTTATCTAAGTATTGACACTAACATCTTTTGTTTGTTTGCATTTGTCTGGTACCACTTTACCTACCTCTCTATTTTTGGTGATCATTTACAAAAATTGTTTTAAATGTGTGTCTTGTAACATAATGTTTCTCAGACTTTTATGTGCATATGAATTGCATAATGGAGATTCTTTTTAAGCTACAATTTTTGTTTAGTGGGTCTGGGGTTGGACTTGAGAGTTTGCATTTCTCATTCAGGTGATGTTCTACACACTTGGGGTAACAAAGCTGTTACAAATGAGCTTTGGCTTTTTGTTGTTGTATTTTTCCTTTAAGCTTGAAGGAAAGTTTCAGCCTCTGTATTTGAACAAGGAACTTCAACATATTCACATTTAGCAAAAACAATGAATAATTTGGCTTAAATCTTTGCATTCTACTTTATTTAGCATAATTTAGCATTTTAGTTTTTGTGTTATTATTAGTTGAATCAAGTTACTATTAATTTACTTATTCTCTTGCTTGGAAGTTCTAAAGTCATTTTCTGTTCAACTCATAGTATTCTTTTTTTCATTCTTAACACCTGCAATTTATTACTTCATCAAATACTAATGAATGCCTACAATTAGTTGGTGAGTACATTTCTTTACTATTCATTGAAAACAAAATGCCAACTATTTCTTCCTTTCATACAGGATCCATCCACTGATTATTTCACCTCAATAAAGTGTGACCTTTAGATCATTTCTTCCTCTCTTCCCCAACAAAGGGAAATCTTTTATTTATTATTATTTAATTAATTAATTTATTTTACTTCACAATATTGTATTGGTTTTGCCACACATCAACATGAATCTGCCACAGGTGTACACGTGTTCCCAACCCCGAACCCCCTCCCACCTCCCCCCCACCCACACCATCCCTCCGGGTCATCCCAGTGCACCAGCCCCAAGCATCCTGCACCCTATAATTCATTCACCTGTCCCTGTGATCTATAACTTCCAGGCATTGCTGACGTAGTGGTATACCTTTCATTTCAAGCCGTTTTAGGTTTCCCCTTGCAGCATGTGCCTTCTATTCTAAGAATTCTAGTGTCACAGTGATGCTGCTCATTATTCATCACTCTGTCATTATACTTTTAGATTCAGTTACATATATTGTAAGTCTCATCCCTCACTTCTTTTCCTCTCCTTTTCATCTCTCCCAGCTTAACTTCTTTCTTGGAATTTATTCATTGTTTAAAATCCTTTTTCATTAATATTTCTTTCAGATAGATACATGAGTGACATATTTTCTAAATTCTTGTATATTTTATTCTGATTGATGACTGCTATCTTGGCTGGATACAGAATTCTCGGTTGCATCTACTAACTTTTAAAATTCAACACTTACAAAGGAATTCCCCAGTGGTTCAGTGTTGGGACTCTTGTGCTCTTACTGCCAACAACCCAGGTTCAATCCTTGGTCAGGAAACTAAAATCCCAGCAGCCACACCACGAGACCAAAAAATAAACAATTAAAATTCAACACTTGCATTTTAAATTCTAGGAAATGTCTGTGCTTTAATTTACTTTCCATTACCATATATCTTCAAATTATATTCAAATTGCCATTTCTCACCTCCAAGAGTTTTTCTTCACTAGGAATGAGTTTGTGTTGGGTGCTTGGCTTGTTATTCTTCTCTTTAGATATTTGTTTTATTCTTTTCCTTTTATGTCATTGCTCTATTAGATCTTGGGGCTCAGGTTCAGACACTATGCGCTCTCCAAGGGATCAGTGCTGGTCAATGAGGCTAAAATAGTGATGTCATCCCTACAGACTAGGGCCAGTATTACAATGGCCAGCAAGTCACTTCTCCATTTCTCAGCTCCAAAGGCTAGTGCTCTTTGAACTTAAATGCCAGATACTGCCATAGCTTCTCAGGAGCTGGGGAGACCAGATGGTCCCAACACCACTTGCTCATGTTTGCTGTGTTCTTTCACTTGCAGGTTCATTCTACAGAAAGACTAAGCTCTACAAAGACAGTAATCTGACAATTCTACTATGATCAGTCACTTCCATATGATTATCAACACCAAGATCCCTATTTTCAATCTAGAGATTGTAAGATCCAGACATCATGAGTTATTGTCTAGTCAAATTGGGCAGTTATCAGATTACATTAAATTATGTCCCATATCCAGGCACTCAGGGTTTTAACATGGCATCAGCATAGAATAGAGTTTTGATAAGATATTTTTCTGAAGGAGTGCCTATGTTGGTTTCTTAGAGATTGAAACCAAGAAAGCTATTGTACTACCATGTCAAATTGTAAAAAAAAAAGGGGGGGGGGTTAACTGTAACATTTGGCTAAACAAATCAACTCTTACTCTTCTTTGCTGTTTCTAAAGTAGCAGGTAGTGGAAGGTAATTGTTTCTCTGTTTTCAACAAAAAAGTCTGTATTGATCATCTTGATAGGAAGTTATGGTTAAAACAGTTTTGGAATGAAAAACAATCCTAATTGCCTGGGCAAATTCATTGATTAACTTATTGTGGCTTCAACTGCACAAACACCTATTTAGTATCTGTTTTGAGTCATCTGCAGTAATAGCTTGGATTTAACACATATGTCCACCCTCTGGACAGAGTTCCTTAATTTGACAGTTAGGGATGTTGGTATAATTTTGGCTCTTATCACTCAGACTTCATAAGTCTTTGTATTTTGCCACTCTCAATATTTATATGGCATCCAGTGACTGATTGATCTTCTGTAGGATGCTATGGTCATTCACACTTGCTTATCATAGGCACATAGAGGGCAATCCCCAGATTTATGGCTGCCAATAAACGTTGTTACCAAAAGTAAAATTTCTTTTTTCTGTGTGCTAATTTCTAATAACTCTTGTGCATGAGAGCAATTACTGACAAAAGTCAGCTTCTGTTAATAGAGTTTATCACACTTCATCATATATCCTTTGTCGTTGGAAGCATTTTGACAAGCCCAGGGTTAATTAAAACCAAGAAGACAATAAAATACACCTAATCAAACATTACAGGTACAGAAATCAATTAGCAGATTTATAGTACTTTGGAGGTTTCCGTAATGTATAAAATTCAAAGAAACTGTCGTTTCCATTTCCTCAAGACAGTGTAATTAAATTTCTAATTGAAATTATTTTTCAGTAGGTAATGTACAATTCACCCAAGTTTGATTTGCATTAAAGTGGGGTCTACAGAGGTTGAAAGAGCCTAAGAAATTAAAAAGATCATCTAGTTATTTCCACTACTGTTATTTTGTCTACCTGAATGTTGGGAAAGTTGTACTGGTACTGGATTTAAAAAAGGGAGGAGGGGCACTAGCACTTAAAGAGACTAAGTGAAGTCATCTTATATATCAAGGATCTCTGTCCTTACACAATGTAAAAATAAAAATAATAATAATAAAAAAAAACCCACCTAGTAGAATGCATATAATTCACTAGATTTATCAGCATTGTTAAATAATAAATCTGACTTATCTGTTTTCTTTAACTTGACTGATTATTTTGACTGGATTGATTGTAATGATTTGTTGCTTTGGCATCACATAGATGTGGCTTTAAATAAATCACAGAGTTTTGCAGTTTGATTATCCAGCTAGCTAAGGTAAACAGTGGTGCTGACTGCCTTACCTGGAACACATTGTCTCAATGGAGAGTGGGCAGGGGGATCAGGTAATTGATGTGTATTTGCTGCATGTCTGCAAGGCTGTGTTCAAGCTCCTTGTATACTGCTGACTGATAGACACATTTCCCTCACTGTCTGCAGACCTGTCCTCTAGCCACTTGTCCGTGTTATTAACAAAATATCTTATCACTAGATAAACATAGAAATGATCATATTCTTTACCCTTGATTCAAAATTAACCCTGTTTAGAAATTTTTGTTTAATGGAAATTTGATTTAAAAATAAAAAGCTTCTTTTTCCTTTAAGTAAATACTGTCCCCAAATGTAATTATTATGTTAACAACAACAATATAAGTAACTTGTATTTATTTTCTGAATTCAGAACCAAAGCATACCTATTTTTAGGGCTTTACTTTTAAGCCATGAACAAATCAATGTTTACTTTCCTTTCATAGAATGATTGCTATAAAACAAGCCTCAATAATAAAATTAAGCTTTAAATATTTCTTTTGATTTGTGGGTTTGTGCCCACATAATGTCAAGAAAAGTTAGATAATTTGAACAATATTATGGAAAAAAATCAGTGGAAACATTTTTGTGGTTAACATAGACAACAGCTAATTATATTTTTCTGTTAAAAGTAAGATATATTGTTGACAAAGTAAAACAAATAAAAAGCTGAATGTACATAAACCAATTTTTAGTCAAGGAAAGGCAGAATTAATAATATTTTCATAAATAAAGCCTAGTGCTTTTTCTTCTTGCCTAATGCTACCTGTTTTCTGGCCAGTTTGTGGTTTTCAATAACTTCATTTGAGTGTTAATGGGTATTCAACTGATATGAAAGAGGCAATGATCCCGTGGTGGCTGATTTGCACTGCAACATGTTGCTAAGTTTAGGGTGGTGCTGTTTTCTTGTAATGTTGAGTAGTGGACAATGCATCAAGAACAAACCTCAGGCCAAAATTATATTTTTAAACTTGAGCCCTCCTAGTTGTTTTCCTATACAGTCATTTCTCAGTAAATGCATGGGATAGTTTCCAGGAGCCCATCAAAATCCATGGATACTCAAGTTCCTTTTATGAAAAGGGTAGTATAATAAATACAGCTGGCTCTCTGTATCCGCAGGTTTCACTTACACAGGTGAGAAAAATTATCTTGGAACCTTTCACAGTTCTTCACTGGCTCTTCTTCCTTCTGTTCCTTAACTGTGAACATATGTTTAAGACATTCTTCAATTCTTATTCTTACTTTCTTATACTGTGTTCATCTGAGAATTCTTTTATTCTGTTTCAACAAGCTTTATTTTGCAGATAACAAATCTCTATTTCCTGTTCTTAAGCTTTGGTCCTGCTATACCACCAGCTGCTTAACAGACTTTCTGTTCTGGTTTAGTATTTTCTAAAACCCCCAAATGAACATCCCTTTTCCAGCTCACTACTTTTGTTACTGGTGTCTCCATCCTTAAGACAATGGTTAGATATGATTTTTAAGATAAATAGGCAAAAAATGTACAATGATTTAAATTTAATTGAAGTTTTCTCTTTATACAACAGCACAGAGTGGAGAACAAGTCTTCAGGTAACCCTTCTCTAAGGTGTGATTTTGGGGACTTCAGGCTTGTTTCCATTGCAAAGAGCTGAATTTTGTCTGCAAGGGTCTTATGGATGGGACTACCCTGACTTTAAAGCACTACATAATCTCTGACCTCTTAATTGCTAGAGCTAAGTGTGATGGCCACACTTATCTGCCAGGGAAACTGGAAAATGTAGTCTCGGAAGAAGAATTTTCCCAGGAAGAAGAAAAAAAAAAAGCAAACGGATTTTGATGTGAAGCCCTTAGTCTCTGCCGCACTTACCTAAATTAAAAATTGTACATTTCAACTCTATTTTATTCCCCATATCAGGTCAAAGACTAAGTCCTGTTATACTTTCATTTAAATGTTATTTCGTTACATTATCCATCTAATCCTATCTCATGATATAGACCACGGATAGGAGCCTTGCTCCTATCACCTCGCATCTGAATTATTATGTTGGTTTTCTAGGTAATCTGCACAACTACAGCCTCTTCTCCTTCAGTCCATCCAACAAACCCTTTTCACATTCATTTTCCTAATGTACAACTTTCATTGCTTCAAGTTCAAAACTTTCAACAGCTCTCTTGTCTAACAGATCAAATCATATCTTCCTGCTTTCCTTTTAAGAACTGATGTAAATTAGAAACTTCTCTTCCTACAATAGCCAATCTTGGTCACCTACTTTTTAAAGCTTTTGCAGTATTTGTCTATACCTCTCAGTTTAGATATAATATGAACTTGTGTTATTTAATATTACTTGTGAGTACTCTTGCCTGGAAAATCCATGAACAGAGGAGCCTGGTAGGCTGCAGTCCATGGGGTTGCTAAGAGTCGGACACGGCTGAGCGACTTCACTTTTACTTTTTACTTTCATGCATTGGAAAAGGAAATGGCAACCCACTCCAGTGTTCTAGCCTGGAGAATCCCAGGGACGGGGGAGCCTGGTGGGCTGCTGTCTATGGGGTCGCACAGAGTCGTACATGACTGAAGCGACTAAGGAGCAGCAGCAGCATGTGTTTTAGAGCTGTCTTCCCTACTATGTTTAAAGCTTCTTGAGAAAAAAGAGGATATCTGGTATTCTTTTGTTTTGAACCCCCTAAAGAGACTAGCAGGAGAAGGCAATGGCACCCCACTCCAGTACTCTTGCCTGGAGAATCCCATGGACAGAGGAGCCTGGTGGGCTGCAGTCCATGGGTCGCTAAGAGTTGGACACGACTGAGCGACTTCCCTTTCGCTTTTCATTTTCATTCACTGGAGAAGAAAATGGCAGCCTACTCCAGTGTTCTTGCCTGGAGAATCCCAGGGATTGGGGAGCTTAGTGGGCTTCTGTCTCTGGGGTCGCTCAGAGTCAGACACAACTGAAGCGACTTAGCAGCAGCAGCAGCAATGAGACTAGCTTGCTAAACAGCTTCCCTGGTGGCTCAGATGGTAAAGTGTCTGCCCACAATATGGGAGACCCGGGTTTGATCCCTGGGTTGGGAAGATCTCTTGGAGAAGGAAATGGCAACCCACTCCAGTATTGTTGCCTGGAGAATCCAGTATTGTTGCCTGGAGAATCCCATGGATGGAGGAGCCTGGTAAGCTACAGTCCATGGGGTTGCAAAGAGTTGGACACAACTGAGTGACTTTACTTTCATATTCACTTAAGAGACTAGCAAGTTGCTCAGTGCATACAAGGTTGGCTTCCAATGAATACTTAATGATGAGGCTAGCTTGTTATTATACTAATTTTATGAAATTTTACTCCTGATCTGTGCCCAGATCTTTGTTACAAACTGCCATTTGTTCGTGGAAATCAATGCTTAATTTTAATTAGTGACCAAGTCTCTCAGCATAACTAGTTATAAATTAAAGACATTTATTTATAAGCTTGGGAAAACTAATTTCAATTAATTCTTTCTTTCATAATTTAACCAGTTTAATCAGTTTAAATTCTGGTCCCTATCCTGAAGTGACTTATGGACTAGAGGGAAGTAAGGATTTATACACTTTGTATAGACAGAATTCTGAGATGGCCCTCCAGATCTCTGACCCTTGGTGTGCCTGCTCTGTAAAGCTTCTTCTTGTGAGTGTGAACGGGGTCTGTAAATATGATGTGATATCACTTCCATAATTATGTTACATTATATCAACAGAAAGAAGTGTGTGTGTGTGTGTATATATATATATATATATATATATATATATATAATTAAAAGTGCTTAATCAATTGACTTTGAGTCAATAAAATGAAAGATTATCTTTGGTGAATCTGACCTAGTCAGATAAGCCCTTAAAAAAGAGGCAGGAGGCAGCACTCCTGAAGGCCTGGAAAAAAGCCATGCTGTAGCCTGAATGTGGCCACACGGAGGGGACCAGGGGGCAGTGTCTAAGGGCTGAGTGAGGTCTCCCATGAAGAAACAAAAAGAGAGGGGTTGCAGTTCTACAACCATAAATAACTGAATTCTGCTAACAACCCAGATGAACTTGAAATAGATGAGAATGCAGCCCTGCTGACACCTTGATTTTGGCCTTGTGAAACACTGAGCCATGTGAAATACTGAGATTATTATTTTTCTGACCTTGAGTCAGTTAACATCTAACCTCAAGGAAATGTAGACCAACTTCCCCTGGTCTATTTTCAAAGACTTGTTCAGAAGACCGTACTACCCAGTAATCAGTATTTTATGAGTAGGTCACTCCTTCACTCTTACTTGCCTTAGCATGCATATTGTGCTGACTTAACATTATCTCCTGGAATCCACTGGGTTAAATAATCCAAGGGTTGTTGGAGGAAAGACAAGTAGTCTTTTTCTTTTTAAGAGGAAAGCAGTTTAAAGGAGGCTGCTACTTAGCAAAGTCATCACTCTACTGCAAAACAGGCATGTTTTCATAGGGCATTAACAATGCTAATGAGAAAACTGGAGTGAAAAAAGGAGAAAATGAAGGATTCATATCATCATCGGCAGTCCTGAAGTGCTAGTTGAGATACAGAACCACCACTGACTGATTGGCCTGGTGAAGTTCTCTAAGCCTCAATTTTCTTATCAATAAAATGGGAACATGAACTAGATAATCTTTGAGTTCTCTTTCAACTTTGGTGTCAATGATTCACCTTTTTGATGATAAAATGGAGGGGAAAAGCAAGAGATCTGTGGAAAATGTAGTACACTCAACATCTGTATGAGGATAGTGATGAATAATTATATGCTCTGAAGACCAGTTCCCTTGTGGAGCAGCATATCAGCAGTTCTCTGTCTTCCCACTGTTCAAATTCCTTAATCTGAAATGCTGAGCTCCTCTGCTCACTGTCTCTGGTCTTTCATATTCTTAAATTCACTATTTTCTTTTTATTCTTTATGCTTTCTTCAAATTGAGCTGTTCACACACAAACGCACACATACACATTCTATACTTTCCCATCAGTGCTTGGCTTTTGTAGTACTCATAACTGGATTACTTTACTTTTCATTTTCTCCTGACCAATCCTGCTCATCCCTAGAGGTCTAACTCAAAAATTATGTTTCCATAAAGCTTTCCCTGCCGGTTCTTCTCTCTGTCCAATTATGACTGAGCTTTGAAAACTTCCTTGGGGACTACCATCCCCTAAGCACAAATCTTTCTGCACCTCATATGCTAAATGTGCATTTCTCATTCCTCACACTACAAACATAGCGATGTAGGAAGTTGAACAGAGTGGTTGCTGAATCCAGGCCATAACCTGGAAGGATAGCTTATATTAACTGGTTTGCCTAATACCATCTCGTCTTCTTATAATTCTTTTTTCTGTTACCAGAACGCAGCAAAAGTAAAAACGTAGTTCTCTGATGACATAATTAGGTTCTCAGGAGCCCTTCATGGTTATATGATTTCAGAAACCAGATGCTATAAAATTAGCCATCTAACTGTTAAGTTATGTGCGACTCCTTTATGGTCCCATGGACAATTGTTTCCTCTGTCCATGGAATTTTCCAGACAACAATACTGGAGTGGGTTGCCATTTCCTCCTCCAGGGTATCTTCCTGGTCCAAGGATCAAATCTGCATTTCCTATAACTTAACAGTGACAACCTCTATAGCGGTTTTATTTTTTTTTTTTCTTATTTATTTTTTATTTTTTTTAAATTTTAAAATCTTTAATTCTTACATGCGTTCCCAAACATGAACCCCCCTCCCACCTCCCTCCCCACAACATCTCTCTGGGTCATCCCCATGCACCAGCCCCAAGCAAGCTGCACCCTACGTCAGACATGGACTGGCGATTCAATTCTTACATGACAGTATACATGTTAGAATTCCCATTCTCCCAAATCATCCCACCCTCTCCCTCTCCCTCTGAGTCCAAAAGTCCGGTATACACATCTGTGTCTTTTTTCCTGTCTTGCATACAGGGTCGTCATTGCCATCTTCCTAAATTCCATATATATGTGTTAGTATACTGTATTGGTGTTTTTCTTTCTGGCTTACTTCACTCTGTATAATTGGCTCCAGTTTCATCCATCTCATCAGAACTGATTCAAATGAATTCTTTTTAACGGCTGAGTAATACTCCATTGTGTATATGTACCACAGTTTTCTTATCCATTCATCTGCTGATGGACATCTAGGTTGTTTCCATGTCCTGGCTATTATAAACAGTGCTGCGATGAACATTGGGGTACATGTGTCTCTTTCAATTCTGGTTTCCTCGGTGTGTATGCCCAGAAGTGGGATTGCTGGGTCATAAGGTAGGAATATATCTACCTAAAGAAACTAAAGACCTATATATAGAAAACTATAAAACACTGATGAAAGAAATCAAAGAGGACACTAATAGATGGAGAAATATACCATGTTCATGGATCGGAAGAATCAATATAGTGAAAATGAGTATACTACCCAAAGCAATTTACAAATTCAATGCAATCCCTGGCAAGCTACCAGCCACATTTTTCACAGAACTAGAACAAATAATTTCAAGATTCGTATGGAAATACAAAAAACCTCGAATAGCCAAAGCAATCTTGAGAAAGAAGAATGGAACTGGAGGAATCAACTTGCCTGACTTCAGGCTCTACTACAAAGCCACAGTCATCAAGACAGTATGGTACTGGCACAAAGACAGACATATAGATCAATGGAACAAAATAGAAAGCCCAGAGATAAATCCACACACATATGGACACCTTATCTTTGACAAAGGTGGCAAGAATATACAATGGAGTAAAGACAATCTCTTTAACAAGTGGTGCTGGGAAAACTGGTCAACCACTTGTAAAAGAATGAAACTAGATCACTTTCTAACACCGCACACAAAAATAAACTCCAAATGGATTAAAGATCTAAATGTAAGATCAGAAACTATAAAACTCCTAGAGGAGAACATAGGCAAAACACTCTCCGACATAAATCACAGCAGGATCCTCTATGATCCACCTCCCAGAATTCTGGAAATAAAAGCAAAAATAAACAAATGGGATCTAATTAAAATTAAAAGCTTCTGTACAACAAAGGAAAATATAAGCAAGGTGAAAAGACAGCCTTCTGAATGGGAGAAAATAATAGCAAATGAAACAACTGACAAACAACTAATCTCAAAAATATACAAGCAACTTCTGCAGCTCAATTCCAGAAAAATAAACGACCCAATCAAAAAATGGGCCAAAGAACTAAATAGACATTTCTCCAAAGAAGACATACGGATGGCTAACAAACACATGAAAAGATGCTCAACATCACTCATTATTAGAGAAATGCAAATCAAAACCACAATGAGGTACCACTTCACACCAGTCAGAATGGCTGTGATCCAAAAATCTGCAAGCAATAAATGCTGGAGAGGGTGTGGAGAAAAGGGAACCCTCCTACACTGTTGGTGGGAATGCAAACTAGTACAGCCACTATGGAGAACAGTGTGGAGATTCCTTAAAAAATCTATAGCGGTTTTAGATGAGCCTGAATGTTGGCCAAAGTAAAAAGGCTGAGAGAGCCTAATTGAATTGAGGAGAGCCCAGTTTGGGCTTCCCAGGTGTCACTAGTGATAAAGATTCTGCCCCGCAATGCAGGAGACTGTAAGAGACTCGAGTTCAATCCCTGGGTGGGGAAGATCCCCTGGAGGAGGGCATTGCAAACCTCTCCAGTGTTTTTTTGCTTGGAGAATCCCATGGACAGAAGAGACTGGAGGGCTACAGTCCATTGGGTTGCGTAGAATCAGATACAACTTAAGCGCCTTGGCACACACGCACTCTCACATCCAGTTAGAGACTCAGGCTCCTCTCTCCTGACTTACAGTGCAGTAGCGGTTTTTCTCCCCTCCTTTCCTATATAGGACAGTGCTTCAGAGCCCATCCCTGAAAACTGCTCAGGGCTGCTACTATCCCTGAGGCAAAAGTATCTTCTGAATAAAAGGAATGCTTATATATTTCTTTACAAGTTTTATTCCCAGATGGTGCCTCCAGACTTACAGAATCTCAATAACTTTTTATTCCCTCTCAGTCCATGGCTGGGTTTGCAGTGCTTTTCCATTTATAATATCCAAGTTGAAGATATAACTTTTCTATTTCCCTTCTTTTTCAACTTGGAGCTGGAATCTAGAAAAAAAAAAATAGTTGTGAGTAGTTAGGGGGAAACTGCAAAGACTTACAAACAAAAGGTCTAAAAAAGGAAAAAAACCCAAAACCTAAGGAAGTAACAAAATCAGAGTAATGAGAAAAATGATGGAGAACACTGAATGTTACTCAAAATATAAAAGTTATGAGCTGAGGGGATTTAATAAACCTAATTTAAAATATGCTTCTGTGTTTCCACTTTCTTTGATTTTCATGAATATCCAACTAGGTATATTGGTCCAGCAGCCTTGTTTCAAGAGTTCTTTTCCCTCCTTCTTCCCTCTCCAGCAAATATGACATTTTCTCTTCTGAAAACCTAGAGTGTCACATCCACCTGACTGGCCCCTTGAGGTCAGTGTTCTCAAGCTGAGAAGGAACGGGGAAGTGTCTCAGCAGAAAACAAGGAGTGGAATCAGTCTCAGGCCCCAGTTATTTGGGCGATAATCTTAGGTTTCTGATGCTTTCATAATGCATATGCCACAACCCATCCCAAGATTTCTTAGCCACCTAAAACTTAACCTGTGTTTTTCACTTGCTGGGATGAGGAGAATAAGGGGAAAGAAAAGTAAAAGGTATTATTATTTTTATTATTTTTACTTCACTCATGCATTCACTCAAAGCTCTGCTAGTCTATGGGAGAAATATAGATGAAGTATATGCACAGTCCCTGCTCTCGAGTTCATAAATGATATTGACCTAAAATTAGAGAATAAGATGACAGATTTAAGGCAGTGAAATGAAGATGACAAAGTATATAAATACAGTACAGAAAATAGGTGATAAGAATTGTCAGGAGGGAAAGAGAGCAGAGTGGGCTGAATGAGAGTTAGAGCAGGGCAGTTGAAAAAGCACACTAACTTAGATCCCAGAGCAGGGGTGTCCCCGGAGCTTCAGTGCAATTTGTCTGAGAACTGACTTCAATGCATGATACAAGTGAATGGTTAAGAGGTGGTCTCCAGGGACAAAACTGAAGCCAGAAGAAGGCAGGCTGTATACCCAGTTGTTAGAGAGGGCTGTATGGGAGGCAGTCACCATGGTGATGGACCAGTGTGATGTTCCTTCTCAGAGGCCCCTGGTACAGTGTTTACGGCAGGCTCTGGAGCCAGACTGACTGGCTTTGAACCCTGGCTTCATAGTTTATTCTCTGAATGACTTTGAGATGGTTACTTGACTTTCTTGTTTTACAACTTCCTCACTTTTAAAATGTCAGTGATGAGAATGGTGCTCACCCAAGAAGTCAATTGCATAAATACTTGAGTTTACACAGTAAAATGCTATAAGTGGTTTCTGGCATTTGATAAGTGATCAAAACTGTTAGGTTTTTTTCTTCCTTTTTTATACTAGTTTTTGCTAGTTAAGGCCACCTCTCTAAATATAGTTTGAAGGCAAACTTGGAGAATGATTGTCAAGCTCATTCCTTATCAACATCTTTGTCATTAGGCACCTCCATATCCTAGCCCATTCCAGACAGCCAAAGAGAAGAAAAGAGGAAAGACAGCAAAACGAAACTAGAGGGACTAAAATAAGCTCGCATAGTCTTTCTCTGAGATTCTCTTTGGGCATCTAATTTTACAGAAGAGCACGTGGAGGCAATTTAAAGAAGGGAGAATGTGCACCCCAGCCATCTTGTTATGTGACATTTGTCGACTCCATCAACACATTTCTGGTTCACCTTCCAGTTTCCCCCGACTTTCCTTATGAAGGATATGAATTCTGTTTTGTCCTCTCCATCCTAGACTCCAAATACTCTTTTTAAAGTTTTTCTCACAAAAGCAAAACTCCTAGGCTACATCCTCTGTAACTGCAGCAATGCAAGCAAGCTTTTGTTCCTGGGATTGGCAGCGTTTCTTTTTCGTTTGTGCCCCTGCCTGTCTGCGGGTCTCGGAGCTGGTCTCTGCTGTCGGAGATTGCACAGAGCTGGTGGATTTAAGCCATGGGTCTTCTTTTATGAGCCAAGTGCAGAGAAAGGAGCCTTTCAATACCTCACAGTCAGGTACTCCCTGGTGGGTTCCTTACAAAGCACGGGATGCAGGCTCTTTCCCTGGAGTTGGCATTTGTTTTCTCATAGGGCATGCATGCTCCTGGCAATGGGAGAAGGAAGAAGTGATCCAAGCAGGCAGCTTCCTTTGCAACCACTGCAGGTTACTTTAGTGCTCCACGCATAGAAGTCACCGGTTTGACCCGGTCCTCCCTAAAGCCAGCCTGCATTCTTTATTAGTGAGCATGAAAAATGCTTCAGTGCTAGCACCAGATGGTACCCAAACCAATTTTGATCATCAGCTGAGGCCTACTCATTTCCAAGTATTTGGTCTGACATCAGTGTTATTTCCCTTAGTACCCATCTAGCCCTAAGAGATGATCTTCCTGAGATGATTTTGATGAGGAATAATATTTTCCTCTATACAGCACCACAATCATTATTTCTTGGAATCTTTATTAATTCACTCAACAAGCTCTTATTGAGTTCCTGCTGTGTGCACTAGATGTTTTAGGGAATAATGAAGAGAAATCAACTTCCGTTAAAAAATTATTAGTTGAGAATGTACAGTCAGATTAGTTCAGTTGCTCACTCGTGGCTGACTATTTGTGACCCCATGAATTGCAGCACACCAGGCCTCCCTGTCCATCACCAACTCCCAGAGTTCACTCAACTCACAGCCATTGAGTCAGTGATGCCATCCAGCCATCTCATCCTCTGTTGTCCCCTTCTCCTCCTGCCCTCAGACCCTCCCAGCATCAGAGTCTTTTCCAATGAGTCAACTCTTCGCATGAGGCTGCCAAAGTACTGGAGTTTCAGCTTTAGCATCAGTCCTTCCAAAGAACACCCAGGACTGATCTCCTTCAGAATGGATTGGTTAGATCTCCTTGCAGTCCAAGGGACTCTCAAGAATCTTTTCCAACATCACAGTTCAAAAACATCAAATCTTTAGTACTCAGCTTTCTTCACAGTCCAACTCTCACATCCATACATGACCACTGGAAAAACTATAGCCTTGACTAGACAGACCTTTGTTGACAAAGTAATGTCTCTGCTTTTCAATATGCTATCTAAGTTGGTCATAACTTTTCTTCCAAGGAGTAAGCGTCTTTTAATTTCATGGCTGCAATCACCATCTGCAGTGATTTTGGAGCCTAAAAAAATAAAATCTGACACTGTTTCCACTGTTTCCCCATCTATTTGCCATCACCAACTTTTTCGCTGTCCTCTTTCACTTTCATCAAGAGGCTTTAAGTTCCTCTTCACTTTCTGCCATAAGGGTGGTGTCATCTGCATATCTGAGGTTATTGATATTTCTCCCGGCAATCTTGATTCCAGCTTGGGCTTCTTCCAGGCCAGCGTTTCTCATGATGTATTCTACATATAAGTTAAATAAGCAGGGTGACAATATACAGCCTTGACGTACTCCTTTTCCTATTTGGAACCAGTCTGTTGTTTCATGTCCAGTTCTAACTGTTGCTTCCTGACCTGCATATAGGTTTCTCAAGAGGCAGGTCAGGTGGTCTGGTATTCCCATCTCTTTCAGAATTTTCCACAGTTTATTGTGATCCACACAGTCAAAGGCTTTGGCATAGTCAATAAAGCAGAAATAGATGTTTTTCTGGAACTCTTGCTTTTTTCATGATCCAGCAGATGTTGGCAATTTGATCTCTGGTTCCTCTGCCTTTTCTAAAACCAACTTGAACATCTGGAAGTTCACGGTTCACATATTGCTGAAGCCTGGCTTGGAGAATTTTGAGCATTACTTTACTAGCATGTGAGATGAGTGCAATGGTGTTGTAGTTTGAGCATTCTTTGGCATTGCCTTTCTTTGGGATTGGAATGAAAACTGACCTTTTCCAGTCCTGTGGCCACTGCTGAGTTTTCCAAATTTGCTGGCATACTGAGTGCAGCACTTTCACAGCATCATCTTTCAGGATTTGAAATCGCTCAACTGGAATGCCATCGCCTCCACTAGCTTGGTTCATAGTGATGCTTTCTAAGGTCCACTTGACTTCACATTCCAGGATGTCTGGCTCTAGGTGAGTGATCACACCATCGTGATTATCTTGGTCCTGAAGATCTCTTTTGTATAGTTCTTCTGTGTATTCTTGCCATTTCTTCTTAATATATTCTGCTTCTGTTAGGTCCATACCATTTCTGTCCTTTATCGAGCCCGTCTTTGCATGAAATATTCCCTTGGTATCTCTAATTTTCTTGAAGAGATCTCTAGTCCTTCCCATTTTGTTGTTTTCCTCTATTTCTTTGCACTGATTGCTGAGGAAGGCTTTCTTATCTCTTCTTGCTATGAGAATGTATAATGTACATATAAAACATTAGACAAATTATTACTAAGATGATGTGCCTGCCTTTAAAGAACTCATAGTCATTGAGAAGTTAATAGATTTGCATGTGAGTACTGAGGGGAGCCAGGTCACCCCATATCCTCACAGAGCTCTTTGCATTTTTGCTGCTTCTTGTTGTTGCTCACTCAGTCATGTCCTACTCTGTGCGACCCCATGGACTGCAGCATGCCAGGCTTCCCTGTCCTTCACTATATCTTAGAGTTTGCTCAAACTCAATGTCCATCAAGTCCATGATGCCATCCAACCATCTCATCTTGTATTGCCTCCTTCTCCTTCTGTCCTCTTTCAATCTTTTCCAGTATCAGAGTCTTTTCCAATGAGTTGACTCTTTGCATCAGGTGGCCAAAGTATTGGAGCTTCAGCTTCAGCATCAATCCTTCCAGTGAATATTCAGGGTTGATTTCCTTTAAGATGGACTGGTTTTATCTCTATGCAGTCCAAGGGACTCTCAAGAGTCTTTTCCAGCACCGCAGTTTGAAGGCATCAATTCTTTGGGGCTCAAGCTTTTTTATGGTCCAACTCTCATATCAGTATATGACTACTGGAAAACCATAGCTTTCACTATATGGATCTTTGTCAGCAAAGTGATATCTCTGCTTTTTAATCCACTGTCTAAGTTTGTCATAACTTTCCTTCCAAGGAGCAAGCTTCTTTTAATTCCATGGCTGCAGTCACCATCTGCAGTGATTTTGGAGCCCGAGAAAATGTTGTCACTGTTTCCTTTTTACCCCATCTATTTGTCATGAAGTAATGGGACTGGATGCCATGATCTTCATGTTTTGAATGTTGAGTTTTAGGCCAGTGTTCTGAATGTCGAGCTTTAAGCCAACTTTTTCACTCTCCTCCTTCACTTTCATCAAGAGGCTCTTTAGTTCCTCTTCATTTTCTTTCATTAGAGTGATGTCATCTGTATATCTGAGGTTATTGATATTTCTCCCAGCAATCTAGATTCTAGCCTGTGACTCATCCAGTCCAGCATTTCCTATGATGTACTTTGCATATAAAAAGCAGGATAACAATGTACAGCCTTGATACACTCTTTTCCCAATTTTGAACCAGTCAGTTGTGCAATGTCCAGTCTGCTGCTTAAGCCATAAACAAAATTTTGTTTGGTATTCCATACTCTCTTCTCCAAGAGAACTTGTTAGTAGCATTACTATATCACCTACACGTTGCTGCTATCACAGAAGGAGAGCACTGGGGAAGGATGTAGACAGAGTCAATCATGTGATTCTCTCTTATCTTGCTACCCAAAGAGTGAGCCATGGACCAGAAGCAATGGCACCTCCTGGGAACCTATTGTAAATTCAGGTTCTGCCTTAAACATGATGCATTAGAATCTGCAGTTTAAATAAGATCCCCAGGTGATTCATATGCCTGTTAAGGTTTGAGAAAGCCTGCTCTGCTAGTTGTTGGTTCCTCAGGTATCTCAACAAGGATAGCGCACTCAATGAAAGATCATCACATTCAGTTTTTTCTTTATTGATTGTCAATAACCCTAACTTCTAGTCACATAATCATTTTGTGAAAAAGAGGAGTAGGTAATTCCTTACACATGGGCCACTGAGTTTTGGGCCATGCCACTCTGACCTGAGGGCCCACAGATGATTGGACAGGAATCTGAGTCTAAGCCAAAAATTGTTGCTGACAGACCATGGACCTTTGTTGTATCCTAGCAAAACAACTCTTTGCAGTAGGACTGCTTTATATTACATAACTAAGCCACTCAGAGGCATTTCCTTAGGGAAGTATATATATACATATACATATACATATATATATATATACATATATATATATATATATATATAGAGAGAGAGAGAGACAGAGAGAGAGAGAGACAGAGAGAGAGAGACAGAGAGAGAGAGAGACAGAGAGACAGAGGATTGATGTCCACCATAGGGAGAACTAGAGAGATACATAAAAAGAGGTAGGTAGAAACCTTTGGTTAAGAGTAAGTAGATAGGGAATATGAGAGAAACTAACAGGGAAATACCACCATTTTTGTGTTTACTTAGAAAAGTGCTGAGAACTTCTCAGATATGACCTTCAATCCTCACCACTCCATAGAAAGGCAAATGTTGTTATTGTATTTTTTTAAATTGAGCGACCTAGGGCTCAGTAAAAGGTGGTAATTTATCTATGCTACTCAACTATAGAAGAGTAAAGTCAGAATCTGCACCCAGTTCTAACAGATCCAGAGACACCAGTCTTTTCATATTTTTCCTTCAACTATTGCCTCTGTCTCAGTCTTTACCTGGGCTATTTTGGAGTCCTGTCTTCAAGGCAAAATTGTGGGCACAGCTCATCCTCAAAAGCCACCTAAATGAAAAGGCCCAGTGGACCCAAGATTGCTTTTTCCTCCATGTAGTCACATGAAGGCAACAGTGGGAACTAGGAGATAAATCCAGGCTTGCCTTCTTTATTCAAGTCCTTTTGAGGAAGAGAAGCCTGAAACTGAATAAAAAATGATGATATAAGTTAGAATTTATGAAATTCAGAAACTTCATGCAAGTGGTAGGATTTTAGTAGGGCCATAGAAGGAGGGCTTTAGACAGCTGATGAGGAAGAGGGATCATTCTAGGTTGGAGTTCCAGTGTGAGCACCTCAAAAGAGTGTCTAATTCAGGCTCAGTGTGTGCTATGGTCACACATTTGCAAGGAATTTGCAGGTCTAGTAGGTATGGGAGACAGATTGCAAAGGGTCAGAGAAGAGAACCCAAATAATGAGAGAATATCCATGAATAAATGGATCAATGAGAATGGCCTGACAGAAAGTGGAGATGGATCAGGGGAAGTGCCCAGTACCTTTGTCTAAATAGAGAAGAGTAGGTCGACTTGGAAGTGTGTTAATCTAAGTTACATTTCCTTTCCACTACTGCTAGGATGGCCAGTTACTACCTAAGTTCATTTTTGGAACAGGCAGGGATTCTACTACCCCAGAAGTCTTAGAATCTGTAGTTAGGTGTGCCAGCGACTGATAGTTCTCAACAAACAACCACATGCACTCCTACACTTCCTAGGTTCTCTGGAGGCTGTGTGCTTCCCTGGTGGCTCAGTAGCAAAGAATCCACCTGCCAATGCAGGAGCCGTAGGTTAGCTCCCAAGAGCAGGAAGATACCCTGGAGAAGGGAATGATGCCAACTCACTCCGGTATTCTTGCCTGGAAAATCCCATGGAGCCTATAATCCATGGGGGTTGCAAAAGAGTCAGACAGGACATAGCAACCAAACAATAATGACAACTAGAAGCTATAAAGTGGCCAGTGCTTGGGTTTTGTCCAGTGAAATGCAAGCAGATTTTAAGTACTTCCCTGCCTGGCCCTTGAAAACTTCTCACACATTCTTCAACTCTCCTGTCCTTCTCTAATGATTTGGAGGTCACATGTTCCAGACAGTGTAGCTACAAGATGGAGAATAGCTTATGGATATTGAATTTGAAATATTCATTTAGAGCTGTTGAAAGTTTGATGTTTATGATTATATAGCCAAGTCCAGTTTATTCTGTATTGTTTGCTTCACCCACTAGGTAACAAAGGCCAGAGGGTTGGTCACTAGTATACTCCCAGTGATTACTTAACACATATAGGTGTTTATAAATATTTTCTGAATGAATACATGAACCTTGTATCAGTCACTAAGACCAAGTTGGTATGATTTTATAATCTTAATTTTCTAGTCTCCAAGGGAATAGTAGTTTTTATTTTCTTTCTCTTTTCCCTTCAAAGTTATCTTGAGGTCTTCTCTTTCTGGAGTCACCTACGTTTCTGAGGTAAAGTTGAGGAATGAGTGAAGGTGTTAGAATGATTTCTCTACTCCCTGACCCTGCTGGTGATTGTTCTAGGGTCCATTGTCCCCTGGGGATATCCTTGCCAAAGGAATTAAGTAAGTCAGCTAAAAAGTCACAGCAGAGCATGCTGTGATCCTGACTTTTGCCCATATAAAGAGTGCAAATCCAGGAAGAATTTTTTAGAAGAGTATTATAAGTCTCTGCACCTACTCAACATTTTATTTGTCTGTTAAACCCACCCAATTGTGTCAAAGCCCCTGAGTTTGAAAGAGATCATTCTATGTTGTAATGAACACATCTGGTACAGCTTGATGTCCATGAGGCTCTGACTTGTGCTAGAAATGGTGGAAACTCACAAAGTGCAACCTGGATTCTTCACAAAGGAAAAGGGTTCCTGCTGGGTGGCCCCTTTTCTCTTTCCTTATGTGCAAATCTTACCCACTTAGCTCCTCAATTGGAACAAGATGACGATTTGTTTGTTTTCCAATTAAGTGCTAAGTGAAGCCTTTTAGAAGTGTAGACGTCAGGGACCATGTCTACACTTTCCCACCAGGTCTCTGCCCCCTCCAACCTTTCTGCTAAATATTGCTCACCCACATGCTTGCTGAGAGGACAGACCCTCGTAGGGTCTATTTGGAATCAGTGGCCTAATTTTTTTTTTTTTTGAGCTTCAAACTGATTTTAATAACAGCCACATGATCTTTTGTTTGTAGAAAGTGGGGAGCCTGGGAGCATATCCATAATAAAACTGCATCTTTTCACTAATTAATATATGTCACAATTTGAGTCCCAGCAGAGAATTGGTATATTTAGTCCAGAGAGAACTCATTGAACCAAAATTTGATCATTTATTCCATAATCCATTCATAGTGACACCACAGTATTAGAGATGTGAAAAGCTGTTTAACACCCTTGGATAGTTAAGACATTCTCTTTCTGAAATATGAACTGAATACTTCAATATTGGGGGAAAATTGAAAGCATCCAAGTTCACAAAATGGCATCATCTGTGGCAGGAGGGGATCGAGGGAAGTGCTAGCCGTGGGGACGCCTGGATTGTACTTGCCATTCTATTGCTAGCTGTGTAACCTTGGCCAGGTTTCACATTTTCTAAAAATGGTTGGCCCACTAAGTGATCTTTGACTTCCTTTTCAGTTCTAAGAATCTAAAATTTTCTGCAAATCTTAACACAAAGCAGTAATATATTTGCATAGCAGAATAGAAAGGGGCTCAAAAAAAGGATACACACTCCTATGTATAAAATAAACAGCAAAGGCCTATTGTACAGTACAGAGAACTATATTCAGTATCTTGTACTAACCTATAATGGAAAAGAATCTAAGAAAGAATATGCATATGAACAACATAATAAAATATATCATTATCCCCCCACAAAACCCCCTTCCAGAGCCCTGATTAGCCCCTACTTGTGGAGTCACCATCTATGAAATATTCCCGTTTCTCCTTTCTCTCTCTTGTTCTCTCTCTCTCGTTGTCCCGTGTTCACACAGAGCAAGGCTGCTCATTCAGTTCTCTTGCTTGTTTCATTCTTCTTTCCAGGGCCCTGCAAGGTGGAGAAATCAGACACCAGGACTTGAGAATTGGGAGAAGTAAAGAGTCTTTGCAGCCTGTTTCCTTCTAAAACTATTCATAATAGTTGGAGTCAGGGAAAAGTCCTACTTGACCTCCCAGCATCCACAGCATTGAATTTGCGAGCCAAACTTATTGGTTCACTGTGCACTTTCCCTCAGGACTCCAAGGTGAGGGTGTCTCTGTTTTTAAGGAGCAGTGAGACATTCCTGAGTTCCCTGACCCAGGATCATCTTGAGTCTACCCAGTCTTACCCTGATTTTTACGAGACTGAGTAACAGATAAAGGTTCCCCAGGTGGCTCAGTGGTAAGGAATTTGCCTGCCAGTGAAGGAGCCACAGGGGACACGAGTTTTATCCCCAGGTAGGGAAGATCCCCTGGAGGAGGAAATTTCAGCCCGCTCCAGTATTCTTGCCTGGAGAATTCCATGGACAGAGGAGCCTGATGGGCTACACAATCCATAGAGTCACGAGACTCAGACACAACTGAATGACTAAACACACACACACACACACACACACACACACACACACACACACACCACAAGTAAGTAGTAGCCTGACTTAATCCATCAAACTCAGGTTCAACCTCTGGTGTTCTCCTCAACATGCCTTTAAAAATTATAAGGAAGAAAGCATAATCAACTTCCTCCTGCATTTCCTGGATGGTCTAAAGCCTTCACCCTTAAGTATGCCATCGATGGTAAAACACTGGGCTCCAAGGAAGGAAGGAAGGGAAACTATACAAACTTGGTTAACTTAAAAAGGCAGCTGCTGGAAGTATGGGCATTGGAGGCGCAGGTGGTATTCTGAGTCTTTCTGACCACATCAGCATGGTAAGTTCCATCTTTCATTGAAATCTACCTTCTATTGAACAGTTCCACTCTTCCAAACCTCTCACCCCATACACACTTGCCCCGTCACCTGCTCCTTGCCTAGATTGTGAGCTGGCACTTCTGTTTCCCTTCCATTCATTGAGAAGAGTGGCCACAGAAATAATTTATGCAGTTGGGAAACTCAGCCAAGTGGCATCACATGTAATAGAATCTGTCTCTGTTTTTCTGCCCAGTGGGCATTTAAACTTTTACCCGGGGGTGGGGGGGTCATTTCCCTCCATTGCAGAGGAGTATTTATCAGAGAAAAGGAAATAAACACTTAAATGGTCAACCAAATTCCAGCCTGTATTGATTCTATCATTCACAGGTTAGGGATTTTTTTTTTTTTTTTTGGCTTAAATATAGCATCACAAATACACAGCTGCAGAGACTGTGCCAAATAGCTCAGCCGGCTATACACAGTGCCATCAACAAAAAACCGTTTTTCTTTTCTCTTGCTTGAGGTGTTATCACCAGAAACCATGTGGATACTCTCTGGGCCAAACAGACATCTCTCTAGCACATCCATAAAAGCAGCTGCAGCCGGTGGTGGGCTTTGCCTGTGGAAGGACTCCTGGTGGGAAGCCAGCTGTGAGGGCTGGGACAGAAAGGGAAGAGGAAGACGAAGTACATGACCACTGGAAAAACCAGAGCTTTGACTACACGGACCTTTGTGGGCAAAGTGACGTCTCTTCTTTTTAACGCACTGTTTAGGTTTGTCATAGGTATTCTTCCAAGGAGCAAGTGTCTTTAAGGTTTCTGGTTGCAGTTACTGCCCACATTGATTTTGGAGCTCAAGAAAATGAAATGTGACACTGTTTCCACTTTTTCCCCATTTATTTGCCATGAATTGATGGGACCAGTTGCCATGATCTTCGTTTTGAATGTTGAGTTTTAAGCCAGCTTTTTCATTCTCCTTGAAACTTAAACTCTATAGAGCCTGGAGGACCAAGATATGTGCCTTAGACATGGCAAAATTATTATAGATATGATGAAATAATTAAAGAACAAGAAGGCAATGGCACCCCACTCCAGTACGCTTTACCTGCAAAATCCCATGGGCAGAGGAGCCTGGTAGGCTGCAGTCCATGGGGTCGCTAGGAGTCGAACACGACAAAGTGACTTCACTTTCACTTTTCACTTTCATGCGTTGGAGAAGGAAATGGCAACCCACTCCAGTGTTCTTGCCTGGAGAATCCCAGGGACGGGGGAGCCTGGCGGGCTGCCATCTATGGGGTTGCACAGAGTCGGACACGACTGAAGTGACTTAGCAGCAGTATGTGTTTATATGATGCCCATACTTAAAGCTCTCAGTGGTTGCATATTGTATAAAGAATGAATTTCCAATCTCATCACACATCACACAAGGATCTTCACAGCAAGACCCAAGGCCTTCTTAGCAGCCTTATCTTCTGCCTTTGTGACTTGCATGCTATTCTTTGTCTACACAAATCTACCTGCCATTGCCCAAACAAGACAAGCACTTGAATGCCTCTTTGATTTTGCATGTGCTTCTTTCTCCACTAAGAGTGCCTGAATCTTTCTCCTCCGTCTTGTAGACACTGGCTCATCCTTCCCGTTTGGCTCCAGGGTGTTTTCCCTCCCTAGGCCTTGCTGATTTTCCCTGACAGCTAGCATCCTGCTCTTCTGAATCCCCTGGACTTTGCATATCTTGATTTCCCAGTGTTCAGCATGTCTCCACCTCAGTGTCCTGCTGGTTTTTCTTCCAGGAAGTGGCACGGAAAATGCATACTGTTTTTACACTTTGTCATCACTATATCAGAGAAGACTTTACATGTCAATACTTGCAAGTGTGCATCATTTTCATGCAGTTTCCAGTATTTTAGTGTTGGTAAGGTTAAAAGAATAGACACAATGTGCTATAGCAGCTCAAAGAGTCCAGAGGTCACCATAGACTAGGAATAACCAGAGAAGGCTCAGTTAGAGGAGGTGGACTTGACTGGCTTAGAAGGATAGGTAGAAGTGGACAGTGGAGAGGAGTGGGGTCGGTGACAGTGGCTCTCTGAATGGGGACATTGTGGAAAAGGCATAAGAAGAGTGTTTGGGGTGATAAGCAGATGGGCAGTCCAATGTTAGTGCTGAACAGTGGGGAGACACGAGGTGATGATAACTCGGACACAAACTGAGGAGGGCACTAAATAACCAGGAGTTTGGAGTCCCCATTCAGGTGACAGCGGTGGCATAAAGGGATGGCCTGATGTGATTTAGTGTCTGGTAGTATTGGGGGTGCAGTGTGGACACTGGAGGGGAAGAAAATAGAAAGAGATAAGAAGGCTGCGAGATACTCTCCCTGTCTCAGTTCTCTCCTGAGATAGGGAGTCTGGCGTTACTCAGCGGTGGTAGGGTAAGGAAGGAAGAGGTAGTTTTGCTGGACACCATCCCTGTCCCCTACACTGTGCTGGACACCCTCCTTATGTCACTTTCTCCTCCCACTGACACCATGAGAAGTCTGTTATCGGCCGTGTCTCAAGATGAGGAAACAAAGGAGGCTCAGATCACCGTGCACGTGGATGTCCATAGTTTTGAATTTTGAACCCACATTTGTTTAGCTGGGAAATGTTTGGGCTTTACACTGCTTCACTGCTGGCAAGAGGATCTGTGGGAAGTGGTGGAAGGGGAGAAGGAAGAGATGAGGAAGATGCTGCAGAGGACAGATCCAGGGCAGAGGGAAACTGAACGTGACTAGGACTCATAAAAGCAGGATTTAGACTGGCTCAATGGCTCGTGGGGTCAGACAGTCGGACGCAGCTGAGCTACTAACACTTTTACTTTCATGGGCTCATGAGGGGACCTATGGGGAGCACTTTGACTGTGGAAAGTGATAACTTCTGGATGGAGCTTTACTGAAAGAGGAAAGATCTGCTTCCCTAAGATATAGTCTCATGTATGAATGTGAAGTGGGAGTGCTAGGTGCTAAGTCGTGTCCGATTCTTTGCGACCCTATGGACTATAGCCCACCAGGCTGCTCTGTCCCTGGGATTCTCCAGGCAAGAATGCTGGAGTGGGTTGCATTTCCTTCTCTAGGGGATCTTTACGACCCAGGATCAAACCTGGGTCTTCTACACTGTGGGCAGTTTCTTTACTGAGATGTCAGGGAAGCCTACATATATATATATGCCTTATATATATATATATATATTATATATATATAATGCCCTGTATAAATATGATACCCATATATATATATATATATATATATATATATATATATATATAATGTCCCTCTGCCCCTTCTCACCCATCCCACATTGTACTGAATTTTCCTTTCTTGAGGATTTCTATGAGAAGTCCCCATTTCTCCTGCCATACACCCAAACTGCACATTTGGGCCCTTTGTGTTTGTCAAAAATGTCTCCTTTCAGTGACTGGAGTTATATCAGTCTTATGAGAAAAGCATGGAGTGACATGGACATTCGTTCAGAACGAGGAACTGTTTGGGACTTCCCTCCCTCTGCCCTGAATCTAGACCCCAGTCTCAAGAACAGCCTGAGCAGTTCATCTCCAGCACTCCAGCACTGCCTTCAACTGAACCTCTTTTGTTCCACTTCATCTGCATCTAGCACTTGTGCCTCTAGAGGGCACTGTTTGCCTTGAAATGAAGTTCTTTAAGTTTCATCACCTTTTCCTCTGGGGTCTATTGTTTTTGCTCTGCTTACTCTGGAAGGGTTTTCTTTCCTTTGTGCCAGTGTATTTGTGTGAGTGCCTGTTTCTCCTTTAGAAGTGAATTTAGCACGTATGAACATGGCAGATAATTACTCTGACCAAAGCCTGTCATTGTCTAGGCAGATCTTTTGAAAGCTTTCTCCCCCCATATATTCTTCCAGTGCCCCTCTGTCTGACCCACCGTCCACCTCCCCCAACCCCAATTATTTCAGTCTGGGGTCACCGTCACAGCTCTGCCAATGCATCTCAATCCTGCCTCACAGCTGCCTGGTCTGGTTTAGCCAGGGCTCTCCACTCAGGGCAACTGAGCCTTGATTTATTACTTTGCTTTACACTGGTCCTGGTCTCTCCTCGGGCAAGACTGCTGATGATGCCACATTTTCAAATTGGTTCTGCGCTGCAAACCAATGCCTGGGAGGGGTGATAATTTGGTCTTCAAACCCATTTCAACTGTGGCCGCCCTCACTCTGGGGTGGACCTCTGCTTCGTG
The DNA here is from genome assembly GCF_001704415.2 of Capra hircus. Lineage (NCBI taxonomy): Eukaryota > Metazoa > Chordata > Mammalia > Artiodactyla > Bovidae > Capra > Capra hircus. The sequence goes on from NC_030810.1 coordinate 114,271,495, forward strand.
GACATGAAGGGCACTTGGCTGCCCTGTTTATGTTGAGAAGGTGGCTGGGTAAATGTTGCTTCTGGTTGCCCCTTCCTCAAATGCAGACACACACACAGAGTCTCCGCTACTATGTCTGTGGGATGCATAGACCCTGCAAGGATTCTGGGCAGGGCTGAGTGCCCCGCTGGCTTGAGCATTCCCATTTTTCCTTCATTCTGTTCTAGAGGCCTGGCCGTTGAGTGTTTCCTGCTGCATTCATGAGAGATAAAAGCATGTATCAGGAGTGGAAATTAATGTGGGTGAGCCTGGGGAAGGGTGGGATTTGGGACTGGAGAGATGGATGGATAGAAACTTCTGGGTAGAAGGACTGGGCATTCCTTGAGGCAGAGGATGTCTATAGGTGGCTTTAGGATGGGTTGGTAATGCTATTTCCTGATGTAAAACCAACCAACAATTGCTTCATTGCAATTTCAGCTGAGGGAGATACATTCATTGAGTCACTCCTGTACAGCTGTATTATTTTTCATGAACAACTCATTTACAAGTGTTCATCTGAAAATTTTTGTAAAGTTCCTTGTTTGTTTGTGGAGGGTTCTCTCACTACCATATCCTTGAGTATGTATCCCCGCCCTCACCCAGCAAGTGCTTGATCATGATATACCTTTGTTGAGTGGGGCAAGTAACGGGGCTGAGCCAGACTGAAAGCATACGGGGTCAAATGAAATAATATATATGGACATGATCTGAACATTATAAATCCCTGCTTCTGCTGCTAAGTCGCTTCAGTCATGTCCGACTCTGTGTGACCCCATGGACGGCAGCCGACCAAGCTTCCCCATCCCTGGGATTCTCCAGGCAAGAACACTGGAGTGGGTTGCCATTTCCTTCTCCAATGTATGAAAGTGAAAAGTGAAAGTGAAGTCGCTCAGTCGTGTCCGACTCTTAGCGACCCCATGGACTGCAGCCTACCAGGCTCCCCCGCCCATGGGATTTTCCAGGCAAGAGTACTAACTGCCATTAAACCCGAGAAGCTGTTACACACACATCTTTGCCCAAATCTGAGTCTGTTCCATCAGGACATGTTGTGGACTGTGGCAGAGGGATCAGGGAACACTTTAGTGCCCTGTTTTCTGATCCATGGCCACTATATTTGTCTAGAGCCCAGCATGATGACCATCACATACGGGGCTGTCAAAGTTTGCTGAGTGCATGTACTCTCAGAAAGCTTGTTCTCATCACACTCTTAGATCACATTGAACAGGATCTCATTTCCTCTCTACTTTTGACTATGACATCAGGAAATAATAAGCAGAGTGGTCTCATCCAGCCATTACACATTCTGTGTGTGTGTGTGTGTGTCTTTGTGTGTGTGTCTTTGTGTGTGTTTGTAGATAAGGCCCTGGCATTAAGCCAACCCTGTCTTGGATTTGTGTTGTGTCTTTGGCAACACTTAAGTTTGTTTTCACCCATAAGAAGAACAGAGATCACGTCTCTTGTATTTTTTGTTTTTAACTAGACTTGAGTTTGAAGACGAACATTAAATAATTAATACCTCATATCATAAAGAGCTAGATTTAGTATCAGATCTTTCCCTAGAAAGTCTATCTCTCTTGATCCTTATAACAGTGAAAAAAAAAAAAAAAAGAAAAGAAAAAGTGATGCAGGCATATGAGGGCGATATAGGTTCCACAGAGGACAGTCAGATTACATTCCCCAAATTTTAACATTTAAATGCTGATACTTCAATGGCAACCCACTCCAGTACTCTTGCCTGGAAAATCCCATGACTGGAGGAGCCTGGTAGGCTGCAGTCCATGGAGTTGCTGAGGGTTGGACACGACTGAGTGACTTCACTTTCACTTTTCACTTTCATGCATTGGAGAAGGAAGTGGCAACCCACTCCAGTGTTCTTGCCTGGATAATTCCAGGGACCGGAGAGCCTGGTGGGCTGCCGTCTATGGGGTCGTACAGAGTCGGACAAGACTGAAGTGACTTAGCAGCATGCTAGCACATCGTCTGGGACACCAGTACCTCATTCTTTGTAAAGAAAAATCCTTTACAAATGTCACCTTTTCCAATAATTCATACTTGACACTACATTTTTCTTTTCCTGAAACTCTTGCTTTTGGTTGTATCTCTTCTATGAAGTTTATTATATACTGTCTAGGTTTACAGTGTTTGGGGCATGTACTGATGTCCCCTGGTAGATTGCAGTTTTCTTTGGGACAAGAAACATACTTCTCCAAATAGGAAATACTTCCTTCATCTTTCTATCCTCATTTTTGTACTTTATACACTGGAACTGCTCAATTAAACCCTGTTGAATAAATAAATTAATGAAAAGGTAGATATGCAAGATCAGGTTGTGAATGACTGCAGTCTTCTTTCTGAGCTGATCAGTAAATTTAGATAGAAAACTTAGCTGAGCACCAGGCAGAATGAAACCCGAATATTACCATCAGCTGCTTGACCTGTTCTTTTCTAAGGCTAAACTCTCCACTTGTGAAATTGTATTCTCACCCTTCTTGTTAATTAAGAAATCTCCCAGCAATACTGTTTTCTCTTGCATCATCAAAATCATCTCTCTTTATCAAATGATTCCCATTCACAGATAAACATCCTCTAATTTCCCCCATAGTCGGAAAAAAAAAAAAATCCTCTTGATTTTACATCCTTCTCCAGTCACTCTATCTCCATTTCCCATTACAATAAAACTTCTTAGAATTCTTGTCCCTACTCCCTGTCTTCCGTATCCTTTGTTCCTTTTGTATCTATTCCAGTCAGCCTTCTGTCTCTGCTTCTCTACTGAAGTGCTCTACCTAAGGTTGCCCATGACTCCGCTGTTGTGAACACCAGTGGTCCACCCCAGTCCTCATCTATCTTTCCTATTAGCAGCCTTTGACACCCACGAGCCCTCTCCTGTCCCCTGGCTTCCAGAGTGCTGCACTCTCCTTGTTTACTTCCTAATTCACCTGCAGTTCCTTGTTCTACCCTTTTGCTGGATCATCATCATGGTCTTGCAGCTCTAGAGTAACCTGTGGTGTGATGCTCAAACCTCTTCTCTTTTCTATCTCTGCTCACTTCCTACATGAAGCCCTCCAGCCTCATGGCTTTAAATATAGTCTGTCTACTGTGGGTTACCAAATACATACTCTAATACTGACCTTTGCTCTGGTTTCAGCTGCCTGTTCAGCATTGAGTTTCAGATGTTCACAGGACGTCCTAAACTTAACATGGCTCAGTTCTCATGCCTGAGGATCCCTTCACACTCGTTTCCTCTCCTCCCCACCAGTGATTCTTCTGTTCTTAGTAAATGGTAATTTTATTCACGCATTTTCTCAGATAAAAACCTTAGTGTTCATTGAATCTCTTCCTTTCATATTCCATAACCAATTCATCATCCAGTCCTACCAGTTCTACCTCCAAATTTGCCTCAATTTCCTCAACGTGGCCATCATCTGTGGTCTTGCTGCTTGTTCACTTTTGTCCCCCACACCGCATACCCTGGGCTTCTGAGATGGCGCTAGTGGTAAAGAATCTGCCTGCCAATGCAGGAGATGCAAGAGAGGCTGGTTTGATTCTTGTGTCAGGAAGATCCTCTGGTGGAAGAAACGGCAACCCACTCCAGTATTCTTGCTTGGACAATTCCATAGACTGAGGAGCTGGAAAGCTACGATCCAGGGACTGCAGAGGGTCTAACATGGCTGAGCACACACAACCCCATACCCTAGTGTCAAACTAGTTACCAGAACAATCCTTTTATTTTTTTGTAATTTAATTTTTATTTTTTATACAACAGAAGTAAACTATGAGATTCATGTACAAAATTAAGCAGTATATTAACCTGTAACTGATAGTGAAAACTGGGAGTCAAGATTCTAGTTCCTAGATAATACTGCAATAACTTTATAACATTAACATTTGATTATTATCAAGTTACTTTTAAAAAATTTCCCTCTAAAATCCTTTCATTTTTAGAATCTTTTTATTTTTTAGAAAACTTTTTATTTTATATTGGAGGATTGCTGATTAACAATGTTATGATAGTCCTTGAGCACTGAAGAGCTACCTAGCCACACTCCCCTCCCATCCGGACTGCCACATAACATTGAGCAGAGTTTCCTGTATTAGTTTCCTGTATTATACAGTAATTGTTGGTTATTCTTTTTAAATATAGCAGTGCATACATGTCAATCCCAAACTCCTAACTATCCCCCCAACTCTTTCCCCCTGGTAACCAGTTTATTCTCTAAGTCTGTGTGTCTGTCTCTGTTTTGCAAATAAATGGCAACCCACTCCAGTACTCTTGCCTGGAAAATTCCATGGACAGAGGGAGCCTTGTAGGCTACAGCCCATGGGGTCGCAAAGAGTCAGACACGACTGAGCGACTTCACTTCACTTCATTTACATTACATCATTTCTTTTCAGATTCTGCATATAAGCAGTATCATACGATATTTCTCTTCTTTGTCTGACTTACTTCACTCAATACGACAATCTCTAGGTCCATCAGTATTGCTGTAAATGGCATTATTTCATTCTTTTTAATGGCTGAGTAATATTCCATTATATCTATGTACCACATCTTCTTTATCCAGTTCTCTGTCGATGGACATTTAGGTTGCTTCCATGTCTTAGCTATTGTAAACAGCACTGCAGTGAACATTGGGGTGTATGAATCCTTTAGGACCATGTTTTTCTCTGGATATATGCCCAGGAGTGGGATTGCAGGGCCATATGTTAGCTCTAGTTTTAGTTTTTTAAGGAACCTAGGAGAATTCTTTTAAAAGCACAAATCAGATCATATAACTCTTCTGGCAAAGGCCTTCATCTTGGAATAAAAGTAAAAGTTCTTTTAAAAGCCTACCAGCTGGTCAGCCACACTGGCCTTTCTGTGGTTTCCCTAGGAGGCCAGTGCAGTCCTGTCTCAGGGCCTTCGTGCTTGCTGCTCCCCCTGCCTGGAATGCTCCTCCACCAGGTTTCCCTGTGGCTAACTCTCTCACTTCTGTCAAGTCTCTTTTTAAATGTCATCTTATCAAGGATACTATTTCCAACCACTCTACTTAAAGACGTTTCTTACCCCACTTCCCCACTTCCGTTTTCTCCACTAATATATATTGTCATCTGACATATTATTATATCATGTAGTCACTATTTACTGTTTGCCCGTTACTAGAGACTAAATCTCCTGAGTGAAATTTGTGTCAGTTTTTTTTCTTTCTTTTTTTTTTATTATCAGCTTTTTTCACTGCTGAATCCTCAGTGCCTAGAGTCAGTGTTTGCCACAAAGATGGGGCTCAGTAAACACTTGCTGTCATTCTGTAAACAAAGCAGTAATATTAATCAATGGCTGCAATCTTGAAGGCGCACATGGTTTGTTTTTCTCTAAGGATGTAAGTAGCCCTGCTAGTGAAGAAAGAGTGATCTTAAAAAATTGACAACATTCTGGAAGCGATGGATTAAGAAAAATTGCAAAAAAAAAAAAAAAAAAAAGAATCAGCAGTTTCCAAATTAAAGTATTGTAACATATGTATAAAGAATAAAAGGAATATAAAGAATTTTTTTTAAAGACTTGGTTTCTCACTTTTCATGGGTCTGTTCTTATCTTAATGCTATGCCCCAATACTGGGGACCCATCTTCAATTTCAGAATGATACAATTCAGCCAGTGCATGGGATCTGGGGACTTCAGTTCAGTCCAGTTCAGTCATTCAGTTGTATCTGACTCTTTGCAACCCCATGGACCGCAGCATGCCAGGTCTCCCTGTCCATCACCAACTCCCAGAGTTTACCCAAACTCATTTCCATTGAGTCAGTGATGCTGGGGAGCAATTTGTTTCCTTAAGAGAAGGTGATTCATGCATTTAGACATTAGACTGACTGTTAGCTCATTTGTACATTATATTAAGGTTTGAGAGCTCCTGGGGTATCTTGCTTGGCACTCTGGTTAACAGTGTGACAGAGAAAATGTAGGCCCTACTCTCTCTTTCCTCCTCTTCTCTGTAAGGAAATAGTGGAAGGAAGCAGGTCTGTTGGTCTGTGGCTGTTTGGGTGGATAAGACAAGAAGATGAGGGTGGGGTGGAGAACAGTGCTCAGAGAAGGAAAGCAGTATCCTAAAATCCTTACCTTCCAGGGTCTTGGGGTTTTGCCAAAAATGTAGGGTTTGTAGGGAAATAGGCTGCTTCAAACCTAGAAAGACATGTGGTTGAAATTAGAGAAAAAAGACAAACTTATGAGCAAAGCTACTGGATGGAAGGCTGGAATGGTTTTTGTGGGGAGTGGTGAGCCCTGTGTGTGCCCACAGCCGTGCTAGCCCTCATTTATCAGAGTGAGTATGTGCATGGCCACATGGCCAGAGTGTTCTGACAAACCACGCCAGATGTTACCAATAAATGCAGCCCTCTTTACATACTAGCATTGGCACAATATTTTCTATGTTCCCAGCCCTTGTGGAGGTGTTGTTGACAGTTTGATGGACTAAGGACTCACTGTGGGTTTGATTGTGTTTCAGTCATGAAAACCTCAAACCAAAAGGTAGGCAGAGCCTTAATAAGAGTTAACTATCTGTCTGGACTGAAAAATGTAATATTGGTGCTTCAGGTAGGACATCCCAAGAAAAATCATTTTACATAAGAAAGGTCCCAGAGGCAGAGGTGTAAGGGTTCTGTCTTATTTCAATTTCAGAATATATGAGCTGTAGATCATACATTCTCTATGGAGGAGGGAAGACAGAGAGGGTGGGGAGAAAGATAATGATAGCCCAGTGTGGCAACATGGACTGGGCTATCTCCAAGAACACTGGGCACTTGTACATATTACCTGTCATTGCAGTAATGATGATGAAATAACAGGAGCCATCTATTTAGTGACTACATTTTGGCAAGCTCTCTCTATATATAAATGTATATTATATATACATAATATATGTGCACACACACAGTAAGGCCCGTACAAATGAACAACTTAGGTTCCACAAGCAAGTTCTTAGGTCCAATTTTTTCATAAGTCCAGCAAAAGTGCATAGGTGGTTCAGCGGTAGAATTCTCACCTGCTGCTCAGGAGGCCTGGGTTCGTTCCCTGGCCAATGCAGCCACAGCACCCCCTTGGGCTTCCCTGTTTGCTCGGATGGTAAAGAATCTGCCTGCAATGCAGGAGACCCAGGTTCAATCCCTGGGCCAGAAAGATCCCCTGGATAAGGGAATTGCAGCCCACTCCAGTATTCTTGCCTGGAGAATTCCATGGACAGAGGAGCCTGGCGGACTGCAGTCAATGGGATAGCAAAGAGTCAGACGACTGATTAGTGAACATACCTACCAACAAAGTAAGCCTAGGTACCCAACTAACACAATTGGCTATATGTTACTGTATTGTAATAAGTTTATAATATTTTTCACACAAATAATACATAAAAACAAACAGTATGAAAAAATAAAGAAAACTTTAAAAATTTTACAGTAGAGTATCTTGAAAAGTACAATAGTACAGTACAATAGCTGGTGTCCAAGGGCTAGCATGGAGTGAACAGGTGAGAAGAGTTACTGGCTGAAGGAGGGAGAGGAGCTGGGAGATGGTAGGGCTGAAGGATCATCAGCAATAGTAGATGGAGGGCATGCTGCAATTTCACTCATGCCTGATATTGATGGAATGCATGCTCAAATGTTTGAAAGTTTACAACTTGAATCTCAGTATGTAGGGGACTTACTATACATATATGTATACACACACACGCATACATATATATACATACAATAAGAATATATATATGGGTATATCGAGCTATATGTACATCACGCATATATATCTCAATATACCCATACATATAGGCAGGGAGATTTTTCTAAGAGCCTAGGTGGCAGATATTAGGAGCCCCTCCATTTGCTTTACCTCATCCTTGCCATCTCTATTTTCCTTCCTTCTTTTTCCCTACCCCAAAGCCCTCTTCATGTATTTTGAACACTCTGTTTTCCCATCTCTGCTAGGTCCTGGCTTCATCCTGGCAGAGTGCTTGGTGGTCAGAACAATGGAGTCATCATTTCTCATATCATCCAGAAGGGTGACAATATGGAATTTAAAACTTTAAATTGTTCTGCCCTTTGTAGGACTGAGCTTGGGACTTGCAAGTTCTCAGCGTGGAACAGTTGTGAAACCAAAAGGCATAAATAAATGTAAAGACAAAAACTTTCTTTTGCTAATATTACTATATCCCATGGTATAAACTTCTACCAGAGGTAAGGAGTGAGGGATTAATAGATCTTGCTTGAAGCACATTATTTTCTTTCTTTTATTCACTAGAAGCTAAATTTCAGAATAGTTAAATTGGGGGGCCAAAATTGATAAGTGAGGGGAATGTTTTGAATTTGGAGCTAATGGGCTTAATAGTTCAGGGATCACTTGCCATTCACTTTCTCTTGGCTTCTATTTCCATCTTTTCTTTTTTTATTATTAATTTATTTATTTTAATTGGAGGTTGATTACTTTACAATATTGTATTGGTTTTGCCATACATCAACATGAATCTGCCACAGGTATACACGTGTTCCCCATCCTGAACCCCCCTCCCTCCTCCCTCCCCATACCATCCCTCTGAGTCATCCCAGTGCACCAGCCCCAAGCATAGGTCTTTAAAAGTTCCCTATGAATGAACTGATCTAACTCTTTTACTAGCAATGTCTCTGCATGTCCTAGATGCTTAAGTTGTTGCTGAATGGATGTCAGGGGTAAGGAAAGACAGCTCTGTATGGGGTGAGGAGAACCATTTATGGGAGCCACAATCTATCTGTAACCTAGCGGAAGGGGGAGCCAGGAAGAGAAACAAGACCTATAAATTAGAATGTGGTTGCATCAGCTAGAGATAGATTCGGTTTTCCCAGCAGAGACCTTAGGTACAATCTGGTCATTCCCAGCACCACGCCAGCAAGACAGTGTGGTTAGACCCTCACTTGGAGAAGACAACAGATCTTATTTCATGCAATGGGCTTTTGTATGGGACTTGGGTTGTGTCCATTTCTCTTTGATCTTAGAAGACTGGGTGGCTGTCCCTACAGTAATGATCTTCTGACACCCACATTCTTTCACTCTCAGCTCTTCCTTCCTTCCCTTTACCTTCTGCTGCTGCTGCTGCTAAGTCGCTTCAGTCATGTCCGACTTTGTGCAACCCCACAGACGGCAGCCCACCAGGCTCCCCCGTCCCTGGGATTCTCCAGGCAAGAACACTGGAGTGGGTTGTCATTTCCTTCTCCAATGCATGAATGTGAAAAGTGAAAGAGAAGTCGCTCAGTTGTGTCCGACTCTTAGCGAAAGCCTACCAGGCTCCTCTGTCCATGGGATTTTCCAGGCAAGAGTACTGGAGTGGGGTGCCATTGCCTTCTCCTTTACCTTCACCTACCTCCAAATTCCCCTGCCCTGGACTGGGAGTTAATGAAGGATCCCAAAATTTTGGGCAAAGATGTCTCACTCCATTCTTCTTCTACTCCAGCACTAACATTCCATGACTGTGAGCAGAAGGGAACCCTCTGCACCTCACCCTTCTGTTTTGTCCATGGGTTCTCCAGGCAAGAATATTGGAGTGGGTTGCCATGCCCTCCTCCAGGGGATCTTCCCAGCCTAGGGGTCAAAGCTGTGTCTCTTATGTCTCCTGTACTGGCAGGCAGGTTCTTTACCACTAGCGCCACCTGGGAAGCTTATAAAAAGAGAATTGGAGGGCAATTCTGAAAGAATGTTAGTACCCTTAGATAAAATATTCTCAAGCCTCTGGGCAATTGTGCACCAACTGAGTTCTTTCCATTGGGAACATGTCGTATATTTTACAGTCACTGTGCTCTTGTTTTCCTCTTAAAATGTCTTTTAATAAAAGAAACTGCCATGACAAGGATACAGAACGGGTACACAACTTCCAGTTCAGCTATTTGGACAACTAACAGCTGATGTAAGGGCAAAATTTATCAGCTACTAGGCTGCATCAGGTTTCTAAAGAAAAGATACAAAGCAAAGATACAAAGCCCACTAAGATGCTTGAGAACAGTTAGGAGACAGAGGAAGAGGGGGACTGAGTTCTTGCAGTAAAAAATAAACTACATACTGAAGAACTCAAATGCAAAATGTGTTTTCAGCTGGCGATGTGGATGACAGGTGGGCTGCTTTTGTATTCACAGCCTCTTATAACAGACACTATATTAACTTATATTTACAGTCTAATGTAAGTATGAGGACGTGATGTCATGCCCTCATCATGACAGTGGGTCAAAGAAAGAATTTCTAAAAGCCTGGAGGTTGAACTTCTTTACCTCATAAAACACTAACTCAGAGAAAAGAAAGAGGGAAGAAAATAGAATTAGTCAGGGAGGGCTGGAATACTGGGAGAAAGTTTGGGGTGCAATTTAAGAGAAAATATTAGAGGGTGGGTAAACAGTAGCAGAATAACTTGCCCTAGATAGCAGCCCTGCTGGATGCAAAGAGGAGAAAAATGAGTGAAGAGAATCTTCAGGATGCTGGCCCAGAAGCACACAGTGGAATTGTCCCTTTGGCACTTCTTTAGGAGTGTTAAGACCATTGTTTTTCAAAGTCTCTTTATTATCAGGTTAACGTTGCTATTGTTATATGACACTGTGTAAAGACTGGCATGAGGGATGTGACTTTACTTGGCTATCTGTGTGCTTGTGCTCAGTTGCTCATCGTGTCCAACTCTGCAAGCCCATGCACTGTAGTCCGCCAGGCTCCTCTGTCCATGGGATTCTCCAGGCAAAAATTCTGGAGTGGGTAGCCACTTTCTACTCCAATTTGGCTATCTACACTTAAATAAATAACTTTAGGAGTGGTAGACAGCTCATGTGATATTCAAAACAAGAGATCCCTTTGATTTCATTACCACATACCTAGCTTTTAGGGAAAAAAAATCAAACATATATATTTAAAACTTTTTGTTTCTAAGTGTTCTTTGTATTAGTGTTAGTTGCTCAGTCGTGTCCAACTCTTTGCTACCCCACGGACTGTAGCCCACCAGGCTCCTCTGTCCATGGGCTTCTCCAGGCAAGAATCCTGGAGTGGGTTGCCGTGCCATCCTCCAGGGGATCTTCCTGACCCAAGGATCAAACTCGCATCTCTTGTGGCTCCTGGATTGCAATGACCACACCTTGCTTCTTTTTCCTCCTCTTACTTCAGTATGTCATTGCAAAGCATGCTCAATGAACTGACCATTGCTTCCAAGTCATTGATTTCCAAAGAAAAACACGACTCTCTATCTAAGGACTTCAAAAACTTACACCATATAGTGACTTTTCATATTGTGTAATTTTATCTTTTAGTAATTCTTCAAAATACATGAAGTCATCTCTTGAAAATAGACTCAGAGCATAGATTTTATAAGCTCTATTATTAATACCAAACATTTCTTTGGCTTTTTTGAGGTTTGACTCTTCCTGTCGTATCATTAGCATAGCCCTGGTTTATCTGCTCATTGTTCTCTAGTGTTAGCACTTTAGGTTCTTCTAAACTTTTTAAATTTTTTTCCTGGGAATTTCCTGGTGGTTCAGTGTTGAGACTCTGTGCTTCCACTGCAGGAAGTACAGGTTTCATTGCTAGTCAGAGAACTAAGATCTCACTCGTCATGCCACACCACCCAAGAAAATAAACTCTTTTTATTTCTTCCTGTTGCTGTTCTTTCTTTTTGATTTTTCTCACTCTTTTTTCCCCTGCAATCTTTATTTCTGATTTTACTTCTTTCTTTCCTTTCACCTCATCATCGTCATTCCATTCATCCTTGATAACCACATCCCTGCCTGCCTAGCTGTCCCCATCAGGCTACTGTCAGCACCCACCATCCACATAAGGCTTCACACAAAGTGTGTCTGCACCCCAGCTGGAGGTTCCAATGACCCCCTCCAACTCAGGATGCCAACTGCAAGCCCAGGTTGTTACCTATACTTTGATGGACTAGCTAGAAATCGGAGGTTCTCAAGATCCCCTTGTGGGGTTCGATTAATTTGCTAGGGTGGCTCACAGAACTCAGGAAACCTGTTGAATCACTAAATTATCAGTTTATTACAGAGTATTTTTATAGTGGCTTCATTACATAGGCACAATGGATTAAATCATTGGCCAGTGGTGATTGAGCTCAATCTCTAGCCCCTCTCCCTTCCCAGAGGTTGGGGGCTGAGTGGGATGGGTGGAATGGGACTGAAATTTCCAAACCTCTAATCACACGGTTTGCTATACTGGTAACCAGGCCCTTTCCTTAGGAGGAATCCAAAACTCAACTTATTAACATAGCAAAAGACACTATAAACTCTCAATGTTTAGGAAATGTTATGAGTTTTCAGAGCTCCCTGGGATTCCCTCATAGCTCAATTGGTAAAGAATCTGCCTGCAATGCAGACCTGGGTTTGATTCCTGGGTAGGAAAGGTCCCCTGGAGAAGGAAATGGCGACTCACTCCAGTTCTTGCCTGGAGAATTCCATGGACAGAGGAGCCTGGTGGGGTACAGTCCATGGTGTCTCAAGAGTCAGATTAGGGACTAAATCTGACTTAGGGACTAAACTACCAGGAGCTCCCTGTCAGAAGTGAGGATGAAGACCAAATACATATTTCTTATTATAAATCAACATTACAGGCTGAGACTGGAGTCTTGGCCAGCCAGGCCTGTTGGCAGTGGTACCAAAGGCAGATTGAGCTTAGGATCATTCACACAGGCAAAGTAGCTGGTAGGAAAGTGAGCAGGAAGGATAAGGCTGGACCATGCAATGTATCTGGTGTCCCAGTGAAGCATACATTTGGCAAAGTTCTAAGAGACGTAAATCCCAAGAGAGAAAGAAAGAAGGTAGAGACAAGGATAGTCAGGAGCAGAAGAGGGAGACTTGGGCAGCAGAACATTCTGAGTGCCAGGAAGGGAAGGCCTGTTGTTGAGGCAGAAACCCACCCCAGAGCCTGGGTCCCTGGGAAAGAATCAGAACTTTTGGTAAAGGACACCTGGTGATAGGATGAATGAGGGAGTGATTCATTTGAATTCCAATCAACAGGTATTTATTGAGTTTTATTTTTTTCTTGATTGAAGATTGCACTTAGGACTTTTGTATAACAAAATGACTCCTGTATAATCTGCATTCTTAATGAGATTATAAAGCAGGAGCAGAACCAGAAACCACACAAGGATTGAGTCGGACATTGATCAGTGTTGAAACAAAGGTGACACAGATGACCAAGTACTAGATGATAACAAAGAAATGGGTTGTGATTTCCCTGTGGGTCCAGTAGTTAAGAATCCACCTTGCAATGAAGGGGATGCAGGTTCGATCTCTGGTCGAGGAACTAAGATCCCACATGCTGCAGGCAACTAAGCTCATGCACCACAATGACTGAAGCCCAAGCAGCCAAATTAAAAAAAAAAAAAAAAAAGAAAGAAATATATTATTTCCTAGGAAAGCACAGACTCCTAGTTAACAGGTAACATTCAAATAACTATGCTTTCACAATTGCCATAGCTCTGGCAAAGACTATTTTGAAAGAAAGGTCAAGACTTAAGAATAAAAGGCAATATTCACTGAACGTGGAAAATGATGCAACTCCTTCCTAAGAGCTGCTACCCTTGCCTGTTGCCTCTGTCACACACACACACACACACACACACACACACACACACACACACAGATGGCCCTCTTAATTTATTATATGGGTTTACAAAAATCTGTCAGGCAATTTTCTAAATGCCTGGGAGGTGTAGGCACATGATGGGGAGGAAGAACATTGGAAGGAGGACAAAGAATGAGTGCCTCAGTGTCTGACCACCATCCAGAAGAGGCTGGTTTAGAGAGAGACAGAGATCAGGTCGAGGGGCCAAGCTACGGAGGCACCGTTTGTGCTGCTGTTGACCTTGCATGTCTGTACCATGCGCCATGACCGCCCTTCTGGGCTTAGAGCTGAATGTCCTATTTGACAATGGAAAGAGGGGCGAGCAGGGGACTCATAATAGTCTGCTGTCCTACTTGGAAGATCTGTGGGTTCATGAAGCTAAGAGGGCATTAAAAAATGTAAATTAGACTGCAAAGTCATTTCTCTCAAGCTGTGAGGAAGGCAACTCTGGGCAAAGATGTTGAGAAATTCTCCTCCACTGAAAAAGAAGGCTCTGGCCAATGCATCTTCAGAGTTAGGCTGAAAGATGGAGGAAACAAGATGGGCCTGTGTTTAGTCTTTACAAGGAGGTCTAGGTTTCCAGGCAGCTGATGGGGGTGAGGTGTGGAAAATGAAGCAGGCAGAAAATGACTATAATCTTGACCCCCATTTAGAGGTGCTTAGATCAGTGATTAGTGGCTGTGACCAGAACTTTTCTGATAAGGAAGAAGGGTATCCTTGGGACTTGGGGTTCTGAATATGTATGGCCCAGATTTCCTTATGTGGCTGCTATCTGGCTGGATATTTATTCTTCTAGATTACACATTCTGACTCTGAGGAACAAAGGGCTGGCAAAAGCTGCTCTTTGGTGCTTAATAATTTGCAGGAATTTACATTTCAATGCAGCCTTGTGCTACATTTCTCACACAATCTCTCCCCCTTCTCCCTACTTCCCTACTTGCCTTTCCCTCCCCTTAATTTCTTCTGATGGAAAGCAGGGACCACTCTCCCATTCTGGGGAAGGAGGTGGGCAGAAGGGGAGAAGGAGAAAATCATAGAGACATCATCAGAGGGAGATTTATTGATATTCCACTTAGAATTTATTCCCTCAGAATCCTATTTATTTTATTTATGTTTATAAATCATACATTACCAAGTACAATGAAATCTCCTAAAAACCCAGAAGGTTACTTGATGTTCTTTATGATTTGACAGAGGAAATAGAGGGAGAAAATGAATAAGAAGTGAAGGTATGGGAGGGAGTGGGGATGGGCCTGGGTGACTCTGGAGAAAACATTTCCCCAGGAACAGCACACGCATGTTCAGTTTGCTCAGTGAAAGAGTGTGATTCAAATAATCTCTGTCCTTCCACCACTGTTGCTCCCCATCCTCTCAGGAGAGGGGATTCACTGGCAGGTAATTAACCATCAGCAGTGCAGAAGGTACTTCACCCCGCACAAGTGTGAAAACACATTTACACCTCATATAAATGGGTTAGGAGATTTTACTGTTTGAGTGATACAGGAGGAGCCATCAAGTGACAAAGATAAAGTCATCCCTGGCTAGGGATTCTGCTTTTACATGTGAGCCAACTTAGTAACCAGTGGACCACAGGGACCTTGGGGTATAACTCAGTGGCCATGGCAGCCCATACAGGTGAAAACCCTACACAAGTACATTAAGGGTTTTACTCTGCTCTGAGTGTGGTTATTCAACAGTCTTGAAGATACACTTTGTCTTCACCATAAGGTACTGTTTCTGCCCTCAGAGTACTGATGTATGAGTACATGACTATAATATAGGCTGGTTATAGCCACAGAAGAGGCATATCCCGGAGGCCATGGGAGCCAGGAAGAGACCCTCCCAGACGCTTCAGGGAGGAGGTAACATGACAGGTCCTGAGAATGAAGAGAGGCTTTTTAGGTGGATGGAATTGGCAGATGCGACTGCCCCAAGGGCTCAGCGTAGTTTTTGTTCACACTGTGTGCTTTTTGGTAGGTAGAAGAGAATTGGTAGATGAGGTTACCTTAGTAGGACAGGTTTGTGGATGTATCACAAGAATAACTGGATTTTATTTAGTAAATGACAAGATTTTATAAGAATGAAAAAAGTGCTAATCTATGGATGGGATGGGTAGAAAAAAAGAATGGAGGAAAGGAAAAATGACCCTCTATACTCAGTGGGATGAAAGGATGGAAATCTTGACATAGCCTGGTTAACCACAGGATAAGTAGGCTTCCTCTCAGCTGAAGGAGGAGGAGGGGGATAAGGAACTATAATTTTCATATTCATGAAGATATTCTGATCAGTTATTGTTTTCTCTAACCAGAACCTTCTCCATAAAGGGAAAAGGCATCTGTGGAACTGGAGAGAGAACCTTGAGGGTCTCCTGTTGTGGTATTTAATATCAGCTGCTATTAGAAAAGCAAACCTTTAAATTAAATTTCATCTCCTCTGGCTCCAGATTAAACTCAACTCTAAATCCTCACTGTAGAAGAAGTGATTCAAGTCTGAGGGGCATTATTAGGTCTATTCCATTTCCTGGAAGTTATAGCTATAATTCCAGCAAGCCTTGGGGTCCCATCAAAAAGATAAGATCCCCAGTGTGTATCAGGGACACATCTGGGGGTCAATGGACAAAGATTTGGGCACTTTACTAAATGTCATCTGATGTTACACAATTTCAACATAAGCAATGGAGTTTTGGTTGGTATATTTTATCTGTTATTGAGAAAGGATAAAAAACTTTATCATAATTGTGGGTTTGGCTCCCTCTCCTTTAAGTTAGTTGGTTTTGCAAAGGAGATGTAGAATGGGCTTAAAGTAAAGTAGCTTATGGGAAAGGTTTAGTTGGTAGGGTTGAAAAATTTGAGCACACTAGGCTTTTCCTTCTAGTCTTATGCTCTTATTTTAGAGTTGATTCTGGAAAATGCACAGGAAATTTTTTATTTCAGATGATACTTCATCCCCAATTTTAATTTAATTGTATATCCCCTTAGTCAAGCAAAGGCTATGCTTGTAGTAAGTTCTTCATTGGCTTAACAACATTAGCCTATAGTTGTAATTAAAAACAATTAATTTGGTTGGGCAAAAGTTTTTCCATTACGTCTTATGGAAAAGTCTAAATGAACTTTTGGCCAACCCAATATTTAGCAAGATAGGTGAGGTTGGTGCTTATGACTGCCAAAAAATTGTTGTAAATGAAAAGATGAAACTGAAGATTTTTGTTTTCCTAGTATACAAATGCTTTAAAATAATCTTTAAGAAAAAGCACACAGACACACCCTCATGGCTCAGTGGTAAAGAATCTGTCTGTAATACAGAAGACCCAGGTTCAATCCCTGGGTCAGAAAGACCCTGTGGAGAAGGGAATGGCAACCCATTCCAGTGTTCTTGCCTGGAGAATTCCATGAACAGAGGAGCTTGGTGGGTGACAGTCCATGGAGTCACAAAGAGTTGGACATGACTGAGCAATTAACACTTTCACTTCCACACACACAAATTCATAAAAGAAATATATTAGTGATATGTATTTGATTTTTAAAATTTTTCTTCACTTAATTTTCTGCTTTCCTGGGGTCAAAACATCCTTAACCATCAAGGAAACCATTATTTTACTCCAAACACTAATAAGGTTATCCTCCCATGCAGACTACTTGGTTGTCTTCTCAGCTTGCTGAAGTTTTGTAAACTAGAGAGGCTCCAGGCCAGAAGGAGTACTGGTTTCTTGTTTGTATATTGATGGACCATGTTGAGTCCTATACATAGTCACTAATCAATGACTAAAAAAGGAGGTGGTGACATTGTTTGCAGGTCCTAGTTTCACATCAAAACTTGCCTATTTCTCAAGTCATTTTACAGATTCACTTATGCATTCATTCTCATAAACAAACATTTCTTGAATTCTTGTGATACACCATATGCTAACCCAAGGTTCTCAGAGTGATTCCTGAACCTGCAGCATTAGAATCACTTGAGAATTTGTTAGAACAAAAATTCTTGGGCCTCACACCAGTCCTGCTGAATCAGAAACTCTGGGGGTAGGCCCAGAGATCTGTGTTTTAACAGCTCCAGGTGGCTCTGCTGTAGCTCCTATTTGGAACTTCTGTGTTAGACAATGGAGTACAGACAGTGATGAATTGGATACATTATACAGTTCTCATGTTTAAAGAGCTCAAGTTTATTTATAATTTTGTAAAATGTAAATTATACAAAGTGAGAAATCTCAGGGTTCTCAAGATTAAATATCTTACTTGCTGGTGATCTCACTACTAGTGAGTAGTAGAGTTAAGACAGTCTTCTGAAGGCCCTGCCAGGGGTCTTTTAGGCAACATCATATTGCTTAGCAATCTTTTGCTCTCTTTTTAACTCCTAGTTCCTAATTTAAAAATTGTCTGTGCTTGGGTTGATGTAGACTTGTCTTCAAATAATTGACTCTAACAGTTAACCAGTTAATTGGTCAGTAAGTGCTTATCACTACTATGTACAGGGTAAAAAAAAAAAAAAAAGGCATATTGCCCTTTGGGTGGTCTAAGACTGGGTGCATGAGAAGAGAAGGAAATAGTTCCTGCCCTTGAAAACTTCACTAACACCCCCCCTCCACGCCCCCCCCCCCACACATTTTGAAAACATGGAAGAATTAGTGTGTGGAATGACAACAGCAAGGGTGAGGTAACAGGTACAGATAAGCATTGCTGGAGAATTTCAAATGCTAATGCCAGGGCTGGGAGGGCGGGGGTTTGTCACCCCCACTAACTCACTGGGCAATTTCTGCCTCATTTCGTTAGACAGAGGAGATTGTTACCAGAAAGCCAGAAAGGAAGCGCCATCTGGGACTGCGGGTCCTTCCAGACAGATGGCTGACTCTTCAGTCCTGTTTTATTTCTGGCTGCGGATCACACACCCTACAGCTATACTGTAAAAATGGGATGTGACGGGACATGGGATGTTTTCAGAGTGTGTGTGTGTTTCTCATTTTTTCCCTGGAAACTTGTGGTAAAAATAAAACTTAATGACAGCCTTCCTGTTTTTATTGTTGTTTTTTGAATGAAGCCCTTGGTTGGCAAAAGACTGATGGGTCCCCCAGAATCAGAGATGATGTGCAGAGGTATGGCAGAAAGCCAGACTAACCTTGAGGAGGCTAGAGTATGTGTGTGTGTTGTCAGCCTCGGGATGGCTTAGAACTGTGACATACTTTAAAAGTGGAGAGTGGTCCAGCCAGACTGGAATGCTTGACTCGTTACAACTTTTTTTCCCACTTGCTTCCCACATGGAGGTTGTCTCTGCCCCACCACTAACTCCCTTCATGTCAGACAGGGAGAGATGCAAACCTGAGCAAAGTAGTTGCAGTCTGTCTGCTTTTGGCCTACTCAGAGCCCTAGGTTTTAAAGTCTGGGATGTGAGGGGTTGGCTGGAGGTTCTTAAAAATAAGGACTTCCTTATTGCTGTGAGGGCTAGGGCAATTACTCAAGCTACTTCTGGAGTATAGGGTATCACCTTGTTCAATATCTATTTTTTGAATGAATATTGATAACATACTAGATTGCAAGGATGTAAAGAAGTTAAAGATGATTCCGAAGCCAATAAAATGTACCAGGAAGAGCCCTGATCCTAAATTCTGACTCACTGGACTTCTGAGCCTTGCTCCCAAATTCTGACTTACTGGCTTTGTGATTTTGGACAAGTGACTAAACTTGCCTAGTCCTCAATTCTTCACTTATAAAAACATCCACTAGAGCTGTTTCCTTCCTCCAGTTCTTTCCCAAGTTTTGTCTCTTTCTCAAACCCTTCACTGATTCTCAAAATTTGGAGGTGCATGACCACCACTTGGGAAGTGCATTAAGATACACATTCTTAGGCTCAGAAAATATAATGCAATAATCTGTGGTAGGAGCCAGAAATCAGTGTTTTCAGCAGACTTTGGTATAATTCTGAAACAGCTTATTCCTGGGCCTTACTGTGATAAACTCTGCTTTCACACTTTTCCAGATTTCTGCACCCAGATTGAGTCAATATTTTTAACTCTTTCTCTGAACTCCCATAGCATTTTATTTAAGTGTATAAATATTATTTGTTATGAACTGACTGACATTACAAGAGGATCAAAAGAAAGAGTTAACACTTTCAGAACCATCTAATAACTTGTTTATTCAACAACTGTTATTGAACACTAATTATGTGTAGCCAGGGCTTCCCCGGTAGCTCAGCAGTAAAGAATCTACCTGCAGTGCAGGAGCCACAGGAGACTTGGGTTTGATCCTTGGGTTGGAAAGATACCCTGGAAGAGGGCATGGCAACCCACTCTAGTATTCTTCCCTGGAGAATTCCCGTGGACAGAGGAGCCTGGTGGGCTACAGTCCACAGGTTCGCAGAGAGTTGAAGACTGAAGCAGCTTAGCATGCAAGTATGCATGTGCAGCCAATAAACGAAAGAGAATCATCGTGGCATTTACATTCCAGTAGACTGAGACAGAATATTTAAGAAACCCACTAAAATAATATATAAACAATATAGTATGTTTGAGAGTGATAAGAGATGTGGAGGAAACAGACAAACTGAAAACAAAAAGCAGAGCAGGGTAAGAGGATCAAGAATGCTAAGTGGGGGCAGTTTGCTGTATCAAATAAGATTTAAATTTTAATTTTACCTCTTATAGGTTTTATTTCACCTTGAGAAAGTCTCTTAACCACTTCAATTAAAAGTTTCTCACCTGTGAATTGGGAACAAGAAATCCCAACCTACAGAGTCATGAGGTTTACAGGTAATACAATACCTGGCTTTATAACACAATTAAGAAACATATCTTTCTTATCCATCTCCTTCCTCTGCTCTTAAGTTATTTTAGGACATATTCACCTTTGTATCCCAAGTTCTTAACTGTACTTGGCATATGGTGGGCACTCAGGAAATGTTGAGTAAATGGTTGAGGTGCCCAGCCTCAGTACCAAATACTGAGGGAAGAATCCAGAATGTCCTCACTCTCCAGGGCTCTGAGACTCAGAACACATGCCTTTACAAGTGGGGATCACTCTCCAAAAGTAGGTTAGATATTGGTGTAGTCATGATCACATTGTGATTTTGAATCATGTCCAGGGTCAGATCTAAATGAGAACATTTCCTGTTGATGTAAGAGACACAGGTTCTACCCCTGTGTCAGGAAGATCTCCTGAAGTAGGAAATGGCAACCCACTCTGGCATTCTTGCCTGAAGAATCCCATGGACAGAGGAGCCCAGTGTGCTGCAGTCTCTGGGGTCGTAGAGTCAGACATGACTGAAGCAAGTTAGCAGCAGCAGGGAATTTTCCAGAAATGCCAGCTGGCCTAG
The DNA here is from genome assembly GCF_001704415.2 of Capra hircus. Taxonomy (NCBI): domain Eukaryota; kingdom Metazoa; phylum Chordata; class Mammalia; order Artiodactyla; family Bovidae; genus Capra; species Capra hircus. Next base: position 114,292,399 of record NC_030810.1, read on the forward strand.
ACCCTTTTCCTTCATTTCCTAACAGAATGATGCTTAAATATTAGGGCCTAGATGACCATGGTCAGCTACCCTCTTGTCTATTCTACACCAGACTGCTATTCAGTGCACAGAGTAGGGCTGACAAGCCATCCTTCCTGCTGAAACCTGGGATATTCCCTGGTGGCTCAGATGGTTAAGAATTTGCTTGCAATGTAGCAGACCCAGGTTCAGCCCCTGGCTTGGGAAGATCCCCTGGAGAAGGAAATGGTAAGCCACCCCACTATTCTTGCCTGAAAATTCCATAGGTGGAGGAACCTGGAGGGCTAGAGTCACTGAGGTTGCAACGGATCAGACATGACTGAGCAACTAATGATAAAACTTTCTTCTGAAATCTGAATTCTAAAGATGTCACCAGTTTTAGGAGGTAGCATCCATAGGGTATCTCCCTTGTGAGAAAAAAAAAAAAAAAAAGAAGAAGCTTTGCTATTAAATATACATAATTGAAAATACCTCTTGATTTCAGAAATTCTAGAATGTAGGAAAAAATGCATAGCTCAGAATGGAGAGCCTTGAGTAACAGGAGTCATGGATCCTGAGTTCTTGGGTCCCTGTTATCCTAGACGCAGTGGCAGTGGTGCCCAGTCCTCCTCCTCCTCCTATTTTCTTCCTCTTCCTCAGTTGACACCACTGCACTGCCACTCTCTTAACCCTTCCCTTGTCGTAGCAGGACCTGAAATAGCTCTCTTTTTTTTCCTTTCAGTTGCATGCAATTGAGTCTTTTAAAAAATTTATGTATTTTAATTGGAGGCTAATTACTTTACAATATTGTAGTGGTTTTGCCATAAATTGAAATGAATCAGCCACGGATGTACATGTGTTCCCCATCCTGAACCCTGCTCCCACCTCCCTTCCCATCCCATCCCTCAGCATCATCCCAGTGCACCAGCCCTGAACACCCTGCCTCATGCATCAAACCTGGACTGGTGATCTGTTTCACATATCATAATATACATGTTTTAATGCTGTTCTCTCAAATCATCCCACTCTCGCCTTCTTCCACAGAGTCCAAAAGACTGTTCTATACATGTGTCTCTTTCGCTGTCTCGCATATAGGGTTATCAGTACCATCTTTCTAAATCCCATATATATATGCATTAGTTTACTGTATTTATGTTTTTCTTTCTGGCTTACTTCACTCTGTATAATAGGCTCCAGTTTTATCCACCTCATTAGAACTGATTCAAATGTATTCTTTTTAATGGCTGAGTAATATTCCATTGTGTATATGTACCACAGCTTCTGATCCATTCGTCCATTGATGGACATCTAGGCTACTTCCATGTCCTGGCTATTATAAACAGTGCTGCGATGAATATTGCGGTACACATGTCTTTCAATTCTGGTTTCCTCAGTGTGTATGCCCAACAGTGGGATTGCTGAGTCATATGGCAGTTCTATTTCCAGTTTCTTAAGGAATCTCCACACTGTTCTCCATAGTGGCTATACTAGTTTGCATTCCTGCCAACAGTGTAAGAGGGTTCCCTTTTCTCCACACCCTCTCCAGCATTTATTTTTTGTAGACTTTTGGATAGCAGCTGTTCTTATTGGCCTGATATGGTACCTCGTTGTGGTTTTGATTTGCATTTCTCTGATAATGAGTGATGTTGAGCCTCTTTTCATGTGTTTGTTAGCCATCTGTATGTCTTCTTCGGATAAATGTCTGTGTAGTTCTTTGGCCCATTTTTTGATTGGGTCGTTTATTTTTCTGGAATACAGCTGCAGGAGTTGCTTGTATATTTGTGAGATTAACTCTTTGTCAGTTGCTTCATTTGCTATTATTTTTTCCCATTCTGAAAGCTGTCTTTTCACCTTGCTTATAGTTTCCTTCCTTGTGCAAAGGCTTTTAAGTTTAAATAGGTCCCATTTGTTTATTTTTGCTTCTTTTTTTTCCCCATTACTCTGGGAGGTGGGTCATAGAGGATCCTGCTGTGATTTATGCCAGAGAATGTTTTGCCTATGTTTTCCTCTAGGAGTTTTATAGTTTCTGGTCTTACATTTAGATCTTTAATCCATTTTGAATTAATTTTTGTGTATGATATTAGAAAGTGTTCTAGTTTCATTCTTTTACAAGTGGTTGACCAGTTTTCCCAGCACCACTTGTTAAAGAGATTGTCTTTTTTCCATTGTATATTCTTGCCTCCTTTGTCAAAGATAAGGTGTCCATAGGTGTGTTGATTTATCTCTGGGCTTTCTATTTTGTTCCCTTGATCTATATTTCTGTCTTTCTGCCAGTACCACACTGTCTTGATGACTGTAGCTTTGTAATATAGCCTGAAGTCAGGCAAGTTGATTCCTCCAGTTCCATTCTTCTTTCTCAAGATTGCTTTGGCTATTCGAGGTTTTTTGTATTTCCATAGAAATTGTGAAATTATTTGTTCTAGTTCTCTGAAAAATACCGTTAGTAGCTTGATAGGGATTGCATTGAATCTATAGATTGCTTTGGGAAGTATACTCATTTTCACTATATTGATTCTTCCAATCCATGAACATGGTATATTTCTCAATCTATTTGTGTCCTCTTTGATTTCTTTCGCCAGTATTTTATAGTTTTCTATATATAGGTCTTTTGTTTCTTTAGGTAGATATATTCCTAAGTATTTTATTCTTTTCTTTGCAATGGTGAGTGGAATTGTTTCCTCAATTTTTCTTTCTTTTTCTCATTGTTAGTGTATAGGAATGAAAGGGATTTCTCTGCATTAATTTTATATCTTGCAACTTTACTATATTCATTGATTAGCTCTAGTAATTTTCTTGTGGAGCCTTTATGGTTTTGTATGTAGAGGATCATGTCATCTGCAAATAGTGAGAATTTTACTTCTTCTTTTCCAATCTGGATTCCATTTTCTCAAAGAAAAGGAAATAAGGAATGCAAGAGAGGCTGGCACCTTCTTTGATATTTTCAAAATGACTGAGAAATCCTCATGCTGATAGTGGTGCACAATTATTGAGCTCTTATAAGCCACATTCCATTCCATGAGCTTCACATGTATGAGTCCCAAATTCTGTGAGGCAGGCACAGTCATTCTACCTACTTTACTGATGGGGAAGTTGAGGTATGGAAATGTTATATAACTAACAAATACAAATAAGAAGTAGGACTGGGATACCCAGCTTTATCTGACTCAAAAGTCCAGAGGTTATTCATTAAACTATGCTGATACTCTGTAAAACCCCACTTTGATTTAAAGAGCAGTTTGAGTAAAATTAGGGGGATGATATGGAATAGGGCTGGTGGGGGACTAGAATGGCTTTATCTTCAGTAAATTACCCCTCTGACATTACAGAAATGTAGAAGAAGCAAGGTATACAATTTTGACACATTTGGTATCTTGGGACTTCCTCATTTAAGGCCACTGAGCTGGCATCTGCTCCCCAGGTGTTACCCTTGAGATGTGGTCAGTGGTCCTAATAGGCTAAGCCAGACATGGCGTCAAGGACCATGTGATTTCTGTGTTCTTTGATGAAGGTTCACCTACTCATAAAGCAAGCTGGAGGGAATCAGAAAACTCAGTCAGGAAAAGATCAAGGCTCGCATTATGGAGGAAAGAAATGTCAGTCACTCTGATAGGGAAATAGATTTTTGTGTTTCATTGCGCCAGCATGCACACATGCACTCAAAGCCTGCCACATTTCAAAGCAGCCTTCAATGCCCTGGTGTTTGCTTGGAGAGTGAGAGATCTGAAGCCTCTCAAAGGCTGCAGGTACAGTGCTCTGTACTTCATACAGGACACAGCCAACAGCCCTCTCCCACTGCCTTTTTCCATCTCCCTCCCCCCCGCCAGCCTGCATTTACTGGTGGTACTGAGGAGGTATGTGTGAGTGTGATGTGTGCACATTTAAATCCAAACTTAAAAGGAAGGGGAAAAAGAAAAAAAAAAGTGACAGCTTTGGACCAAAGCAGCAAGTATTCATAATGAATGGAGGAGTCATCATGAAAGAGCTGGGGTACTTTAAGTAAAACAAACCTCCCTGAGGATGACAGCTCTGTGGATGCTGTTGAAGACAGCAGCTTAAAAGGCCCTTCATTTCAGAGCCAGAAAGAAGCGAAGCAAGGATTTGATATACAACACAGGCTTTTTTCTCTTTTTTCCCCCTTTCCCTTCTTCTTCTTCCTCTGAATCCCATCTTGGCTGAGCCATGGCAAAACTAAATTAGAAAAACCTGCAGAGCATTGAGAGTCCAAATGAAGCACACAGCCAATTTATCACAACAGAGCCCAGTTATCTAATAAGCCCCGTATGTAATAAATGTGCTAAGTGCCCACCTTTAACTTCGGCACACACAGCAGTGGTCACTGGTGGGTGATGGCAGAGTCCCTGACAAAGGGATGATGTCAGACTCAGCCTGGAGCTCCCAGCATCTGGCTTACATCACTGGCTGTTAAGGGTGCTGAGCTTAGGTGGAAACTGTGGAGGTCTCTGAAGGCAAGGTGCACCATTGCTGAACATTTCCAATCAGAGCAGATACCTGTTTACAGACATTTTTGTAGGCTGAGCCATCAGCGTGAAAGCAGAGGTGGGGAAACTGGGAGGAGAACAGTTTCCTTTCCGCTTTGGAAAATGAGTGTTTTGTGGAAGAAGAGCCTTCAGCAGCATAGAGTGTTACCTAATCAGAGGTTCTTACAGATTGTGTGTCTAGTAGTAATAGACTATTTTTGTGTTTGGCCAATTAGTAAAAAGAAAAGATGTGATTTGATAATGCCAAAGGGAGTGGAGGGGTAGGAAGGACATGGTACTCTTAGTTTATTGCTAGGTAACCTTGTGACAACACGGTTACACACTGGAAACATCAAAGACTTGGGAGTCTAAACAAGAGAATCATGTTGTAGGTTAGTCTTTTGGTTTATAAGGACAGCTGGGCCTTGGCGTGTCTCTAGAGTTCTCTTTATAATTATATAATCTTGGCAGAGCTCAGCGATGTATTCCCAGATACTCAGATGGCAGTGTGTTTGAAACATAAAGAGTAGTTTCTATAGAATAGTGGTTCTCAGTTACAACAGCATAGTAGAATCACCTGGACAGCTTTAAAAATTATTGATGTGTGTGCATGCTAAGCCACTTCAGTTGTGTCTGAATCTGCGACCCACTGGACTGTGGCCTGCCAGGCTCCTCTCTCCAAGGGATTTTCTAGGCAAGAAAACTAGAGTGGGTTGCCATGCCCTCCTCCAGGGGATCTTCCTAATCCAGGGATCGCACCTGTGTTGCTTAGGTCTCCTGCATTGGCAGGTGGGTTCCAATCCTAAATGTAGATTTATTTTAAAGATATTGGTTTAACTGGTTTGGAGCAAGGTCAGGATATTGAAACACTCCAAAAATTGTTCCAATATTTAGCTGAGCTTGAAAACCACTGTGGCAGGGTGAAAAATAGGTCACAGTCCACAAAACCAGGAAGTACTGTAAATCCCAAAACTTTTGAAATTAACCTGAAAAGTAGAAATTAGGCTAAAAGACATTGCAAAGTTTGTAAGTAAAAAAAAATGACAGAATGTTGGCAAGTTCATATGGTTCAAAGCAATAGGTTAAGGTTGTAGAGGTCTTCAGGCTTTCCAGATCCTGTAGAATTGGCATGTTGTTCCCAGTTGATAATTGCTTTTTTCCCCCTATATTTCTTTTTATCTAGTATGCAATTTATAATCTGCCTATATGCTACATGGATTTGAGATAGCTACAATAAAAACACACATGCATACACATGTGTGTGTATAGGGTAGATAAAAGAAATATTAGAAAGTGGTCAGAAAATATTTTGAAAAAGGAAATTGTTATTAAAATTAATAATTAGGGATAATATATTAATATAACTGAACAGTGTAATTTTGAACTACTGGAAATACAAGGGGAAAGTGGGATTTAATCTCAGTCTCTTTAAAGACAATGCATATTCATTTTTAGGAACAGCACCAAATTCTGGATAGTCTGCTGTGTAGACTCTAATAACAAGAACCTTGAGTGCAAAGTAGATAAATGTTGCTTTTGTTGAAAATGCAGTGATGATTTCAAGGCTTTTATATGGAGTCACAGTTCAGTGAAATAATTTTTATGCCAAATAACCTCCAAGAATACAATAGGGACCTGCAATCCAGTGAAAAACAGTGGCAGACATAGCGTCCTGGGAAATGGGTGCACCTTAAGCTGCTAGATCTCAAATCAGCATCGTCTCTTCTTCCTGCCTGTATGAAAATAAATCACTGCTAATATTTCATCATGAGTAGTTTTTGCATCTCCATTTTTCTTTTTTAAGGGTAAGAATGGGTTTGTGACTGTTTTTGCTATGCTTTCTTTATTATTGGCTTCCTTGGTAGCTCAGAAGTAAAGATTTTGCCCACAAAGCTATAGACCCGGGTTTGATTCCTGGGTTGAGAAGATCCCCTGGCGAAGGGAATGGCAACTCACTCCTGTATTCTTGCCTGGAGAATCCCCTGAATAGAGAAACTTGGTTGGCTACATCCATGGGATTGCAAAGAGTCGGACACGACTGAGCAACTAACAGTTTGACTTTTGACTTCTTTATTATCAATTTTGCATATTTGTGAAACTGATTGCTGGAGTTTGGACACAGTTTGAGCCATGGAAAACCTTGTTTACCCCCCAATTCAGTTTAAATCTGTTGAAGATCACTTATTCATTCATAAAACCTCCTTCACAAAGAAAAAGATATTGCATTCTTGAGCTGTGTGCCTGTGTGCTAAGTCGCTTCAGTCATGTCTGACTCTGTGCAACCCTATGAACTGTAGCCTGCCAGCCTCTGTCCATGTTATTCTCCAGGCAAGAATACTGGAGTGGGTTGTCATGCTCTTCTCCAGGGGATCTTCCCAACCTAGGGATCAAACCTGCATCTCATGGATTGGCAAGTTTTTTTTTTTTTTTTTTAACCACTAGCACCACCTGGGAAGTCCCAATTATGTGCCCATCACTGTGCTAATCACTGAAATTTCAGCCCTTGCCAGACCGTTGAAATTTGGACAGTTGCCTGGAAAGGCACTACGGTAAGTGTAATGAAAATGTGGAGAAGACACAGACCAGGAAGAAGGAGAGAAATCAACTCCCCAAATCAAACTCAGCCTTGGTAGCCTCTGTGGTACCAGAGCTAAGTCTGCAAAGATGCGTGGAGTTTTCAGATGGATAGTGGAGAAAGGCACTGAGTGAGCATATGCCTAGTGGCTTTGTGGAATAATAGGCAGCTCCCTGCCACAGCCAGGGTGGGTAGAAGAAAGAAGGAGGCTCAGAGAACCAAGGGCCGGGAAAACACAGAAAACATTGTGTTCTAGTACAATTTTGCATATAATCTTTATTCATCCCACAGATATTTGAGTTCCGAGTATGTGCCAAACTTGGGGGTAGGGAGGGAACAACTATAACTCTATGTCTATTTTTATAAGTTTAAACATTTCCAGTGTTGTTATCATTTTGTTCTACTCTGAGCTGAGTGTTACTCAATTCCATCCTTCTGGGTGTTTCAAGAAAAGCCAACATGGAAGAGGCAGCTATCTACTCTCAAAAATCCACCACACCGTACCCCTAGTTCCTATAAAGAAAGGAGAGGCAGTGTTGACTGTTTTCCATTTAAGTACTCCTTCTGAGTTCTTGTTTTGTTTTTGGAGGCTCCCTCAAGATATGGACTGATTTCTATGGTGTGTTTGGGTCAGTTGATGGTGGTGGTAGTAGTTTAGTTTCTAAGTCATGTTTGACTCCTGTGACCCTGTGGACTGTAGCATGGAATTTTTCAGGAAATTCTACTGGAGTGGATTATCATTTCATTTTCCAAGGGATCTTCCTGACCCAGGGATCGAACCCATGGCTCCTGCATTACATGTGTATTCTTTAGCATTGAGCCATCAGGGAAATCCATTTGGGTTGGTTATATCCTGACAAATCTATACATTTATTGCAATGGATAAGACCGTTTGTCACTCAGTTTCGGGCAGAGTGATGAGAAAAAGCAAAGAGGGAAGGGGTTAGATGGGTCTCTCATTGCATTTACACTGGAGAAACTAAAAATAGATGTGAAGCAAGGCTTGGAGTAGTAACCACTGGTCCTATGTCAGTCCTCCCGAAGTGGCTGAATTCCAGCATCACCTCCCTGGGACTCTGTCTGAAATCCAGTGTGAGTGACAGTGCAATACAGTGAATAGTCCTTGCATCTCACAGGATCTGGTTCCTATTGCCTGCTGCCTATGCTTCTCTCTCCCCAGCATACTGAGTAGATGGCATTGTAATCATGGTCATAAGGATTATTAATGATAGCAGCTATGACAATGAGCTGAAGCCTGGTCTCTGGCTTTGATGTCAACAAGAGAAAAGGGAGGTTTTCATTTATTTCAAATGGAAACAGATGCATATGGGCAGAACTGGCAAAAGAACAGTAGAGATGTGGTTTTCGTTTTGGGGGTTCCCTCGTCCCCAACAAATTTCTCTGCTAGACAACCCTTTCCTCAGTAAACCTCTCTACGTGATGAATAGCAGGGCTGCTCTCTTCCAGCATCTGTTCATCTCTTCTCATCATCCAGGCTCTTCCTGCTTCCTGAGAATGGTTTCATGAACAAGAGAACCCCCAAAGAAGGCATCCCCTTCAGCTTGAAATTCTGTCCCCCAAAGAGTTTCACTGTCATTGTCTAAGGTGAGGGTCATTATAGAAGTGGAGAAAAATCTGGTCACTCGCTAGTATCTCTACCGTATGCCTGAAACTTCCAGCAAGGGGGTCACTTTGCTCAATTCATTTCAGTCTTATTCAGCTCAAAATGATACTGAGGCTCTGTTTCAGGCATATATAAACTACTGTTAGATGGACTACTCCATGTCCAGCTAGGAATGTACTCATTTTAAATACTCCATGTCATTTACTTTTCGCCCTGCTTGAATCAAGATGCACTCAATGTAACCATTGACTTTAAGAAGACTATAAGATGGAGGGATTGTGCATAAGGTGGTCTGTGCTCTTTCAGGGAGAGGAGTATAAATAAGGGTGCTGCCACCCTCCTCAGGCTCACGTGGCTTCTTTCGTTCATGTCTCATGCTCCTCCTCTCCCCAGTCCTGTTGGGCTTATTCTTGGCCAACTCCACTGTCCACCTCCATTGACCTCTCTGACCTTTCACAGAGCTGCTTCCCGGTACCTGGGTCTTGCCACCTTCCTGTTTTTGTTCAGTAGTTAAGCCAAGTCTGATTCTTTGTGATCCCATGGACTGTAGCACACTAGGCTTCCCTATCCTCCACTATCTCCCAGAGTTTGCTCAAACTCACGTCCATTGAGTCAATGATGCTATCAAGCCATCTCATCTTCTGCCACCCTCTTCTTTTGTCTTCAGTCTTTCCCAGCATCAGTGTCTTTTTCAATGGGTTGGCTCTTGCCTCTTTCCTAAGCTCCCCTCATTCCAGCCCCCACCCTCATAGTCACAGTTGTTCCTTCCTCCCTATGCCTGCCGTCCTTTGGCTTCTTAGGTTCTGGAATGTGTTCTTAGATTAGAATGTGGATGGACAGATGTGAGCATTTTAGCCTACAGCACTAATCCTGCCCCCACCTCCTCTACCCTAATGTCCCCTTCCTGATTCCTTTTGGGATGGACAAACTTCCTCCAAGAGAAGCAGCCTATATCCTTCCTTTTTTGGCATCTCTCTAATGCAGTTCTTATTACGATGGCTATATTTTTGTTTTCTTAGGTCTGATTTCTGAGTTCCTGAACTAAACTACATCTGTATGGTCTCTTTAGAGGTCCCACATTCTGGGCTCTGGAGTAGTGGCTCCTGGTTGACTCCTTTGTGACTGTGAGCAAAGTATGTTTTTTCTTTGTGCTTTTATTTCTTCTTTAAGAAGAAGTGTCCATTGCATAGTGTCCTTGTGAAGGTTAAATGAGATAATACATATAAAGCTGTCAAGCATTTTACTAATGTTGGACATAAATGAACATGAAGTGAAGTGAAGTTGCTCAGTCGTGTCCGACTCTGTGACCAGTGGACTGTAGCCCACCAAGCTCCTCTGACCATGGAATTCTCCAGGCAAGAATACTGGAATGGGTTGCCATTTCCTTCTCCAGGGGATCTTCCCGACCCAGGGATCAAACCCAGGTCTCCCACATTGCAGGCAGATGCTTTAACCTCTGTAATATAGTAATTATTATTAACTACCTGTAGAGGGAGAGATTGTTAGGCCAAGAGGAAAACTGGGATCTTGTGTGTCTCCTTGCTCCAAATCTTAGTCCTTTGTGTCTGTGACTAAGAGCATAAAACCTGGGGTGGTAAATGCAGTGTTGGGCTCCTGCAGTGTTAGACATGTTTTTTTTTCCTGTAGTTTTATGGCTGAACCAGGGTTGTTTGGGGAGGGATTAAAACTCTATTGTTGCTTTACTTTACTGTTTGTTACTTCTATGTAAATTCCTGCAGGATAAAAAACACTTGGTAATTATACTTGGTTGGCTTAAGAGAACAATTTTCCTCCTAAAAAATAATACCTTGACCTTGAAGAAAGAAGTGATACAGTCTCCATTTTCAGAAATGGCAGGCAGTTTTATTGGCAGAGGCAGTAATAAAATATTAAAGTCCAAGTGGACAGAGGAATAGAGGATCCAAACACTGTTTAAAATATTATTTAAACTTAATGTTGTATTTATACATTTAATTCATTTTTATTAGCTACCAAGATATTTAACATAAAATAATTAGAATCTCAAGATGGAAATCAAAATGGCCACAGCTTTAATTAAATCATCTCATAGGGAATTAGGCTGCATAATGAGAGGCAGCCTGGTGTAGTGATGAGAGTCAGTGGGCTGAAGGTACTGCCACGAACTCAGGATGCTCAACAGGTCATCTCATCTCCAGCCTAACACCAAGGACTCAATTTGGTGGCTGACTTCACTCCACCCCATCCCCTGCTTTATTTTGGGGGGGCGGGTGTGGACCATTTTTAACATCTTTTTTGTATTTGTTACAATATTGCTTCTGTTTTTTGTTTTGTGTTTTTTTTTTTGGCCCCAAGTCATGTGGGAGCTTGGCTCCCTGACCAGGGACCTAGCCCACACCCCCTGCATTGGAGGGCGGAGTTTTAACCACTGTACTCTCAGGGAAGTCCTATCCCCCACTTTTTAAAATGCAATAGAATTCTTTTGTTCTTTCCTCTAAAGGAAATCTTACATAGACTCCTAATACATAAAATAAAGTAAAGCTAACCTCTCCTACTCCTTCTTCTCTGTACCAGTCAAGCTCCTCCATAGGCTCCCCCAACTAAAGCCCTGAGGTACCGTAGAATAAGAACCGTACGGAACATTCTGTGAAAACTTGCCTAGGGGATCTTGATATTTCCTTCCATCTATAAAATACTATGATTCTGATTCTAATATGTCCCTATCCTACATTTCACAACCCATTGCCCCTTTTGTATTTTATTCAAGGATTAAAAAAAAAAAAATCCATGGAGACGGATTTAGTAAGCAGAAGAAAAAAGAATGAGGAGGAATCTTTTGCCACCTAAGTTGAGAGTCGCACACATCCCTGTGCCTCCCTTCTCATCTCTTTTCTAGTTGGAATTTGTGACTCCAGACTTCCTTGGGGCTACTATGCATTGTGATATGTTTAACTTGTTGTTGTTCAGTCGCTAAGTTGTGTCTGATTCTTTGTGACCCCATAGACTGAAAGCACACCAAGCTTCCCTGTCCTTTACCGTCTCCCAGAGTTTGCTCAAACTCATGTCCATTGAGTCAGTGATGCCATCCAACCATCTTGTCCTCTGTTGTCCCCTTCTCCTCCTTCCCTCAATCTTTTCCAGTATAAGGGTCTTTTCCAGTGGGTCAGCTGTTCATATCAGGTGGCCAAAGTTTTGGAGTTTTAGCTTCAGCATCAGTTCTTTCAATGAATGTTCAGAGTTGATTTCCTTTAGGATTGACTGGTTTGATATCCTTCTGTCCAAGGGACTCTCAAGAGTCTGCTCCAACACCACAGTTTGAAAGCATCAATTTTTCGATGATCAGCATTCTTTATGGTCCAACTCTCACATCTGTACATGACTACTGGAAAAACCATAGCTTAGACTACGCATAACTTTGTCCATATTGTCTTTATTGTCTTACTCAGTTTATGCTTCCCAACTAGAAATTTCCAATTCTCAGTGAACAGGTCTTGGGAAACTCATATCCTAGTTCCTATGGGCAATTGCCAAGGTTACAAGGCCAGAGGAATATGAGAATGTCTTTCTTACTTTCTTGAATGCTGAGCCTGACCATAATCTAATGTTGGTGCATTATATGCTGAAGAATAATCAATTATGAGATAGTGAATAAATGAGATATTATAAGAAAAGGGTTTGGTATGCTGCTTTGTCTCAATAATACCCTTTCCCCCTCTTCCAAATTTCTCTTTACTTTGGGCTGATCTGAGGGAACTATAGCCATAGATAAGGCCTACAGGATGGCAGTCAGGTTGCTGAGCAGCTCTAGTCTCTTTTAAGACTATGTTCAGGCATTGGCTAGTTATGTATTATATCTTTGTAAATCCTTAAAAACAAGGTGAAATGTATCCATCATGGGCATCCATACAAACAATACTTGCCAAACAGTTCAATATACTTAATTTCTTTCTTAATCATCACTTTCTCCATAGTTAGTATCATATTTGCTCTTTCCTTAAAACCATTTTCAAGATAATAATTCCTTCTTTATTTCATATAAAAGAGGGAACATTCTTATCATCAAATAATAGAATTGTTTCAAAATTGTGTCCCATTATAAACTCTTATTTCAATTGCCTTTAACAATTTTCAAATTCATGCCTTGGGACTGCTTAACTACTGTGCTCAATTGCCCAAATGTGGATTTGGTAGAGGAAGAGATGGGGCATTGGGATGCATATAAGAAAATATTTTCATGACTATATTCAACTTCATTTAAATATTAAGAATATTGATAGTAAACTATGTCTGGTTTTTAAAATACCTAATTGGAGTGTGGACTGGACTTTATGGAGAAAAATAAGTGGAAGTGACAATGTACAGTTTCAGAGGCTAGGTCCTAAATGTCACTGTGATTTCCTCCTTTCTTTCTTAGAGAGCTTGAATTGGGGGAAGCCAGCAGCTATGTCATAAAGACACTCAGTAATCCTTAGAGAGGTACATAGGGTGAGGGACTAAGATCTTCAGCCAACAATCATGGGAGTCAGTCATCTAAGAAGTGGATCCTCCAATCTCAGTCAACTCTTCTGATGACTTTACCCGGGCTGACATCCTAACTGCCACATGAGGCATTCTGAACCAGAACCATCCAGTTAAGACACTTAAAATTCCAGACTCAGAGAAATTGTGAAATAATAAATGTTTACTGAAATAAGCCACTAGTTTTGCGATAATATGCTGTATGGTAATATGACTGCTGTGCAGTCATAGGTATCTGATAAAACTAACAGCCATAGATACTTGCCATAGATACTTGGATAAAACTAAGATGTTATGTTAATAAATTAGTGGTTAATATTTGTTGTTCAGTCTCTCAGTTATGTCAGACTCTTTGCAACCCCATGAACTATAGCACACCAGGCTTCCCTTTCTTTCACTACCTGCCAGAGTTTGCTCAAACTCATGTCCACTGAGTCGATGATGTCATCCAACCATCTCAGCCTCTGTCACCCCCTTCTCTTTCTCCAGTTATTCCCAGTGTTAGGATCTTTTCCAATGAGTTGACTCTTTGCATCAGGTGGCCAATGTATTGGAACTTCAGCTTGAACATCAATCCTTCCAATGAATATTCAAGGTTGACTTTCTTTAGGATTGACTGGTTTGATCTCCTTGCTGTCCAAGGGACCATCAAGAGTCTTATCCAGCACCACAATTCAAAAGCATCAATTCTTTGGTGCTCAGATTTCTTTATGATCCAATTCTCATATCTGTACCTAACTACTGGAAAAATCAGCTTTGACTATACAGACCTTTGTCAGCAAAAGATTGTCTCTGCTTTTTAATACATTGTCTAAGTTTGTCATAGCTTTTCTTCCAAGGAGCAAGGGTCTTTTAATTATTGGATGCAGTCACCATCCACAGTGACTTTGGAGCCCAAGAAAATGAAGTCTGTCAGTGTTTTCATTTTTACCCATCTATTTGACATGAAATGATAGGACCGGATGCCACAATCTTAGGATCTTAATTTTTTGAATGTTGAGTTTTAAGTCAGCTTTTCCACTCTATTTTTTCACCCTCATCAAGAGATTCTCCAGTTACTCTTCACTTTCTGTCATTAGGGTGGTGTCATCTGCCTATCTGAGGTTATTGATATTTCTCCAGGCAATCTTGATTTCAGTTTGTGCTTCACCCAACCCAGATTTTTCATGCTCTACTCTGCATATAAGTTAAATAAGTAGGGTGACAATATATAGCCTTGATGTACTCCTTTCTCAGTTTTGAATCAGTCTATTGTCCCATGTCCAGTTCTAACTGTTGCTCTTTGATATTCAAACAGGTTTCTCAGGAGGCAGGTAAGGTGATCTGGTATTTCCATCTCTTTAAGAAGTATCCATAGTTTGCTGTGATCCACACAGTCAAACCTTTAGCGTAGTCAATGAAGCAGAAGTAGATGCTTTTCTAGAATTCTTTTGCTTTTTCTATGATCCAATGGTTGTTGGCAATTTGATCTGTGTTTCCTCGGCCTTTTCTAAATCCAACTTATACATCTGGAAGATCTCGGTTCACATAATGTGAACCTAGCTTGAAGTCTAGCTTGAAGGATTTTAACCATTACCTTGCTAGGATGTGAAATGAGTGCAGTTGAGCAGTAGTTTGAACATTCCTTTTCATTGCCCTTCTTCGGGATTGTCATGAAAACTGACCTTTCCTAGTCCTGTGGTAACTGCTGAGTTTTCCAAATTTGCTATCACATTGAGTGCATCACTTAAACAGCATCATCTTTTAGGATTTGAAATAGCTCAGCTGGAATTCCATCACCTCCCCTAGCTTTGTTCATAGTAATGCTTTCTAAGGCTCATTTGGCTTCATACACCAGGATGTCTGGCTCTAAGTTGAGTGATCACACCATCGTAGTTATCTGGGTCATGAAGATATTTTTTGTATAGTTCTTCTGTGTATTCTTGCTACCTCGTCTTAATATCTTCTGCTTCTGTTAGGTCCATACCATTTCTGTCCTTTATTGTGTCCATCTTTGCATGAAATGTTCCTTTGGTGTCTCTAATTTTCTTGAAGTGATCTCTAGTTTTTCCCATTCTATTGTGTTCCTCTATTTCTTTGCATTGTTCACTTAAGAAGACTTTATTTCTTCTCCTTGCTGTTCTTAGGAACTCTGCATTCAGATGTCTTTCTTTTCTCTTCTCCTTTGCCTTTTGCTTGTCTTTTCTCAGATATTTGTAATTCCTCCTCAGACAATCATTTTTCCTTGTTTCATTTCTTTTTCTTGGGAATGGTTTTGGTCACTGCCTCCTGTACAGTATTACAAATCTCTGTCCACAGTTCTTCAGTCACTCTGTCTATCAGATCTCATCCCTTTAATCTATTTATCACTTACACTGTATAGCCTTAAGAGATTTGATTTAGGTCATATCTGAGTGATGTAGTGGTTTTCCCTACTTTCTTCAATTTAAGTCTAAATTTTGCAATAAGGATCTCATGATATGAGCCACAGATCATCCTGATCTTGTTTTTGCTGACTGTATAGAGCTTCTCTATTTTTGGCTACAAAGAAAATAATCAATTTTATTTCAGTATTGACTATATTGTGATGTCCACGTGTAGAGTCATCTCTTGTGGAGGAAAGTGGTTGCTATGACCAGTGTGTTCTCTTGGCAAAACTTTGCTAGGCTTTACTTTGGTTCATTTTGTACTGCAAGGCCCAACTCTCCTGTTACTCCAGGTATCTCTTGAATTCCTATTTTTGCATTCCGTTCCCCTACGATGAAAAGGACAACTTTTGGGGGGTTAGTTCTAGAAAGTCTTGTAGGTCTTAATAGAACCATTCAACTTCATCTTCTTCAACATTAGTAGTTGGAGCATAGACTTGGATTACTGTGACATTGAATGGTTTGCTTTGGAAATAAACCAAGATCATTCTATTGTTTCTGAAATTGCACCCAAGTACTGAATTTTGGACTCTTTTGTTGACTGTGAGGGCAACTCCATTCTTTCTTAGGGATTCTTGCCTGCAGAAGTAGATATATTGGTCATCTGAATTAAATTTGCCCGTTGCTGTCCATTTTAGTTCACTGACTCCTAAAATGTCGATGTTAATATTTATTGGATACTTATTATGCATCCCTTGCTCTGCTAATGGGCTTTCCAGGTGGTACTAGCATTAAAAAATCCACATGCCAATGCAGGAGATGCAGGTTCCATCCTTGGGTCTGGAAGATCCCCTGGAGGAGGAAATAGCAACCCACTCCAGTATTCTTGCCTGGAGGATTCCATGGACAGAGGAGTCTGATTGGCTACAGTCCAAGGGGCCACACCATACATACAGGACTCAGCACATATGCACAAGATAATCTTATAATGGAAGCTTCTCACTAGTTCACATTGTATTACCTGCCCAGTGCTATTCCATGATTAGAAAAAAAAAAATGATTATTTGCCTGAGGTGTTATGCTGCATGCAAGGAAACCAAACATGGTAAGTGGAGAGGGGGCTGAATTTCAGCTCCCACATACTCCATGATAGACTAGTACAGGGTATAACCCAAACACGTATGTTGGCTCGTGGGTGAGGCTGGTCTAATCACTGATCTGCAACAGTTCCAAAGGAAGGCAGGCAGTGACAGCAGACTGCAACCTTAATGTTTTAATGGTTTCACTTTTTCTACTGGTTCAAAGCTTCAGCTCTCTCCCTCCGCCTCTGGTGACCAGGACATTTTAGGTAATTTTTCCAGTTTTGCTGTCTCTTGGCCTTCATATTTTTTGTTGGCTTCCACTCAGCCTGTCCTTTGGGTTATCGTCTTCTTGTCTGTTTCACTGGTATTGAAAACATCTCTGGATATTTGTGTATTTATTTTCAGCTTTATTTTACAAGTAATTGGTAGCAATCATAGAAAAATCAGAAAAATACATACCATGGACACAAAGAGGATAAAAATCTCCTTTATCTTAGTTACAGAAGATAACCTATCATCATCAATGTTTTGGTATATACTCTTCCCAACCTTCCTATATTTAAGTCTGTGTATAGGAATCATCTCTAAAATATTTTCCAACAGAAATACCTGTCTTTTAAAATTCAGTTTCACCTCAGAATGTTTCTCAGATAAAAAGGAATCCAGAATAATTTTCAATATAGAACATCACAAAAGAACAAATTATCTGTTCTTCTTCAAAGTTTCAGCAAATATTACTGTAATTTCAATATATATATTTACCATACTGAATCTAAAGTATGGTCCTTGCTTTAAAAAATGGCACAGTAATCCCTCCAACTTCATGAATCAAGATTTTTTGTCTCTAAACTGGACTGGATGCCTGGGGCAAGGGTGTGAATAGGGAAACATAACCCACTCGTACAAATAAAAGTAGGGCCCCTGTTAATTTTCCCCCAGGTGTGTTTTGGCTACCAGTGTACTCAGCGACTTTTATTTCACATCAGCTGGATCAATATCTAGTTTTTGCCTGCATCATATTAATCGAGTCTTATGATTAGACTCCTACGTTATTGTTTTCAACAGCAGCTTCAGTGAAAATTTGGAAATCATTTATTTGAAGTCTACAGAATAAGAAATAGGACATTACATCATTGAAGTGACTTCATTTCTAGAAATTTATGTTCTAATAATTTCATATGTGCAGTAAGCTATCTTTGTAGCTCTTAAGACAGTACTGGGAATATGTGTTGGATTACTATGGTATCTTTGGATAGTAACCTCAGAATGCTTTATTTTAGGGATTTTATCTTAAAAACTGCAGTGTGATTTTCTTGCTTAAATTTTAAACTAAATATATAGTGAAAAATGCAAAGAAACAAAAATGCCTGTTGCTTCAGAGAACATGCATTTTTAATAGTCTTCAATGATTCTTATTAAAACCTGCTGTGAGATAAAATGCAAACATTTGTGTACACATGCACACATACACTCATACACATATGCACATATATTTACAATATGGTTTCCTAAAAATTAAAGACAGAAAGAGAGAGAGAAGGGCAGAGAAATAAAGGAGTTATAGGAGAAAATGTGTCAAGGTGATAATTCAAGGTTACAATTTTTTCTTTTTGCAAATCAGTTTCTTAGGACACAAAAGTACATTAGAAAAATATATTTTGTCAACTCTTTTTACAATTTCTAGACAAGATTGTGTGTGTGTGTATGTATATGTGTGTGTGTGTGTGTGTGTGTGTGTGGGTAAGTGTAAGAAATGGGAGAATGTTGGTCTTTTCAATCCAATTAAAATTTAACACGTCTCTTTTTAGCTGATGTCCTCATTTTGGGGGAAAGAGTGAGGATATACAACACAAATATACTCTTTACAAAACAAAGATTTTTCCTTCCTCCTCCAGCTTGTTTTTGGCACAGCTGATAGTTCACAGAGAGGCACTTGGGATGCACTTTTCAGCTGTAGTGTTCTGAAATACCCATGTAAAAACTCCTTACCAGTTTATTTATATTTATTTTTTGCTAAGTATATGTTCTTGATGCTGGCAAATTGGTCTGCTTCTTAAGATTCATGTTCGTGTTTCTCTTATGGCCTCTATTACCCAATTTTAATACACAATAGTGAGATGGTTTGAATACACATGTTAATGCAGCATCAGAGACCTCTGCATGGCTGTTTGCTGAAAGAAAATTGTACCTGTTAGGAACAGGAAAGAGGCACACAGTTGCTGTTAACTGCTTCACAAAATTGATTTTGACTTACTCATTTCAAAATGAAAATTGAAATGCTTTTGGCTTTCTTTCTTTCTTTTTTTTTTTTTTTTTTGGTAGGAATTTGCTTTACTTAGCACTTAAGTGGGTATCATTTCTTGTGATTACAGAAAAATGCATCATAACTTTTGATTACACTGCTATTAAGGATGAACGGTAGCAATTGCTAGCACTTGTAAAATATTGCTGGTGGGCTCTGTGTAACTCATTTTTATTTGGAACTGAGTGGAGGAGGAGGGCATGTTTGAAATCACTCAAAGCTTAACTTACATAATGAACTCAGTCACCTGGGAGCAGAGGAACTAAAAGGGAAGAGGTTTTGTTAATGGGTATTCTTGCCACTTCAACCCATGTCCCAAATGCCATCCAATTATACAAGAAAACTCCCAGGTAACCCAATAACCACTCCAACACTCACTCATTTCTTTAATAAATATATACAGAGGTCTACTATGGACGAAATGCTGACTAAATATGGTGGGATCAAAATGAAGGAATATCATTTGAGGATATATAAATTCTGAGGGAGTTGATAATGCAGGATAAAAGATATCTACATAATAATTGATATGCATAAATTATAAAAATAGTTTGCATGCATACTTTAAAAGTAAATTGAATTAAAGGTGGAAAAGATGTCAGAATCCTGGATTCCTGGAGAATTAGCTTTTGTCCTCTCATTAGGTTGAAAATGTCATGAAAGCAAGGACTATGTCTGTCTTGTTTCCTGAATTATCAATATCACACTACCTAGGATGTAGTAAGCATTTAATAAATAACTATTCAGTAATGGATAGCACACCGCCGTGTACTTGCAAGGGCTAATTGTGTTGCGTGTCTTCTCAACTCTGTATTCAGTGGTATCACATTGGTAGCTTGAGATAGTTCATGGTGCATATATTCATACTTTGGAAATTGACAAACACATCAAGGAGAGGTTTTCTTCCCTAATGCATGCTTAGTCGTTCAGTCATGTCCAACTCTTTGCGACCCCATGGACTGTAGACTTCACTTCTCCAGGGGATCTTCCCTACCCAGGGATCAAGCCCAGGTCTCCTGCACTGAAGGTGGATTCTTTACTGTCTGAACCACCAGGGAAACTGATTGTTAAACAGTGACCAGAACACCATGGCCACAAAGCCTGTCTTTACCTTCTGTACATCTTGAGATAGATAGATAGATAGATGTATCAATTCAGTTCAGTTCAGTCACTCAGTCATGTCCAGCTCTTTGCAACCCCATGAATCGCAGCACGCCAGGCCTCCCTGTCCATCACCAACTCCCGGAGTTCACGCAGACTCACATCCATCGAGTCAGTGATGCCATCCAACCATCTCATCCTCTGTCGTCCCCTTCTCCTCCTGCCCCCAATCCCTCCCAGCATTAGAGTCTTTTCCAATGAGTCAACTCTTCACATGAGGTGGCCAAAGTACTGGAGTTTCAGCTTTAGCATCATTCCTTCCAAAGAAATCCCAGGGCTGATCTCCTTCAGAATGGACTGGTTGGATCTCCTTGCAGTCCATAGATACATAGATATAGTAAGATATATCAATAAAGAGCTAGATATTGTAAAATATTGACAGTGATAGGTTATTGGAAATGTCCCAATTCCAGTGTAATCATCTTGTGAGCTAGGCTGGCCACCAAAATGTCCCCTTTTACCTTGGCTCAAGGCAAGGTGAAACAACTTTTCTTTTATCCTATACTTGCAATGCTATCTCATCAATGAGAAAAAGTACATTGACAAAACTGTTCTCTAAAGAAGAGTAAATTGAACAGTATTTATCTATTCTGTGCTTGCCTATCCTGCATGTCTCATGTTTTTCTCAGCAACAGCCTCATCTGCTTCCCAATGTGAGAGAATAAAATCTGAATGAACGCAGCCCTGTGTGGGCTGAATGTTGGAACACGTTGAATTATCACAGTGAGTCCCTTGACTTCAGCATTATGGCTCAGTAAGAAATCATTGCCCTAGATCCTGATGTAATCACCACATTAGGAGAAGATGGTAAAGGTCAAAAAAGGAAAGAGAGAAAGCGGGCACACTGAACAGAGAGTAGGGCATGAGTGGTGGCAGAGGTGGAGAGGCCTGAGATATTCTCAGTCAGCAGCCTTATCTGCAGGAGTAGACAGTGAAGAACCTCAAGGGCAACAGGTGCCATTAAAGACTTCTGATTCTTTTGGTAACATAAGCCTTGGTGATGCTGTGCAGGCTAGCTTGGGTAGAGTACCGAGAGACTAGAGGCAAGGTGGTAATTATCCTGTCTAGGCTAAACATACCAAGGGTCTGAGTTAGGATGATGGCAATGGAGTTGGAAAGGCATTTATTTTAGCTTTAAAAGCTCAGTTGGAAATGAATGTGTGAGGACGGTAAGAGCTGAGGGTGATACCAGGTTTTTAAAACTAGTTGACTAGGAAAACAATTAACAAACAAACAAACAAACAAACAAAAAAACTATCTCCCACCCCATCCCCCCCAAAAAAAACCCTCTTGAGACAAGCTTCATGGCAGATACCACACTCAACATTTATTTTTATCCCTTTTCCTCCTTTCCTTTGTCATCAGAGATAGAAAGCTAGAATATCACCTCTTCAGATCCTGTGCTTTGTGAGAGAGTGGTCATATGATGGGCTGGCAATGTGATGGGGCATTCACCAATGAAGCATAAGTGGAAGCCTGTTCCTGAGGGAGGCACCACCATTTTCAGCATCTGGATTTTCTTATTCTGCCTAAAAAGCAGATATGGTTGTTAGAACTGTATAGTAGCATCCTGGGAACATAAAGCAAAACCAAAGAATATTTCAACTCTCAGCTCTCAGCCCTGACATCCTCGTCTAACCAAACTAAAGCCAATACTTCTTGTGCCTGGATTTTTTATCACTGGACAAGAAAACAACAACAGCAAAAAAAAAAAAAAAAAAAAAAAAAAAAAAAGCCACAATACCTTGGTGCCAATGTTGAATTTTGATTAGAAGTGTTAAATTTGAGAATCAGCACACAATACCACAGAACAAAACATTTCAGCAGTGATTTGAAAATTAAAAGCTAGCCCCACATTATGTTACAACAACAACAACAAAAAAACTCCAAAAATATATCTGGGTTCACCCAGGCTAAATGAATCAGAAACTAAGAGATGGATTGCTAAACTTCTCAGAGGTGGGGATGATATGACAGTTGAACAAGAAGCCAAGAGTCTTACCCTAGTTAACTCTATTTTCACATAGAATTAGGTGGTGAAATAATAAACAGAAATACTGACTTGGAAACTTGAAGGCTGTTTAAAACAGTTCTTTTTAATTTTTTTTTAAAACTGAAGTATGCTTGATTACTTTCAGATGTACAGCAAAGTGATTCAGAATATATGAATATATACATATATATACACACACATATATATGTATTTTCTCTCTCTAGGGCTTTGTTAACTATTTTGCAGTTTGTATCAGCTAATACCAAACTGTTAATTTACCCCCTCCTTCCCTTTCCCCTTTGATAACCATAAGTTTGTTTCTGCTTTGTAAAAATATTCATATGTGTCATTTTTTAGACTCTACTTATAAGTGATATCATATGATATTCTTCTTTCCGTCTGACGTACTTCACTTAATATGACAATCACTAGGTCCATCCATGAAACAGTTCTAGAAAGGGATGGGAGAGACTGTTACTCAGGGACACATAGAAAATTTTCTGGAAACCATGGGGGATTGGGAAGATGAAGTCAGAAACAAAAAAGCTCTGAAACCAATATGAGTGATTTTGGAATTTTCTCTACTAGAGCTTGAAGGTTTAGATTTAAGGTCAGAGAAGGAAAATAATTGGATTGATTTCAGCATTGTCAATTGAGTGTAGAGGAAAGACAAAAGACTAGCTGATTGAGGATGTTAACAAGAGAGAGACTGACAATGTAAGCCATGTTTTATGGGCCAGGTCAGTAAGGAAATAAAATCAACCAGAGGCAAACACATTTGAAAGAAAACTGAGATCAAGAAAATGATTCTCTGGGTGAAATTTGAACAACAAATATTATACACATCAAGGAATGGAAGAGTTGGAGATTAAGAGGTTTTCACTGATGCAAGTGTGGTGTGCTGTTGCTGTTATTCAGTCGCTAAGTCATATCTGACTCTTTGAGACCCCAGAGATTACAGCACGCCAGACGTCCCCATTCTTTACTGTCTCCCAGAGTTAACTCAGACTCATGTCCATTGAGTCAGTGATACCATCCAATCATCTCATGTGCTGTCACCACCTTTTCCTCCTGCCCTCAATCTTTCCCAGAGTCAGAATCTTTTCCAATCTCTTCTCATCAAGGTGGCCTAAAGTATTGGAGCTTCAGCTTCAGTATCAGTCTTTCCAGTGAATATTCAGGGTTGATTTTCTTTAGGATTGACTAGTTTGGTCTACTTGTTGCCACATAATTGCACTCATTTCACATGCTAGCAGCGTGGTATGCTGGCATTTTTAAAATTAAAGGTTAAAAGTAGAGCAAGTTCCTGTGACATCAGGTCTAGGGGACGGCCATTTTTTCTGCATGATTCCAAAAGAGTTAAAAATGATTGGAATTGAAGAAGGAAGGAACTGAAACAAAGTGAAAAGATCATTCTGTTTATGAGAAAACTGAAGCCACCAGGATGATTATGAAATCTCAATTAGAGCAGATGATTCAACCAAGAACCAAAGCCTTCAATCAATATGAGGGCTGAATAGAAAGTGGGACAGTGATCACGAGGTGAAGAGTAAAAGAATCAACCAGGCGATCTAAGGTTCTACAGAGAAGATAGTCACACAAGAAAAGGGACAAAATGTTTAGAAAAGAGTAGCTTGTAACTCTGACATAAAAGTGAAGGACAGCATGAGAATGAGAAAATAAAAAGGGATTTGAAAGGGGAAGGAGCGATTTTAGACATTTTCAAAGGGGTTTCAGAAAAGGTCATTAGGAATCACCTAATCCAAATGTCTTATTTCAAAAGGTGAAATACAGACTCAGAGCAGGACAGCACGTCTCAAAATCATATCACTAGTTAGTAGGGTCTGGGTTTACTCACCCACTGGTTCAGTTCGGTTCAGTTCAGTCACTCAGTCGTGTCCGACTCTTTGCGACCCCATGAATCGCAGCACGCCAGGCCTCCTTGTGCATCACCAACTCCCGGAGTTCACTCGGATTTATGTTCATCGAGTCCGTGATGCCATCCAGCCATCTCACTCTCGGTCGTCCCCTTCTCCTCCTGCCCCCAATCGCTCCCAGCAGCAGAGTCTTTTCCAATGAGTCAACTCTTTGCCTGAGGTGGCCAAAGTACTGGAGTTTCAGCTTTAGCATCATTCCCTCCGAAGAAATCCCAGGGCTGATCTCCTTCAGAATGGATTGGTTGGAGCTCCTTGCAGTCCAAGGGACTCTCAAGAGTCTTCTCCAACACCACAGTTCAAAAGCATCAATTCTTCGGCGCTCAGCTTTCTTCACAGTCCAACTCTCACATCCATACATGACTACTGGAAAAACCATAGCCTTGACTAGGCAGACCTTAGTCGGCAAAGTAATGTTTCTGCTTTTCAATATGCTATCTAGGTTGGTCATAACTTTTCTTCCAAGGAGTAAGTGTCTTTTAATTTCATGGCTGCAGACACCATCTGCAGTGATTTTGGAGCCCCCCAAAATAAAGTCTGACAGTGTTTCCACTGTTTCCCCATCTATTTCCCATGAAGTGATGGGACCGGATGCCATGATTTTTGTTTTCTGAATGTTAAGCTTTAAGCCAACTTTTTCACTCTCTTCTGTCACTCTCATCGAGAGGCTTTTTAGTTTCTCTTCACTTTCTGCCATAAGGGTGGTGTCATCTGCATATCTGAGGTTATTGATATTTCTCCTGGCAACTTTGATTCCAGCTTGTGCTTCTTCCAGCCAAAATTGCACTCATGTCACATGCTAGTAAACTAATGCTCAAAATTCTCCAAGCCAGGCTTCAGCAATACATGAACCATGAACTTCCAGATGTTCAAGCTGGTTTTAGAAAAGGCAGAGGAATCAGAGATCAAATTGCCAACATCTGCTGGATTATCGAAAAAGCAAGAGAGTTGCAGAAAAACATCTATTTCTGCTTTATTGACTATGCCAAAGCCTTTGACTGTGTGGATCACAATAAATTGTGGAAAATTCTGGAAGAGATGGGAATACCAGACCAGCTGACTTGCCTCTTGAGAAACCTATATGCGGGTCAGGAAGCAACAGTTAGAACTGGACATGCAACAACAGATTGGTTCCGAATAGGAAAAGGAGTACATCAAGGCTGTATATTGTCACCCTGCTTATTTATCCACTGGTTATTAGTTACTAATTCACCAAGTTTTATTGAGCAACTAGTGCCAACCTAGATAGCATATTCAAAAGCAGAGACATTACTTTGCCGACTGAGGTCCGTCTAGTCAAGGCTATGGTTTTTCCAGTAGTCATGTAGGGATGTGAGAGTTGGACTGTGAAGAAGGCTGAGCGCTGAAGAATTGATGCTTTTGAACTGTGGTGTTGGAGAAGGCTCTTGAGAGTCCCTTGGACGGCAAGGAGATCCAACTAGTCCATTCTGAAGGAGATCAGCCCTGGGATTTCTTTGGAAGGAATGATGCTAAAGCTGAAACTCCAGTACTTTGGCCACCTCATGCGAAGAGTTGACTCATTGGAAAAGACTCTGCTGCTGGGAGCGATTGGGGGCAGGAGGAGAAGGGGACGACTGAGGATGAGATGGCTGGATGGCATCACTGACTCGATGGATGTGAGTCTGCATGAACTCCGGGAGTTGGTGATGGACAGGGAGGCCTGGCGTGCTGCGATTCATGGGGTCTCAGAGTCGAACACGACTGAGTGACTGAACTGAACTGAACTGAGTGTCAAGATTAGGGGTTACCTAAGTGTATCAGCTGAGAACATATTCTTAAGGAATTCATAACATTGTGGAAGTAGAAGATACAGTCTGAAAATAATTACAATGTAGTGTTTTAAAGGGCAGCAGAGGATATTACAAACATTGGTGTGGAAGTGTAGGAATGAGCCTCTCCCCTGGGGGAGGGAGTACAGAGGCACTGTTTTGATAGGGAGTGATTATAAATGGTTTAAGTGCTTTAGACCCAAAGAGCTTTTACTGATGGCTCAGATATGGCTACAGAGTAGTTTTTCTTAATGAAAAAAAGATAAAATGTAACAAGAGATATGGGGGGGGGGTAGTGTTAGCTGGTAGAAGTGAAGCTATACTAGAGGCACGTTATCAGTGAGAATGAACTTCCCAGGTGGTTCAGTGGTAAAGAATTCTCCTGACCACACAGGAGATCCAAGTTTGATCCCTGGATCAGGAGGATTCCCTGCAGGAGGAAATGACAACCCACTCCAGTATTTTTACCAGGAAAGCCATGGACAGAGGAGCCTCGTGGGTTACTGTCCATGGGGTGGCAAAGAGTTGGACACAACCGAGCGACTGAGTACATACATCAGTAAGAATAGGTCAAATCTCAGTGGCCTCAAATAATGAACATTTATTTCTCTTTTGCTGCATTAGCAATGTAGCACAATGTTCCCACTCAGAGATGTAGTCTTCTGTCATCTAAAGAATTACTGGATACATGGTGAAATGGAGAGAGGCAGTGCAGGGTTTGCACTGGGAATAAAATGATTCTGTCCTAAAGCAATATGTGTCACTTTTGTTAACTTCTATTGGTCAAAGCAAGTCATGTGGCCATGTTCAACTTCATGACATTAGGGAAGCACAGTTCTACTGGGAGGGAGCAGGATTTGAACGTTTAGTAAATAAAATGAAGATAACCAAATACACTTCTTTAACTTTTTTTTTTTTTGCCATGTCACATGGCATAAAGAATGGAACCCACACCCCCCACAGTGGAAGTGTGAAGTCTAACCACTGGACTGCCAGGGAAGTTCCCATCAGACACATGTTTGGCAGCATCTCTATGAGCCCACTGGATTCCTGTTTATCTCTTCATCAACTTACTCTATATATTTCTACCATAAAGCGGGTGTGCATGCTCAGTCATGTCCAACTCTTTGCCACTCTGTGGGCTGTAGCCTACCAGGCTCCTCTGCCCATGGAACATTCCAGGCAAGAATACTGGAGGGAGATGCCATTTCCTCTTCCAGGGGGTTGCCTGGACCCAGAGAGTGAGTCCATGTCTCTTGCATCTTGTGCATTCTTTACCACTAGTGCCACCATCATCTTCCTAAAATGGAAAACTCCTCTCCCTGAAAAGCTTCCACAGCTTCTCCTTACCTTTGGAATGAGGTCCCAAATCTTTAGCCCTACACTGCAGGACTATTTCCATCTATTCCAAGTCTATGCTTCCAGAGTAATTTGAGATGTCTTTGAGAGGGTAACAGGCAGGAAGGCCAGGGGTCTCCAAATGGAGGAAATAGGCTGCAAGTGTCAGACATTTTAAAATCTCTCCCTTAAGTGGCCGGAGGAAACAAAATCTCTATGGAAATATTTTTCTTAAGCTATGTTAATGAAACTATGTATTTGCTTTGGAATTTGCCTTTCTTCAAAATGGTTTCACCTAAGACTAACTTTTTTCTTTTCTCAAACCTTGGGCTGTTAATAGCTCAAAAAACGAGTATTCATATCAATTGGCTGGGGGATGACACACCTCATGCCGTCCTATCTCAGAAATGCATATTGTGGGAGAAGAGCCTGGTGAAAGAAACTCCATCAGCCTCGAGGTGTCTCTCTTATTTGATTAATAACTTTCTAATGAACATAAAACAGCTAGCTAAATCTAGCACGGAGTCATTCTCCATCCCCTTCTGATGTCTGTGTCAGAAGCTTTCTCTGTCCCTTGTCATACTTTAATAAAACTCTGCTACACAAAAGCTCTTGAGTGATCAAGCCTGGTCCCTGGTCCAAAAGCTTAAACTTCTTCAGAGATCATGAATCTGACATCGTTCATTGTAAGCTATCACCTTTAATTCTCCACACACTACTCATTACTCCCCCCCCGCCCACACACACCATCTTTCAGGTTTTCATTCATTTTTTCAAAAGTTAGCTTAAAGGCCAGAATCACCATGAAAGAAAGCATTTTTTTTTTTTTTCAGTTCTTCCAGTTGGTACCTTGTCTGTTTTCCAAAAAGGAGTACTTCAAGGCTGTATATTGTCACCCTGCTTACTTAACTTATATGCAGAGTACATCATGAGAAACACTGGGCTGGATGAAGCACAAGCTGGAATCAAGATTGACAGGAGAAATATCAATAACTTCAGATATGCAGATGATACCACCCTTATGGCAGAAAGTGAAGAAGAACTAAAGAACCTCTCGATGAAAGTGAAAGAGGAGAGTGAAAAAGTTGGCTTAAAGCTCAACATTTAGAAAGCTAAGATCATGGCATCCAGTCCCATCACTTCATGGAAAATAGATGGGGAAACAAAGGAAACAGTGGCTGACTTTATTTTTCTGGGCTCCAAAATCACTGCAGATGGTTCTTGCAGCCATGAAATTAAAAGATGCTTACTCCTTGAAAGGAAAATTATGATCAACCTAGACAGCATATTAAAAAGCAGAGACATTACTTTGCCAACAAAGGTCTGTCTAGTCAAGGCTACGGTTTTCCCAGTAGTCATGTATGGATGTGAGAGTTGGACTATGAGGAAAGCTGAGCACAGAAGAATTGATGCTTTTGAACTGTGGTGTTGGAGAAGACTCTTGCAAGTCCCTCGGACTGCAAGAAGATCCAACCAATCCATTCTAAAGGAGATCAGTCCTGGGTGTTCATTGGAAGGGCTGATGTTGAAGCTGAAACTCCAGTACTTTGGCCACCTGATGTGAAGAGCTGACTCATTGCAGAAGACCCTATGCTGGGAAAGATTAAGGGCAGGACAAGAAAGGGATGACAGAGGATGAGACAGTTGGATGGCATCACTGACTCGATGGACATGGGTTAAGGTGGACTCCAGAAGTTGGTGAAGGACAGGGAGGCCTGGCGTGTTGCAGTTCATGGGGTTGCAAAGAGTCGGACATGACTGGGTGACTGAACTGAACTGAACTCTTTGATGATGGAAACAATATCTTGTTCATTATTCTGTGATTCCCTTTCTGCTTCTATTAAGCTGTCAAGCACAGTGCTTAATATATGACAGGTATTCGGTTCACTGAAGGAACTTATGTTGCCCTCCTTCTCTGTATATTGCCTTTGCTATTGTTCAGTTGCCAAGTCATGTCTGACTCTTTGAGATCACATAGACATAGCAAGCCAGGTTTCCCAGTCTCTCACCATCTCCCAGAATTTGCCCAAGTTCATGTGCATTGAATCAGTGATGCCATCCAACCATCTCATCCTCTCTTACCCTCTTCTCTTTCTGCCTTCAATCTTTCCCAGTATCAGAATCTCTTCCAATAAGTTGGCTCTTCGATTCAGGTATCCAAAGTATTGGAGCTTCAGCTTCAGCATCAACCCTGCCAATGAATATTCATGGTTGATTTCCTTTAGGATTGACTAGTTTGATTTCCTTGCTGTCCAAGGGACTCTCAATATTTTTCTCCAGCACCACATTTGAAAGCATCAATTCTTCAGTGCTCTGCCTTCTTTATGGTCCAACTCTTACCTACATGACTGCTAAAAAGACCATAGCCTTGATTATATGGACCTTTGTCTGCAAAGTGATGTCTTTGCTTTTTGACACACTGTCTAGGTTTGTCATAGCTTTCCTGCCAAGAAACAATCATCTTCTAATTTCATGGCTGCAGTCACCATCCACAGTGATTTTAGAGCCCAAGAAGAGGAAATTTGTCACTCCTTCCACCTCTTCCCCTTCTATTTGCTATGAAGTGATGGGACCAGATGCCATGATCTTATTTTTTTAATACTGAGTTTTAAGCCAGATTTTTTACTCTCCTCCTTCATCCTCATCAAGTGGCTCTTTAGTTATTCTTCCCTTTATGTGAATAGAGTGGTATCATCTGAATACCTGAGGTTGTCAATATTTCTCCCAGCAATCTTTGTTCCAGCTTGTAACCCATCCAGCCCAGCATTTTGCATGATGTGCTCTGTGTATAAGTCAAATAAATAGGGTGAAAATAAACAGTTTGATGTACTCCTTTCTCAATTCTGAACTAGTCTGTTGTTCCACACAAGATTCTAAATGTTGCTTCTTGACCTGCATACAGGTTTCTCAGGAGACAGGTAAGATGGTATAGTATTCCCATCTCTTCAGGAGTTTTCCACAGTTTGTTATGATCCACACAGTCAAAGGCTTTATTCCAGTCAATTAGAGGTAGATTTATTTTTTTTTTATTCCCTTGCTTTCTCTATGATCTAGCAAATGCTGGCAATTTGATTTTCAATTCCTCTGCCTTTTCTAAACCCAGTCTGAACATCTGAAAGGTCTTGGTTTATGAACTGCTAAAGCCTAGCTTGAAGGATTTTCAGCATAATCTTACAGGCATAGGTGATAAGTGCAATTATCTGGTGATCTGAACATTCTTTAGTACTGTCTTTCTTGGGAATTGGGATAAGGATTGACATTTTCCAGTCCTGCGGCCACTGCTAGGTTTTCCAAATTTGCTGACATACTGAGTGAAGCACTTTCATAGCATTATCTTTGAGGATTTTAAATAGCTCTGCCGGAATTCCTTCATCTCCACTAGCTTTACTAGTAAGAGTGCTTCCTAAGGCCCCCTTGACTTCACACTCCAGAGTGCTTGGCTCTGGGTGAGTGACCAGACCATCGTGATTATCCTGGTCATTAAGATCATTTTTGTACAGTTCTTCTGTGTATTTTTGCCATCTCTTCTTGATCTTTGATTCTGTCTTTTATTGTGCCCATCTTTGAATGAAATATTCCTTTGATATTTTCAATTTTCTTGAAGAGATCTCTAGTCTTTCTTCTTCTGTTATTCTCCTCTATTTCCTTGCATTGTTCACTGAAGAAAGCCTACTTGTCTGTCTTGCCTCTAGAACTCTACATTTAGCTGAGTGTACCTTTTCCTTTCTCTCTTGCTTTTTGCTTCTCTTGTTTCCTCAGCTATTTGTAAAGCTTCCTCAGGCTACCACTTTGCCTTCGTGCATTTCTTTTTCTTTTGGATGATTTTGTTCTCTGTCTCCTATAAAATATCATAAACCTCTGTCCATAATTCTCAGGCACTCTGTTTACTAGATCTAATCCCTTGAATGTATTTGTCACCTCCACTGTATCTTCATAGGGGATTTAATTTAACTCATACATGACTGGTCTAGTGACTTTCCCTGCTCTTTTTAGTTTGAGCCTGAATTTTACTATGAGAAGCTGATGATCTGAGCCATGGTCAGTTTCAGGTCTTGCTTTTGCTGACTGTAAACAGCTTCTCCACCTTCGGCTACAAAGAATATAATGAATCTGATTTCAGTACTGACCATTTGCTGATGTCTGTGTGTAAAGTTGTCTCTTGTGTTGTTGAAAGAGGATGTTTGCTATGGCTAGTACATTCTCTTTGCAGAATTTTGTTAGCCTTTCCCCTGCTTCATTTTGTATTCTGAGGCCAAACTTGCCTGTTATTCTATGTATCTCTTGACTTCCTACTTTTGCATTCCAATCCTTTATTATGAATATGACATCTTTTTTGGCATTACTTCTAGGAGGTCTTCTTGGTCTTCATAGATCTGATCAACTGCAGCTTCTTTAGCATCAGTGGGTCAGAGTGTAGGCTTGGACTACAGTGATGTTGAATGGTTTACCTTGGGAAAGAACTGAGATCATTCTGTCATTTTTGAGATTGCACCCAAGTACTGCATTTTGGACTTTTTTGTTTTCGACTATGAGGCTACTCTATTTCTTCTATAGGATTCTTGCCCACAGTATAATATATAATAGTCATCTGAGTTAAATTCACCCATTTCTGTCCATTTTAATTCACTGATTCCTACATTGTTGATGTTTACTTTTACCATGTTTTGCTTGACAATATCCAATTTACCTTGATTCATGGACCTAACATTCCAGGTTCCTATGCAAAACCTTTCTTTATAGCCTTGAATTTTACTTTCATCACCAGACACATCTTCAGCTTAGCGTCGTTTCTGCTTTGGCTCAGCTGCTTCATTCTTTCTGGAGCTATTAGTAGTTGCCCTCCACTCTTCCCCAGCAGTATATTGAACCCCTTCTGACTTGGCGGGGGCGGGGGCGGGGGTCATGTTTTGGTGCCATATCTTTTTATACAGCTCATGGGTTCTCACAGAAAGTATTCGGGAGTGGTTTGCCAGTCTCTCCCCCAGTGGATCACATTCTGTCAGAACTCTCCACTGTGACCCATCCATCTTGGATGGCCTTCATTGACTTATGCAAGCCCCTTTGCCATGACAAGTCAGTGATCTGTGAAGGATCTAGTTGAGCCTTAATCTACCCTCTCCTTCTTAATCCTTTGCTTGCAGTCCCAAGGACTTTCATGGTTAAAGTAGAGGTTGCCTGTCTGTGCTCACTGCTAACATTCTGAGTTGGATGTTAGATATTCAGAACTGAATTGCTTTTAACTGTTGTGGAAAAAAAAATTTTCTAAAAATGAATAGACTATGTAACTGATTGATAGATCTTTTAGGAGAGGGGAAGAAAGGGAAAGATGACTACATACATACTCAAAACTACAATGAGATATCACCTTACACTGGCCAGAATGACTATTATAAAAAAAAAATCTACAGACAATAAATGCTGGTGAATGTGGAGAAAAGGGAACCCTCCTACACTGTTGGTGGGAATGTAAATTGATACAGCCATTATGGAGAACAGTATGCTTGCATGCTCAGTCATGTCAGTCATGTCTGACTCGTTGGGATCCCATGGACTGCATGCAGCCCTCCAGGCTCCACTATCCATGCAATTCTCCCAGCAAGAATACTGGAGTGGTTTGCCATACCCTTCTCCAGAGGATGTTCCCAACCTAGGGATCGAATTCATGTCTTCTGTGTCTCCTGCGTTACAATTCTTTACTGCTGAGCCAAAAAGGAAGGCCATAGAGAGCAGTATGCAAGTTTCTTAAAAAACCAAACATAGAACTAAATATACTCAGCAATCCCACTACTGGACATATACTCAGAAAACCATAGCTCAAAGGGACATACTTACCCAAATGTTCATTGCAGCACTACTTACAATAGCCAAGACATGGGAGCACCCTAGATGTCCGTCGATAGATGAATGGATAAAGATGTGGTTCATATATACAATACAATATTAGTCAGTAATAAAAATGAATGAAATTGAGTCAGCTGAATTGATGTAGATAAATCTAGAGCCTGTCAAACAGGATGAAGTAAGTCAGAAAGAGAAAAACAAGCATTGTATACTAACATATATGTATGAAATCTAGAAAAATGTTACCAATGAATCTATTTGCAGGGCAGGAATAGAGGTGCAGACGTAGAGAATACAGACGTGGAATGGGAGTGGGGAGGGGGAATGGGGTATAAATTGGGAGGTTAAGATTGACATATATACACTACCATGTGTAAAACAGAGAGCTATCAGGAAGCTGCTGTATAGTTCAGGGAACTCAGCTCAGTATTCTGTGATGACCTAGAAGATTGGGAGGAAGGCCCAGGAGGGAGGGGATATATGTATACATATACCTGTTTTACAATGCTGTATGACAGAAACCAACAAAATATTGTAAACCAATTATGTTCCAATTAAAAAAGGAAAATCAGAATGATAGTTACTATCAGATTACTTTTTATAGATAATTTTGCTTAAATTTTGTTTTCCTTATTAGAATGTGGATAAATGAAGGATACAGAGCACACTGAATCATCTTTATAGCTACCATACATATACATTTGTGCTCAATACAGTTGAGTTTCTTGTTAATTCTGTTAAATCTTAGCTTCTCCCCCATTGTGTGTATAGGTTATGTTCACATGGGATTAAATCAGGATGATAATTTTGTAGTATTGGAAATGTCAGAGACCTAAAGACGATCTCTTTGACTATTTTTACATTATAGGTGAAGAAACTGAGTTATAGAGTGAAGAAGTGACACTTTTTTTTTTTCTTCTGAGCCTGGTATGTGGGCATTCAAAGATTCCATCAAATCTTTTCCTTCTAGAAAGTCTACAATGCCAAATGATAATACTGACCAATGATCAGATATATTAGTGAAATGAGAGTGATCAGTTGCAAAATATTATGGAGAAAATATTAAATGTTAGCTACCTTGCTAACTGCTGGAAATTTAAAGAGAAAGGACACAGTTTCCTCTATATAATCACTCTGAGTCCAGTCTACAATATGTAATGTCCCTTGCTGTGTGCTGTGGGAGGCTGTTTACTACTTACTGCCTCATGGAGGTGTTTAAAATGCAATTATGCATTCTAGCTGCTGAAGTATTTTTCAGTTTAGTACTTTTATGTTAAGATTACTCATTGAACTTTCTAGTTGTTGGCCTGAAAGTTTCAAGATAAATTAGTTTTTCTAGATTAATGAAGGGCCATAATGATGACTATGGGTTTTCTAGGTAGCTCAGTGGTAAAGAATCCACCTGCAATCCAGGAGACATGGGTTTGATCCCTGGGTCAGGAAGATCCCCAGGAGAAGGAAATGGCAACCCATTTCAGTATTCTTGCCTGGGAAATACCATGGACGGAGGAGTCTGGCAGGCTACAGTCCATGGGGTCACAAAAGAGTCAGACACAACTTAGAGACTAAACAACAACAACAAATAATGATGACAATATTTCTAAATAGGCTGAATATTCTTTTTAACCATGATTTTAAAACAAAATAAACTTACCATGGGTAGACATACAGAAACTAGGTGCTTTTGACCAACAATCCCTGCTTTCCTGGGTCGAAAGTCTAGGCTGAAAAAC
Organism: Capra hircus; assembly: GCF_001704415.2. NCBI lineage: Eukaryota > Metazoa > Chordata > Mammalia > Artiodactyla > Bovidae > Capra > Capra hircus. The sequence goes on from NC_030810.1 coordinate 114,327,089, forward strand.
ACAAAACTCTGTTGGTAAGTTTCAGGACAGAAGCAGCTGCAGCAGAAATAGCAACAATAATGTCAACAAGATATTATAAAATTAAAAAAAAATTCCTTAAAGATTTCTGTGTTAATCTATATGTTTTATATTGGATGTGTAAAGAGGAAGAGCTAAGTGATAATCAGTATATTCATCTAGAAACAGAGAAGGGCACAGGACTCAAACAAACAAACAAACACGCATGTAAAAATTAAAGATTTTAAAATTTAAAAAAAATAAAAAATTAAAATAAAAAAAAATCAAAAAAAAAAAATCTCACCTTAACATGGATCTCAATCCAGAGAAAATGCAAATGTGATTCTCGGGGTTATGTTTCACCCAGAGCAGAGGGGAGCAACTGAAAGAGAGATAGTGAAGATGACTATGAGATGCTAGAACTACTCGGGAAGTTAAAACATAATAAGGCAGCAGTGGGTTGTGTTTCTGTCTCTTGGCAATAACAGAATGTGAACAAAAGGGTCTAAGGGCAAAGACTGAAGGTCAGCTTAGAAAATGAGGGCTGTCATGGGGTGTCAGGCTATGCACATGACAGGTGGAACCAGGCTGACAAATTAGACATTTCTGGGCAACCTTCACTGTTGGAAATCAGGTCTCTTCACTTTGGTACAAAAGACTGAGTCTAACATAGGTAGGAAAGGGGAGTAGCATGATTTTATGAAGGTTTGAAAACGAGCAATATGTCCACTCAACTTGGATCAGGGCAGAACAAGAGACTAAACTGGCAAAGTGGGCGTTGGGTGTGAGACTGAGTGTTTGAAAGAAAAAAAAGCTAAAGAGAAAAAGATGAGAGAGAGAGAAAGTGGGAGAAGGTAGAGATAAAAATGATGTGAAAGCCAACATGAGCAATATAGACTGTGAGAGAAATAAATGGAAACTTCAAGAAAAGAGGTGTTTGGAGATCAATAGACAAAGATGAGAGATAAGGAGACAGGGTCAGAGGAAAGAAGACAATTGAAAGCCAAAAAGAATTGAGCTGTGGGAGTTGTTTGTATGTTTTTGAGATTAGTTGTTTGTCAGTTGCTTCATTTGCTATTATTTTTTCCCATTCTGAAGGCTGTCTTTTCACCTTGCTTATAGTTTCCTTTGTTGTGCAGAAGCTTTTAAGTTTAATCAGGTCCCATTTGTTTATTTTTGCTTTTATTTCCAATATTCTGGGAGGTGGGTCATAGAGGATCCTGCTGTGATTTATGTCGGAGAGTGTTTTGCCTATGTTTTCCTCTATGAGTTTTATAATTTCTGGTCTTACGTTTAGATCTTTAATCCATTTTGAGTTTATTTTTGTGTGTGGTGTTAGAAAGTGTTCTAGTTTCATTCTTTTACAAGTGGTTGACCAGTTTTCCCAGCACCACTTGTTAAAGGGATTGTCTTTTCTCCATTGTATATTCTTGCCTCCTTTGTCAAAGATAAGGTGTCCTTAGGTGGATAGATTTATCTCTGGGCTTTCTATTTTGTTCCATTGATCTATATTTCTGCCTTTGTGCCAGTACCGTACTGTCTTGATGACTGTGGCTTTGTAGTAGAGCCTGAAGTCAGGGAGGTTGATTCCTCCAGTTCCATTCTTATTTCTCAAGATTGCTTTGGCTATTCAAGGTTTTTTGAATTTCCGTACAAATTATGAAATAATTTGTTCTAGCTCTGTGAAAACTGCCGCTGGTAACTTGATAGGGATTGCATTGAATCTATAGATTGCTTTGGGTAGTATACTCATTTTCACTATATTGATTCTGCTGATCCATGAACTTGGTATATTTCTCCATCTATTATTGTCCTCTTTGATTTCTTTCACCAGCATTCTATAGTTTTCTATATATAGGTCTTTTGGTTGGATGATTTGGGAGAATGGCATTGAAACATGTATAATATCATATATGAAATGAATCGCTAGTCCAGGTTCAATGCATCATACTGGATGCTTGGGGCTGGTGCACTGGGACCACCCAGAGGAATGGTATGGAGAGGGAGGTGGGAGGGGGGTTCAGGATGGGGAACACGTGTATACCTGTGGCAGATTCATGTTGATGTATGGCAAAACCAATACAGTATCGTAAAGTAATTAACCTCCAATTAAAATACATAAATTTATATTAAAAACAAGAAAGCCAAAAAAGAAAAAAAAATGCAGACACCACTGTAAATTCAGGCCGGTATCAGCATGTAATTTCAGAGGGCCTATTCAGAGTTATCTGCTGTCAGCCAGGGCCAAGACATTCAGGGAGGAAGGGAGGGAGAGTGAGGAGGCAGAGGTGAGAGTGGGGTTCAGGTGCATGGTGGTTGGAGCTGAGCCCTTATAATGAAAGAGGCAGAACCTCTCTTTTCCTTATCTAAAGCATGCTCAAACCAGAATATTGCTCTTTATTTTTTTCCTTTTTTTCCTTACAAGATATCTCTGTTTCACATGCTGTCAAAGCCATTTAAATGCTTGTAGCAAAACTTTTCCAGAGAAGATGGAGGAGCTTGGTGGGCTACAGTCCATGGGGTTGCTAAGAGTTGGACACGACTGAGCAACTTCACTTTTACTTTTCACTTTCCTGCGTTGGAGAAGGAAATGGCAACCCACTCTAGTGCTCTTGCCTGGAGAATCCCAGGGACGGGGGAACCTGATGGACTGCCATCTATGGGATCACACAGAGTTGGACACGACTGAAGAGACTTAGCAGTAGCAGCAAAACTTCTCAGTTATTCTGTGTACAGGTCATAATATTCAGGCCAAGGGGTTATTATAAGGAAGAGCTATAACAGGTTTTCCCAAGTGGGGATTTAAGTGATAACCTAACAGTATGGACCATCTGGCAAATACCATGGAAAACAAATTGCTTTTCATAAGCATTTTTATTATCACTACACCGTGTTGATTTTGGTAGACAAACTATTCCTTAAGGAGTTTTGTTCAGGTGAAGAACAGAGGGCAGATTCTCTGTCCTTCCTCTGCGTCTCAAGACTCCAAAATGTCTTTGTTTTTCAGTCTGTCAGGGCCACAATGGTTGGAAATATTTAGTTGCCTTCTCTCAAAAATCCAGGCAACATTTAGGAATAGATTAAAAGGTATTGGTTGAGCACCTACTATGTGATCTCATGTTATGAGACAGACACAGAACTATAAGAAATTGTCTTATGGACTCTCAGTAATATAAATTTACACCCATGAATGTTCTATATCTTCATGAAAGCTTGGCATGAACACAGGTGTATGCATTTGTCAAAATCAACAAACTATGCTTAAGACTGTACATTTCATTGCATTGAACTTTTACTTTACAAGAAGAACACTGTACATAAATATTGAAGCCTATTCACCACTATGCACACTTGCACACTGAAATATTTGGGGTGAAGAGTACTGATGTCTGCAATTTACTTAGAAGTATGTGAAAAATAGGATGGATTGATTGATGGAGAGGGAGATGAAAAAGTAAAAGCAGCAAAATATTAAATTTAGGTGGTGGTATATGGGTGTGCAATATAGAAACCACTTTTACAGTGTTTGAAATGGTATACTTATTTCATGAAGCAATCAGCAAATCAATTAAAAGCTATTGATGTAGTACTAACTAGGAGTTAAGAAAGTGATGGGGCAAAGAAGGAAAACAAAGGATGTGGACAGAAGGAAGCTAACAAGGTACAGTATAATTGTATTAGATATTTATTGCTGCATAAACAATTTCTGTAAAACTTGCTGGTTTAGAGCACAACACATTTACTGTTTCTGTGTCAGGAATGGCTTAACTGGGTGGTTCTGGCCCAGGGTCTTTTATGAGGTTGCAGTCAGGATTTGTTCAGGGATGCAGTCATTTGAATTTTGCCTGGGGCCAGGGAATCTGCCTCCAAAGTGACTCACCTCACATGGCTGATGGCAGGAGGTCTCAGTTCCTCATGAAGCAGATCTCTCCATTTTGCGCTGGAGTGTCTTCACCACGTGGTAGCTGGCTCTCCCTGCAGAGTTAGCGATCCAAGATAGACAACGGAAAGAGGATGGTGTGCCTTTTATAACCTAGTTTCACATCATCACTTCTATACTGGAATCACTGAGTCCAGCCCACACTGAAAAAGAGGAGAATTAAGGTCCATCTTCTGTGGGGAAGAATTCTGTGTGGAAAATTTGTCTGCATGTTTCAAAACCATTGTACAAGCTTAGGTGGGATTTTAATAGAACAGCTTGCTTTCACAGACAAGTGATTAAGGAGGCCTCAGTCTCAGGGGTGCTGAGAACCATGTCTGAGGAAACAACACCACAGAATAAGGCAAAACAACAGCAAAGGCATGGACTTGATCTCTGTGAAGCCTTGTAGGAAGGTAAGGCTGAATCATCCTTATTATAGCAAAACCAACCTCATCTAGATGTCTATAGAATTCCTACTGGGGCTTATGGCATCAGGACTGAATGAGACAGTGAACAAGCCTAGCCTTGGTATGTTTTTTTTTGTTGTTGTTGTTGTTTCTTTTTCTTCTTCTTTTTTTTAAACTGAGGTAAAATTCAAATTGCATTTAAAAAGTCAGCATTTTAACCATTTTGAAGTGGATATCTCTGTGGCTTTTAATATATTCACAATATTTTAAATTCATCACTACTATCTAATTCCTGAGAGTTACCTCCAAAGAAACCCTGTGCCCATTAATCATCATTCCTGATTTTCTCCCTCCCCTTAGAAACCACCAATCTATTTTTTGTCTATATGGATTTGCCATGACTTTGTGATTCTGAGTCAAGAACTGAAGAGGAACCAAAGTCAGACCTGCGAAGGAAAGTCTAACATGGGTGGAAAGTTAGGAACTGACATATTCTAGAGAACTACTGGAAAGATGATAGGATCTTAAGTAATAGAAAAAAGAGAATAATGTGAATATATTTACAGAAGCAGTTTTGGGCCACCTTATAAACTTGGACACACTGAATGGGAAGAGTCATTTGAGTGAGCATTACCTGAAAATTAAGGGTGATTCTAGAGCTTCACTGGACTCTACATTAAAATTTACTTTAGAAGAGCATCCACACATTATCCTTAACATACAATGAAAGATATAGCGATTTGACCCCAAATTGGCTGTGTTCTAGTAAGAAACTTCACTTAGCTATTTTAGAAGCATAGATAATAATCTGGTGGAGAACATCGAACTAGAGAAATTGAGAATAAAAATCTGGATACAATTTTAAGGGATAGTGTGGGGAATAAGTACAGTGTACTGGACTTCCCTCATGACTCAGTGGTAAAGAATCTGCCTGTAATGAAGGAGATGCAGGTTTGATCCTTGGGTCAGGAAGATCCTCTGGAGAAGGAAATGGCACAACCCACTCCAGTGTTCTTGCCTGGGAAATCCTATGGACAGAGGAGCCTGGTGGGCTACAGTTCATGGGGTCACAAAAGAGTTGGACATGACCTAGCAACTAAACAACAACAAATTGGTTAAATGTGCAGGTCAAGAAGCAACAGTTAAAACTGTACATGGAACAGACTAGTTCCAAGTTGGGAAAGGAGTACATCAAGGCTCTATATTATCATCCTGCTTATTTAACTTATATGCAGAGTACATCATGTGAAATGCCAGGCTGGATGAAGCACAAGCTGGAATCAAGATTTCTGGGAGAAATATCAATAACCTCAGATACACAGAGGGTGACACGACCCTTATGGATGAAAGCGAAGAAGAACTAAAGAGCCTTTTGATGAAAGTATAATAAGAGAGTGAAAAAGTTAGTTTAAAACTCAACATTCAGAAAACTAAGATCATGGCATTTGGTCCCATCATTTCATGGCAAATAGATGGGAAAACAAATGAAACAGTGAGAGACTTTATTTTCTTGGGCTCCAAAATCACTGCAGATGGTGACTGCAGCCATGAAATTAAAAGACACTTGCTCCTTGGAAGAAAAGCTGTGACCAACCTAGACAGCACATTAAAAAGCAGAGACATTACTTTGCCAACAAAGGTGCATCTAGTCAAAGCTATGGTTTTCCTGGTAGTCATGTATGGATGTGAGAGTTGGACTATGAAGAAAGCTGAGTGCTGAAGAATTTATGCTTTTGAAACATGGTATTGGAGAAGACTCTTGAGAGTCTATTGAACTGCAAGGAGATCAAACGAGGCAATCCTAAAGGAAATCAGTCCTGAATATTCTTTGGAAGAACTGATGCTGAAGCTGAAGCTTCAATAATTTGGCCACCTGATGTGAAGGACTGACTCATTTGAAAAGATGCTGATGCTGGGAAAGATTGAAGGCAGGACAAGAAGGGGACGACAGAGGATAAGATGGTTGGATGGCATCCCTGATTCAATGGACATGAGTTTGAGCAAGCTCCAGGAGTTGGTGATGGATAGGAAGCCTGGCATGCTGCAGTCCATGGGGTCACAAAGAGTCAGATATGACTGAGTGACTGAACTGAACTGAAGGGCTGGACAGCTCATGTTTCAATTCCAGATCTGTGTCTTTGAACAAGTGACTTAAATGTAGCCTCTTTTGTAGCCTGGGAAACTAAGTAACAGTAAAGTAAGATAATACCCATCACATTTTAGGAGTACTAAGTGGAACAAATGAGCCAGCACATTGAAGACTCATGAACAGTGTCCAGCACGCTACTGTAAGTATCAGCAGATGTTGGCACCTTACCATTAAAGGAAGCATCTGCTTTAGGGGAAAGTAAAGAGATGTAATATTTCTTTCATCTAATTTCTTTAACATACAAAATCTTACATATTTTATACTAGGACTCTGGGCAGATGGAGTTTTAACTGTTCACAGTGTAAGACAGTGTGAATGACACTACTGCAAATTCAGTCGGAGTGTCAATCTGCTGACAGTAACTGTTTCCCTTTGACATTTCTCAAAACCAGGACACCATCTTAAAGTTCCAAGTGCGACAAAGAACTCCTCAAAGAGAGTCTAAGCTTTAAAAAATGGATCTGCATCTGGAATCACTTCTGTGAACATCACATTTTATGAAACAAGTATCTCCTGGGATCTCTGCGTCACCAACTCTGTTAAAAATAATGGAACTCTATAATGGAGAAAACATTGTTCTATAAAACATAAAACTTGGCTGTCAAAAAAAGGGAGAAAAAAGAAATGGGTGAAAGATTTAATAACTGAGTCCTATGACTAGACACAAATATTCAGCCTTTGAGGGATATTACGTTTGATTTAAGTGGGTTGATAAGGGTATTGCCAGAGGTCAAATGACCAGATGACCACAGGAAAACTCTGCTATCAAATCAGTTAGAGTTTGTGGGAGGCAAGCTCTTTTATGCCTAGCTCTTAGGACACTAGTTCAGCCAGAAACTGCCAATATCAGCTTATGTGGTAAATATAAAAATCATTAAAATTATAAAAATTTTAATGATAAATTATATAAAAATATAAAATTATAATTTTATAAATTATAAAAATTATTATTTAAAAAGTACCATGAGAACTGAAGATAACCATTTGATAGAATCTCTTGTCAAATTGTTGTGAATAAAATCAGCCTATCAACCTTCAGTCTTTACCAAGGATATATATTTCAACACAGTCTACTCTTCTCAGTTCAGCTCAGTTCACTTAGTCATGTCCGACTCCTTGTGACCCCATGGACTGCAGCATGCCAGGCTTCACTGTCCATCACCACCTCCCAGAGCTTGCTCAAACTCATGTACATTGAGTCAGTGATGCCATTTAACTATCTCATCCTCCATCATCCCAGATTTACTACCCAGATTTATAAAGGATTTTCTAATGAAATAAAGAATAAGAGAGAAAGGGGTGAGGGAGAGATAGAGAGAGACAGAATGAATGTGTCCCTCCCTAAAAACCAAAATCTTATGACTTATTCTACAGTCAGATCAGTGGCTGTAGGTGATGCTTGATGACCTTTCAGATGAGTCCTATGTAAATATATTGTGATAACTTCGTAGATGGATGTCAAAATATCAAAACTACTGTTTAAAATTTCTTACTGCTAGGCAATGGCCATTCTGACTCTGGCCTTTAAACAAGCCAGCCCCATCTACAAACTTACTCTAAGAGTAGGCTGCATTTGCCAGCCAGGCCACCTGACCACTGTTGTATGCACTGCTTCTTTTTGACCTGAGTTACACTGAGGTCATATCTAAAAACTCTAAAGTTCTGGTCTTCTGATGCATGGCCATTCAAGAATACCCCCTTTTCTTCTGATAACATATTCTCTATTTGTACTCTGCCTCTACGGGCTTATGGTTCATATGCAATTTTTCTGATGCTTGGACTTCATTTTTTTCCTTCAGATTTTAGGTGAGTCTAATCCTTTGACTTTCAGTTTTCATTTTAATTTAGTATATATCCCTGCTGTGTCCCAGCCCACAAAAATCCAATGTCCAAACGGTGGTTAGGCCGGTCTTGACCCTTTTAAGAGAGGAATTTTAAAAATGGACCACTATTCAGACAGACATCTAGAAAATCCTGTCTTGTACAAATATAAGCAATACTAAATTGGACCTTGACAGAGTTTTAGAAATGAGGGATGGAATAGAAACAGTCTGTTTAGTGCCCCCTCCCTTCATTCATTTGATTGTCTAGTTTACTGATCGAGTTGAAGTAATTGCAGTCAGACAACAAGACCTTTATTACAGCACAATGATGTAGGAATAGAGAGGTTTATTCAGACCAGTGTTAATATTTAGACATCAGAAGCATGAAATATTTACCTAAATTACTGAGAATTAACCATAGATGTAACATAGTCTACCTGAGTCAAAACAAAAAGACAAACTGATATCTGAAAACAATATTTTAGATACTATATTGGAAATGCTGGGGTTTAAACTCTGATGATGATGCTAAAAAAGACTTTAGATGAAGGCCATGGAAATGTACTTACCGAAGGTAATGTCTGAAGAAATCAGACTGCTTTTTGGAACCCTTACTGAGGACATTAATAAAGAGTTTTACTAATGAGAAGTGACTGCTCTCTGGTTAATCATGTTAAAGAAATGTTCCACATAATCACTGTGAAATTTAATGTTGGTAAATAAGCTACTTAATATTTATTTAAATAATTTTGTAAATGAAGAGGAATAAGAAATCAGACATTGTGTCATGATGAAAAGATTTGCTCTGAGAAGCCACTCACTTCAGAGGGCCAGCATCTAATTGCAGAGGTTCCAGGAGCGGTTGTAAGTTCAAGGTACAGTTTCAGTTATCGAGATCATATTAGGAATTTGATGTGGATAAATCAGGGTGTGTAATTCATGTATAAATGCTATTCATTTGCTGGAAAAATGTAAAAGGAAGATTGGTGTTCATACGTTTGCATTCTCTTTGAGGTGTTTCTGAAGGCTGTGTGGCCTCCTTAAGCATAGCATTCTTGAAGATGGGGAGCTGTCCTGCCCTCTTGTCTTTAAAGTGACCCCTTTGATTTTTGGAGAAGAATCAGAAGCATCTCACAACTTTCTCTAGCAATCAAAGCCCTGCATGATGACTTTGAAGGCACTAGCTAATGAAAATTTTATTACTCACCCTGATCATGAGCAAAGAGTTGTACCTCCCATTACCAACTGGGTAAAGTCTTGGAAAGCATCTGGGTAACTGAAACTTTTAGGAAGTCATATCCCACCATCATTTTCTGTTAGTTGGGTGCATAGATGATAAATATAAGTAATCACATATGATCATGCTTTGATAATGGAAAATATAGGTTATATATTCCATAGTGGAAAATTTCTTAGTATATGAGAAAGCCCAATGCATGTAAGCATGGAATTGCCAAGAGACTTTTGAGTACTGTTATTCTTGCCTGGAGAATCCCATGGAGAGGAGCCTGGCTGGTTAGAGTGCATGGAGTGGCAAAAAGTCAGACATGCCTGAGGTGACTTAGCACAGCAGATTGAAACTATCATATTTAAAGAGTTGCCATAGAGAAAAGGTCTACAGATTTAGTAAACAGTCTTTGAAAACCATGGAGACTGGAAGGGTTTCTCTTGGGCAAAAAGACATTAAGATATTATGATGAGGTAACCATTTTTGCAGCTGATTGGGGGACTATGATGTGTCTGCAGTTTTATTTACATTATCTTAATCTTTCAAGTTAATCTACAAAGAGGTTCTTATTTCATTTTATACATGAGGAAACTAGGAAATAGGAAGTTATATAATTTGCCTGTTTACAGAGCCAGTAAATTGTCAGAGTTGAGATCTAAATCCAAATCTTATCTGACCCATAGCCTGCAATTTCTCCAGTGTGCAAAATAAACTGATGTTTATTAGGTAAACAAGTAATGCGATACCTGTTTCCTTCTGCTAATGTGTGAATGGTGGATTCCAAAGGATATACCAGAGGTGGCTGAATTGCCAATGGGCCTCTTCAGGAAAAAGGTGTGCTGGACCTCAGTATTATTAGAAATGTATTCATTTATCACATATGTTTTGAGGCTCCTCCATGTTCATGACATAATATGAAGTTTGACAAGTGATACAAAGGTGACTACATCTGCAACTCAAATAGTGTATGCAAGACTAAAGTTTAAAATGCAAAAATGATCTAAGAGCAAAGATTCAGGAAAGACGAGGATGATGAACAAGAGCACTGAGGGTGGGGCTTGTCCTACCTGCACGTTGGAGTGAAGATGATGATTTTTAATCTGAAAGGCAAAGGCTGGGACAGACACAAGGACATCAGATTAAGACTCACTTGACCCTTCAATTTCATAATTCTGAGTAAATAATTCAATATATCTGAGGTTTCAACTTCCTCTTTTGTGTGAATCCTTTTCCATGCCTTGGTTTCCTTATTTGTGATATAGGATTAATTGTACAGATCTTGCCTATCTCAAACCATTGTTTTAAGCATCAATTTGAGATGCTCACAGAATTTTTAAGTTCTATACAAATGAATCATCAACTTTATGAAATTAAAATTAGTCCTTAGAGACCATCAAATATGATTGACGGATATGAGAAACACACAAATTCAACATTTGATCCAGCAGCCCCCAGTCAGAAGGATATAAATGAGGGGCCAAGATAGTTCAGGTGGGACTTCAGCTGGAAACTGAAGGTGGTCATTTGCTTACAGATAGCACAGCAATACTCTCTAAACCACAAAAGGATCAGTAGCGTGATATAGGTAAACCTGAAACATCCACAGAATAATAACATTATAGGTTACTGACTGATGCTGAGTCATTTAACCTGGATGTAAAGTGGAAATTTTATTATGAGATTTCTGAAAAGAAAAATCAGGGTTTAAAGGATTACTTGATTTTGAGCCTTTTTTTTTTTTTTTTTTCTATGCAAAGAGAAAAGCGTGGTAAGTGAGCTATCAGTTGTTATAGGAAGGAGGTGGTATCTGGTGAAGGACAATCAGTGCTGTGTTTTGACATTTAAATCCCAAAGAGACCTATGGCAACCACAGAGGGAGAGAGCACTCTGATTACTGTCCTGTCACTGCTTTCTTGAGGCACTTATGTTACAGTGCCTCCCATACCCTTTACTATCCAGGACCCCGTTAACTGGACAGCTTCTGTTGACAAACACTCTCCAATCACAGAAATAGCTCCATGTTAACTGAGGCTCATAAAGATGATGCATTGGCCTCATAATACAATTTTAAAGCCACTTATGAATCATCAAGGTGTGGTGAATTATGTTCAGAAAAAATATTATGCCCCAAATATTTTGTTATGTTCTGTATATCTTACAATAGGTAGATTATCTCAGTTGTGAGTTTTTGATTGTCAGAACGTATGATTAATGAGAATGCTTTTTTCCCTATGCTGAATAGAAGTTACTATCTTACTGATTTGGTGATGTCATGCTGCTGCTGCTGCTAAGTCACCTCAATTGTGCCCGACTCTGTGTGACTCCATAGACGGCAGCCTGCCAGGCTCCCCTGTCCCTGGGATTCTCCAGGCAAGAACACTGGAGTGGGTTGCCATTTCCTTCTCCAATACATGAAAGTGAAAAGCGAAAGTGAAGTCACTAAGTCGTGCCAACTCTTAGCGACCCCATGGACTGCAGTCTACCAGGTTCCTCCGTCCACGGGATTTTCCAGGCAAGAGTACTGGAGTGGGATGCCATTGCCTTCTCCTTGGTGATGTCATAGGTTAGTGAAAATTCAAATTGGATCACATTCCTGAGGTAACAAATTTTAATTTTAATGCTGTCCAACAGGTGAAAGGATATAAAAGAAGAGTGATTTTGTAAGTAGTTGGAATAAACAGTGGACAATTCATATTTATCTATCTATCACCTATCTATCATTATTCACACAACCTCTTTGTTAAGCCTCTTGAGAACTCAGTGATGCTGGAGAAAGCAGAATGTAAACTGGTAACTTAAGAGGCCAGGACCAGGGGAAGAAATTTGGTGGAAGTGGTCATTTTTTTTAGTTTATTTATTTATTTAGGTTGCCCTGGCTCTTCATTGCTGCACATGGGCCTCCTCTAGTTGGAGAGAGTAGAGGCTACTCTTCCTTGTGGTGCGTGGACTCTAGGAGCACAGGCTCCAGTAGTTGCAGCACAAGGGTTCAATAGTCATGGCACATGGACTTAGCTGCTCCATGACAGGTGGAATTTTCCCAGATCAAGGTTTTGGCCTGCATCCTCTGCATTGGCTAGCAGATTCTTATCCACTGTACCACCAAAGAAGTCCTGAGGTGGCTGTTAGTCCACATCTCAGTATCCAAGTAGCCATAACACTGCTCCATAAAGAGGTCCAATTCCTGCTGCAATGGCAGCAGAAATATCACTTAAAAGACTCTTTGGGATGCTTTGTAGTGTGGTGATTATGTGGAGAAGAATGTCAGTCAAAATTTGTGGTGTGGACAGCTGGGACTCAGAGTGCGGCAGAAGTTCAGAGTCACCAACAAGAGACAGAGGAATTCAGGCCAGCTGTCTGTCTCAAAGGGGAACTATACTGCAGTCAGTACACCAGAGCAGAAGCCTGACTCTAAACAGGGGTGAAGAGGGGAGAAGTTAAAGGATAAAGCTGGAGCTTAGAAGACATGAGGGTGTCTGGGCCATCATTGGCACACAGATACCAATTCTCAGGCAGCTACACTGATTTTACTCACGAGGAAGCATCAGATTTCCTCCTATATTTGGGGGTTGTGTTTACAGGCTTCTGATCTTTATATCTACAGGGAAGTCAGGGTTTTGGTTGTGAGGATGGCATTGACATTTTTCCATTGCTATTCTGCCACCTACCAGCTTTCTGTTCTGATAAAGCTCTCACAGAGAGAACTTTAGTTCTCTTCACTGAGGTGGATGGGAGCCAGGTCATTACAGACATTGTCACATTTTGAGGTTCTTTAAAAGAACTTTTTCTAATGAAAAGTTTTGCCTGAAAAAAAATCCATTTTGAACCTTTAGATATGTTACAGAAAGAATGGATAGCTAAGAGATAACGCTGTAGTAGAACAGTTCCTGAAGGATTTTTGTTTTTGCAAATGTAAAAATAGAACACATTTAACCAAACTGGATGACTAAGATGAAAAAAAATCAGTGCCTCATAGCCACTCATATTTTTGCTTCTATTTTAGAATTACCATGTTAGATCTATTCCCATGGTAGACCGACTTAAAATTTAAGAATTTGCTAGGATAGGGGTTTATTCTGAACATTCATCTTCATCAAGATGGGTAGTTGAAAACTTTCAATTTTGTCATGGTTTTAAAACTGTTTGTGGAAGCCTTTGTCTCTTCCCGTTGAACTGGGAGAGAAAAGAAATCTGATCTGATTGTGGCAGAAATCACACCTTTTGATTTCTGAGACTTGGGTAGAAAAGGCCTCATAATTCTTAGTGGTTTCTTTTGGGAAATTCTCTTTAAGACCCTTTGGTTGCCACATAAGAAGTCCAGCCTCCCTGAGACCAGAATGTAGAGAGAGCACACAGAATAATCACATGTACAGAGAGATGCTCAAGGAGCCTCAGCAATTGCAGTCACAGCTGTTTTGAGTCTTCCTAGTCCAGGCACCAGACATGTGAATAAATAAATATTTGGGTCCACCAAAGTCACTATTCCACTGCAAACTCTCTGAAGACCTTGAGGAAGAACTGCCTCACTGTCAGTCCATTTGGGCTGCCTTAAAAAAAGTATCATCAACTGGGTAGTCTACAAAGAATACAAATATATTTTTCACAGTTCTAGAGGCTAGAAAGTCCAAGATTATTGTTCCAACAGATCCAGTGTCTGCTGAGAACACTACTTCCTCAGAGACAGTCATCTTCTCACTGTAACCTCACATAACATGATGGAAGGAGCAATGGAGCTTTCTTCAGTTTCTTTTACAAGGGCCTTAATTGCATTTACAGGGGTTCCACCTTCATAACCCAATCCCCACCCCAAGTGCCCCACCTCTTAATATTATCACATTGGGATTAAGGTTTCAACATATGATTTTGGGGAGCGGACACAAATATCCGATCTGTAACACTTACTGAGCCCAGTCAATTTCCAGATTTACAAAAAAAATTGAAAGTTGTATTGTTTTATGTCTTTCTTTTAGGTGAGTCAGCACCTGGCAATGGATAACCAGAACACAATTTTATGAACATTTCTATGGAGTCTCTGTTTTCTGTTGGAGGGCAGGGGATATGAGCAGAAGTGGTAGTGAGAGGTGTAGTCACTGAGTTTGCCGGATGGCTAAACAGAATGAGGTGGAAGTTGCTCCTTATGCCTTACTGCAACGACAGTTCTGCTCTTCCTACTCACTATAATTTCACACTGTCCCTTCAACCTTCCCCTTTCCTCCTTGTGTTCATTGCACCCCTTTGCAGAATACATACGTAGCCTCTTACAAGATTCCCTCACTTTCTTAAAGCTGGTTGAGGCCGGAGTGATATAAATATACATCCTCTTGCCTAGTCCTAAAAACTTTTAGTGCCTCGTCCTAAAAACTTTCTGTGTGACACTTGGATACTCTCTTTCAGCAGTGATCTCAGAGGACACATGTTTCAGAAGTTGTGGGAGGACAACTCAACCTTCATTGGTTGTGACATGAGGAAGAAATAAACTTTTATTAAACCACTGAGATGCTGAGTACCAAGGTTATTTGTTCAGTAGTCAGTAAGCATTACCTTAACTTACATGGAATCCTTTGACCTGACTTGCTTTTTGTTGGCATGGAAGGCACCTACGGGGAGAAGTCCTTTCTTTTCTTTTTTTTTAAAAAAGAACTATTTATTTTACTTTATTTGGCTGTGCTGGGTCTTAGTTATGCCAGGCAAGATCTAGTTCCCTGACCAGGAATTGAACCTGGGTTCTCTGCACTGGGAGCACAGAGTTTTAAACACTGGACTGTCAGAGAAGTCCTGGGGAGAAGTCCTTTCATTGAATATCTCACAAAACCTCAGCACATCCTCTCATTCATTTCTTCCACCAGTTTTACTGAGATATAATTAACATACAGCACTGTATTGTTAAGGTGTAGAGCATCATGTGGAGAAGGCAATGGCACCCCACTCCAGTACTCTTGCCTGGAAAATCCCATGGATGGAGGAGCCTGGTGGGCTACAGTCCCTGGAGTCACTAAGAGTTGGACACGACTGAGCAACTTCACTTTCACTTTTCACTTTCATGCATTGGAAAAGGAAATGGCAGCCCACTCCAGTGTTCTTGCCTGGAGAACACAAGGGACGCGGGAGCCTGGTGGGCTGCCATCTATGGGGTCACACAGAGTCAGACATGACTGAAGTGACTTAGCAGCAGCAGAGCCTCATGATTTGACTGCACTCACTTATTTATAACCTTTCTGTTGGGGACATAGAAGATGCTCAAAGTGGCAGAACCCCCTTGGGACTCTGAGCTCTGTTCCCTGTTGTACTCACCTCAGTCTTAAAAAATCAGATGTTTCTAACCTTTACTAAGAGAACTTGGTGGTCATGTTTTCTTGTCATTGGAACCAATGGTGTACAAAGAGGAGATCAAAATACTGTATTTCATAACTGAATTTTCTCTCCTAAAGAAATAGCATTAATAAACCTCCAAATTAGGTGACACAAGCATACGGGAAAAAAATGTACATAAAACTATCAATTCCCCCCACCTCCCAAGGAAGACTGAGTTTCTTTCAAAGATACTGTTTTCTGTGAGTCAAATTAAAATATATTTTTCTACAGATAAGTCAACTTCTCCATTGAAAGCTAATTCTAGGAAGAGTGAGCCAGTCCAGAAAATAAAACAGTGGTGTAGAAAAGTTAAGCTATAATCCGGCTTTTCAGTTGAAGCATTTTCAAGAGTTGTGTATTTTCCAGCCGTCTCTCTCCAGTGAAAAAGGAAAGAGGTAAACCAGTACTCTCAAATTCTCTTCTAATTCTCATAGTCATTATCTCTTTCTCATTATCCTGGTTGCTCTGTATTTTTCTCTCCACCACACAAACACATGAGTATTCCGGTTTCTAATCATCCGCCAGCACATGAGGATAATGGCCATCTTAGACCATTGAGAGATGCTCAGAGGTGATGGGGGAGGGGAAGAGGGCTCAACTACCCTTTGCCCCAGGAGGGAGCTCTTCTGGCCAGAAGCTAATAGCCCAACACCGCCCCACAGGTCATTTGATCCCACAGTTAAGGGGAAAAAAAAAAAAAAAATTGCTGGCACCGGAGATAAAAGGGATATAATGAAAATGTAAACGAAAAACTTTATACTAGGCATGGCCTGACAGAGGGAAGATTGATATCCCATGATGCTTTGTCTTGATGAGACAATGAAAAATAACCACCACAGCAGCTGTGTCAATATCAGACTTGGTAATGCACCACTGGCTGTGGGTTTTTATTTAATCCGCTTTGCTTTAAGATGATAACGGTTGTTACTTTTCAGTGCCTGTCTGTCAGCGCCCAGCATTGCAATATTCCTCCGCAGCTCTGCGAGCGGGTTTCATTTATTTTAAAATACCATTTCACACACTGCTGACTTTTAACAGTGTTCTGTGTGAGTTTGTGAGATTGAATAGTGACAGAAACAACACTTTTTATGAGAATACAGAATATTAAAAACGGGGCACAATATACAGATGGCAGTTTTCACTACAGCTTGTTTTTTTCCCCCTTGCTTCTGCTACTGAGCTTTCCCACTGAATGCATTTGTAGTAACACCATAAATGTCACTTTCACTGACTGCCTTTTGGCATTTTATTTAAATGGAATTCAACTCCGGCTTGCTCCTGCCACTGTTGCCGCCGCTGTTACCAACTTGTTTCAGGGTGGCCCCGTTTTACAGAACCGTGCCATTGGCTTCATTCCGCGGGGTCTCAGATCGGAAAATACAGGAATAACTGCTCAAACCCTAATGGCTAGGAGCCTAGATCTAAAGATTCTAAAAGAAAGACATTACCAGCAGAGATTACTGTATACAGACGGGTTTGACCTTTGCAGCAACCATTTAGTAAAAAGTACTTCTGAACTCTGAGAATACTTCTGACTGGGACATAAAGTACTTCCCTGTTGTGGGGAAAAACCAACATTCACCAACTGTCTTCAGTTGAATGCCACAGGAGAACAGAGAGACAGGCTCTGAGTGACGTATCTAGGTCTTGTGTCTATCAGTGCTGACTAGCAGTACTTCGGTTGGGACGTTTACCTGGGCCCCAGGTTATTTCCACCGATCCTTATCTTGGCAGATACACGCTTATGCTGCTGGGCCTCTAGGCATGTACCAGGGGTGGCATTTTGCTGCCAACACAATGTTGACATGTGCAAATTCCCCTTTCTCTCTTGCATGAAACATTGGTTGCTCCATCAATTCCAGACACAAAGTAGAATAGACAGTGGTGATGAAGCCTTTTTCCTGGGAGAACCTGCAACTTGGGGAAAGCTGCTTTCTTGTCTAGGCCAAATGAGGCTAGAAATGATCTGCTTAATCCAGCCATATAAATGCGTTCACATCTCTCAGGCTCAGGCCTGACTCAGAGGCCTAAGAGATTTCCAGCAGAGAGCTCAAATTTTCAGAAAATTGGAAATCTTTACAGAAAAAAAAAAAAAAAAAAAAAGGCAGAAAATGCAATTGAAAGCCTTACTCCTGGCCTGGAGACTGGTCTTCATGAACTTCTTGTACAATGTTGCTTAGATGCAGGTAAAGATGGGTAGGTCCAAAAGCATTATTTGAAAACCTGACTAGTTTGTGAAGACATTTGAAAGTCTGTCTTACCTGTCTCAATCTCTTTTTGTCCTTAAAAAAAAAAAATTAATTAGACTGCATTGGGTTTTAGTTGTGGAATGCAAACTCTTAGCTGTGGCATATGGGATCTAGTTCCTTGACCAGGGGTCGAACCCAGGCCCCCTGCATTGGGAGCATGAAATCTTAGCCACTGGATCACCAGGGAAGTCCCTCTTCTAGTTTTTTAATTAGAAAAGTTGGGAGAGTTAGGAATGGAAGACTGGAGAGATCCCCATAAAATGAACTTTGGAATCTCTTTGTTATGAACTGTTTGCACTTCAAATTAGCTTCCATAAGGCTTTCAGAAGTGCCAAAGGAAAGGCAACAGGGCAAGAAATTCGGCCACAAAAATATTTAAATGAAGTTGGGGAATGAAACTATTTAAGACTCCTGAAATAAAGGAGGAAAGAAAGAGAAAGGAGAAGTGGAACCCAAACCAGGACAACATTTTATACTATATATGCATTTTAGGTAATACTAGCACAGAAGTGTGTCTCTTCAAATGCACTCCCTATCTGAGTGAATCTAAACAATGTTTTTAAGTCAAAAAATCTTGTGTGTTATTCTAAACTCCTCCTTGTTTGGCAACCCTCTCCTCCGATCAGTCACTAATTTCTGAACAAGATATCTTACTATGATTTAAATACATCTATTTCTCTCCATTCTTGCTTCCACCACATTAATTTGTATCATTGTTGATAAATCAGTAGTCTCCGTGTCCTCTTTTCTCCTTAAATTCATCCATAATAAATGTTGCTGGAGTGATATTCTAAAACAACGATCTGCTATTGACACTTCACCCTTCAAAACCTATGTACCATTTCTCGATGAGGTGACCTGCTCAAGACGAAGTTTGCTGAGTGCTTGAGCTCACTACCACCTCTGTCCTTTACTTACTGTAAGCATCTCTCATTTGACTTGGCTTGTGTTTGTTGCCTTTTTTTTTTTTTGAATGCTCTAAACTGTTTATTAGGTAAGAATTTTATAAACATTACTTATATTAGCTGTAGCGGCAGAGCTCAAGCTGGAGAGTATTGCGTCATCTCCAGGCCGTCTGGGAAGAACCACCAATTTTGTACAGGGACAAGTGACCCTTTCCGAGACCAGGGCTCTTTCTGCCTGCTGATGTCAGCCTATACTTGTGGGCTGGTTTGGTGATCCATGGGGTGTTAGGGTTTCTTACGACAACTTTATGGAGTGGATCAATGGGAATAACCTCAAAGATTGGTACATAGAATCATCCCTAACACAGGAAGACCCCACAGGCCCCACAGTGGCATCCAGCTTGCTCCTTGGCAACAGACTGAAGGCTTTGAGCAAACTTGAGCTGGTTGACCCCATGGTAGACAGGCTTGCATAGGTAGCACCCTTAGAAACTGGGCATTTGCAGCCACCATGGTGCACAGGAATCCAATATATGACATGACCTTGCTTGGCCTTGTATCTCAGCCTGCATGCCTGTTGGCTGGGTGGGGTGTGAGGGTGGGGAGCAGTGCAGTGCAGGATGGAGAGCTGGCGGTACTGCCAGCAACATACCCTGAGGGCGTCATGTCCGTTGCTTCTTCCTCCCTAGTTCCTGGAGGTGTTTTTAAGTGTCCATCTGATCTCGCCTGATGGCTGCCGCCACATGCAAAGGCCATCGCCCTTTTAAAATCTCTCTTGCATATGTCTTTTCTCCCATCTTAGAATGTAAGGGATCACGCTTATGTTCTTTGGTGTCATCAACAGTAGCTAGTTGGCTGTTGGATGCAGTGCCATAACCCCACTAAATGATTGGTAAATATTCATAGAGTTTGCTGAATATTTGTATCTGTCTAATGTGCAGCAGAATTCCTGACCCAATTATCAAGGATAGAACTTTTTGAAACTTAAAGCACTAGCTATGATGCAGAAGAAAAGCATTCCATTATGGATGGTCACCAGAATGTTCTGCAACCAAGCTTAGTGGGGAAAAGTCCCTGTATGAGAGTGGAGATCCAGGGTTTGCCTAGAAAATCTTGGGTTAGAGATGGTATTTCTACTTCCAAATCCTTCTGCTCAACTACACTGATTTTTTAATTTTTTTGGATATGATTAGAATTGAGGCTAGTAATTATTCTCTAGGGCTGTTGACACATCTCTCCTACCATCTTAACTAGTGAGTCAGCAAAATAGCTCTCTCCTGGGAAGGCAAAGTTACTTTTGGAAAGCTGGGCAAATCTCATCTCTCATTATTTTTTTCCCCACTGGTTCTTTATATTAGGTTTTGTCATTGAATGTGTGTAATTTATTTAGACTGACAAGTTCATTTTTTTAAAATGGGAATACCTGTTATTTTAAAATTTCTGTGGATTTTGGCAGAGCTTTTTGCCTTTTGTGATTTCTAGACACTCTCCTTGTAGTCTTTCTTCTCTCTGCCTGTGTTTTTTGTCTGTATTTTGCAGCCTCTACACACCTCATAAACATATATGACTTTTTCTTTGCAGGGATGGGGGGAGTGGGTATGTCTCATAGTAATAGCCTTTAGAGATACTATCCCTTTACGTGATCTCCACTTAGGATCAAAAGGGAAAAAAAAAAAAATACTGGGGAGAGGAAAAATTGTCTAAAACAAGTTTACCTAAACAAAAATGCAGCCCAAATGCCTTTTCCTTTAGCTTCTATAAGAAATCTAAAACTAGAAGCTGAAAAAAGTCACAAAAGCAAATTGTCTTCCAGGATGAACCAGTGGGTCTCTCAGGAAGAGATACTAATCGTATTCTTCTTTAGGCAAATTCGACCTGCTTGACTGGCAGGAAGTCTAAGCTCTCTGTGACCCGAGAAGCAGCACCATGGTAAGGTTGTCACAAGCAGAGCTGTGAGTGAGTTCTTTCTCCAAAGACTTCCTACCAAGAAGTGTTTCATTTTCAAGAGAAAGAGAAAAAAATATCCCCCCTCCCTTATTCCCCCATCCTCCATGAGTAAAATAGTTTCTAAATTTCCAGGGCTTAAAATCAGAACTAATTTGAAAAAAAAAAAAAAAGTTTAGAGGCCTTTCAACCCCTAAACACACAAGAAACAGACTTTTTTACCTCAGAGTTTTGCCCTCTGTTAATTCAAGGAGACAATAACTGGTAGCATCTCATTCCCACTCCATCTTCCCATCCCATTTCCCACTCCAAACTCCAGAGTGAATTTCTGAGTCTCTAGCCACATTAGATTTCCTAAAACTTATAACTCACTTAAACTAACATTCTTTGGTGTTATGGGTGACTGTATGCTTCTTGTCATTTTGCTATCTTCAAAAAGAACTTTGATATCTGGCCTTCCTGGTTACCCCAAAAGACACCTAAAATATTGGAGAGATTTAGTGTTTGTTGACATCACAACCAGTGTGCCCAATATAATTCCTTGCCATGTTTGATTTTAATGTTCCTTGCATCTGTTCCCCTTCAGCACCCCTTTAATCTTGTTTTCTGACCTAAACTCTGTCCTTTCTTGTATTTTTTCTGCTATTTACACTATACATCTTTGCTCTGCTCTAACTATGATCTCTAATCCCTTGACTCCCCCTGTTCTCTGAATCTGTCAGGACCCCTTCCCCTGCCTAAATTCGCCTCACTAACAGTCCGGGATAGTCACTATCTTAGGACACCATGGGATCTTTTGGTTGGGGTCCTAGAAATCCCTCACCCCTTGTTCTCTTGCCTCCTTCTCTCAGGGCTGCTCAAGAACCATGCCACACTTCCCTTGTCCATTTCCCTTCTCATCTTCCAAAGCAGTTCTTTCAAGATTTCAGTTTTCCTTGGAATTTCCCTGGCTTCACAGCCAGCATTTCTTCCCAGAAGAAAATAGAGGGTGTTAGGCTTCTAACTTTGACCCACTGCTGAATGCTCATACTCTTGTCAAAATAACCACTATTTACGTTCTAAGCACTCCCAAATCTATACTTTCATCTCAAGTTTGTTACCTTCACTGATATTTGAGCTCATGAATCCAACTCCTCAATGAACATTTCCTGTTGATTGTTGTTCATTTACCTTAAAAATCAACAGAACCCACACTGAATTTAGTACATTCCTATTGTTAAACCTGCGGAGAAGGCAATGGCACCCCACTCCAGTACTCTTGCCTGGAAAATCCCGTGGACAGAGGAGCCTGGTGGGCTGCAGTCCATGGGGTCACTAAGAGTCGGACACAACTGAGCAACTTCACTTTCACTTTTCACCTTCATGCACTGGAGAAGGAAATGGCAACCCACTCCAGTGTTCTTGCCTGGAGAATCCCAGGATCGGCAGAGTCTGGTGGGCTGCCATGTATGGGGTCGCACAGAGTTGGACATGTCTGACGTGACTTAGCAGCAGCAGCAGCAGCATTCTTAAACCCGAGATGTAATATAAAGCTTCATTTTATATTCATATGGTTTTGAATTAAGTCAGAGAAGAGGACAACCAAATGATTTTAAAACTATCACAAAATAGAGCAAAAAGAACTTGTTGCTATTGTTCATTTGCCCAGTTGTGTCTGACTTAATGATCAGTTAAATAGGCAGAGATAGCCAGAAGTCTAGGATAATCTCTAGATATAATTTAAAGTGACTTGGTTTATGTAGTTTCCTAATAAGAGAGAGAATACAAAAGGAGGAATACATTTGAGAGTTTAAAAAATGAAGTCATTTCTGGGCAAGTATAATTTGAGTGAATATGATATTCAGAATGCAGGTAAGTAAATGAGTTTTGTTATTGCTCAGTAATGAAGTCATGTCAAACTGTTTGCAACCCTATGGACTGCAGCACATCAGGCTCCTTTGTCCTCCACTATCTCCTCAAATTTGCTTAAACTCATGTCCATTGAGTTGGTGACGCTATCTAAACATCCCATCCTCTGCTGCCCCCTTTTCCTTTTGCCTTCAATATTTCCCAGTATCATGGTCTTTTCCAATGAATCAGCTCTTCACATCAGGTGGCCAAAATTTTGGAGGTTCAACTTCAGCATCAGTTCTTCCAATGAATATTCAGGGTTGGTTTCCTACACTGACTGGTTTGATCTTGCAGTCCAGGTGACTCTCAAGAGTCTTCTCTAGCAAAATCCAAAAGCATTAATTCTTTGGCGCCTAGTCTTCTTTATGGTCCAGCTCTCACATCTGTACATGACTACTGCAAAAACTGTAACTTTGACTATACAGACCTTTGTTTGCAAAATGACATGTCTTCTTTTTAATGCACTGTCTAGGTTTATCATCGCTTTCTTTCCAAGGAGCAAGCATCTTTTAATTTCATGGCTGCAGTCACTGTCCAGAATGATTTTTATTTAAAAGAACTAAAAGTAAAAAATATATTTTAGAGTTATCAGTATAGCGGTGGTAGAAATTGTTGGAGGGAAAAGTATTGTCTGGGAAGATTGTCAGTGAGAAAAGATCAAGAGGAAAATCCTAGGGGACATCATTGTTTTGGTAAGTTGATAAAGGAACCATAATATGAAACTAAGGAGAATGTAATAACATACAAGTAAGCTAGATAGTTTGAGGAAAAATAAGTGCTCAAAAGCATCGGTTGCCAAGAAGAAATTAACTATGGTAAGATCTGCACTGTGACTGTTGCACTTCACAGTTATTGACATTAGCAAGAATCATTTCAGGTGGAAGACAGATTTTTAAGGGATAAACAGGGAATGTAAACTCAAGTGGGAGAGAGGAGCACACACATCATCATCTGTAGTGTAAAGTGGATTTATGGAGAGCTATAATGTAAGTATTGATGATAGGCTTTGGGAGGAGGAGGAAAAAGCACTTCCAGTGAGTTTGGAGACTCGGGAGGGTTCATGGAAAAGGTAGTATTTCAGCATGATTTTTAAGGACAAGTGGGATTTTTAATCAATTGAAGCACATTTTGCATATAATAAAATGTTCCCATTTTAAGTTTGCAGTTTAAGGAATTTGACAAGTATTTGTCCTCAAGTAACCACACCTCAGTCATTATATAGAACATTTCCAATATCCCAGGGTATTTTGTCATGCCTGTATGCAGTTAATACTTAGCCTCAGGGAACTCCTGCTTCTCTTTCAGTCACTGTAGATTAATTTTTCTTCATTTATAATTCCACATAAATGAGATCATAGATATGCATTCTTATGCTTAACATTTTTTTTGCAATTTATCCGTGTGGTTGCCATTTAAGTAGTTATTGCTTTTAATGTCGAGTAATATTCTCTTGTATGGAAATTGCAATATGATTGGCTTCCCTGGTGGCTCAGTGGTAAAGAATACACCTGCCAATGCAGAAGATGCTGATTTTATCCTTGGGTCAGGAAGATCCCCTGGAGAAGGCAATGGCAACCCACTCCAGTATTATTGCCTGGGAAATCCCCCGAACAGAGGAACCTGACGGACTACAGTCCATAGGGTTGCGAAACAGTCAGACTAAACAACAGTTCTATTGTATACCAAAATTTGTTCATCCATTCACCTGTTGATGCGCATTTCAGTTGTTTTCAATTTACAGCTACTGTGAATAAAACTGCTTGTAACTGTTCATGATCAAGTCTTTCTGTGGACAAATATATTTACTTTTCTTGGCTATATATATCACAGAGGAATTTCCGTGCCATATGGTAAGTGTATGTGTACCTTCATAAGAAACTGGTACGTTGTTTCACAAAGTGGTTGTAAATTTTTACATTCCAATTAGCAATATATGAGACTTTCAGTTGCTCTACCTCTTCATCAACATTTGATATGCCAGGTTTTAAACTTTAGCCATTATATAAAGTGTGTAGTGATATCTCATTATGGTGATCAAGTGCTTTTTCTGCATAAGACATGATCGTGTAGTTTTCTGTGGTTTATTTTATTGTATTGTCTTTTGAATGTTGGTCTTAAACAGTGGGTCAGCAGCATATCCCTTTCTCTGTTTTCTGAAATTGGTTGCATAGGCTTAATATTTATTTCTAAATTGTTTGATGAAACTCAGAATGAAGCCATCTTAACCTGGAGGTTTTTTGTTGGAATGTTTTTAATAATTAATTTATGTAATATTCTTTAACATTAAATAGTTAAATAAATAATTTACAGCAAAATTCATAGCAAAATTCTCTGAGATTTCATTGATTAGTGCTTAACCTAATATTTACCATGTTGGTTGCACAATGATAATTTTCCAAATTCAGTACTCCCTAAACAATTACATTAGCTCTTAGGATCTTAGAGTAAATAAGAGATGACTCCTCACCCACTCATTTCTCCATGAGTTTTTGATTGGAAGAAGCTTATCCTGTAAAAGGCTCATAGGAAGGGACCCCCACTAAGTATTTCCTGAGTTCAGCCACATGCAAAATTGTTTTATAATCTTAAAACTTGAGTGGCAGATTCACCAGATATAATTTTCTTGGTTCACACATTTTTCCCCCTTAGTTCAGTTCAGTTCAGTCGCGCAATCGTGTCCGACTCTTTGCGACCCCATGAATCGCAGCACGCCAGGTCTCCCTGCCCATCACCATCTCCTGGAGTTCACTCAGACTCATGTCCATTGAGTCCGTGATGCCATCCCACCATCTCATCCTCTGTCATCCCCTTCTCCTCCTGCCCCCAATCCCTCCCAGCATCAGAGTCTTTTCCAATGAGTCAACTCTTCTCATGAGGTGGCCAAAGTACTGGAGTTTCAGTTTCAGCATCATTCCTTCCAAAGAAATCCCAGGGCTGATCTCCTTCAGAATGGACTAGTTGGATCTCCTTGCAGTCCAAGGGACTCTCAAGAGTCTTCTCCACCACCACAGTTCAAAAGCATCAATTCTTCGGCACTCAGCCTTCTTCACAGTCCAACTCTCACATCCATACATGACTACTGGAAAAACCATAGCCTTGACTAGACGGACCTTAGTCGGCAAACTAATGAAAATACTGCTTCATTATTATCCTGCCTTTTATGTTGCTTTTTGAGAAATCTGATAATCTAATTCTCTTGCCTCTATAATTTGTTTCATCTTTTCTTTCCAGAGCCCTTGAATATTTTTACTTTATGTCTCAGAGTTCATCTTTCTGTGCCAGTTTTCTCAGGAACCTGCTGATCCCTCTCAGCGTATGAGTTCTTACTTTATTCTGGAGAGACTGAAAGTATTTTTTTTTCATTATTATAGTTTAAATTTTTTGAAATAAATTTATTTATTTTAATTGGAGGCTAATTACTTTACAATATTGTATTGGTTTTGCCATACACTGAACCCACCACGAGTGTACATGTGTTCCCCATCCTGAACCCCCCTCCCACCTGCCTCTCCATCCCACCCTCTAGGTCATCCCAGTGCACCAGCCCCGAGCACCCTGTATCATGAATCAAACCTGGACTTTCGATTCATTTCACATATGATAATATACATGTTTCAATGCCATTCTCCCAAATCATCCCACCCTTGCCCTCTCCCACAGAGTCCAAAAGACTGTTCTCTATATGTGTCTCTTTTGGTGTCTCACATACAGGGTTATCATTACCGTCTTTCTAAACTGCATATATATGCATTAGTATACTGTATTGGCAGAGAAGGCAATGGCACCCCACTCCAGTACTTTTGCCTGGAAAATCCCATGGACAGAGGAGCCTGGTAGGCTGCTGCCGGGAGCCAGTGTGAGGAATCCCGCCCGTGACAAGGTCATGAGGAAGGAAGCTGACATACGCAAGGCGTGCTCAGACTTCAGGGGCCCCTCTGGAAATTCCTAAGCATGTACCCCAACAAAAATCTGCCGGTTTTTGTGCTCTGCTTTTCCACTCTTCTGACATTTTCTGGAAAAAGTCAATTCAGGGCTTTAGTCTTCTACATTTGAAAGAGTGTTTCAATCCAAAAACCCCTCTGATGGCTTTCTAGCCTGCCTGCAGGACTCATACAGCTGCGCATGTGATTGTTTGAGGCCTCCTGACCGCAGGAGGCACAGGAAGCCTAAAACATCCTAGGAAAGTAGGAGCTTCCGAGGAGTCAAAATCTTTAGAATAGGACTGATTAAAAGTTTCATTTGTTGAGTCAATGCTTGCTGCCAAATTTTCATATCCTTTATTTTTAGATATAGTTGGTATATAGAAAAACAAGTAGTAGACCTGGTATTAGCAACATTAGATCTTTGAGTTAAGTACCTTCTTTGTTATATCCCACTGCACCTTTGTTCTATAGAGATGTAACTTTAATGCTTTAAGGAGGTGCAGATTAAAGAAAAACACTTCAGGGGAAACAAAATTAACATTCATTAAGGAAGAGAGCCAAAAAGTGTTAACAAGCCTCTTGGCCAGAAGATAATGTAAATCACCTGAGACCTTTTGTATACAAAATGATGTCTAGAAAGAGTCTGGGCTGCGAACGCTACATAATTCTGTGTTACCCATTGATCTCCATATTTTATCAAAAGTATAAAAGGCCTTCTGAACAATAAAGGATGGGGGCCAGCTTCTCAGACCAGCTTCTCGGACCAGTCTCTCGGCCTGGTTTCTTGGGACTCTGGCTCCCCCCGTGTCTCTCTCTCTCTCTTTTTCTCTCCCTTTCCCTCTCTCTGCTCTTTACTTTAACTTCAGGCTGAATCTCCACCTGGGGCGCGGAGGCTCGCCAGGTCTACTTACTTGCCCTGGCTGTTAAGACCCGCACGAAAGGGAGCTTAAGGCGAGGCACCCTTAGATATTCAAGCGGGCGCCGGTGGCCCAACGTAGATGGTGCAAATTCCTTGTCTGGAATTTTATTGGCCTTCCGCGTAAACCAAGCTATTCAGCCCTCTTCCTCCACTTAATCTTCTTACTACACTATAGTTTCTTAATCTAATCTTACATTAATAAATAAACAAGTCTTTCCACACCAACGCCGTCCACCCTTCGAATTCCCTGGATCCACTGGGGCTGGACCCCGGCAGGCTGCAGTCCATGGGGTCGCTGAGGGTCAAACTGAGTGACTTCAGTTTCACTTTTCACTTTCACGCATTGGAGAAGGAAATGGCAACCCACTCCAGTGTTCTTGCCTGGAGAATCCCAGGGACGGGGGAGCCTGGTGGGCTGCCATCTATGGGGTCACACAGAGTCGGACATGACTGAAGCGACTTAGCAGCAGCAGCAGCATGCTCTATTGGTGTTTTTCTTTCTGGCTTACTTCACTCTGTATAATAGTTTCCAGTTTCATCCACCTCATTACAACTGATTCAAATGTATTCTTTTTAATGGCTGAGTAATACTCCATTGTGTATATGTACCACAGCTTTCTTATCCATTCATCTGCTGATGGACATCTAGGTTGCTTCCAAGTCCTTCCATGTCAAGTGCTGTGATGAATATTGGGGTACACGTGTCTCTTTCAATTCTGGTTTCCTCAGTGTGGATGCCCAAAAGTGGGATTGCTGGCTTGCATGGCAGTTCTATTTTCAGTATTTTTAAGGAATCTCCACACTCTTCTCCACAGTGGCTGTACTAGTTTGCATTGCCACCAACAGTGTAAGAGGGTTCCCTTTTCTCCACACTCTCTCCAGCATTTATTGCTTGTAGGCTTTTCGATCACAGCCATTCTGACTGGCGTGAAATCGTACCTCATTGTGGTTTTGATTTGCATTTCTCTGATAATGAGTGATGCTGAGCATCTTTCATGTATTTGTTAGCCATCCATATGTCTTCTTTGGAGAAATGTCTGTTTAGTTCTTTGATCCATTTTTTGATTGGGTCATTTATTTTTCTGGAATTGATCTTACAGGAGTTGCTTGCATATTTTTGAGATTAATTCTTTGTCAGTTGCTTCATTTGCTATTATTTTCTCTCATTCAGAAGGCTGTTTCCCCCCCTTGCTTATAGTTTCCTTTGTTGTGCAGAAACTTTTAATTTTAATTCAGTCCCATTTGTTTAATTTTGCTTTTATATCCAATATTCTGGGAGGTGGGTCATAAAGGATCCTGCTGTGATTTATGTCAAAGAGTATTTTGCCTATGTTCTCCTCTAGGAGTTTTATAATTTCTGGTCTTACGTTTAGATCTTTAAACAATTTTGAGTTTATTTTTGTGTATAGTGTTGAAAGTGTTCTAGTTCCATTGTTTTACAAGTAGTTGACCAGTTTTCCCAGCACCACTTGTTAAAGGGATTGTCTTTTCTCCATTGTATATTCTTGCCTCCTTTGTCAAATATACGGTGTCCATAAGTGCATGGATTTATCTCTGGGCTTTCTATTTTGTTCCATTGATCTATATTTCTCTCTTTGTGCCAGTACCATACTGTCTTGATGACTGTGGCTTTGTAGCAGAGCCTGAAGTCAGGCAGGTTGATTCCTCCAGTTCCATTCTTCTTTCTCAAGATTGCTTTGGCTATTTGAGGGTTTTTTGTATTTCCATACAAATTGTGAGATTATTTGTTCTAGCTCTTTAAAAATACCGTTGGTAGCTTGATAGGGATTGCATTGAATCTATAGATTGCTTTGGGCACTAGACTCATTTTCACGATATTGATTCTTCTGATCCATGACCATGGTATATTTCTCCATCTATTAGTGTCCTCTTTGATTTCTTTCACCAGTGTTTTATTGTTTTCTATATATAGGTCTTTTGTTTCTTTAGGTAGAAATATTCCTAAGTATTTTAATTTTTTCATTGCAATGGTGAATGGAATTGTTCCCTTAATTTCTCTGTTTTTTCATTATTAATGTATAGGAATGCAAGGGATTTCTGTTTGTTGATTTTATATCCTGCAACTTTACTATATTCATTGATTAGCTCTAGTAATTTTCTGGTGGAGTCTTTAGGGTTTTCTACGTAGAGGATCATGTCATCTGCAAACTGTGAGAGTTTTACTTCTCATTTTCCAGTTTGGATTCCTTTTATTTCTTTTACTGCTCTGATTGCTGTGGCCAAAACTTCCAGAACTATGTTGAATAGTAGTGGTGAGAGTGGGCACCCTTGTCTTGTTTCTGACTTTAGGGGAAATGTTTTCAATTTTTCACCATTGAGGATAATGTTTGCTGTGGGTTTGTCATATATAGGTTTTATTATGTTGAGGTATGTTCCTTCTATTGCTTTCTGGCGGGTTTTTTTTTAAAAAATCATAAATCGATGTTGAATTTTGTCAAAGGCTTTCTCTGCATCTATTGAGATAATCATATGGTTTTTAAGTTTCAGTTTGTTAATGTGGTGTATTACACTGATTGGTTTGCGGATATTGAAGAATCCTTGCATTGCTGGGATAAAGCCCACTTGGTCATGGTGTATCATCTTTTTAATGTGTTGTTGGATTCTGTTTGCTAGAATTTTGTTAAGGATTTTTACATCTATGTTCATCAGTGATATTGGCCTGTAGTTTTTTTTTTTTGTTTTTGGTGTGTGTGTGTGTGTGTGTGTGTGTGTGTGTGTATGGTATCTTTGTCTGGTTTTGGTATTAGGGTGATGGTGGCCACACAGAATGTGTTTGGAAGTTTACCTTCCTCTGCAATTTTCTGGAAGAATTTGAGTAGGATAGGTGTTAGCTCTTCTCTAAATTTTTGTTAGAGTTTAGCTGTGAAGCTGTCTGGACCTGGGCTTTTGTTTGCTGGAAGATTTCTGATTACAGTTTCAATTTCTGTGCTTGTGATTGGTCTGTTAAGATTTTTTATTTCTTCCTGGTTCAGTTTGGAAAGTTGTACTTTTCTAAGAATTTTTCCATTTCCTCCACGTTGTCCATTTTATTGTCTCTTATGATCCTTTGTATTTCTGTGTTGTCTGTTGTGATCTCTCCATTTTCATTTCTAATTTTATTGATTTGATTTTTCTCCCTTTGTTTCTTGATGAGTCTGGCTAATGGTTTGTCAATTTTATTTATCCTTTCAAAGAGCCAGCTTTTGGCTTTGTTGATTTTTGCTATGGTCTCTTATGTTTCTTTTGCATTTATTTCTGCCCTAATTTTTAAGATTTCTTTCCTTCTACTAACCCTGGGGTTCTTAATTTCTTCCTTTTGTAGTTGTTTTAGGTGTAGAGTTAGGTTATTTATTTGACTTTTTTCTTGCTTCTTGAGGTATGCCTGTATTGCTATGAACTTTCCTCTAAGTACTGCTTTTATAGTGTCCCACAGGTTTTGGGTTGTTGTGTTTTCATTTTCATTCGTTTCTATGCATATTTTTATTTCTTTTTTGATTTTTTCTGTGATTTGTTGATTATTCATCAGTGTGTTGTTCAGCCTCCATATGTTGGAATTTTTCATAGTTTTTCTCCTCTAATTGAGATCTAATCTTACTGCATTGTGGTCAGAAAAGATGCATGGAATGATTTTTTTTTTTTTTTAAATTTACAAAGGCTATATTTATGGCCCAGGATGTGATCTATCCTGGAGAAGGTTCCGTGTGCACTTGAGAAAAAGGTGAAATTGATTGTTTTGGGGTGAAATGTCCTATCGATATCAGTTAGGTCTAACTGGTCTATTGTATCATTTAAAGGTTGTGTTTCCTTGTTAATTTTCTGTTTAGTTGATCTATCCAAAGGTGTGAGTAGGGTATTAAAGTTTCCCACTATTATTGTATTATTGTTAATTTCTCCTTTCATACTTGTTAGCATTTGTCTTACATATTGCGGTGCTCCTATGTTGGGTGAATATATAATTATAATTGTTATATCTTCTTCTTGGATTGATCCTTTGATCATTATGTAGTGTCCTTCTTTGTCTCTTTTCACAGCCTTTGTTTTAAAGTCTATTTTATCTGATATGAGTATTGCTACTCCTCCTTTCTTTTGATCTCTATTTGCATGGAATATCTTTTTCCAGCCCTTCACTTTCAGTCTGTATGTGTCCCTTGTTTTGATTTGGGTCTCTTGTAGACAACATATATAGGGGTCTTTTTCTGTATCCATTCAGCCAGTCTTTGTCTTTTGGTTGGGGCATTCAACCCATTTCCATTTAAGGTAATTATTGATAAGTATGATCTCATTGCCATTTACTTTATTGTTTGGGGTTAGAGTTTCTACACCCTTTTTGTGTTTCCTGTCTAAAGATCCTTTAGCATTAGTTGGAGAGCTGGTTTGGTGGTGCTGAATTCTCTCATCTTTTGCTTGTCTGTAAAGCTTTTGATTTCTCCTTCATATTTGAATGAGATCCTTGCTGGGTACAGTAATCTGGGTTGTAGGTTATTTTCTTTCATCACTTTAAGTATGTCCTGCCATTCTCTCCTGGCCTGAAGAGTTTCTATAGAAAGATCAGCTGTTATCCTTATGGGAATCCCCTTGTGTGTTATTTGTTGTTTTTCCCTTGCTGCTTTTAATATTTGTTCTTTGTGTTTGATCTTTGTTAATTTGGTTAATATATGTCTTGGGGTGTTTCACCTTGGGTTTATCCTGTTTTAGACTCTCTGGGTTTCTTGGACTTGGATGATTATTTCCTTCCCCGTTTTAGGGAAGTTTTCAAGTATTATTTCCTCAAGTATTTTCTCATGGTCTTTCTTTTTGTCTTCTTCTTCTGGGACTCCTATGATTCGAATGTTGGGGCGTTTGACATTGTCTCAGGGATCTTTGAGATTGTCCTCATTTATTTCAATTCGTTTTTCTTTTTTCTCTCTGATTCATTTATTTCTACCATTCTATCTTCTACCTCACTTATTCTATTTTCCGCCTCCATTATTCTACTGTTGGTTCCCTCCAGAGTGTTTTTGATCTCATTTATTGCATTATTCAGTATGTATTGACTCTTTTTTATTTCTTCTAGGTCCTTGTTAAACTTTTCTTGAATCTTCTCAATCCCTGTCTCCAGGCTGTTTATCTTAACTCCATTTTGTTTTCAAGGTTTTGTATCATTTTCACTATCATTATTCAGAAATCTTTATCAGATAGATTCCCTATCTCCTCCTCTTTTGTTTGGTGGTGGGCATTTACCTGTTCCTTTACCTGCTGGGTATTTCTATGCCTTTTCATCTTGTTTAGATTGCTGTGTTTGAGGTGGCCTTTCCGTATTCTGTCAATGTGTGATTCCTCTTTATTGTGGAGGTTTCTCGCTGTGGGTGGGGTTGTCAAGTTTTCCTGGAAGCTTGTGTCGGTATTCTGGTGGGTGGAGCTGGATTTCTTCTGTCTGGAGTGCAATGAAGTGTCCAGTAATGAGTTTTGAGATGTCAGTGGGTTTGGTGTGACTTTGGGCAGCCTGTATATTGAAGCTCAGGGCTATGTTCCAGTGTTGCTGGAAAAATTGTGTGGTATGTCTTTCTCTGGAACTTGTTGGTCTTTGGGTAGTGGTTGGTTTCAGTGTAGGTTTGGAGGTGTTTGATGAGCTCCTATCAATTAATGTTCCTTGGAGTCACGAGTTCTCTGGTTTTCTCAGGATTTGGACTTAAGCCTACTGCTTCTGATTTTCAGTCTTATTCTTACAGTAGCCTCAAGACTTCTCCATCTATACAGCACCATTGATAAAACATCTAGGTTAAAGATGAAAAGTTTCTCCACAGTGAGGGACATCCAGAGAGGTTCACAGAGTTACATGGAGGAGAGAAGAGGGAGGAGGGAGATAGAGGTGACCAAGAGGAGAAGAGGGGGGATCAAAAGGGGAGAGAGCAAGCTAGCCAGTAATCATTTCTCTATGTGCTTTCCACTGTTTGGACCCATCAGAGATGTTCACAGAGTTACACAGAGAAGAGAAAAGGGAGGAAGGAGACAGAGGTTGCCAGGAGGATAAAGGGGGGAATCAAAAGGAAAGACACAGATCCAGCCAGTAATCAGTTCCCTAAGTGTTCTCCACCATCTGGAAAGAGATGCAGATTCACAGAGTTGGGTAGAGAAGAGAAGGGGGAGGGAAGAGATAGAGGTGACCTGGTGGATAAAAAGGAGAGTCCAAAGGGGGAGAGAGCATTCAAGCCAGTAATCTCGCTCCCAAGCAAAAATGGGTACTTAAGATTGGGTTCTTAAAGATACAGAATTGATAACAAATACCAAAAAACAAAGATTAAAAATCTAGAGTAGAGGTTGGATTCTCAAAAATACAATAGTAAATTTAAAAAAGTCACAAAATTATAAAATATATATATATGAAGTTTGCTTTAAAAAATAGGATTTTTTTTGCAAAGTAATAGTAGGTTATAAAAATGAAAATTAAAGGAGTCATACAGGACTTAAAAATAATTTTTATATATTAAAAATGATAATAGTAAAAATATATCTAGGACTTTCTCTGGTGTTGTTGTGGACAGTGTGGGGTCAGTTCATTTTCAGGTAGTTCCTTGATTTGGCTTATTCTTCTCCAGATCTATAGGCCCTTTCCTATGTAGTCGGTGCTAATTACAGAGTTTTAATCTATTGCACCTGTTACTTCCAAGGCGGTTCCCTCTGTTTGTTTTGACTTCTTCTGTTTGCTGGTCTCTTCAGTGTCTAACTTCTGCCCTGACACAAAGGGCCGATGGTGGACACTTTTCAGGCACACTTGTTCAGTCATGCAAGTGAAGGAGGAACACTGCAAACAGATAACACTGGCATGTGCTCACAGTGTCTCGGCCACACTGCGTTTGCCCCTGCTCACAGCATGTGTGCTTTCCCTGCCTGTGCTGTTCAGGCTCTAGGTTGCTCTGCCCGAGACTGTCAGAGGTCGGCCCTGGGTTGTATGCCTGTCCCAGGTCTACGCTGCTCAGGGTCAGGTGCTTGGGTATTCCACAAAGGCGCAGACTCGGTTGGGCCTGCGTTTTGTGCCCTCCCCAGGGCTGAGCCGCTCAGGTGACCAGGCGCTTGGCGAGCGTGGTCGCTGTGACTCATCGCCTCCCCCGTCCCAGCTGCTCCGTGTTCTGGGTGCACAACTGGCGCGCCTTCTCAGCTGTGCTGGGTGTCTCTTCTGGGGAGCTGCTCTCTGGCTGCGACCCTCCCGGCAGATGATGACCATCCAGAATCCCAAGAAGTTTTGGCTAGCAACAAATCCTGCTTGCAGTTTGGTAGAGGATGCCTCTCTTTGAGGGTATGATAGCCACCTTCCAGCTATGGCTGCCCTCACTTACCCGTCTCTGGCAGGGATGGGCCAGTCCGCAGCCAGCTAGCTCTGCTCAGCCCTTTGTTTTGTGAGAGTGCCTGGTGGTATCTTCAGTTCAGTCGCTCAATCATGTCTGACTCTTTGCGACCCCATGAATTGCAGCACGCCAGGCCTCCCTGTCCATCATCAACTCCTAGAGTTCACTCAAACTCATGTCCATTAAGTTGGTGATGCCATCCAGCCATCTCATCCTTTGTTGTCCCCTTCTCCTCCTTCCCTCAATCCCTCCCAGCATCAGAGTCTTTTCCAATGAGTCAACTCTTCGCATGAGGTGGCCAAAGTACTAGAGTTTCAGCTTTAGAATCATTCCTTCCAAAGAACACCCAGGACTGATCTCCTTTAGAATGGACTGGTTGTATCTCCTTGTAGTCCAAGGGACTCTCAAGAGTCTTCTCCAACACCACAGTTCAAAAGCATCAATTCTTCAGCACTCAGCTTTCTTCACAGTCCAACTCTCACATCCATACATGACCATAAGAAAAACCATAGCCTTGACTAGACAGACCTTTGTTGGCATTTAGTGTCTCTGCTTTTGAATATGCCATCTAAGTTGGTCATAACTTTTCTTCCATGGAGTAAGCGTCTTTTAATTTCATGGCTGCAGTCACCATCTGCAGTGATTTTGGAGCTCCCATAAATAAAGTCTGACACTGTTTCCACTGTTTCCACATCTATTTGCCATGAAGTGATGAGACCAGATGCCATGATCTTAGTTTTGAATGTTGAGTTTTAGGCCAGCTTTTTCACTCTTCTCTTTCACTTTTTCATCAAGAGGCTCTTCAGTTCCTCTTCACTTTCTGCCATACGGGTGGTGTCATCTGCATATCTGAGGTTATTGATATTTCTCCCAGAAATCTTGATTCTAGTTTGTACTTCATCCAGCCCAGCATTTTGCATGATGTACTCTGCATATAAATTAAATAAGCAGGCTGACAATATACAGCCCTAACGTGCTCCTTTCCCAATTAGCAACCAGTCTGCTATTCCATGTCAGTTCTAACTGTTGTTTCCTGACCTAAATACAGATTTCTCAGGAGGCAGGTAAAGTGGTTGGTAGTCTCATTTCTTGAAAAATTTTCCACAGTTTGTTGTGATTGACCCAATCAAAGGCTTTGGCATAATCAATAAAGCAGAAGTAGATATTTGTCTGGAACTCTCTTGCGTTGTCGATGATCCAACAGATGCTGGCAATTTGATCTCTGGTTCCTCTGCCTTTTTTAAATCCAACTTGAACATCTCAAAGTTCGCGGTTCACGTACTGCTGAAGCCTGGCTTGGAGAGTTTTGAGCATTACTTTGCTTGTGTGTGAGATGAGTACATTTGTGCAGTAGCTGGGGCATTTTTTGGCATTGCTCTTTTATGGGATTGAAAGGAAAACTGACCTTTTCCAGTCCTGTGGCCACTGCTGAATTTTCCAAATTTGCTGGCGTATTGAGTGCAGCACTTTCACAGCATCATCTTTCAGGATTTGAAATAGCTCAACTGGAATTCCATCACCTCCACCAGCTTTGTTCATAGTGACGCTTCCTAAGGCCCACTTGACTTCACATTCCAGGATGTCTGGCTAGGTGAGTGATCACGCCATTGTGATTATCTTGGTCATGAAGATCTTTTGTGTACAGTTCTTCCGTGTATTCTTGCCACCTCTTCTTAATATCTTCTGCTTCTGTGAGATCCATACCATTTCTGTCCTTTATCAAGCCCACCATTGCATGAAATGTTCCCTTGGTATCTCCAATTTTCTTGACGAGATCTCTAGTCTTTCCCATTCTGTTGTTTTCATCTATTTCCTTGCATTGATCTCTGAGGCAGGCTTTTTAAAATCTCTCCTTGCTATTCTTTGGAACTTTGCATTCAGATGCTTATATCTTTACTTTTCTTCTTTGTTTTTCACTTCTCTTCTTTTCACAGCTATTTGTAAGGCCTCCTCAGACAGCCATTTTGCTCTTTTGCATTTCTTTTCCATGGGAATGGTCTTGATCTCTGTCTCCTGCTCAATGTCACAAACCTTCATCCATAGTTCATCAGGCACTCTGTTTATCAGATCTAGTCCCTTAAATCTATTTCTCACTTCCACTGTATAATCATAAGGAATTTGATTTAGGTCATAACTGAATGGCCTAGCAGTTTTCCCTACTTTCTTCAATTTAAGTCTGAATTTGATAATAAGGAATTCATGATCTGAGCCACAGTCAGCTCCTGGTCTTGTTTTTGCTGACTGTATAGAGCTTCTCCATCTTTGGCTGCAAAGAATATAATCAGTCTAATTTCAGTGTTGACCATTTGGTGATGTCTGTGTGTAGAGTCTTCTCTTTTGCTGTTGGAAGAGGGTGTTTGCTATGACCAGTGTGTTCTCTTGGCAAAACTCTATTAGCTTTCACCCTGCTTCATTCCTTACTCCAAGGCCAAATTTGCCTGTTACTCCAGGTGCTTCTTGACTGCCTAATTTTGCATTCCAGTCCCCTATAATGAAAAGGACATCTTTTTTTTTTTTATTATTATTGGTGTTAGTTCTATAAGGTATTGTAGGTCTTTATAGAAAATTTAAACTTCAACTTCTTCAGTGTTACCGGTTGGGGCATAGGCTTAGATCACTGTGATATTGAATGGTTTGCCTTGGAAATGAACAGAGACTATTCTGTCATTTTTGACATTGCATCCAAGTACTTCATTTTATCCTTTTTTGTTGACCGTGATGGCTACTCCATTTCTTCTAAGGGATTCATGCCCACAGTAGTAGGTATAATGGTCATCTGAGTTAAATTCACCCTTTCCAGTCCATTTTAGTTAGCTGATTCCTAGAATGTCGATGTTCACTCTTGCCATCTCCTGTTTGACCACTTCCAATTTGCCTTGATTCATGGACCTAACATTCCAGGTCCCTATGCAATATTGCTCTTTACAGTATCGGACATTTCTTCTATCACCAGTCACATCTGCAACTGAGTATTGTTTTTGCTTTGGCTCCATCCCTTCATTCTTTCTGGAGTTATTTCTCCACTGATCTCCAGTAGCATATTGGGCACCTACCGACCTGGGGAGTTCCCCTCTCAGTATCCTATCATTTTGCTTTTTCATACTGTTCATGGGGTTCTCAAGGCAATAATATTGAAGTGGTTTGCCATTCCCTTCTCCAGTGGACCACATTCTGTCAGACCTCTCCACCATGACCGCCCATCTTGGGTGGCCTCACACGGCATGACTTAGTTTCATTGAGTTAGACAAGGCTATGGTCTGTGTGATTAGTTTGACTAGTTTTCTGTGAGAATGGTTTCAGTGTATCTGCCCTCTGATGCCCTCTAGCAACATCTACTGTCTTACTTCGGTCTCTCTTACCTTGGATTTGGGGTATCTCTTCACGGCTGCTCCAGCAAAGCACAGGTGCTGCTCTTTACCTTAGACAAGTGGTATCTACTCACCACCACCCCTCCTACCTTGAACGTGGAGTAGCTCAACTCAGCCCTCCTGTGTCTGGGCAGCCTTAGGCGGTGTCTTAGATTAAGGCTTTTTGAGGGATAGCTATCCCACAGTCTGATTTGCTATCTCAAGTTAGTTCCCTCAGATTGCCCTCGGGTATTCAGGCCTGGTCCTTACTCTAAGCAATGCAGCCCATGCATCCATGCCCAGCCTTTGGTGTCTGCACTGCTTCTCTACTGGGAGTTACCATTGGGCACGTAATCTGTGGGCTTAATTATTTATTTATTTTTCCTCCTGATTATGTTGCCCTCTGAGGTTCCAAGGCTCGCCACAGACTCGCCAGTGAGAGTGTTTCCTGGTGTCTGAAAACTTCTCTGTTTTTTAAGACTCCTTCCCAGGACAGATCTCCAACCCTCCCTCTTTTGTCTCTCTTTTTATCTTTTATATTTTTTCCTACTTTCTTCAGATGACAAGGGCTGCTTTTCTGGGTGCCTAATGTCCTCTGCCAGCATTCAGAAGTTGTTTTGTGGAATTTACTCAGCGATCAAATGTTCTTTTGATGAATTTGTGAGGGAGAAAGTGGTCTCCCCATCTTATTCCTCGACCATCTTAGGACCACCCCCTATATTATAGTTTACATTTTTATTATTTTACATTGTTTTGATGTTTTTCTTCAGGGACAGAGTAATGTGAAAATTTGTTGGTTTTTTTTTTTTTTTTCTGTTTTCTATTTTAATCCCTTTTCTGTTTTTCATTTTTCTTTGCATTTTTGTTCTCTTGTTTCTTTACTGACTTTTTTCAATACTGTTTATTAAGTTCTTATTAAAATCTGTTCTCACTTGGGCATGCAGTAATTTAGTCTTCTTTTTTGATATGATTTGTTGTCTTTTGCTACTTCTTTCACCAGGAAAATTAGCTCTAATTTTATTTTTATACTATTTTGTCCATTTTATTTTTAATTTTTGTATTTTTTATTTAAGAGGTTTGTTAGTATCCTCATGTGCTTGCTTAAAATACTATGTTTTGTTTTCTTCATCTTTGTGGTTTATTTTTTCAAAGGCCTATCAGTAGAAAAATCTTTTATTTACAAATTCTGACATTTTTCAGTAGTTTAGTGTGGATGTAGTTTGGTTTGTCTCCACTCTTACTCATTTTACAGATAGGCTTCTGAGTTTGATAACACCGTATACTGGCTTTTTTGGCTGCCTCTGCTCATAAGCTATTTTTCTTTGTTATTGATATATAGCAATTTGATTATGATGTCCTTGGTGTAGTTTTCTGTATGTTTA
Organism: Capra hircus; assembly: GCF_001704415.2. Taxonomy (NCBI): domain Eukaryota; kingdom Metazoa; phylum Chordata; class Mammalia; order Artiodactyla; family Bovidae; genus Capra; species Capra hircus. Next base: position 114,366,844 of record NC_030810.1, read on the forward strand.
TTCAGCTTGGAGCTTGTTGAGAGTCATGGATCAACGCGTTTGTGATTGTCATCAAATTAGACAATTTTCAACTAGTATTTTTTTTTTTTTTTCCCAAATATGTTTTCTATTTTCCTCCTTTCTGGGGTTAAATTTTATACTCATTTCCCCACAAGCCACTGAATAACATCATTGATTACTTTGTTTTTCCATCTTTTTTCTATGTTTCACTTTGGATATTTTCTATTACTATGACTTAAAGTCTAGTGATCTTCCCTTCTTCAGTGTCTAATCTGTTTCAAGTCCCAACTATGTAATTTTCAGTTGAGACACATTTTCATTTCTAGAAATCCTATTTTGTTTTTTTGAATATCTTTATTTTCTTTTTACATAAGTCTATGTGTTTATTTTAATTCTTGAGCATATTTTAATGTTAAAATAACTTAAAAAAAACTTGCTTTTAAAAATTTCCTTTCTGAGTATGCTTGTATTGAATGATCTTTTTCTCCTGATTAAAGGAAACATTTTCTTGCTTTTTCATATCAGTAACTTTTATTTAATGCTGACATTTTAAATATTGCATAATTCTTTGCTGGATTCTGTTGTATTCTTTTAAATAGTGTTGGGATTTGTTCTATCATGCAGTGATCCTTGTGGATCAGGTAATTCTTCTGGAGTACATTTTAAAATTTTTGTGTTGGGGCTGCACAGTAGCCTTTACTCTTTGCACTAGTAAGTTATGAACCTCGTAGTGTTCTAGTGAATGTCCTGTGTATTTGACACAGTTTTTCATCTCTGGCTGGTAGGTACCTAAAAGATTTACATTCTTGTGTGAAGCTTTGAGAATTATTTGCCTTATAGTTCCTCATTAGTTGTACTTTTTCTGGGCATGACCTGGAAAGGCTACTTATAGATGAAGAAATTGGCAATAAGCCAAAGACCTTAAAGAGCTATGCAAATTTCTGGAGAACCTTTACTATATAATTCCCTCTTCTTTGGCACTCTGACCTCCAAAGTCTAGCCACACTGGTATTTCTAAAATCTACTTTCTGTCTCCTCATTTCTCTGACTGCCATCCCTTCCTACATTATACAGTCCAGAAATGTCTTTCTGGTAGAAATCTGGGGTAATTATAGAGTTGACTTAAGTTGGTTTCCTTCTCTTAAGAATCACAGCCCTCTGCCGCCTTTTTTCATTGCCTGAAAAGAATCGTTTCATATATTTTTCATTTTTCTAGTTGTTTATTGTGGAAGGTAATGTACCATAAAAATTACTTTTTTATTGGTAGATGCAGAAATGAAGTATGATGTTTTAAGCATTGGAAATGGAGTGAATGAGCAACCCAGGAAAAATTACATAAGCAAAGGCAGCGAGGGGCAAAATGCTGTATTCAAAAAATAATGGAGTGTTTGGGTCACTGGAGAGGCCTAATTGAAGAGAGGAAAAGAAATTAGAGATATGGTCTAAAAAGACTGATTCACTGTAACTTTCAAATATTTCTCTAGGTTCTGTTGTGAAGGAACTTTTCATATATAGCACCAGTCTCATATCAGTTGATCACAAAATATAGAAATTAATTAGGTGACCTAACCACATGAGACCTTTAAAGGCAAAGAGTTTCCTCTGAGTGTTTGCAGAAGAAGAAATCTGAGAGATAAAAGTTATGAAAAGGATCTCCCATGAGGGAGGTTCTCTGTTGCTAGTTTTATAATGGAGGTGAACATGGGCAAGGAACATTTCTTAGAACTAAGATCTGTTCACAGTTGACACAAACAAAAGTATGGGGACCTCAGTCCTATAACTACAAGAATAAGACTCATTCTCAGCTGCTGACATCTATTTTAACCTTAGCTTGGAACCCAGCCATGTTCTGCCAAACTGAATGTGTTATTTCAAGCTGTTAAATTTGTAGTGATTTTTAAATACAGCAATAGAAAACCAACACAGAGACTAGTAAGATGTTTTATAGTGTAGTTTATCAAGATTAATTGTAAAAGCCTTGATTTTAGAGATTTAATTGCATTTACACTACTTGCTAAAATTTTTTTTGTCTTGAAAGTTTGCTCACAGGGAGATGAACACTTTTCATCCCATCCATTGAAATATTAGGAATGTATATCAATATGCATAGGAAAAAGAGAGTAATTTACTAGAATTGGACCAGGAGAGATGTATACTTAGCTCTTGTCCTTTAGACCAGTATACCCCATGTCTGCAACATACTTGTTGTCACCTAAAGATTTGCCACAGCTGAAGTTTATTACATTTGTTTAGTACCAACTTTGTCTCACTCCCTACTTTGGTGATGCTTGCTCAGTTTGCAAGCAGGTCATACATGCATTCTTGGCTCCTTCACCCTCTTTGATCCTTGTCCTCCAACTCCTAAGACTTGGTATCTGAACATTTTTTTTTTTCTTGTAAATGTATTTTTAAAAAATAAGCTTGGTCACTGGTCCATTTCTTTGATTCATCATTACTTCTGATTTGAAAGATTAACATAGTGCAGTCCTTACAACACACATACCTGGTACCCATTCAGCCAGCTTTGTCTCTCTGGTAATGATGTGACTCATATAGTATATATAAAATCCTGAGTTCTGGGCATCCTTCTGTTCCATTCAGGAAATAGAGGTGAAACTGCCAGTAGACTTCAAGGGGAGAGATCACAGAGTTCTATGTTCAGGTGATCATGAAGGATATCCAACAAAACATGAGGAGAGAATTAGTTTGTGCAATAAATATGGCAACTGCTTTCCAGGTGGTGCTAGTGGTGAAGAACTGGCCTACCAATGCAGGAGACATAAGAGATGTGGATTCGATCCCTGGGTGGGGAAGATTCCTCTGGAGGAGGGCATGGAAACCCACTCCAGTATTCTTGCCTGGAGAATTCCATGGACAGAGGAGACTGGCAGGCTACAGTCCATGGGGTTGCAGAGTTGGACATGACTGAAACGACTTAGCATGCATGCTCACTTTTGTTTACAGATTTATATCTGTTGCTATTCAGTTCAGTTCAGTTCAGTCGCTCAATCGTGTCCGACTCTTTGCAACTCCATGAATTGCAGCACACCAGGCCTCCCTGTCCATCACCAGCTCCAGGAGTTTACTCAAACTCCTGTCCAGCGAGTTGGTGGTGCCATCCAGCCATCTCATCCTCTGTCGTCCCCTTCTCCTCCTGCCCTCAATCCCTCCCAGCAGCAGAGTCTTTTCTAATGAGTCAACTCTTCACATGCGGTGGCCAAAGTATTGGAGTTTCAGCGTTAGCATCAGTCCTTCCAAAGAACACCCAGGACTGATCTCCTTTAGAATGGACTCGTTGTATCTCCATGCAGTCCAAGGGACTCACAAGAGTCTTCTCCAACACCACAGTTCAAAAGCATCAATTCTTCAGCACTCAGCTTCCTTCACAGTCCAACTCTCACATCCATACATGGCCACTGGAAAAACAATAGCCTTGACTAGATGGACCTTTGTTGGCAAAGTAGTGTCTCTGCTTTTGAATATGCTATCTAGGTTGGTCATAACTTTCCTTCAAAGTGGTAAGTGTCTTAATTTCATGGCTGCAATCACCATTTGCAGTGATTTTGGAGCCACCCAAAATAAAGCCTGACACTGTGTCCACTGTTTCCTCATCTATTTCCCATGAAGTGATGGGACCGGATGCCATGGTCTTAGTTTTCTGAATGTTGAACTTTAAGCCAACTTTTTCACTCTCCTCTTTCACTTTCATCAAGAGGCATTTTAGTTCCTCTTCACTTTCTGCCATAAGGGTGGTGTCATCTGCATATCTGAGGTTATTGATATTTCTACCAGCAATCTTGATTCCAGCTTGTGCTTCTTCCAGCCCAGAGTTTCTCATGATATACTCTTCATATAAATTAAATAAGCAGGGTGACAATATACAGCCTTGATGTACTCCTTTTCCTATTTGGAACCAGTCTGTTGTTCCGTGTCCAGTTCTAACTGTTGCTTCCTGACCTGCATATAGGTTTCTCAAGAGTCAGGTCAGGTGGTCTGGTATTCCCATCTCTTTCAGAATTTTCCACCGTTTATTGTGATCCACACAGTCAAAGGTTTGGCATAGTCAATAAAGCAGAAATATATGTTTTTCTGGAACTTTCTTCCTTTTTCCATGATCCAGCGGATGTTGGCAATTTGATCTCTGGTTCCTCTGCTTATTGCTGTGCTTGAAACTCTGTCATGCCCAGCCCCAAACCTGGGTACTCATTACTGATTTTTCCCAACTATTAAGGTGAAACTCCAATACCTTGGCTTCCTCATGCCAAAGGATTTGACTCATTGGAAAAGACTCTGATGCTAGGAGGGATTGGGGGCAGGAGGAAAAGGGGACGATGGAGGATGATATGGCTGGATGGCATCATCGACTCAATGGATGTGAGTTTGAGTGAACTCTGGGAGGTGGTGATGGACAGGGAGGCCTGGCATGCTACAATTCATGGGGTCACAAACAGTCAGACACGACTGAGAGACTGAACTGAACTGAACTGAACTGAATTTTCATTCTGTTGCTGAAATGATCCTTCAGTGTTTCTCTACTAAGCTGCAGATTCACTGGAGCTGGTTGTGATAGGGTTTTGTCATATATGAATCCTGACCAAAGTGCTCTCCTCTTCTAGCTTTGAGAAAGATGAACATGGAGAATTTAGTAATGGTAGAAACTTTCCTTTATTAAACTTTCCCCTTCACAACAGACCAGAGAATGAAGTCAAATCTGCTAATCAGTATTATGACAGATGTCCTGCCATGTCCGCCTCACAGTGCCTTGAGTTTTAGTAGTATAGAGGAAGATCAAGAATTTCTGTATACATGGGATCATTAAGATGGGGTAGGCATGCTAAGAAGATGTGAATTTGCATAGAAAGAGAGTTGATTTGCCAAGAAACCACACTCAACGCTTAGATTAAGTACTATTTAGTTTAAGTTTAGTAGTTACTGATGAATCGTAAGGTAGGAGAGGTATTAAGCTTTTTGCTAGCCCTGAGACACTCTTTGTGGCTACTACTGAAGTGATTTTACAATAATAGAGTTGAAAAGAGAGTTTGATTAATCATCCCAGGCAGTCAAATGTGCTTACCTAGGCACTTCTTATAAGTTACAGAAATCAATAAACAATCTATCTTGGGCAAAAATTAGACTTGAAGTCTTAAGTGATCTTATGTTATTCAAAACATAGGGAAAGCAAAAATGCAGTATTATTCATACCTCATATAATTGTCCATAGGTCGTATACCAGAAATGAGATGTACAAAAATCTATTTCCCATTTGAAATCAAAGGGAGTCTCAGAGTCAAGAAGGACCAAGTACACTTTTTTTTTTTTTCATTTTTGAGCTTAATGCAAGGAGGATTGTGCATGTGTAAGTGAAAACAAAGTTTGGTTCTGAATGCAGACTTTTCTATTTGATTTATTCTGGGAAGCAGGCACTCTGCATTATACAGTACATTTTGCCTGATATCATAACTCTAAAGTCACTGAGCACATATAATTAAAACCTCTCTCTCTTAAAGCATAGCCAAAAACTGTGCACTAACAGTACATAAGAGGAATTCCAATCTAAAATAAGTTTATGTTATTTTCTTTTATCTAAAAGTTCTTAAGAAAATGAGAACAAGATGCTATACTAAGTGTTCAGGAATCTTGAAACACATTTGTGCATTAAATGTTAGAACTTCAGAAATATCATTCACTGAACTTATATTCATAATTAGGTAATGGATGAATGGATAAAAAAGCTGTGAGATACACGTACACATAGGCACAAACACACATACATCCATGATGGGATGCTATTCAGTCAAAAGAAAGACGGAAATCCTCTCTGGTGACAATATGGTTGGAACACGAGGGCATTATTCTGAGTGAATTAAGACAGAGAAAGACAGATATATATAACACCACTTAAATACAGACTCTAAAAAGTGAAACAGAGACTAGATTTGTGGTACCTGGGGCTGAGTAGTGGGGGAAAAGGGGAGACATAGGTCAAAGAATAAACTTACAGTTTTAAGAGGAATAAATTCTGGGGATCCAATCTACAACATGATGATTGCAGTTAATGATACCACATTATATATTAATACTACTTGAGAATTTCTAAGAAAGTATATCTTATATGTTCTTCCCACAAAGAAATATTGACTATTGTGTTACATGGTGGAGGTGTTAGCTAATTTTATGTGGTAATTATTTTACAATATGTAAGTGTACCAAATTAACACATTGTACATCTTAGACTTACACAATATTATAGTTCAATTATATCTTAATAGAGCTGGGAAAAAAAAAAAAAAACAGGGTTGTTTAGCAGTAAGAACGCTGAGACTTGAACTATCAATGGGGGTGTGCTCTGGGCATTTCCAGAAAGATTTCTTTATTAATAAGTACATTTTTTCTTTTCAACAGTGGTTTAGGTAAAATCCTTTGTCATACTATGGGATAGGGAATTAGATTTAACTTTTAATGGGTATCTATATATTGAAACAATATGACCCAATTCCAGGGTTCAGAAGTTAAAGGAAATAACTTCACTTTTTCCTAAAACATAAAATTGAGTAAAAGTATCAAAAACAAGGCCAAATGACTAGGAAACTACTTATCTACAAGCATCAGGTGAATTTTTCTACCTTGTTTCCTCAGTTATTCACATATTACAAGTATTTGGCTTTTTTAAGAATTGCTAGTAGGGGTAAAGAAGTCTATGTTATAAGGGTGTCCTTGCAAATTGTTTTCACTGTTTCATCAAATACCATTCTAGGTTTATAAAAGACAAATGGGGCTTTTGTGTCTGAGGACCTAACAAGAGCAGAGACTGGGAACTGTTTCTGAGCTGGAAGCAAGATACTGTCCAGACAGACAAGAAATGGGTCTGGTATTTAGAACCCTAATCCCTTTGCCTGAGTGTAAGTCCTGCACTGATGCACAGGCTAAATGTTCCAGGGACTGCAGACCTGGAGAGGTCCCACTCTGGGTGCCTGGGAAGCGCCCAGGACCAGAAGATGGACCTCAAACATAGCTGGGGAAGTTTGCATAAGGGAGCCTATGATGGATCTGCAAGAAGCATTCTGGCTGTTGCGAGTGTTGGGATCTTAACCTTCAATTATCCTTCTGGATGGAAACAAACATTTTCTGTATTTGGAAATGCTGGCCACTCTTTCTCTGGAGTGGGATCCCTAAAATGAAGTTAGTGTGACTGAGGGCCTAAATTTTAATTTCAGCTACTTTTATTTTAATGAGCACATGTAACTAGAGGCTGCCATATTCTGCATAGAACTTTCCCATCATTACAGAAAGCTTTATCAGACAGTACTCCTCTAGTCTTTTACCCAGAGAAGCCTAAGCCTAATTGCAAGTGTTCGAGCAGCTTCCTTGACACTAAACTCCAAGAGAACTCCCTGGAGTCAAGATCTGTTGTACTTGTACCTCAGAAACAGACTGGAACATGTTGAATCCCCATAATATGTATATTCAACAACTGCTTAAGAAATGAAACGCTTAATTTATAAGGTCATTGAAGAACATGCTATCACAAAGTTGAAGTTGACTACATGTAAGAGAACTGAAGGAACTTTTCAGAAGTTGCTGTGGGTAAAGAATCCATCTGCAATGCAGCAGACACAGGAGACAGTGGTTCAATCCCTGGGTCAGGAAGATCCCCTGGAGGAGGGTATGGAAATCTACTCCAGTACTCTTGCCTGGAGAATCCCACGGACAGAGGAGCCTTGTGGGCTACTGTCCATAGCCTTGCAAAGAGTTGGACATGACTGAAATGACTCAGCACACATGCATGCATGCAAGAAGATGATTGAAAAGAAAATTTTAAAGATGGTGCCATTAGAAGAAAGCATTTGATGTTAACTTAGAGGAAGCCTAGTGGAGACAACTTTTCTTAATGGTAAAATTTTTTAAGTTTTGACCTATTCTGAAAATTAGTTTAGCCTCACTAAAAACCTGGAAAGGCTAAATTCCTTTCCACTAGAGAGTCCCTTGGACTGCAAGGAGATCCAACCAGTCCATCCTAAAGGAGATCAGTCCTGGGTGTTCTTTGGAAGGACTGATGCTAAAGCTGAAACTCCAATACTTTGGCCACCTCATGTGAAGAGTTGACTCATTGGAAAAGACCCTGATGCTGGGAGGGATTGGGGGCAGGAGGAGAAGGGGATGACAGAGGATGAGATGGCTGGATGGCATCAGCAACTCGATGGACATGAGTTTGGGTGAACTCTGGGAGTTGGTGATGGACAGGGAGGCCTGGCATGCTGCGATTCATGGGGTCGCAAAGAGTCGGACACAACTGAGTGACTGTACTGAACTGAACTGAAGTGCATCATAGGCAGATCATGAAGATTCTAGGAGACAGAAGAGAGGTCTACGGGTGGGCAAATAAGGTAAAGCCATTTCCAGAGTAAATCAGGTAGTAGGCATTTCCAGAGGCAGAGGCAGAGGAAAATTTCATAGTTCTATGTCTTTAGTAAAAACTAAAATTGAGCTAACTATAAAATCACCGTAGATGAAGCTCAGTAGTTATGTACTGAATATTGAGCAGTTTAAGAAACCAATATTCCCTGATGGTGGTTTAAATGCTCTAATATATGGAAACATCTCCACTGCAGATCAGGTAGTTCTTTGATCTCATCTCTGTTGATCTACTTTTTTTTACTGCACTTAAGCCACCCTTTCCCAAGGTAATAACCTGAGTCTTGCCATCACCAGAAACTATCCATTTCAGACACTTCACTTTCCAACCCAGCATTTCCTATATTCTATGTTCCTCCAAATTTTCTTCTATGGGTATGCTAACATTTGAAACTTATTCCTTTAATTTCATAGAATTTTAATTACACTATGTAATACTGTTTTTATATTCTTCTTATTTTTTTTCATTTTACAATATGTCATCACTAATTGTTCTATATAAGGCTCTTCCCCTAGAGCCAGACATCCTGGAGTGTGAAGTCATGAGGGTCTTAGGAAGCATTACTATGAACAAAACTAGTGGAGGTGATGGAATTCCAGCTGAGCTACTTCAAATTCTAAAATATGATGCTGTTAAAACAATTCCATTCACCATTGCAACGAAAAGAATAAAATACTTAGGAATATATCTACCTAAAGAAACTGAAGACCTATATATAGAAAACTATAAAACACTGATGAAAGAAATCAAAGAGGACACTAATAGATGGATAAATATACCATGTTCATGAATGGGAAGAATCAATATAGTGAAAATGAGTATAATACCCAAAGCAATCTACAGATTCAATGCAATCCCTATCAAGCTACCAGTGGTATTTTTCACAAAACTAGAACAAATAATTTCAAGATTTGTATGGAAATACAAAAAACCTCGAATAGCCAAAGCAATCTTGAGAAAGAAGAATGGAACTGGAAGAATCAATTTGCCTAACTTCAGGCTCTTCTACAAAGCCACAGTCATCAAGACAGTATGGTACTGGCACAAAGACAGAAATATAGATCAATGGAACAAAATAGAAAGCCCAGAGATAAATCCATTCACCTAAGGACACCTTATCTTCAACAAAGGGGGCAAAAATATAAAATGGGGTAAAGACAATCTCTTTAACAAGTGGTGCTGGGAAAACTGGTCAACCACTTGTAAAAGAATAAAACTAGATCACTTTCTAACACCTCACACAAAAATAAACTCAAAGTGGATTAAAGATCTAAACATAAGACCAGAAACTATAAAACTCCTAGAGGAGAACATAGGCAAAACACTCTCTGACATAAATCACAGCAGGATCCTCTATGATCCACCTCCCAGAATACTGGAAATAAAAGCAAAAATAAACAAATGGGATCTAATTAAACTTAAAAGCTTCTTCACAACAAAGAAAACTATAAGCAAGGTGAAAAGACAGCCTTCTGAATGGGAGAAAATAATAGCAAATGAAGCAACTGACAAACAACTAATCTCAAAAATATACAAGCAACTTATGCAGCTCAATTCCAGAAAAATAAACGACCCAATCAAAAAATGGGCCAAAGAACTAAGTAGACATTTCTCCAAAGAAGACATACGGATGGCTAACAAACACATGAAAAGATGCCCAACATCACTCATTATCAGAGAAATGCAAATCAAAACCACAATGAGGTACCATTTCACACCAGTCAGAATGGCTGCGATCCAAAAGTCTACAAGCAATAAATGCTGGAGAGGGTGTGGAGAAAAGGGAACCCTCCTACACTGTTGGTGGGAATGCAAACTAGTACAGCCATTATGGAGAACAGTGTGGAGATTCCTTAAAAAAACTGCAAATAGAACTGCCTTATGACCCAGAAATCCCACTGCTGGGCATGCACACCAAGGAAACCAGAATTGAAAGAGACACATGCACCCCAATGTTCATTGCAGCACTGTTTATAATAGCCAGGACATGGAAACAACCTAGATGTCCATCAGCAGATGAATGGATGAGAAAGCTGTGGTACACATACACAGTGGAGTATTACTCAGCCATTAAAAATAATACATTTGAATCAGTTCTAATGAGATGGATGAACCTGGAGCCGATTATACAGAGTGAAGTAAGCCAGAAAGAAAAAACACCAATACAGTATACTAACACATATATATGGAATTTAGAAAGATGGTAAGGATAACCCGGTATGCGAGACAACAAAAGAGACACAGATGTATAGAACAGACTTTTGGACTCTGAGGGAGAGGGAGAAGGTGGGATTATTTGGGAGAATGGCATTGAAACATGTATACTATCAAGTAAGAAACAAATCGCCAGTCTATGTTCAATACAGGATACAGGATGCTTGGGGCTGGTGCACAGGGATGATCCAGAGAGATGATATGGGGTGGGAGGTGGGAGGGGGGCTCATGATTGGGAACTCATGTACACCCGTGGCTGATTCATGTCAATGTATGGCAAAACCAATACAGTATTGTAAAGAAAAATAAAGTAAAAATAAAAATTAAAAAAAAAAAAGTGCTGAATTCAACATGCCAGCAAATTTGGAAAACAGCAGTGGACACAGGACTGGAAAAGGTTAGTTTTCATTCCAATCCCAAAGAAAGGCAATGCCAAAGAATGCTCAAACTATTGCACAATTGTGCTCATTTTACATGCTAGCAAGGAAATGCTCAAAATCCTTCAAGCTAGGCTTCAGCAGTACATGAACTGAGAACTTCCAGATGTACAATTGGATTTAGAAAAGGCAGAGGAACCAGAGATCAAATTGCCAACGTCCCTTGGAGCATAGAGCAAGCAAGGGATTTCTAGAAAAGCATCTACTTCATTGACCACACTAAAGCTTTTTACTGTGTGGATCACAACAAACTGGAAAATTCTTTAAGAGATGGGAATACCAGACTACCTTACTTGCTTCCTGAGAAACCTGTATGCAGGTCAAGAAGCAACATTTAGAACCAACATATAACAATGGACTGGTTCACAATTGGGAAAGGAGTATGGCAAGGCTGTATATTGTTACCCTGCTCATTTAACTTCTAGTCAGAGTACATCACACGAAATCTCATGCTGGATGAATAACAAGCTGGAATCAAGATTGCTGGCAGAAATATCAATAACCTCAGATATGCAGATTATACCACCCACATGGCAGAAAGCAAAGAGAAACTAGAGATCCTCTTGATGGAGAGGAAAGAAGAGATTGAAAAAGCTGACTTAAAATTCAGCATTCAAAAAACTAAGATCATGGCATCTTTTCTCATCATTTGTGGCAAATAGACAAGTAAAAATGGAAACAGTGGCAGATTTAATTTTTCTTGGCTCCAAAATCACTGCAGATGGTGATTGCAGCCACAAAATTAAAAGATGCTTGCTCTTTGGTAGAAAAGCTATGACAAACCTAAACAGTATATTAAAAAGCAGAGACATCACTTTGCTGTAAAAGGTCCAGATAGTCAAAGCTATGGTTTTTCCAGTAGTCACATATGAATGTGAGAGTTGGACTATAAAGAAAGCTGAGCACTGAGCAGTTGATGCTTTCAGACTCTGGCGCTGGAGGAGACTCTTAGAGAGTTCCTTGGACACCTAGGAGATCAAATCAGTCAATCCTAAAGTAAATCAAGCCTGAATATTTATTGGAAGGCTTGATGCTGAAGGTGAACCTCGACTATTTAGGCCACCTGATGTGAACAGCCAACTCATTGGAAAAGACCCTGATGCAGGGAAAAATTGAGGGCAGGAGAAGAAAGGGGCAACAGAGAATGAGATGGTTGGATGGCATCACCAAATCAATGGACATGAATTTGAGCAAACTCTGGGAGATAGTAAAGGACAGGGAAACCTGGTGTGCTGTAATCCACTGGGTTGCAAACAGTCGACATGACTTAGCAACTAAACGATGAGCATCAACAAGGCTCTTCTAACTTTTGAAATGTATTACTAGTTCCTTAATTTTAAGGCATGACCACATTTCTTTGATGTGGCATACCTTTAACCGCTTACTGAAAATTATTGTGTTATATTTTCATTGTCAGCCAATTTCCATTGAGATTTCTTCTTTGAATCATGTTATTTAAAGGTATATTAATTACATGCTTGAAATCCAAAGATTATTGGTTTCTTTAGTGAGAAATGACATTTAGAGATCATAATATGGGCTCTAGTGGTGCTTATTTCTTTTTGGTTTGGGCCTCTTCTGGCCTTCTTCAATGAATAGAACTAGGAAATATGTACTAACTTTTAAAATATATGATACAAACTGAAAATTTAGAAAAACAAATAGTATGTTGATTAATTTACTAACACTTGGAATATAGGGATTTGTAGTTATCTTTTCATTGTTGATGTCTAGCTTTCGATGTTATAATAGGGAACAAGCAACATAGTCTCAATATTTTTGAGTTTGCTGTGATGTACTTTACGGTCAATTTTGGTAATTATCTCTGTGTTGTTGAAAGAATTTGTATTCTGAAGTGCACAGTGCTCTGTCGATTAAATAAAATTTACTAATCATGTTCAAATCTTCTATATCCCAGTACCTGTTTGTCCTATTAGTTGTTGAGAAAAAAACACTTAATCTTGCATAATGATTGGACATTTTATGTTATTCTTCAATTCTGTCAATATTTCAAATTTTGTATCTGTTTTGGGTTATTATTAACCATAAAGAAGTTTAAATTGTTTTATCTTCCTGGTGAATTTACCTTTCCATCATTTTAAAATGTCCTCAGTTTGCAGCATTGATTCTTGCCTTAAAGTATGGTATTGTTTATTATTTAATGTAGCTTTCCATCATATGCGCTTGAATATTTTTTAAGTGCTAGGCTGGTATTATTTTGTCACAGTTTATAGAAATAATTTGAGAAAAGAGTTATATTCTTCTTTCAGGGGATTTAGTTTGCATCACAGCCTACTAGGGGCAAAGTAATTATAGATTTTAGATAATTTAGGCAATACTGGTCAATGCCTATAGATTTTAGATTTGAGTTAATTCAGTATTTGAACAAGAACCTCTTGAATGCTGAATCACTGTTACTTCTACTTTGTAGCTTTTTCCTGTTGAACACAGAGGGAGGAAGGGTCACTAGCACACTCCTTATTGGTAGTCCCAGGACTCTGATTTTGTTTTCTTGTCCTCTTTCAGCTTCCTCTCCTGGGAACAGGAGATGCTGCAAAGAGGAAATTTCCTCAAATGCTGTTCTCAACTCTTTGGCTTACATTCTTCTGGATCTTGGTTGCATGATTAGTTAGAACTTTGTTATATTTACAATGACTCAAGCAGATAAATGTGTGTATCTGTGTGAGTATATCCCAGCTTTTCTAGTTGTTTTTAGTGGAAGGGTTTGTCAGAACTCTTTAACCCATTCAATCTGGTTTCCATGTCTACAATTAACTACCATCATGTTGGCTACCATGTTTCCATGTTTGATTAATATTTTCTTGAGTCTCATCTTACTTGAATCCTCAACAGCATTCAACACCTCTGGCCATTCTTTCCTTCTTGAAACTTACTTTTCTCTTGAGTTCTATAACCCCACACTTCTTTTTTCCTTACCTCTCAGACATCTCCATCTCAGTTTTCACTGATGGCTTTTCCTTTTTTACTTTACTTCTAAATGTTGGATTTTGCATAGCTTTCCTTTATTTTTCTTTTATGTTTTTCCTTTTATTTTCCCACATTCTCAACTAAAGTGGTTTTAAATAACAGTTTAAAAACCTGAAGTTTATTGGTAAGTAATCTGCTTCTTTCTCACCGCTCATCAAATTTTTCACTATCCCCTAGATTTTCAACCTCCAAAGTTCTCCCCATTCCTATTGGCACCACCCAAATCAAAGCTATATTGATTTCTCATTTGAACTAAGGCCGAACATTTCTAACGGACCTCCTTGCTTTTACTCTTTTCTTTCACTTCAATCCATTCTTCATATAACAGTCAGTTTTCTTTTTAAAATATGTGAATTGGATCTTGTGTTTTATGTGTGAAACATGTATAACATCATATGTCAAATGAATCGTCAGTCCAGGTTTGATGCATGATACAGAATGCTCGGGGCTGGTACACTGGGATGACCCAGAGGGATGGTATGGGGAGGGAGGTGGGAGGAGGGTTCAGAATGGGGAACATGTGTACACCCATGGTGGATTCATGTTCATATATGGCAAAACCAATACAATATTGTAAAATATTAGCCTCCAATTAAAATAAATAAATATATATTAAAAAATAAAAAGTTTCTTGACTTATCACAGGGAAAATAAAGGTCCTTTTTGATGTCTGTGTCTACAAGAGATTGTGTTCAGCTGCTGAAATAGATATTCAACTATGGTATTTAAGCAAATCAAAGGTTTATTCTTTCATGTAGAAGAACTCTGAATACATTCATCTAGTAGTGGCTTGGTGGCTCCAGAAAGTCATGAGGGACCCTGGGCCACTCAATTGTGTTAGCCTGCCATTCTTTGCCTTGGCATCCATCCTCAGTGTGGCCCATGATCATAACGTAAGAGAACCTGCAGCCATTACAAGTATTTTTCAAATGGGAAGAAAGAAAAAGAAAAGAGGGGATAAAGAACAGGAGTTGAAGAAAGCTTTCTGGGTATTCTTAGCTAAGTTCTGCTAAGTCTCCTTGGGCAGAATCTAATCACATGTCAATGTTTATAGTCAAAGGAGGCTAAGAAAGATAATATTTTATTCAAGAACATTTCCAACCTCAAAAAAAAAAAAAATCTAGCTTGTCTTGTGAGGGAAGAGAATACTATCAGTCTCTACCACAAAGTCCTAAGTGATCTGAACTTTGGCTTCTTCTCCAACTGTATGATACAACCTCTTCCTCTGATAATCACATCTTGGCTGCACAATGTTTGTGCAGTGTTTGGTGACTGCTCTGTCTAAATTAAGGTTATCCTGTTAATCGCATTCCAAGAAATCATTATTCCTTATAGTCTCTGTTAAAAGGTCTTTGCTTTTAATGACTTGGCTGAACTGCTCACCATGGTATTAATTTATTCATTTCAAATCCTTGTACTTATAAATTACTAAGTTAAGTAACTATTCTAAGTATGATTCAAATAGCTCTATGGGACAATTGAATATCAAATGATAATCTCAGTTAAATTTCTAGTACCTACAATTGAAAGACCAGCAGTATAACTATGTGTTATACATGTAAGCACCAAGTATTTGCTTTCTAGGAGTTTTTGTTTTTCTTTTTTCCTTTTCCCCAAAGAAGATATATAGATATCCAACAAACATATGAAAAGGTGCTCAACATTGACAATTATTAGATAAAAATCAAAGTTTCAATGAGGAATCATCTCAGACTGGTCACAGTGGTCATTATCAAAAAGCCCACAAATTATACATGCTGAAAATGTGTAAAGAAAGTGACCCCCCCACACACACACTGTTGGTGGGAACGGAAATTGATGCAGTCACTGTACAGAACAGTAGGGAGACTTTTTAAAAATCTAAAGATAGAGGTACCATATGATTCAGTGATCCCACTCCTATGGATATATATCCAGAGGAAACTCCAATTTGAAAATATGCAGGCACCCCAATGTTTATAGCAGCACTATTTACAATAGCCAAGACATGGAAGCAACCTGAGTGTCCATGGCATATGAGTGGATAAAGAAGATGTGGTATATATACACAATGGGATATTACTGAGTCATAAAAAAGAATGAAATAATGCCAGTTGCAACAACATGGATGAGCCTAGAAATTATCATACTAAGTGAAGTAAGTCAAGCAAAGACAAATGTCATATAATATTGTTTATGTAAGGAATCTAAAAAATGATATAAATGAATTTATTTGCAAAACAGAAATAAACTCACATAGAAAACAAACATGGTTATCAAAGGAAAAGGTGGAGGGTAAATTAGGAGCTTAGTTTTAAAATATAAGCACTATTATATATAAAATAGATTACCAACAAAGACCTACCATATGGCAGAGGGAACTACATTCAGTATTTTGTGATAGCTTATGATAGAAAAGAATCTAGAAAAGAATGTATATATGTACATATATATACATATATACATATATACATATATACACATAGGTATAACTGAATCACTTTGCTATATACATGAAACTAACACAACATTGCAAATCAACTATATTTCAGTAAACTTTCAATAAATTAAAAAAAATAGTTTCAATGTTCAACATTGAAGAGGTCACTGGGTTAATGTTTACTATCTATTATCGACCTTATTCCTAGGCCTCTAGTTAAGCTAGTCACTGGGTCTGTCAACTAGTAAAAAATACAGAATTTAATTTGCAGTTAAATCTAATCACTTAAGCCAAAATGTCAGAGGCTTATTCTTATTAAAGAATTCAAAATATAGAAAGTAGGCCTTTTATTGTATTGCAGCATAAAAAGTGTAAAATTTGAAATATGGAATGGAAGCTAGACATGAATAGAACTTTTGTTTATATGGCTTTAAGTTTAAACTTACTATTTCATTTCATTTTCAATACCTTTGACTGATATTACTGCTATTTGCAATTCAGAATGGTCATCCAACCTGTTCAGGATCATCTGTGTAGTGGCAGAGTTAAATTAGAACAGAGGGCTGAGCACTCAGTCTGACATTAAAAATAGCAACAACAAAAATCTTAGATATGATCAGAGAAAACAAAATCCAAATTAGTGTTCGTGTCCTTCGATCTTTCTTGTGGATCTTCTCATTCCTACAATTTTGCAATCTAAACCCAAACCCAAAGTAGGGGGAAGAAGCCCAGAAAGCATGTACATATAGCGAGAATTCCAATACTTACTTGGTCCCTCAGAATCTTGTACTTCCCAGAGTGTGAGGGGAACTGCATACTTCATACCTCCAGTCAGTAGGCTCTGTATCTTTGGGGAAAGTATAAGTATGGATTTAGCACAATCACTTCTGTGTCCTCTGAATATTGCAGTGGCTCCCATGCCCTTTGCATTTTGTCAAAGTGCTTGCCATCAGTGGCCTCCTCTCCTCTGCAGAGAGGGAGGGAACAGTGAGGATGGGAGAGCCAATTATGGCAGCTTCTCACTGCAGTGTGCAGAGTGGCTGGGTTGTCATTCATTACTGCTTAATGTTTAGCCACAGTATGCAAACCACCGAGGCTGGAAGGAATCACAGCTGAGAAGGGAACACCTGACAGAGGCAATAAAGCACCTTCTTCTTCAAGAGGTGCCACTGCAGGGTCATTGAATTTGCATGCTGCTCCAGTGGTGTCTGGAATTCAGGTTATTAATTATTATACAAATCACCCCCCTTGTTACCTCCAAGCTCTCATTATGGCTTCAAATACAGGTATGTTCAACTCTCATCCCACTGCCTCTATATGTTATGTCACCACTTTGTTATATAACTACTAAGAGCAGAAACCCATCAGAGGGACTTTAAGCAAAATAAAACCTTTGCCGAGGAGTGCTTTCTCTTTATTTGGCTTAAACGGGATGGCGATAATGTAAAAAACCTTCACACTGAAGTCCAATATTCATACTCATCAAAGTGGACTTAGATTCTGAGATTATCTTCTGTCCTTTTGTCACAATGCATTTGCTTTGTAAAGGGCAGCATCAGTGGGGAATGCTGTTAACCATGCTCAAAATCAGGTCCTGCTGCAAACAGAAAGTTAGGAGCATCTCGGAAGCAAAAGGTTAACCTGATCATTGTTGTTTATTGAGGCCCATATAGTGCCTTTCACAAGCCTCTGCAGCTTTATGGAATTCAGACTGACCCCATAACTCTGCCTGCTGGTGAAACATGGCTGCCCATGCTGCAGAACTCATCTCTTTTGTAAAATCACCAGCAATTCAAAAGTAAATGATTTGCTTTAGAATAGTGGGTTGTCTCCTTGCCCTCATGACCTTTTTTCCTCCCCCTGGCATCTGATAGTCTCCACTTTGTTGGCCTGGCCTATTCCCGACTCCAGTGGATGCGCCAAGGAATCCACACTCCCTGCACATTTTGGGGAAGCTGATGTCTTTTACTTGGTAATTGATACATCTATATAATCTGTATTTGTATCCATAAAATTCATTCTTGACTATGTGGATACTGACTTTTATACTAAACCAAAGCAGCTATGATCATGTGGCCATAGCATTTAGTACAGTGCTTAGTAGCTTCATAAATATTGCTATTAATATTTAAATTAGCTTTAATTTAAATAATACAGTACACCTGGTTGCTTGCTGACAAAATTTCTACAATAAAGGCTGTTACCATGGGAAACTGTGCTTCTGTATACCTCTTCATTATATTGTCCCAAGGTAGGATTTGCAGACTGGATATCTCTCTCAGGCTTCACTTTCTCATTCTCTGTGTAGCATGTATGTGTGTATAAAAATACATTCTATAAAAGAAAATTTCAGTTCAGTAAATATCTGTATAGTTTACTCTGGGTTCTGTTGCTATGTCAGCCCAGCCTGGACTCCTCACCTCTGAGGCAGCAAAGTGATGAACAGTATGCGATAGGCAAGTAGGATTATCTCAACAGAGTCACTGTTTATAACTATTTGAATTATATATATATATATATTTATTTAATATAAATTTATTCATCTTAATTGGAGGTTAATTACTTTACAATATTGTATTGGTTTTGTCATACATCAACATGAATCCACCACAGGTATACACGTGTTCCCCATCCTGAAAACCCCTCCCTTTTCCCTCTGGGTTGTCTCAGTGCACCAGCCCCAAGCATCCAGTATCATGCATTGAATCTGGACTGGCGATTCATTTCATATATGATATTATACATGTTTCAATGCCATTATCCCAAATCATCCCACCCTCTCCCTCTCTCACAGAGTCCAAAAGACTGTTCTATATATCTGTGTCTCTTTTGCTGTATTGGTGTTTTTAAATTTTTTCTTATCCATTCAGTATTTGCCTCCTGAACACTCAAAAACTAATTCCTTTGCTCCTGTATACACTGAAACATAGAGACAGAATGTTTTAACAGGGACATTATTTTTTTCACTGATTCTAAAACATCCACCTTGAGATTAGAAGCAGGCAAGGGTTTTCAAATGTCTTAGCTTTGCCCATGGAAAGAGTGAAAGTAGAAATGTTATCTCCTGAACTCCATGACCCACTTATCTGGCATAAGAACCTTCACAACAGTTCTTTCAAGGCAGACATTATTCACTTATTGCAGCTGAGCAATATGAAAAGAAAAATGACCAAATTGACAAAGGAATTTGCAGAATGTGGCGTTAGCCCTAGAATTAACCAACAAGGCAAGGTTCTAGTCATGATACCACGTTTCCTGGTGCGTGTTGGGCTTCAAAATACTCACATTGCAATTGCTCAAACATCTTTGTAAGTGCCTCTCTGGGAATATCCTTAACAGCTACTTCCCCAGTTACAAAAAAACATCACTATCATTGCAATATTGTCACATCTGGTTTTTGAGCTAGAAACACATTACTCACCTTAATTGTCAGACTTAGTTCCAAACACCTTTTGCCTGTTTTCAGAAATTAAAGTCACCATGAAAGCATGGGAATTTTGCTCCATGGAAGATATTCAGTTTTTAATAAACAACTCCAAAGAGGGAACACAGTAGATGCTTCAAAAAAAAGGCAGTGTCTGTGGCATCAGTAGATGATTCATCTGTGTGCCTTGAAACATCCTCTTTTATTCTGCATTGTTTTTATTCTTGGTCACTGATTCAACCTATTTTTTTTCCCAACTTCTTTTTTTCTGAAAGAGGGCTCTGGTACATAAAAAAGTCAAATGGGAGACTGGAGTCTCTGTGTGAGGGTATGGGAAAAATAGAGGAATATAAAATAAAAAAGATAGCCTCCCTTCTTCCTTTCTTTTCCTCACACTCTACTATACTCATCATATTTCTGAGTTTTAAGGTGGGTGTGGGATTGTGTTGTCTCAGGGGCTGAAGCCAGTTTATTGATTATAATGCCTAGTGTTAGCTCTGTTTGGCAAATTAGAGATGGGCTGCTCAAACAATGGAATGTAGAAGTGAGTAGAAATGAGGAGCATGACAGTGGTCTGGAGAAGCATTTTACAAAGTCCAGGAAAGCTATTCTCAGTGGTGACAAATGACACCAGGACTAAGTAAACTCTCCTTGGAATCCTCAAGAAAGGCACAGGGTTGCCAGAGGTCAGCTGGAACAGGGACTCAGATGATGACCTTTAGGATACTAGAGATGTAGTGTGGCTTGGTAGACAGGAGAACTTGAAGACAACAAAGTTTTGTAGAAAAATAAAGAAATTCTATAATGCTGGCTTAAATGTGTTTAAAAATTAGCATTTTGTGTTCACACATGTTACAATTAGACAGGGTCCATTAATTTTTACGTATAGGAGATAATGTATGTAAGAGCTCTCAGCACACTGATTGACATCTAGTAAGCATTCAGTATCTGGCAACTTTTATTGAAATGTGTGATCTTTGCAGAATCATGGTAAATCAGAGAGATGCCAGAAGTCGAAATGGGCAAATGCTATTTTGATTCCCAAACAAAAAAAGATGAATTTCATAAATCCTGACAAGGCTGGCACTGTTCCCTAGCAAGATGCTGCAACATGTAGACATTTAGAAAAGCTAGTAATACAACTAAGGGGTCAGTCTCTCTTGGGTTCACAAAGAACAAGCCCATCCAGACCAGCCATATTTATTTCTTCAGTAGTATTATTAGATGCCAATATTAGGGAAACTAGGTAGACCTAGTAGACTTGGATTCCAGTAGGGCAGGTGTTATGAACTCAATGTCTGTGTCCAAGCAAAATTCATATGTTAAATTCTAATACCCAGTGTGATGGTGTTTAGAAGTGGTGGCATTGGGAAGTGGTTGCTGGCTTGCTTGCTGAAATGCTTCAGTCATGTGCGACTTTTTCTGACCCTATGAACTGTACCCTGCCAGGCTCCTTTGTCCATGGGGATTCTCCAAGCAAGAAAGCTGGAATGAGTTACCTTGACCTCCTCCAAGGGATCTTCCCAACCTAGGGGTCAAATCCGTGTCTGTTATATCTACTTGAGCTTACAGGTGGGTTCTTTACCACGAGTGCCACTTGGGAAGTCCAGGAGGTGGTTAGTTTTATCCTAATCAACATTTTTTTTTAATCAATGATGCAAAGAAAACAAATTTAATGCTATATTGTCAAGATATTGTTAATCCATGTGGCTTATGTGCTCTATTTGGCTCCTTTTCTTTCTCCTCTGTTTTTCCTCTTTACATTCTGAGAGGCATAGCAAATGTAATTGTGACAGAGTCTGCATCCAAAAAAGATGATTTGCTACCCAAGTATTGGTCCTGCTGTACACATAAGGGATGATTTTCACATATAGGAAACACCCTGTGGGTGTTTTGAGCCCCAAAATAATGCTGTAGAGAAATGAAGCACCAGATACTTTATAATTTCAAAAATTATGACACATTGACAAAGCTTGACTAATATACATGAGAATCTACAGAAGGTATTTAGCCCCACTTTAAACTGATATCTCCTTCATCTGCTTGTTTAATGTATATTTACCACTGAATTCTATATTGGAGAATGCAGTCAGAAGATCTCTTGTAACATGTTTTCTTCTATTCCTCTGATCCATTCAAACTAGCTATCTATTGGTAAAAATGAGTTTCACCAGTTATCTGGAGGTATCATCCTGAGAAAACAATTTATTAATCATCTGCTGTTACTACCTATGACTCTGCTTCTCCTTAATTGGCAGAAGTCATTCTATTATTCACATAAACAATATCCCTTATAAGTAGTTTTGCTAGGTACCTTCCCAGTGATGTTTTAGGACCCCCGCAGATTAAGATCTTGAGAAACTGCAGGCTGATAATCCAGCTCTGTGTGTCAATGAGAGCCCTTCATTACCAAGTGACGATATAATTTGTCATCTAAAGTGGACACTTTTGAGATTATAAGGAGGAGCTATCAGTAGAGTTGCTGGGATGCTGGGACAGCAGTTGTCCCATGGGATTGCCCCAGGCCAACCAGGACATAACTCATCCTATCCATAATGACAACAGTCAAGTGTGCACTCCTGGCCTTCTTTTAGTTGAAATCCAGTTTCAAATAAACCTAGGGTATTTCTTTTCTATGAGGTTCAACACTTAGTTCTGAAAAACATATACTTTTGCCCAGTTCTTGGGAGAAGTACATTTTACTCTGAAGGCAGCTATCTCTTTTCACTCTGTCCCAAGGCTGTGACTTTATATGATTTTCTTATCTTGTTTTTCTTGGGAGAGAATCAGGTACCAGTGCCTGGGTGCCTTGATTTCATGGGACACAGGTTGAGCCTACAGGTGATTCTTTTATAGGCCTTCTGTTTGACTTGAGGTGAACCTTTTTGTGTCAGCTGGAGGTGTGTGTTCAGCTAAAGCATGGAAGACCGGTTCTTGGCTATTCCTGCTGCCAATTCTGTACAGAATGCCCATAATTTTACCTGGCCATGCAGGTGTACTTAACACCTATCATTTTGCTCTTAGCCTTAGGAGCTGCGGTTGAAGAAAATGTCCTACTTTAACATCCTGTTACGCTTTTTGTAAATTGTGATCAACCTAAAACAAAGATTCTTCTTAGAAGTTAGACCTTGAAATTTTCTTTTGCAAATGTCTTTGATGACATTTTTTTTTGCTATATCAAACCGTATTCTTTTGGCAGACACTGCTAATTACCTATCTAATATCTACTCTCTCCTTTGATGACAAAACTTATTTTATTTGGGAGTGGTAGGAAACCAGCTTAAAAAAAAATTATCTTCTTCCGACTTCCTTGAAATTGGAGATTAATATGAAGCATTGTTCTGTTCAGTGAAATGTAAGTGGCAGTTGCTAGATAAGATTTCTGGGAAATCCTTTAAACAGGATAGGGTTATTCACAAACCTTTTGGCTCTTTTTTCTTCTCTCGGTCTAGATTTCAGTCATGATGCTTGGAAGTGCTGCTGCCCTCTTGCAACTTTAAAGATGAGATCCCTCAGTAAGGGTGGTGCAAC
The DNA here is from genome assembly GCF_001704415.2 of Capra hircus. Lineage (NCBI taxonomy): Eukaryota > Metazoa > Chordata > Mammalia > Artiodactyla > Bovidae > Capra > Capra hircus. Next base: position 114,390,270 of record NC_030810.1, read on the forward strand.
CCGAAGATAGAAGGGTTCAGAGGCCATTGAGCCTCTCTCCAGACTTAGATTGTCTACACCTGAACTTGTTCCATACAGCAATTACTTCCTTTCTTTGTGCATGTTGAGATGATGGGACTTCTTATTTTGTAGCCTAAATAATCAAATGTCACATAAAGTACCTCCTCTTTTTGGAGGTGTGGTTAAGAGCAGGTACGACCAAGAGATGGACACATCAGACTGAGCACTCACTCAGTGCATTCCATGAAGCACCTTCCATGTGCCAAAGATAGCTGGCATGGGGAAGAAGCAGGAAAGTAAGGTGCTGGGGTGGCCTCCTAGGTTCGGCAGCAGTTTGGATGCCCTCAGCATGCATCACTGGCTTTTAGAATCAGTGAATTTATGGGAAGGGGTATTTGCAAAACCTATGTAATGTCCTGGCAAGAAATATAAAATGTGCACGAAATGTGAAGTGATAGATATGACAATTAATTTGTAGTGGTAGAGTCCGTCAAACTGGGGCGCTCAGGCTGGCTTAGAGGATCAAGTCAACATTTAAAAATTCTCTGCTCCCCTTCAAAAAGGTCTTCCAAAGACAGATGCAAATTTGGTTCATTGAGGATGGCAATAAAAAGAGACACCAGTAGGGTAAACTGAAGTCAAAGGATACAGGGAGTATCTTTTAGCTGAGGGAACTATTTCATGAACCCTCAAGAAACCACTCAAGAACACCAAGATTTAATTGGGAAAGAAGTGGTGGATGCAAAGCCAAATGAGGTGCTTTAGTTATCATGATTATGTTCGACTTTTGGTCCCCAACCTGAAATGGTCTAGGAATTGCTTGTTTCTGTGAAAATTTTTGTACTTATATTGATGTGGGAGGCAAAATACATTCATTTCAGGCTCCGTGTATTTCACCATCTTTGACCACACATAGCACAGAGATCGTGATCAAGAAATGCTAAATTAATGAAGGGAATTTCAGTCAATCCTGGTAATAACAAGCATGATGATAATAACAAGCTATGATAATAATAATAGCCCTAAATTTTGAGTGGTGATTGTGTATAAGATATTATCCATGAATGATCCCCATAGATGAGAAAGCAGAATGGTAGAAGGGAATTATAAGAACTGGTAAAGCCATCCACTTAAAGTGGTAAAGCCTGGAATCAAAGCAAAGCTGATCTTGCTTGGAGCAAGGTTTCTTACATCTTTGCTGTACTGCTTGAGTTGAGTTTCAATTCAGCTCAGTTCAGTTCAGTTGCTCAGTCATGTCCAACTCTTTGCAACCCCATGGACTGCAGCATGCCAGGCCTCCCTGTCCATTGCCAGCTCCTGGAGTTTACTCAGTCATGTCAATGTATGGCAAACCAAATACAATATTGTAAAGTAATTAGCCTCCAATTAAAATAAATAAATTAAAAAAATTTCATGTCCATTGAGTCAGTGATGCCATTCAACCATTTTATCCTCTGTTGTTCCCTTCTCCTTCCTTCAATCTTTCCCAGCATCAGGGAAGTTGAGCTTAGGGGCTTTTATAAAATGAATTCTAGTATTTCCATGGACTAGCTGATATTTCTGAAAGAACCTAATGAAAGGTTTCTTTGACAAAGCTATGCAGCTGACTCCATCCACACCATCACAGAATAGCTGCTTTCCCAGTTTTCTCAGCAAGCAGACCTGCAGAGGCTTTCTACTAGACTGTGTACCTTGAAAGGTGGGGGACTAAGAAGAGGAATGATGCTGCCACATGTGGAGTTCGCTGTTCCTCTACCTGGGGATAAGATGAGGAGGAGAGTAATAAAGAGTGGTTGCCTTGGGTATTGCAGAGGACAGAAGAGGATTCTAGAAGAGGATTCTGGAAGTCAATTTCACCCCCTTCCTCATTGCCCACCCCATCACATATCTTCTACAAATCTCCTTGAATTCCAGCAGAAGCTAACCTTTTTGACATCAGGCTTGTAGGAATATAAACTCCATGTGGTTCCCCTGGGAATGAAGCTTGTACTGCAGCTTCATTGTAATTTATTAATTGCAATTATTTCAAGATGAAAATGTATATAACCAAGCTTGCTATTTGGCCACATGCACATGTTATACATAAAAGGCTTCAAAATATCAAAAGAGCTATTTCCTACAGGGGGAAATAAAGCATGAAACATAGCTTAGATATCAAAGCTGAGACCATAAGGCCCTACCACAGCCACCAAGCTATGGCCCCATTTCTGTCTTCAGATTCTTCTGTTTTTCTAGTGGTCAGATAGCTGTCTTGTGCTGGCCAAGTAGCGTGCATGACTGATTCAACAGTATTAAAAATGTCTATAGAATTGGAGCAGGTGTCAGTGAGTGCCGTCAGCACCATCACTGGCAATATCCATCAGGAAAGACTTTACTTCCTTGAAAGAGGCCCTAGGGCTGCCCAGAGACTGGCCTGGCTGCACCCCTGTCTTCCAGGATGTTCTAAAGAAGATACACCAGGGAAAATGTGCTGATCACTCATTGGAAAGTAGAATGAAATATCAAAATGAACATTAAAATGGCTATACAAAAATGTTTCATTTTAAGTTGGGAAGGGGAAAGGATGAACATAGAATTCATCCATGAACACGTTCTTTTGGTTTCAAATGTTAGTGACTTGTGAGCTGGTTGCCAGGCTCCTAACTGGAACCTGGAGGAGGCAACAGAGGTGAGGCCTTTGCTTGGGAGTGGGGGGTGTTGAGTGCAGGAGAAACAGAATTTCCTCGGTGATGCATGTAAAGGGAAACAAGAATGGCCTAGGGAGTTAGTTGATCAATGACGTTCTTAGGGGAAAGGTTGGGTTTCAGTAATAATTTATGAAAAGAGGTGGGTCGAGCGGAGGCAAGAGGTGAAGAATATTGTAGAACCAGGATAGAATCTCTGCTGAAGTTGCTTCTGCTGCCATGGGAGTTTATGAAAGCTGATAAGATGCTCTGTTTCTAGTATTCAAAAAACATAGAGAAAAACCTCCCAAGTGACTAAGAAAAATCATAGTATGTGGATGCCCTGCATTTCTAGAGAAGAAACTCCTAAAACATCTGGACCTCTTCTCTTTTGAGAACTCCACTGAATGAGGAAAATTTCAGAGGAGGGAGGAACAGGATCCCAAATGTGTCTCCCGGGGTCCCCAGAGGGAATGAAATCTCCCAGGGGAGTTCTGAGCTGGGGAAGCAGGTCCGCCTCTCTGCAGGCCCATCATCAGGACACTCTGAGTAAATCCTCAAGCCCTCTGCTGGCGTGTACCCACTCCTGCTCTGAATCTCTCCTCCCAACATATCCAAGATGTTTATTAAGAGATGACAAGTCTATCAGGCCTCATGAGCAGTCTTTCACAAGAAGATCTTCCTGTACATCCAGGGAGCATCATCAATCTTGTGCCTGCTCTGAGCTCAGAGCCGCTGAGTGAACAAGGCCCCTTCTCCACCCCGCCCCCTCTGTCTAAACATTTCTTGCTCACTTCCTTTGCTTCCTTTACCAGGATTTGCAGCAAAGCAGAAGGCAGCAAAAGAAAAGATGCTATTTGCATAAAGCGTTCCTGGTAAAGAGACGGCTACAGAAAGATGGACTAAAGGGGCCCTTTTCTCCTATGTTACTGGTTTTATGGAACATATTTCCTCATTAAAAAATGGAATAACTAGAACTGAGACTGCAGAAGTGATTGTCAGCCACACATCTAACATTATGTCACAGACAACTCTAGTGAATACATGTATTTCATATTGAATATTATTCCCACATTACAGAGAATCAGTTGTCCATCTTTCTAAAATATCAAGTTTTAGGATATTTCATTCAGTGTGTATAGGCACTGTGTTGCCTTTCTTAAGTGCCTGCTTTGTTTCCTTCCTGGAAAGAAGGTTTTTGTTATAACTATCAGCATGTAATATTCAAGAGAAGACTCCATTGCCTTGCATAGGAAGCAAAATTGATACTAGTAACTCGCAATTGCCAATGGACCTCATTGAATATATGTCTTGTGAGTATTACATATGTCACTATATTTGTAAGTCAAATGTGTTCTGCGTTTATTTTTCATTAGAAAGCCCCTAATCTGAACCACACAGCTTCAAGTCCTGAAAGACATTCTGTCAGATGGGATAATAATATCATTTTTAAATTTCATGAAGTTTATTGAGGCATACGCATCATTTTTGGCACTGGTTCAATATTTAAACATTTCAATCTAACACATCATAAGGTTGTTTTTTATTTTGGGATGGGAGAGAGAGAGGAAATTATTTTCCTGTATCATGAATGCTTCAAAATATTTTTTAAAAAATCTTGTTCTTTACTATAATATGAGCTTTTCAAAGATTTTGACACTGGGCTTTGTTCAGAGACATGAGGAAGGTCATGAAAAATGGTTCTTTTATCCTCTGCACAGCATCTCTATGACTGTAGCAGAATCAGATAGGAATGAAAGATTGTACTGGCTTTATTCACACTGGAAGGCCTCTGTGAGACTTAGCTACTAGTAAATGCTTTACAACGCTGAGAGTTTATGATTTGTTTCAATCTGGAGCTATAAAGGTCTGAAATGCTGTTTTTAGGCATATAATAAGTAGCCAGAATTAAACAGTTGTATATGCTTAGCCTTGCCCGGACCTGCCTTGGTACTGCAGGTGAAGGTAACCAAGTGGTTCTATGTAACAACTGTATGTAGGCTTGGGTGCTTGTACATTTTTGTGTGTGCACACATGTGAGTGTATGTGTGTGTTATGAAGAGCATGTATGGTTCTGTCTATTAAAAGAGCAATGCAGTGCCAACATAAATGACTTCTGATGGTGAGATTAACTCTGCTCTGGATATCTAAAGAGAATCTTGTTACAGTAAAATGTGAAATTATATTATTTTTCCATTTTGGTCAACACTACTAAAACTGGAAAAAAAGCCTGGTCTTTCATGGGAAAACTAAATAGGGCAAAAATGTTTCCAAAATTCCAAATTAGTTTATGAAAAAGATTTTAATTTCTATTAAAAAGTAGTTCCTAATATTGGATTAAAAATTTTAGTTCTTTTTTTTTCCTAGATATGTAGAGCTTTTTGTTGGCATGGGGGATGGGGGACCACGTCTTCATCATGTTTTAGACATGTTTTGTTTTTTAAGAGTTTTATTAAGATATAATTAAAGCACCATACACCCCATCCATTTTAAAATGGACAATTTTATGGCTTTTTATATATTCACAGATTTTTACAACTATCACCACAATCAATTTTAGAACATTTTATCACACCTCAAAATCATTTTATTATGCTATAGTTTTTCCAGTAGTCATGTATGGACATGAGAGTTGGACCATAAAGAAGGCTGTGCACTGAAGATTTGATGCTTTCAAACTGTGGTGGTGGAGAAAATTCTTGAGAGTCCCTTGGACTGCTAGGAGATCCAACCAGTCCATTCTAAAGGAAATCAGTACTGAATATTCATTGGAAGGACTGATGCTGAAGTTGAAGCTCCAATACTTTGGCCACCTGATGCAAAGCAATGACTCATTGGAAAAGACCCTGATGCTGGGAAAGATTGAAGGCAGGAGAAGGGGATGACAGAGTATGAGATGATTGGATGGCATCACCGACTTGGTGGATGTGAGTTTGAGCATACTCCTGGAGATGGTGAGGGACAGGGAGACCTAGCATGCCGCAGTTCATGGGATCACAAAGAGTCAGAGATGACTGAGTGACTGAACAACATCAGTCACACCCAAAGGAATCCTGCCTCTCTTAGCCGTATCTTCCAATCGCATCATCCCCCTATAGTTCTAGGAAAACATGATCTATTTTCCATTTCTATGAATTTGTCTGGGCTGAATATTTTATGTAAGTGGAATTACTTAATATGTAGCTTTGTGATTGGCTTCTTTCACTTTGTATGATATTTTCAAGATTCAGTTGTGTTGTTGCATATATTGGTACTTCACTCTTCACTGATGGATAATATTCTGTTGTAATGATCAATTTTACAGGCATTTGGGTTGTTTTCTTCTTTTTGACTATTATGAATAATGCTCCTATGAACATTCATGTACAAGTTTTGCATGGATATATATTCACTTTCTAAAGATATAAATATAGGAATGAATTGCTAGGATCATATGACATGTTTGTTTAATGTTTTGAGATTGTTTTCCAAAGAAGCTGTACCATTTTACACTTCCCTTAATAATTTGTGAGGATTCCAGGTTTTCCACATCTTTGTTATTAACTGTCTTTGTGTTTCTGATGATAGCCATCCTAGTGTGTGTAAAGCAATATCTCATGATTTTGACTTCCATTTCTCTGATGACTGATGCTGAAAATTTTTATTTTTGCCTTTTGTAAACCTTCTTTAGAGAAATATCTACTCAAATCTCTTGTCTATTTTTGAGCTGTATTATTTGGCTTTTCCTTATTGAGTTGTAGGTTTCCTTTATATGTCCTATGTACAAGTTATTTGCAAAAATTTTCTCTATTCTTTTCCCTTTCTTGATAGTGTCACTTGAAGCACAGAGTTTTTAATTTTGATAAAGTCTAATTATCTTTCATCTGTTTGTACCTTTGATGTTAAAACCTGCTATATTTTTATATGACTTTTAAAAGGAACTTACACATATTTTGATTCAGGTTGCAACAGGAGTACTGAAGGAGAGTGGTATTGGGGTAGATGGTAGCAGAGAAGACGATGGCATCCCACCCCAGTGCTCTTGCCTGGAAAATCCCATGGATGGAGGAGCCTGGTAGGCTGCAGTCCATGGGGTCGCTAAGAGTCAGATATGACTGAGAGACTTTACTTTCACTTTTCACTTTCACGCATTGGAGAAGGAAATGGCAACCCACTCCAGTGTTCTTGCCTGGAGAATCCCAGGGACGCGGGATCCTGGTGGGTTGCTGTCTATGGGGGAGCACAGAGTCAGACACGACTGAAGCAACTTAGCAGCAGCAGCAGCAGTGAATTTAGCAAACATAGATTTCTGCTTCAGGCACCTGCACAACATATCAAAGTCTCACACATATTGGTTAGGAAAATATATTGCAAGTCTTGTTTTCTCTCCTCTTCCAATTGTGTGAGCTGTAAGGACACACACATTGACTCTATACTCAACTCAAAACATTATACAGCATGCAGCCACCGGGCGGTGGTAATTGTAGCCGTGAGTGAGTTACTCTCTGCACTTCAGGAAACGTGGCTTATGTGACACCAGGCTTTCTCTTCTAGCCCATTATAAAATTAACTTTTCACTATATTGATTCTTCCGATTCATGAACATGGTATATTTCTCCATCTATTAGTGTCCTCTTTGATTTTTCTCACCAGTGTTTTATAGTTTTCTATATATAAGTCTTTAGTTTCTTTAGGAAGATATATTCCTAAGTATTTTATTCATTTCATTGCAATGGTGAATGGAATTGTTTTCTTAATCTCTCTTTTATTTTCTCATTATTAGTGCATAGGAATAGTGAAAATGAATATACTACCCAAAGCAATCTATAGATACAATGCAATCCCTATCAAGCTACCAACGGTATTTTTCACAGAGCTAGAACAAATAATTGCACAATTTGTATGGAAATACAAAAAACCTCTAATAGCCAAAGCAATCTTGAGAAAGAACGGAACTGGAGGAATCAACCTGCCTGACTTCAGGCTCTGCTACAAAGCCACAGTCATCAAGACAGTATGGTACTGGCACAAAGACAGAAATATAGATCAATGGAACAAAACAGAAAGCCCAGAGATAAATCCACGCACCTATGGACACCTTATCTTTGACAAAGGAGGCAAGAATATACAATGGAGAAAAGACAATCCCTTTAACAAGTGGTGCTGGGAAAACTGGTCAACCACTTATAAAAGAATGAAACTAGAGCACTTTCTAACACCATACACAAAAATAAACTCAAAATGGATTAAAGATCTAAAGGTAAGACCAGAAACTATAAAACGCCTATAGGAGAACATAGGCAAAACACTCTCCGACATAAATCACAGCAGGATCTTCTATGACCCACCTCCCAGGATATTGGAAATAAAAACAAAATAAACAAATGGGACCTAATTAACATTAAAAGCTTATGCACAACAAAGGAAAATATAAGCAAGGTGAAAAGACAGCCTCAGAATGAGAGAAAATAATAGCAAATGAAGCAACTGACAAACAACTAATCTCAAAAATATACAACCAACTCCTGCAGCTCAATTCCAGAAAAATAAATGACCCAATCAAAAAATGGGCCAGCCCCAAGCAGGAGGTTCAGGATTGGGAACACGTGTACACCCATGGCGGTTTCATGTTGATGTATGGCAAAACCAATACAATACTGTAAAGTAAAAAAAAAAAAAAAAAAAAAAAAAAAGGGTCAAAGAACTAAATAGACATTTCTCCAAAGAAGACATACGGATGGCTAACAAACACATGAAAAGATGCTCAACATCACTCATTACCAGAGAAATGAAAATCAAAACCACAATGAGGTACCATTTCATGCCAGTCAGAATGGCTGCGATCCTAAAGTCTACAAGCAATAAATGCTGGAGAGGGTGTGGAGAAAAGGGAACCCTCTTACACTATTGGTGGGAATGCAAACTAGTTCAGCCACTATGGAGAGCAGTTTGGAGATTCCTTAAAAAAACTGGAAATAGAACTGCCTTATGACCCAGCAATCCCACTGCTGGGCTTACACACTGAGGAAACCAGAATTGAAAGAGACACATGCACCCCAATGTTTATTGCAGCACTGTTTATAATAGCCAGGACATGGAAACAACCTAGATGTCCATCAGCAGATGAATGGATAAGAAAGCTGTGGTACACATACAAAGTGGAGTATTACTCAGCCATTAAAAAGAATACATTTGAACCAGTTCTAATGAGGTGGATGAAACTGGAGCCTATTATATGGAGTGAAGTAAGCCAGAAAGAAAAACACCAATACAGTATACTAACACATATATATGGAATTTAGAAAGATGGTAATGATAACCTTGTGTATTAGACAGCAAAAGAGACACAGATGTATAGAACAGTCTTTTGGACTCTGTTGGAGAAGGAGAGGGTGGGATGATTTGGGAGAATGGCATTGAAACATGTATAATATCATATATGAAACAAATCGCCAGTCCAGATTCAATGCATGATACTGGATGCTTGGGGCTGGTGCACCAGGACGACCCAGAGGGATGGTACAGGGAGGGAGGAGGGAGGAGAGTCCAGGATGTATATACACGTGTATACCTGTGGTGGATTCATGTTGATATATGACAAAACCAATACAATATTGTAAAGTAATTAACCTCCAATTAAAATAAAGAAATTTATATTAAAAAAATAACTTTTCAAGACTCCTTAAAAAAAAAAAAATTGAACACTCAAATAAAACCCAACCTTGAATGTTAAAAGCATGAACTTAAAGGAGATAGGAGATCAGAGAAGAAATAAACATTTACTAAGCACTTACTATATGCCTTTATATACACAATTTTATTTCATCCTCATAATAATTTTTTAATATAACTTCAGGGTCCTCATTTTAAAGATGCTTAAGTTTTTTGTCTGAGTCATATAGCAATGACTATTTCTTGTATCAATTATTGTTGATGCAATAATTAGGTGGTAGCCTTGTCCATACAGATCCCCTGAGCTTCCTGAAGGCACAAATTCTTCTTATTCTCCACTTTAGCTACTCAAAATGCTTCTGACACAGTGAGGATGCTCTGGATATTTGTGCATCTTTTGACTGACCAGGCTGCGTTAATTCTGTACATCTACTACTCTGTCTATATTCTATTTTATCAATTAATAAAATGTAAATTCATATTCAGCTAATATTTAATAAGTATCCACTGTAAATATGGATACAATTTGGATTTTTCCATTAATTCTAATTATTATCTAACATTGCTTAAAATAAAGGTGAGCTTCCTTAGACTTGATAAGTTTATTTCTCTTTCTCAAACTCTCTCTACCACTCTTTCTCCTCCCTTCCCTTAATACTCAAATCCTCCATGGGCTGGCATGTAATTTGGAGGTTTCAGTTCAGCTCACTGTCTGAAAAATAATATCCTCCAGAAACGAGTCTATAGCTTTCTGGTAGTTTGCAGATTTCTTGTTTCATTCTCAGAAACACTGTTTCTTGGTTTATCAACCTTAATTGGGTGGCAGACTTGTCCATACAGATCTCCTGAGCTTCCTCAAAGCAGAAATTCTGTCTTCTTGTTCTCTACTTTAACTCCTCAAAATGCTTCCAACGCAGTAAGGTGCACAGAATATTTGTGTGTCTTTTGAGTGGTCATGCCTTTAATGCCTTGGCACTCCTCCTACCCTAACCCTTTAGCTATAAAGGGTTGATCCAGAAAATTTTACACCTGATTCAAGCTGGGTCAACCAGACCTTATCTTCTGCAATTGTGAAACTTTGATGAAAATTCATATGGTTGAGAAGCCTGATGGTTCTTATGGTAGTTTTCTGTACAGAAAGAATCCTAACTATTTTGGGCTTATTCTAATTGCTGGTATTCTTGGGGCTTTTTGCTGGTATTCTTGGGGCTTTTAATCTCCTTCTTCAATTTGCTGAACTACTTCAGTATTCTTACAGTATATTGATAATTCTTCTTTTACTAACCTTAGGTGGGGCTCATTAACCAATACATTTAAATGATCATATTTAATAGACCAGCTTTCTTCCTCTGTTCCTCCCTTCTTTCTTTCTCTCTCCCTCTCTTCTTTCCTTTCTTTCATCCTCCCTCCCTTCCTCTACTTTCTTTCTTCCTTCTGTAGGGGGTTAAAATTTGCCACCCCAAATTGTATCTTTATCATGAGAATCAATTTAAGCTGATTATTCTTAAAGCCCAGCAGACTCAGGAGGAAATTTTGCCTTCCCCTAATTGTTTAAAAGAACACAAATAGAGTTATCACCAGAGACACCTGCAAAAAATATGGACTAGGTGCAGTGGGGAGACTCTAGACAGGGTCTAGAGATCAGAGTCCACTCTGTACCCCATTTTCTCCACCTGGAACAGCAAACATTTGTTTACCAAACACTTGCTCTCCCATCTCCCTGAAAATTTTTTTCCTCCTCTTTGAAGTCCCAAACCACTGCTCCCAACATTCTTCTTTTTTATCTTTCACTGAAGATGGTATTTAAGGTGAGGGCTTTGCCCATTTTGGCAAATTATTCAGTTTTCCTAGGTCTTTCCATGTTTTTAACTTTTGTTTTAATTATTTCTGGTTAATCTGTCTCATGTGTGTGCATATGTGTGTGTGTTCAGCCCCCCAGTTCAGTTCAGTTGCTCAGTCATGTCTGACCCTTTGTGACCCCATGAACTGCAGCACACCAGGCCTTCCTGTCCATCATCAACTCCTGGAGTCCACCCAAATCCATGTTATGAACACCCAGGACTGATCTCCTTTAGGATGGAATGGTTGGACCTCCTTGCAATCCAAGGGACTCTCAAGAGTCTTCTCCAACACCACAGTTCAAAAGCATCAATTCTTCTGTGCTCAACTTTTCTCACAGTCCAACTCTCACATCCATACATGACCACTGGAAAAACTATAGCCTTGACTGGATGGACCTTTGTGAACAAAGTAATGTCTCTGCTTTTTAATATGCTGTCTAGGTTGGCCACAACTTTCCTTCTAAGGAGTAAGCATCTTTTAATTTCATGGCTGTAATCACCACCTGAGGTGATTTTCTTTTTTCTTCTTTTTTTTTTTTATTTTCTTTTAGACTTCCGATTCATTTCTTACATGATAGTATACAGGTTTCAATGCCATTCTCCCAAATCATCCCACCCTGTCCCTCTCCCTCAGAGTCCAAAAGTCCACTCTACACATCTGTGTCTGTTTTGCTGTCTCGCATACAGGGTCATCATTGCCATCTTTCTAAATTCCATATATATGTGTCAGTATACTGTATTGGTGTTTTTCTTTCTGGCTTACTTCACTCTGTATAATCGGCTCCAGGTTCATCCATCTCATTAGAACGGATTCAAATGTATTCTTTTTAATGGCTGAGTAATACTCCACTGTGTATATGTACCACAGCTTTCTTATCCATTCATCTGCTGATGGACATCTAGGTTGTTTCCATGTCCTGGCTATTATAAACAGTGCTGCGATGAACATTGAGGTACATGTGTCTCTTTCAATTCTGGTTTCCTCAGTGTGTATGCCCAGAAGTAAGACTCTCACTGTTTGTAGATGACAGGACCCTCTATATAGAAAACCCTAAAGACTCCACCAGAAAATTACTAGAGCTAATCAATGAATATAGTAAAGTTGCAGGATATAAAATCAACACACAGAAATCCCTTGCATTCCTATACACGAATAATGAGAAAGTAGAAAAAGAAAGTAAGGAAACAATTTCATTCACCATTGCAACGAAAAGATTAAAATAGTTAGGAATATATCTACCTAAAGAAACTGAAGACCTATATATAGAAAACTATAAAACACTGATGAAAGAAATCAAAGAGGACACTAATAGATGGAGAAATATACCATGTTCATGGATCAGAAGAATCAATATAGTGAAAATGAGTATACTACCCAAAGCAATCTATAGATTCAATGCAATCCCTATCAAGCTACCAGTGATATTTTTCACAGAACTAGAACAAATAATTTCAAGATTTGTATGGAAATACAAAAAACCTCGAATAGCCAAAGCAATCTTGAGAAAGAAGAATGGAACTGGAGGAATCAACTTGCTGACTTCAGGCTCTACTACAAAGCCACAGTCATCAAGACAGTATGGTACTGGCACAAAGACAGAAATATAGATCAATGGAACAAAATAGAAAGCCCAGAGATAAATCCACACACCTATGGACACCTTATCTTTGACAAAGGAGGCAAGAATATACAATGGAGTAAAGACAATCTCTTTAACAAGTGGTGCTGGGAAAACTGGTCAACCACTTGTAAAAGAATGAAACTAGATCACTTTCTAACACCCCACACAAAAATAAACTCAAAATGGATTAAAGATCTAAATTAAGACCAGAAACTATAAAACTCCTAGAGGAGAACATAGGCAAAACACTCTCCGACATAAATCACAGCAGGATCCTCTATGATCCACCTCCCAGAATTCTGGTAATAAAAGCAAAAATAAATAAATGGGATCTAATTAAAATTAAAAGCTTCTGCACAACAAAGGAAAATATAAGCAAGGTGAAAAGACAACCTGAGGTGATTTTCAAGCCCCAAAATTTCTTGGATCATCCGCAAGGAAAAGAAATGCAAAAAAGCAAAATGGCTGTCTGAGGAGGCCTTAGAAATCGCTGTGAAAAGAAGACAAATTAAAAGCAAAGGAGAAAAGGAAAGATATATCCATTCGAATGCAGAGTTCCAAAGAATAGCAAGGAGAGATAAGAAAGCCTTCCTCAGTGATCAATGCAAAGAAACAGAGGAACACAATAGAATGGGAAAAACTAGAGATCACTTCAAGAAAGCTAGAGATACCAAGGGAACATTTTATGCAAAGATGGGCTCAATAAAGGACAGAAATGGTATAGACCTAACAGAAGCAGAAGATATTAAGAAGAGGTGGCACGAATGCACAGAAGAACTATACAAAAAAGATCTTCACGACCCAGATAATCACGATGGTGTGATTACTCACACTCACCTAGAGCCAGATATCCTGGAATGTGAAGTCAAGATAGAAAGCATCACTATGAACAAAGCTAGTGGAGGTGATGGAATTCCAGTGAAGCTATTTCAAATCCTGAAAGACGATGCTGTGAAAGTGCTGCACTCAACATGTCAGCAAGTTTGGAAAACTCAGCAGTGTCCACAGGACTGGAAAAGATAAGTTTTCATTCCAATCCCAAAGAAAGGCAATGCTGCAGAATGCTCCAACTACTGCACAATTACACTCATCTCTCATGCTATTAAAGTAATGCTTAAAATTCTCCAATCCAGGCTTCAGCAATACCTGAGACATGAACTTCCTGATGTTCAAGCTGGCTTTAGAAAAAGCACAGGAAACAGAGATAAAATGCCAACATCATCATCGAAAAAGCAAGATAGTTCCAAAAAACCATCTATTTCTGCTTTATTGACTATGCCAAAGCCTTTGACTGTGTGGATCGCAATAAACTGTGGAAAATTCTGAAAGAGATGGGAACCCCAGACCACCTGACCTGCCTCTTGAGAAACATATGCAGGTCAGGAAGCAACAGTTAGAACCGGACATGGAACAACAGACTGGTTCCAAAAAGGAGTACGCCAAGGCTATATATTGTCACCCTGCTTACTTATATGCAGAGTACATCATGAGAAACGCTGGGCTGGAATCCAGATTGCCAGGATAAATATCAATAACCTCAGATACGCAGATGACACCAGCCTTCTGGCAGAAAGTTAAGAACTAGAGAGCCTCTTGATGAAAGTGAAAGAGGAGAGTGAAAAAGTTGTCTTAAAGCTCAACATTCAGAAAAAGAAGATCATGGCATCCGGTCCCATCACTTCATGGGAAATAGAAGGGCAAACAGTGGAAAGAGCCCCTCAGTTGTGTTCTACTCTTTTGCGACCCCATGGACTGTAGCCCACCAGGCTCATCTGTCCATGGGATTTTCCAGGCAAGAATACTGGATGGGTTACCATTTCCTTCTCCAGAGGATCTTCTCAACTCAGGAATAAAATCTACATCTCTCATGTCTCCTGCATTTGCAGGCGGATTCTTTACCATTAAGTCACCTGTGATGCCCTAATCTGTTTCAGGTCAGTTTAATTCACAGATCAGCCAGAAGAACCTAAGGGCAGAAAAAGGTGTTTTCTTCCCTGACACTCTCTTTCCTTCTCCCTCCTTTCTCCTTTCCTCCCTCCGTCCTCTTCCTCCTTTTTTTGGTCCTCCTTCTTGTTTGAGAAATACTTTTTCTTTCCTTCTATTTTGCTACATCCATACAGTAATTCCATACTTCTTTATGTCTTGTCATGAAATTCTTCGTGGTTCTTCATGTTCTCTTTCATACAAAATTTTACTTTCTTTTAGTTAAGAGGAGTATGTTCTGCCTGCTTAACATATATTTCCAAATGGAGTCACTGTTCAGGGTTTTTTGACTTTTATATGCATTACTTCTGTCTATTTTGGCAATTGCCATCCAGCTCCAGTGTTTAGAACTTCTCTCTGCAAACTATGTCTGCAAGAGAGATCTTCAAAACTGACTTTTAAAACATCCTAGGATAAAATATGCTTTGCCAAAACTGTGAACAATGTTCTGAACATTGATGTGATTTCCTCAAGATTTGGGGAGGATGAACATGTTTGTACCATATCTGCTTGACTGAGAGTTGGGAGAGCAGCATTTTTCATGAAATAAGATAAAGGAGGGCAGAGTTGGAAGTGGTTAGATTCAAGGACTAGTGTTTCTGCAGAGTCAGGGAAAAGGGGTAGGTGTGGCAACAGGGAACCCTGTGCTTGAGTCATTCCCAAGGTACTTAACAGCCTTCTGAAAGAAGCACGGACTCCTGGGTTTCCCCAGGACAGCAAAAGCATGTATAGGAAAGTTTAGATATCTGGACAGGCAGCTATTTAATGATGTCAACTCAGGAGCTCCAGATAAGGTAAAGAAAATCTAATTCATTTAGGGCACTTTTGCCAACCCCTAAGTCATACTCTCTTCCTTTGTTCATTTGTACTTTTTTTTTTTTTTTTTTGATTTCCAATATCAATGATATCATATATTTGTCTTTCATTGTCTGACTTACTTCACTTAGTATAATAATCTCTGGCTATTCCCTGGTGGCTCAGATGTTAAAGTGTCTGCCTGGAATGCAGGAGACCTGGGTTCGATCCCTGGGTCGGGAAGATCCCCTGGAGAAAGAAATGGCAACCCACTCCAGTACTCTTGCCTGGAGAATCCCACGGAGGGAGGAGCTTGGTAGGCTACAGTCCATGGGGTCACAAAGAGTCGGACACGACTGAGCGACTTCATCCATCCATCATCCATAATAATCTCTAGGTCCATCGATGTTGCTGCAAAGGGCATTATTTCATTATTTTATGGCTGAATAATGTTCTATTGTATGGGTGTGTATATATTTATATATAGATACATATATATTATATGTGGAATATATATATTACATATATCCTTTATTCATTAATCTATCAATAGACATTTGGGGTCAAATGTCTATTGATAGGCCATCACCAGCTCTATGGATATGAGTTTGAGCAAGCTCTGGGAGTTGGTGCTGGACAGGGAAGCCTGGCATGCTGTAGTCCACAGGGTCACAAAGAGTCAAACATGACTGAGTGACTGAAATGAACAAAACTGAATTGAGACATTTAGTTGCTCCCATGTCTTGGCTACTGTAGCAATGAACATTGGGGTGAATGCATCTTTTCACATTAGAGCTTTCATCATTTCTAGATATCACAGTAGAGAAGAATGATCCCTAATTATCCTTCAACATTTAATGGAAGTCCTCTCTCCTCATTTCCCCAAAGCAGAATGAAAGACTCCTGCTGTGTGTTCTCATAGTCATTTTACACAACTTTACTGTACTTTAATTTATTTAAAAATATTCACTGATTCATTCATGTATGATTTGTGTTGTTGGGTGATGGACCCTGAAGATGGTGGGTACAGAGATTACAAGGAGACATTCCTTGCCCCTCCTGGAGCTCACTGCCTCAGGAAGCAAACACACAGGTAAGCAAATTATTACAGCAAAGTGTTTGCTATCACTAGATAGCAACTCTGGAAGATAGGTTCTGGGAGCATGGAGGTGAGGAGGAACCTTCTTGAGAAGACGGGTGAAGGCTTCTGAAGAGGTGAAATGTGAGGGGTGGGGATAATGCTATTAAAGGAACAATGACCATGGGATGAGAGTGAGCAGAACAAGTGCAAAGGTTCCCAGGTGAGTATTCACATATGCTGCTGGAGGAAACCTCTGCAGGCTCAGCAGGGCTGGGGCACAGTGTGGGATGCAGGGGGGGAGGGGCCTGTGGAAGCAGACAGGCAGGATCATGAGCTTCTGACACACTTCAAAAAGAGAGCTGGACCTTGTTCTGAAGATGGGACACATAACCTAAGACAGAGAGGTGAGGATGATCATGCCAGTTCCAGGGGAGAGACGATGGGGCTGACAATGGGAGGGGTCATAAGGAGGGAAAGTTGGGATCCAGTTAAGAGGGGCAGAATGTTAAGGATTTGCCACACTAGGCTTAGTGACAGGGCTCTCCGAGATTTCTGAAGATCTGAGAGCAGGGTTGAGTCTAGCTGGATGCTCTGTCCCAGGGGCCCTCAGTGCCTGGCAGGGAGCTGGTACACCACCCACACTTATCCGGTAAATGAATGAACCTCATGGAAAAGAGCTCATCCACTTGGTTCCTCACGGATTGATGGAAAAGAGAGGAAGAGAAAGAGGTTAATGAAATACATGTTAAATTATGGCCATATAATGATGGGTAAGAATGATCCTTGAATGGCTATGCCATTATTTCCTCAGACTAGCAGCTTCTCCTTACCTGTAAAGACCACAGAACTGTCAAGTTTGGGCTTGACTTAGGAGATATTTGACCCACTTTCTGCACCCTTCTTTTCTTTTTTCCTTCTTTCTTTTCTTTCTTTTTTTTTTTTTTTTTGAACTGCCCTCCCTCCTTAGAAGCTCTTTGCCTCTTGTCAATGCAGGGTTGCCAATCAATGCTGGCCATCTAGCCCCATACTTCTCACTCAGCATTTAAAAGTTAAATGCTTCATAAGAAGCATTTTCCATGAGACCCAATAGCACATAGAAAGTACTCAACAAATAGTAACTTTATTTTTTTCCCCGTAACTTGAACTAGCTCTTTATTTAACACTTTCTAAGCCTTGTCTTTCCATGGGAAAAAAAAAAAAATCCTCTCTTGTATATAAATGAAATTAGCCTTCTTGGGTATATCTTTGTTTTTCGAATGGGGTCTTTCTGGAAATATGGTGACTTAGACCAAGGAATGATTCTAATGCTAGGATTTGTAGTCTCAGAGAAGGAGCAATAGGGAGGTATTTTGGAGCTGAGTGCATTTCAGAGCTGTTGGCATGGTACCCACAGAGATGGCTCCCTACCCAGCTTATGAGGCCTGGCCGCAGAAAGAGCATATCACTCTGGTTTCTGTCTCTCTGTAATGACAATCCAGAGTAGTCTCAATGTGTTTTCCATGTGTGGAAGTTGTTGTAGCTTTTAAAAGATGTCTTGGTGGGGGATAGGCTTGGAGAGGAGCATGGGGTCTGGGTGGATGAGGCAACCATTGATTAACTTTGTGCACAGAGCAAAGCATAGGGAGGAGGAAACAGAAGCTACAATAAAATACTCATCTCAGCTCCATCCTTGTCCCCCTTCTTGCTCTGTGCTGCCTCAGAATGCCTGATTCTATTTGTGGGATGTATGCCATAACCATACCTGAAAATCAAGCCTGTTTCACTCTGTCTTCCTCCTTCTTCCTCTCCTCCCTGGGTATTTATTGTTTTCTAACACTTCACTAGACCCTATGGACTAAAAGACACTACAGAAATAGTCTCGGTGAAGGAGCTCATTGGTCTAAAGGAAGAG
Organism: Capra hircus; assembly: GCF_001704415.2. Classification (NCBI taxonomy): domain Eukaryota; kingdom Metazoa; phylum Chordata; class Mammalia; order Artiodactyla; family Bovidae; genus Capra; species Capra hircus. The sequence continues at coordinate 114,408,797 of NC_030810.1, forward strand.
AGAGGGGGAAATAGGCAATCGTAGTGATAATCATCGCAAACAGCTAAGTTTCCCTTACTATGCACTGTCTGAGGCAGTTTATGCTTATTCACTTACAACTGAATTCTGAAAACTATGACACTATTTTCATTATCTTATTTTGAAAGTGGAGGGACTGAAGGACAGAAAATCTAACTTGCTTAAGGTCACACATTTAGTAAATGGCCAGGTTGGGACCCTAGTAGCACAATGATAAAGAATCCACTTGCCAGTGCAGGAGACACAAAACACATGGGCTCGATCCCTGGGTCCGGAAGACCCCTTACAGTAGAAAATGACCACCCACTCTGGTATTCTTACCTGGATAGTTCCATGGACAGGGAAGCCTGGTGGGCTATACAGTCCATGGAGTCGCAAAGAGTCCGATATGACTGAACGACTGAGCTGGGATCATGCAATAACTTTCCTACCTGTGACACTGTTATTTTATTGGAGAGGGTCTCTGCCCTGACTGGCACCTCTGATAAATCTTTCTGGAGGAGATGATACCTAGATCTTGAAAAATGTTTTTTTTTTTTTTTTTTTTTTTTTTTTATTTCTTTTTCTGCATCACTCGGCATGTGGGACCTTAATTCTCTGGCCAGGGGTCAAACCAGCATCCGCTGCATTGGAAGCATGAAGTATTAACCACTGGATCAACAGGCAAGTGCCCCGAATCTTGAAAAATGAATACAGGTTTCTCAGGCAAAGAGGGAAGGGGCCTGCAGAGTGAGAGGGGTCTTCCAGGCAAAGGCCATGTCAAAACCTGGAGATAAGAGAGGACAGGCTTGTTCAGAGAATCCCCAGTTGCTCAAGGAAGCTGGAGTGAATGGTACAAGACATTGTTGCTGTTGCACAAGCTGGAGAGCTGGGCAGGAGTAAGATTGCAAAGTCCCAGCTAGACATGAACTTAATTCTGAAAACTACAAAGAAACTCTAAAGATATCAGTGATAACTAGGCCAGAATTGTTGACACCACTGTCCTCATTGACATGCATTTCTGAAAGCCACATTATAAAGCCTTATGGCTGGAAAGAGAGAAGCCAGTCCTTCCTTACCAACCCCTTTCTCATTCTGTGTCTACCACACATATATGCTAAGATGGGCTTTTGTTTGTTCATTTATATATGCAATATTTATTCAACAGGTATTTATTAAACACCTTTTATGTGTCAGGATTTGGAGAAGGGCATGGCAACCCACTCTAGTATTCTTGCCTGGAGAATTCCATAGACAGAGGAGCCTGGTGGGCTACAGTCTACTGGATGGCAAAGAGTCAGACATGACCGAGCAACTAACACATGTGTCAGGAATAGTGCTAGGTACCAAATCTACAAATGAAACATGAGAATGAGAATGAGATATGTCTCATAGGAATGAGACACAGGAAGGACAGAGTTTCCTAGGGAAATAGACATATCATTGCATAATTTCAAAGCAGTAGGCAAAGCACAATAAAGATGGATGTATTCAAAGTGTAGAAGAGGCAGTAGGTCTCCATGGCATAAAACCCAGACCCTCAAGTTGTGCTCCCCTGGGTTCAGACTCCAGCTCTACCACGTATTAGCTCTATGACACGAGGTCACCTCCTCCATTCCTGGCCTATCAGTTTCCTCATCTCACAAATGCAGATCATAATATTAACAACCCCACAGAGGTATGACAATGATGAAATGAGTTAACATGTTAAACTTAATGAGTCCAGTATGAAAGTAGGAATGCTGAAGTGACATTGTTCCCCAGTAGATGTCACTGCTACATAGCGAGTTAGGTGAGATACTATGAGTTCAAGTCTATGGTTTAACAATCCCTGCAGAAAAATGCTACATCAATGGCCATCTTCTCTAAATACAAAATATGGGAGAGGTTTGGTAGGTTGTGAAATATACATGGGCCAGGGGATGATGATCATCTTTTATAAAAAAAAAAGTTCTGCATTTAGACCTACTTGACAGTTTTGACCATGCCACACAACATGAGGGGATCTTAGTTCCCTGGCCAGGGATCAAACCTATGTGCCCTGCATTGGAAGCACCAAATCATAACCACTGAACAACCGGGAAGTCCCTTACTTGACAGTTTTGAACTTTTTCCATAGTGTCTCCCTGGTGGAAGCAGTTTTCTCCCTGCTTCCTAGAAATCTTGGATGTATTCTTTCAGCTTAGACTTTGTCAGGAAGCACCTACTCATTTTCACGTTTTTAAAAGCATTTCTGAGAAGGTGTGGAATAATGATTGACAAACCCACTGAGGCCTAACTGAAAAAGGAGCTTAAGATCAGAATTGGAATATGGTGACTTGGAAAGAACCTTTGTAAAGTAGCAAGAGGGAGCTTGACTGAGTTTGACTTTATGGCAACTAGATTTGGGCCTAAAGCTTTATTTTCTTTGGGCCAGGGGAGATTCAGCCTTTTCCATGATCTACATAGATCTTGGTTTAGGTGTAGCATTGAGTGAATGAGTTCTTTCTGGTTCTTGATTCTGACTTGACCAGGCCTTGAGGTCAAATGGGTAGGCTGGGACAAAAGGGGCCATCACATACTCAATTACTTATTGGAGTCTCACAGAAAATTTCATTTGGGTCAGACTTTTTATTAGGTAAAGGGATACAGAGATAACTAAGGCCTGGTTCCTGTCCTCTCTCATATGAATGGAAGAGACAGACATGCAAGTGTATAACTCTAACACAACCTTAGAAATATTATTAGAGAAAGGGAAGAAAATTCGATAAGGAAAGGGAAGTTGGACTTTTTTTGTCATGTGGAGAAGTTAGAGAAGAGCATTCCAGATAGAAGAATCAATACATACACAAGTGCAAAAAGTTAGGGGCAAAATTAATGACAATTGGTCTGAATGGAGGGTATGGGTATTGGAGTGGACAGATGAGGTGCTACTCTCTAATTCAAGGAGACTATAGTGTTAAAGAGGCCTGATGATTTTATAAGTGGAATGTTAAAATACTGAAGAGTTGGAGCCACCTTTCTTTCCTCTGTTGTTGATTCTGTAACTCCAGTTTCTTTGTCAGACAATCAGTGCTCACTTTACTTCCTGAGGGCCTGGGCTAGGAGGGTAATGTTGGACTCACCACACAATGTACCTTGGCCCTCATGAACGACGGCCATGGTAAAAACAATCAGCCTGAACACGCACTGGATAATAATAATCCCATATGGTTAGTCACTCAGTCATATCTTACTCTTTGCAGACTCGTAAAGACACTGTAGCCTGCCAGGCTCCTCTGTGCATGGGGCTTCTCCAGGCAAGAATACCGGAGTGGGTTGCCATGCCCTCCTCCAGGGGATCTCCCCAACCCAGGGATCGAACCCAGGTCTCCCACGTTGCAGGGGGATTCTTTATGATCTTAACCACCAGGGAAGCCCCAATCACAATATCAATAACTGCCAATCTTGTTAAGTACTACTTGTCAAACTCTGTAACAAATGCTTTATATGTATGATCTCATCTAAACTCCATAGTAGTCTTATTATGAAGGCAGAGTGGTGTCAGGATATACAGCAGGTCTTGGGCTTTGGCCATCTGGAGCCATGTTGCTTGAGTTCATGGGGTGATTCCATTCCTTATTAACTGTGTGACCTTGGAAAGCTGCTAAACTCCTACCTGTGTCTCAGTATCTCCATCTATAAAATGGAAATAATTATAATACCTACTTTCTTTATATGAGTTCAGTTTTGAGAGGACACCTCAAGAGCTAAGTTGGGCTATAATTTGCCCTTAGTGTGCAGAGTTGAGAATGATTTAAAAACCCTGCTTTGTATCCAGCTGGCACCACCCATTCTTCACTTACTGTGAATGAATCCAAGAAATTCAACAGGTATAAGCAATCACTGGAAAGCTATTTGTTGTGATTGGAAAACACTCAAAGAAATGGAGTGCTTCACAGATGATTTAATATTTTCGAGGTAGCACATGCGAATGAGTAAGCTCAGGGTAGATGAGTGAGTTTACATTCCACATCAAGGTTTTACTTAAAGTTTACATTTTGTTTAAATGAGAAGTAAGATCAATGTAATATGACTTAAACCTTTCTTGGAAATTTATGGCTTCTTTTAATAAACCTCATAAAAGGCACTTTTAAACATATGCAGCGTTCTTAATGTAATGGTTTCATTCTTGAAATATATAGTATTTAGGTTGTATCTAAAATGCTCTAAAAGTATCACAAAGGCTGTAAAAATATTGTTAACGGGAAGAAATCTTTTCAGAGGGATAAATATTTTCTTGGAAAAGGAAAAAGCTGTGAACCTTTTAGGTAGGGGAATGGCGTGGTTTTGAAAAATAACAATTTGCCTTTTTTTTTTTTTTTCTAACATCCTTTCTGTGGTTCTGCTTCAGCCAATTATTAGATTAAAGCAAGCTGTTGCTACGTGCCCTAGAAACTAAGATGGATTTGATGTTGCATCCTAAGTTTGTGAGGACAAGTTCCATTTAAGGCTTTAATGAGGTCAAGCGAACAAAGCAGGAGGCTGGCTGAGTCTTTTGTGTTATTTTAAGGACTGTATCTTAGAATTACAAGGCTTGCATAATGCCATGGAAAGAACACTGGATTTAGAGCTAAAAGATCTCAGTTTGAGACTTGGCTCTGCCATTTTCTAGCTTTGTGACCTTGGCATAATCACTTAGATGCTCTGAGGCTCGCTTTTTTGTGGGTCTAGAAAAGAGGGTCAAGAATACTTTCTCTAGTCACTTTGTAAGAACAGTGCAGTGTCAAATGTGATAAGAGGTAGTTGAATATGATCCTAGAACTTTGTAAAATACTTTGTGCTAAAGACATTTATTTGCTGTTTCTAAATATAGTGAAAACAGTTTGGACTCCAGTGTATATTGTTGAAGAGAAAAAAAGACATAGAGCAGAAAATAATAATAATAACTAATATTTACTTAGTCCTTGAGGTGAAGAGGTGGTGAAGTCGCTCAGTCATGTCTGACTCTTTGCAATCCTGTGGACTGTAGCCCACCAGACTCCTCTGTCCATGAGATTATCCAGGCAAGAATACTGGAGTGGGTTGCCATTTCAGAGACCATGTTAATTTAACATGATAAAGTGCTTTGTGAGCCAGAAAGTCAGAAAATGCACATCAACTTTATTTGTTGGATACACATTTGTTGAACACTTATTTTGTAAAAACATAGAGCAGAGCTTCTACCCCACTCTACACAGGTAAGTTGATTCTATTATTTAAGACAAATAGTTGTGTTCTCTTTGGTGACCTGTTTCCCTCTCTGGAGATTGCAACCTTGAGAAAATTTTCCATTAGGTATAACTTGAGACGCATATAGCTGCTAATTATGCCATGCTACAGTTGGAAAGAACATAAAGTCCAACTTCTTTCTAGATGAGGAAACAAAGATCTAGAAGGGGAGCTGAATTTGCCTGTTAAATTCAGTTTTCATCGGCTACAAGTCATAATTCTATATACAAACATCATATAATAAGGAAAGCAATACTTCTACCTACTGTACAGACTTATACTGTGTAAAGAAGGGAATTGTGGAGGATAAATCTGGAAAGTTAGGTCAACACCAGTTCAAGGGGATCTTGTATATATGGTAAGGAATTTAGAGATTATCCTGAAAATATAAGACTCCAGTAAAATATATTAAGTAAGAGAATTATTGAATTAGACGTATGTTTTAGAAAGATGACCCTGGGACAGTGTAGAAAATGAACTGCCTCAAGTCACGGTGGGGGCATGTCTATGGTGGTTATAGAACCCTGAAGAAAAATAATGGTTTGAATCCAAATCAGAAAAGAAGAAGTAAAACTCTCACTGTTTGCAGATGACATGATATTGTACGTAGAAAACCCTAAAGATAGTATCAGAAAATTACTAGAGCTAATCAGTGAACTTACCAAAGTTGCAGGAATCAATACACAGAAATCACTTGCATTTTTATATACTAACAATGAAAAAATCAGAAAGATTTTTCAAAATCAATCCCATTCACCATTTCAACAAAAGGAATTAAATATCCAGGAATAAACTTGCCTAAGGAGATGAAAGAACTACACAGAAAATTATAAGACACTAATGAAATTTTAAAAAATAAAATAAACAGATGGAGAGATGTTCCATGTTCCTGGGTAGGAAGAATCAATATTGTGAAAATGACTATGCTACCAAATGCAATCTACAGGTTCAATGCAATCCCTATCAAATTACCAATGGCATTTTTCACAGAACTAGAACAAAAATTTCACAATTCGTATAGAAACAATCAAACAAACAAACCAAAAAACACCAAATAGCCAAAGCAGTCTTAAAAAAGAAGAACAGAGCTGGAGGAATCAACTTTCCTGACTTCAGATTATACTACAAAGCTATAGTCATCAAGACAGTATGTACTGGCACAAAAATAGAAATATAAACCAATGGAACAAGATAGAAAGCCCAGAAAAAAACCCATACACTCATGGGTACCTTATTTTTTACAAAGGAGAAGAGAATATACAATCAGGCAAAGACAGCCTCTTCAATAAATGTTGCTGGGAAAACTAGACAGCTACATGTAAAAGAATGAAATTAGAACAGTTCCTAACATCATACATGAAGATAAACACAAAATGGATTAAAGACCTAAATGTAAGACCAGAAACTATAAAATTCTTAGAGGAAAACATAGGCAGAACACTCGGTGACATAAATCAAAGCAAGATCCTCTATGACCCACCTCCTAGAGTAACAGAAATAAAAACAAAAGGAAACAAGTGGGACATGATTAAACTTAAAAGCTTTTGCACAGCAAAGGAAACTAAGCAAGGTGAAAAGACAACCCTCAGAATGGGAGAAAATCATAGCAAATGAAACAACTGACAAAGGATTATTTTCTAAAATATACAAGCAGCTCATACAGCTCAATACCAGGAAAACAAACAAAGCAATCAAAAACTGGGAAAAAGACCTAAACAGACATTTCTCCAAAAAAGACATACAGATGGCTAACAAATACATGAAAAGATGCTCAACATTGCTCATTATTAGAGACATACAAATCAAAACTACAGTGAGATATCACTCAAACTGGTCAGAAGGGCCATCATCAAAAAGTCTACAAACAGTTTCATCCACCTCATTAGAACTGGTTCAAATGTATTCTTTTTAATGGCTGAGTAATATTCCATTGTGTATATGTACCATGGCTTTCTTATCCATTCATCTGCTGATGGACATCTAGGTTGCTTCCATGTCCTGGCTATTATAAACAGTGCTGTGATGAACATTGGGGTATACATGTCTCTTTCAATTCTGGTTTCCTTGGTGTGTTTACCCAGCAGTGGGATTGCTGGGTTATAAGGCAGTTCTATTTCCAGTTTTTTAAGGAATCTCCACACTGTTCTCCATAGTGGCTGTACTAGTTTGCATTCCCACCAACAGTGTAAGAGGGTTCCGGGGGGTAGGTGGGAGGGGGGTTCAGGATTGGAAACAGGTGTACACCCGTGGCAGATTCACGTTGATGTGTGGCAAAACAAATACAATATTGCAAAGTAAAAATAATAATAATAATAATAATGAAAGTCTACAAACAATAAATTTTGGAGAGCGTGTGAAGAAAAGGGAATGCTCCTGCACTGTTGGTGGGAATATAAATTGATAGAGCCACTATGGAAGACAGTATGGAGATTCCTTTAAAAACTAGAAATAAAACTACCATATGATCCAGCAATCCCACTCCTAGGCATATACCCTGAGGAAACCAAAATTGAAAAAGACACAAGTACCCCATTGTTCATTGCATCACTATTTACAATAGCTTAGAACATGGAAACAACCTAGATGTCCATTGACAAATGAATGGATAAAGAAGTTGTGGTACATATACACAATGGAATATTACTCAGCCATAGAAAAGAATACATTTACATCAGTTCTAATGAGGTCGATGAACCTAGAATCTATTATACAGAGTGAAATAAGTCAGAAGGAGAAAGATAAATATTGTATTCTATCACATATATACAGAATCTAGAAAAATGGTAGTGAAGAATTTATTTACAGGGCAATAGTGGAGAAACAGATATAGAAAATAGACTTAAGGACATGGGGAGAGTGAAGGAGAGGGTGAGATGTATGGAAAGGGTAACACGGAAACTTATATTACAATATGTAAAATAGATAGCCAATGGGGATTTGCTGTATGGCTCAGGAAAGTCAAACAGGGGCTCTGTATCAACCTAGAGGGGTAGGATGGGTAGGGAGATGGGAGGCAGGTTCAAAAGGGAGGGGATATATGTATACCTTTGGCTGATTCATGTTGAGGTTTGACAGAAAAAAACAAAATTATGTAAAACAATTATCCTTCAATAAAAAAATAAATAAAATTAAAAAAAGAAATAATGGTTTGAATGGAAGAGTGTTAGTAAGGATGGACTTCTAGGTTGCTTGCTCGGCAATGAGGGTGGGTGATGATTTTCACTGAGAACAAAGGATTTCAGTTCAGTTCAGTCGCTCAGTCGTGTCTGACTCTTCACAACCCCATGAACTGCAGCACAGCAGGCTTCCCTGTTCATCACCAACACCCAGAGCTTGCTCAAACTCATCGCCATCGGGTTGGTGATCCCATCCAACCATCTCATCCTCTGTCATCCCCTCCTCCTCTTGCCTTCAGTCTTTCCCAGAATCAGGGTCTTTTCCAACGAATCAGTTCTTTGCATCAGGTGGCCTAAGTATTAGAGTTTCAGATTCAGCATCAGTCTTTCCAATGTATATTCAGAACTGACTTCCTTTAGGAGTGACTGGCTTGATCACCTTGAATCCACAGGACTCTCAAGAGTCTTCTCCAACATCACAGTTCAAAAGTGTGAATTCTCCAGCACTTTCTTTATGGTCTAACTCTCACATCTATACATGACTACTGGAAAAACCATAGCTTTGGCTAGACAGACCTTTGCTGGCAAAGTAATGTCTCTGCTTTTTAATATGCTGTCTAGGTTTGTCACAGCTTTTCTTCCAAAGGGCAGACATCTTTTAATTTCATGGCTGCATTCACCATCTGCAGTGAAGAACACAGGAGGTGGTATTTGTTTGCGGGAAGATCGGGGTTAGACCAATATTTAGGGGCAGGTGTAAAAAGAAGTAGTTGAATATGATCCTAGAACTTTGTAAAATGTTTTGTGCTAAAGACATTTATTTGCTGTTTCTAATTCCTATGATGAAAACACTTTGGATTCCATTTTATATTGCTGGAGAGAAAAGAAGATATAGGGCAGAAAATAATAATAATAACTAATATTTACTTAGTCCTTATTGTGTGTCAAAGACCATATTAATTTAACATTTTATTTCTCACATCAATCCTATGAGGTAAGGATTAAGCCCATTAAACAACTGAGTAATGAAGGATCGGAGGGTTATGATATAATTAATAGTCATAGTAGCCCTTATAAGCAAAGACTCAGAAGGAAATATATCTGCCTTTACAAGCAAATGTTTCAATTCAGATGATGGGAAAGACAGGCCTGAATTTTAAATCCTGACTCTGCGTGTGTTGTATGAACTTGTTTAAGGAATCAGTCCTCATAAGTGTTCTATTAATTCATGTGGGAATTGTTAAAGACACCTGCTTATCTATCTCACAGGAGAGGATGAAGGAATAAGTGAGATTACACATAAAAAATTTTTAAAACAATGCCTGGCATGATGTATACTTAATAAACAAAATTTAACTGACTTCTTCAATTACAGTCTTTCCTTCTGTATGTATATCCTTCAAAATTTTATTATAATTTAAAGACATGCATAGAGTTCTGATTTTAGTATCATCCCATTCTAACACTAGTGATAACAAAACATAACATACTCACTGAGTCAATAATCATGTGATAAAAGATTGGAGAAGTCGTCAAGGACATCTTACCCCAAAGAAAATAAATTAATGAGAAAAGACACAAACAAACATGGCTTGGAGCTTCTAGGATGTTGGCAGTTGGGAGCTGGACCCTCAGTGGTCTGGAGCCAAGATCTGGTCAACTGAAATTAAGATAGATTTACATACCAACACTAAAAGGTCACTACAATTTGGAGCAGCAATTAAATGAGGAAGTAATCTATACGATAAAAACCCTCCAAATGGGCTATTGTGGTCTGACTCACAGGTATCTCTTGACTTATTAGTATAAAGAGAACTGTCCTCATTTTAGGCCTTTAGGACTCTCACAGATACCAAATAAGAATCAGAGGGTTATGATATAATTAATAGTCATATTAGCCCTTATAAGCAAAGACTCAAAAGGAAATATATCTGCCTTCACAAACAAATGCTTCAACTCAGATGATGGGACAGACATGCCTGGATTTAAATCCTGACTCTGACACTCATTTGTTGTATGAATTTGGTCAAGAAACCATACTTATGTTACTATGAGTGACAGGAGATAAAGCAACAACACACACACACACACCCACTAAACTGATTTTGATCACCAAAGAGTGAAGATGGTGAAGTTGTCAGGTACAAGATATGAAATAATTTTTATGAGCTTAAGACAAAAAAAAAATTATCAGAAATTAAAAAAATAAAAGAGAAACAAATGAAGCTTCTAGATATTAAAAGAATCTTAATATCTAAAATTTAAGATATCTTATTAAATAGACTTAAATAGCATATTAGACAATGTTGAAGGGTAAAATAACAAAATAAAACAAATAAATATATGAAAAGAGAACAGACCATTTTCTGGAGTTTTATATAAAACCACAATGAGAATGAGAAAGAAACAATATTTAAAAAGATAATGGGTGTGAATTGTCTAAAACTGATAAAAAAGATGCATCTACACATTAAGGAAATAAAACATATCTGAAGGAGGATTAAAATTTTTCTCTTGCAAGATGAAAAAAAGTGCTCACCTTAAGAGGAAATGTTGGTAAATCTCGCTATATTAAATTAAAATCTGTTAATCAAATAAAATCACACATAAAGTGAAAAGATAAGATCTTCAATTACTGTATTGTCTCATTTTGAGGATCTTTTCAAGATGAGTCAATGGTCTAGTCATTAACATGCTGAAGAACTCCCTGCGTGTGTGCTAAGTCACTTCAACCATGCCGACTCTTTGTGACCCTATGGACCATAGGCCCCCAGGCTCCTTCCTCTGTCCATGGGACTCTCCAGGTAAGAATACTGGAGTGAGTTGCCATGGCCTCCTCCAGAGGATCTTCCATACCCAGGGAGTGAAGCTGCATCTCCTGAGACTCCTGCATTGCAGGCAGATTCTTTACAATTGAGCCACCAAGGAAGCCCCGAAGAACTCCCTAAAAATGTTCAAAAGGTTTTGGTATTAATATATTTTATTTTGGTTTATACTTTTTCATGTTTAATCTGAGAACTTGTGGCTTTTCTCCAATATATAAAAAATTATCAGACATTCGCTCTTTAAATTAACTTTCCCACCATTCTTTCTCTACATTTCTGAGATCTATGTTGGAGCCGGTCAGTTTATTCTCATATCTTTTGAATTCGCTTTCATTTTTTAAAACAAAACCTCTGTTTTAATAGAACTATACTGCCAAACTAAATAAGGTGAAAAAGTGGAATAATCATACAAAAATACTAATAAAATATTTGTATTTTTAGGTATAGTAATGCTGCTTTTTAAAATTACACTTTTCTTTAATTTAAAATATTTCTTTTTGGTATAGCCACTATGGAGAACAGTATGGAGGTTTCTTAGAAAACTAAAAATAGAGGTACCATATGATCCAGTAATCCTACTCCTGGATATACATCCAGAGAAAAACATGGTTTGAAAAGATACATGCACCCCAGTGTTCACTGAGACACTATTTACAATAGCCAAGAAATAGAATCAACCTAAATGTCTCTTGACAGAGAATTGAATAAAGAAGAAGTGGTACATATATACAACAGAATATTACTCAGCCTTTAAAAAGATTAAAATAATGTCATTTGCAGCAACATGGATGAACATGGAGATTATCACATCAAGTGAGGTAAGTCATATAGAGAAAGACAAATATCATATGATATCACTTATATGTGGAATATATAAAAATGATACAAATGAACTCATTTACAATATAGAAACAGACTGATGGACTTAGAGAATGAATTTATGGTTACCAGAGGGGAATGATAGCAGAGAGGGATAGATTGGGAGTTTGGGACTGACATGTACACACTGTGATATTTAAATTAAATAACCAGCAAGGACCAACTGTTTAGCAGTAAGAACTCTGCTCAGTATCCTGTAATAACCTAAATTGGAAAAAAGAATTGAAAAAGAATAGATACATGTATATGGATAACTGAATCACTTTGCCATACACCCGAAACCAATACAACATTGTTAATGAAATATATTCTAATATAAAGTAAAAATAAATATTTCTTTATCTGTGCTGTGTTTTTGGTGGATTCTTCAGTATCCCACTGCTCTTTGTGTCATCTCTAAGAGTTAGCTGTATATCTTTCACATCCAGGATTTTTCTATTACTTTTTTAAGAAACAATTCTCTTTCTTGTTATTTCATAATGTTTTACTTGTGTGTGTTTGAAGAATAGCATTTCTTCCTTTATGTGAGGATATTAACTGTTATTTTAAAGTCATTTTAATTGAATCTATTGCTTTCATTCAAAAAAGCAAGAGAGTTCCAGAAAAACATCTATTTCTGCTTTATTGCCTATGCCAAAGCCTTTGACTGTGTGGATCACAATCAACTGTGGAAAATTCTGAAGAGATTGGAATCCCAGACCACCTGACTTGCCTCTTGAGAAACCTATATGCAGATCAGGAAGCAACAGTTAGAACTGGACATGAAACAACAGACTGGTTCCAAATAGGAAAAGGAATACGTCAAGGCTATATATTGTCACCGTGCTTATTTAACTTCTATGCAGAGTACATCATGAGAAACACTGGGCTGGACGAAGCACAAGCTGGAATCAAGAATGTTGGGAGAAATATCAATAACCTCAGATATGCAGATGATACCACCCTTATGGCAGAAAGTGAATAACTAAAAAGCCTCTTGATGAAAGTGAAAGAGGAGAGTGAAAAAGTTGGCTTAAAGCTCAACATTCAGAAAACGAAGATCATGGCATCCGGTCCCATCACTTCATGGGAAATAGATGGGGAAACAGTGGAAACAGTGTCAGACTTTATTTTGGGGGGCTCCAAAATCAGTGCAGATGGTGATTGCAGCCATGAAATTAAAAGACGCTTACTCCTTGGAAGAAAAGTTATGACCAACCTAGATGGCATATTCAAAAGCAGAGACACTACTTTGCCAACAAAGGTCCATCTAGTCAAGGCTATGGTTTTTCCAGTAGTCATGTATGGATGTGAGAGTTGGACTGTGGAGAAAGCTGAGTGCTGGAGAATTGCTCCTTTTGAACTGTGGTGTTGGAGAAGACTCTTGAGAGTCCCTTGGACTGCAAGGAGAAACAACCAGTCCATTCTAAAGATCAGTCCTGAGTTTTCTTTGGAAGGAATGATGCTAAAGCTGAAACTCCAATACTTTGGCCACCTCATGAGAAGAGTTGACTCATTGGAAAAGACTCTGATGCTGGGAGGGCTTGGGGGCAGGAGGAGAAGGGGACGACAGAGGATGAGATGGCTGGATGGCCTCACTGACTCGATGGACTTGACTTTGAGTGAACTCCGGGAGTTGGTGATGGACAAGGAGGTCTGGCGTGCTGCAATTCATGGGGTCTCAGAGAGTCAGACACGACTGAGCGACTGAACTGAACTAACTGGTTTTATTTAATCTCTGATGAATTAATGTCATAACTATTGATTTTTGTAGCTTTCTTAACATCTTTTTCTTATGCTATTCAATTTTTTGTTTTATATATTCATCTTCTGTGGAAATCCGACTTTGCACAATTTTATCTTACTCCTCCCTCCATTGTAGTTTTAAGTATGGCTTAAACACCTTTATCAAGAATTCAGTTTTATATTAGGGTTATTGTCTTCTACTACAGTTTTATATTCTAGATATTGCAGATCTAGTCACCAATTTTAGGAACCAGACCCAGTTCTGGCTAAGTAGCTGTGTCTTTTTCCTCATTCCTCTCCAAGCAAACAACTTTATATAATTCATAACATAGATAGTGTTTAACCCTCTTTATAAGAAGGAGATACTCACTTTGCAGTTAGTTTTTAATTGTAAGATTGTTCTGGCTTCATTCTTCACAGGGGACAAATTTTAGTCCCTACTACTCAACAAAATTGTAACTTTTCATTGCCTTTGCCTCTTTCAGGCACTTAGTTTAGATCTGTGGATTTAGCACCATTTACTCTCTTGGGCTTCTATTTCAGTTCTGTTCCACAGAGAGATTTATTTTATTTCAGAGCATTGAATATATATGGAGATGGATGTTGTCTGGCAAACATGAACTCCCCATGTTATTTTAAATAATAGCTTTATTTAGTTGTAAGCAACTACAAAAATGGTACATACATGGAGTATACAATTTTATAAATTTCATTACTTGTATACACTCTTGAAACTGTGACCAAAATCAAGTTATTAAACACATCCAACCCTTCCAAACATTTTCTCATTTCCTACCTAACATAGCTCCTTTCACCTCACGCACATCCCTCATGCAAGAACGATGTGTCTTCTGTTTTTATAAATTAGTTTTCAGTTTCTCAAATTTTATCTTAGTTGTGCCAAACAATATTTACTTTATCTCCTCTGTCTGGATTCTTCCACACACAATAATTATCTTGAAAATCATCCATGTTGATATGTGTTCCCATAGTTCATTTATTTTTATTGTTGACTATTGTTTCATAGGTTGATGACCCACAATTTAATTATCTGTTGATGCAAATTTGTCTTGCTTTAACTTTTTGTCTATTACAAATTAAAGAACCACAAACATTGGCATACAATCTTGTTTTATGAATATATGTTTTAATTTCCCTTGTATATTTACCTAGGAGTGAAATGAATGATTAGATCATGTGACAAATGTATCTTTAACCAAAAAAACAAAGGAAAAGAACCCCACCAAAATTTTCCAAAGTAGTTGTGTCATTTTAGATTGCTGCAAGAGTTTACTTGAGTTTCATTTCTTCCACATCCTTGCAAACATATGATATGGTCAATAGTTTGAATTTTAACCATTTTACTAACAACCTCAAAGGTGTATTTTTTGTGGATTTATTTGCATTTCTCTAATCACTAATGATGCTGAAGATATTTGTATGTGCTTATTTACTACCCATATATCCTCTTTGGTGAAATATCTGTTCACAACTTCTTCCCATTTTGTTATTGGGTATTTGTTTTCTTACTTTATTTTGGAAAATTTTCATGTATTCTGATACAAGTTCTTTTCAGTTAACACCCTTTGACATGTTTCTTTTAGTTGGTCTGGGAAGATTCCACATACAGTGGAGCATCTAAGCCCATGAACCACAACTGCTGAGTCCACACTCCAGGACCCACATGTTGCAACTACTGAGGTCCATGCATCTGGAGCCTGTGCTCTGCAACAAGGGACCCACTGCAATGAGAAGACAGTGCACTGTAGAAAAGAGTAGCTCCTGTGAGATTGGTTCAAGATGGTGGAATAGAAGGACTTGTGCTCATCCTCTCCTGCAAGATCACCCAAATCACAACTAGCTGTTGAACAACTATAGACAGGAAGACACTGGAACCCACAGGGAAAACAAAAATACTCCACATCCAAAGATGAAGGAGAAACTACAAGGAGATGGTAGGAGGGGTGCAATCATGATAAAATCAAATCCTATACCTGCCAGGTGGAGAACCCACCTCAGGCCAAACAACTGATAGGTAGGGAGTGCAGACCCACCCATCAGCAGACAATAGGATTAAAGTTTTATTGAGCATGGCTCTGACCACCTGAGCAAGACCCAGTCCCTCCCACCAGGGAGCTTGCACAAACCTCTTATCCTCATCTATCAGAGGGGAGACAGAAGAAACAAGAACTATAATCTCACAGTCTCCAGAACTAATACCATAATCACAGAAGACGAACCAAAAATGAAAAGAAATAGTATTATGTCCCAGGTGAAGGAACAATATACATCCCCAGGAAAACAACTAGATGAAGTGGAGATACGCAAACTTCCAGGTAAAGAATTCAGAAAAGTGATAGTGATCCAGGATCTCGGAAAAAGAATGGAGAAAATGCAAGAAATGTTTACCAAATACTTAGAACTAAAGAATAAACAAACAGAGAGGAACAATACACTAGAAGAAATCAATAGCCAAATAATTGAGGCAGAAGAACAGATAAGAGATCCTGAAGACGGAATGGTGGAAATCACTGATGCAAAAAAGAATATAGAATAAAGAATGAAAAGGAATTAAGATAGCATAAGAGACCTCTGGGACAAGAGTAAACACACCAACAGTCACATTATATGTGTCCCAGAAGAAGAGAGAGAGAAAGTGTCCAAGAAAATATTTGAAGAGATAATAGCTGAAAACTTCCCCACCATGGGAAAAGAGTCAACCAAGTCCAGGAAGCACAGGGAGTTCCAGGCAGGATAAACCCAAGGAAGAATACATCAAGACACATAGTAATCAAACTGACAAAAATTAAAGACAAAAACAAAAATGTTAAAAGCAACAAGGGAAAAAAGACAACATACAAGGGAAATCCCATAAGGTTTTCAGCTGGTTTCTCAACAGAAGCTCTACAAGCCAGAAGGTAATGGCAAGATATAGTCTATGTTTGATGCAGGATTCAGGATGCTTGGGGCTGGTGCATGGGGATGATCCAGAGAGACGATATAGGCTGGGAGGTGGGAGGGGGGTTCATGTTTGGGAACTCATGTACACCCGTGGTGGATTCATGTCAATGTATGGCAAAACCAATACAGTACTGTAAAGTAAAATAAAGTAAAAATAAAAATAAAAAAAAAGAAAGATATAGTCCAAGCGATGAAAAGGAAGACCCTACAACCATGCATACTCTACCCAGCAAAACTCTCAATAAGATTTGTAAGGGAAATCAAAAGCTTTCCAGACAAGCAAAAGTTAAGAGAATTCAGCACCACTCAGCCAGTTTTACAAAAAATGCTAAAGAAACTTCTCTAGGGAGGAAACACAAGTGAACAATAGCTCCTACTTGCTGCAACTAGAGAAAGCCTGCCTGTAGTGATAAAGACCAGAAGAGCCAAAAATAAATACATAAATAAATAAATTTTAAAACTTGCTTCATGTGGCTGGGTGGTAGATCAAGCCTCTCTTATTCCATCCTGTCTGGAAACAGATGTCTTCTATTCATTTTTTTTTTATTATTGTATTAGTATTTTCTTTTTGAATTTCATTTTGGAATTTTATTTCTATTGCTATTTTTCCAAGTTCTTTAGTCCTATCTTCTGCAATATGCAGTCTGTCATTAGTCTCATCCAGTTAGTTTTCATTTCAGATATTACAGTTTTTGTTTCCATAAGTTCAATTTTTATTTTTTAAAACCATATTCCATATCTTAACATAAATTTTGAATCTGCCACTAGCTTCTTGAGCATATAAAAATAGAATATGCAAAATTTGTTTTGTGATGTCTATTCATTATATCATCTGTATCATTTCTTGGTCAGTTTCAAATGGATTTATTTATCTTCCTTATGGGTTGTATTTCCCGCCTTTGCATGTCAGGTAACTTCTGACCAGATGCCAGGTACTATGAATGTTACTTATCGTGTGATAGATGTTTTGTGTTCTTAAAAGCCTTATTGAACTTTGTTTTGCAAAGCAGTTATATTACTTGAAAATTATTTAATCCTTTTAGATTTTACTTTTAAGCTTTCTTTGGTTGGATCAAAACATGTTTAGTCTAGCTTAATTTTGTTCAACTACAAAAATAGACTCTTAGGAGTTCTCTACCTGATGGTCCATCAATTATGAGATTTTCTAATTTAGTTGGTGAGAACAGGTAATATTCTTGACTGTTTGAGGTTAAGTAATTGGCCTTTATAATCCTTCAGGTGGTTCTTTCCCTGGCTTCTGCTACTTTTCTTAAAAGTAACTGCTGATCATTTCTAAGCTAAGGATTTAAGGAGGGCTCTGCAGATTTCAATTATTCTGTCACTATGTAGCTCTCTCCTCTGTGAGATTCTTCCCTTAAAACTCTTATTGTCTTAGTCTAATTGTACTTCCAGCTCCATTTTATCAACTCAGACAGACTGCCAGTTTTGTCTAGGTTCTCTCTTCCTATGCTGTGGTCTTGGAAGATTATAGGTCTTATTTCATTTGATTCTTATTTCTGAGGTTTTCTTGTCTCATATCTAATGTCTAAAAATAACTTGCTATGTATATTTTGTATGATATTTTAATTATTTCAAGGAGAGGGTAAATTCAGTCCCTATTTGTCTAGAATAATAATTTCCAAAATGTGGCCTTGACCAGAAGTTAGGAAGATATTGAATATGCTGAAAACTATTGAGTTGAAACTTAAACACTGAAGCCAAGCAGTAAACAAAGATCATAGACTTGAGAAAGGCACAGCTCCATTGAAGAAGAGTAAGGGGACTCAAGGAGTTATATAGTCTCTGTGGTCTCTGGTGAGAACTTAATTAACCATTGAGCTACCTAAACCAATTACCAAAGTCAACTTTTGTAAAGTTCTTCTTTGCAAGAATGGATTACTCCTCTGGCTCTCTTAGGAAGTTCTGAAAGCCCATGGACTATCCATTCTATATGATACTGTATAGCTCTGGAATATGAGGAAACCATAGTGACAGACAGCATGAGGATGGTGATGGATGGCTTGAAAAACCTTCAGTCAAAACTGACTTAGTTCCAGGAACTGAAAATTAAAATGTTTACTAGTCTCCCAGGGCTGCTATAATCAACCACAACAAAGTTGGTAACTACTATAAACAGAGGTTTATTCTTTCAAAGTTCTGGAGGTTAGAAGTCCAAAATGAAGGTGTTAGGAAGGCCGAAATTCCTCAGAAGGTCTTCCTTGTCTCTTCTAGCTCTTGGTAGGTCTTGATGTTCATTGGCTTGTGGCATGTAACTTCAGTCTCTACCTCTGTCTTCACATGGCCTTCTTCTCTGTGAGCTGATTGTTAATACACATCCTGAATGCTTCACATTTCTACAGACTTGAAAATTCTGCCCCAATCGCTCCAATATTTTTCTCACTTCTACTGAATCCCTCTCTCTGCCACACACACAAGAAATCTTACTGAATTGATTGCTTGTTGTTATTGTTTACTTGCTAAGTCATATCTGACACTTTTGTGACCTCAGGGACTGTAGCTCATGAGGTTCTGCTGTCCATGGGATTTCCCACGCAAGAATACTGGGATGGGTTGCCATTTCCTTCTCCAGGTGACCTTCCTGACCCAGGGATCAAACTTACATCTCCTGCACTGGTAGGCAGATTCTTTACTACCGAGCCACCAGGGGAGACCCAACTAGTTGTTTAGATGGGTAGTTATGAGCATAAACTCTAAATGCAGACTGTCTTGACTCAACTGCAGTTCCATTATAAAACAGTTGTATAACCTTGAGTAAATTCAAAATATTTTTGTCTCAAATTATTTTCTGGAAAATGAAGACAGTAGTAGTACACCTACCTCAAATAGTTGTTCTATGGGTTTATTGAGCTAACATATGCATCAAATACTTAGAGCAGTTCTAGCCACCTAGTAAGTGTCACAGAAATGTTAGTTGTTATTAATGGAAAAGACTCAGTTTCCTTGTCAGCAGACTGAGACAATTATAGGAGCTGCTTCAGATCAATTCTTGTCTCTGTAGTTTCTGTGTCCTTTCCTGCTTGATATTAAATGATATGAAAATTGTTGCTTCACTTATTTTGTACATTGTATTATCTGTTTCTAGGGGAAGGCTAAATTTAGTCCCTGTAACTTTAAGTTGTCTGAAAGCAGAAGTCTCATGGTGCTATCTTAACTAAGTCAGAAAAAAAATTTCATCCTTGTTAGAAGTTGGATTTCTGTAGTACCCAGAAACAGAGATAGTTAGAATGAGGTTATAAAGTTTTGAAAAATTTGTTTGTAAGCCTGCCTGAATTCCATTTTTAATTTGAGTCTTCCTGGTGGTTCAGAGGGTAAAGCGTCTGTCTGTAATGCAAGATACCTGGGTTCAATCCCTGGGTTGGGAAGATCCCCTGGAGAAAAAAGTGGCAACCCATGCTAGTATTCTTGCTGGAAAATCCAATGGACGTAGGAGACTGGTAGGCTACAGCCCATGGGGTTGCAAAGAGTCTGCCAAAGTGCCAATGAATTATGGCAGCAATGTGACTTCTCTTTCAAAATGCGTATAGATATCAGAGTTCACATCTCATAAACTCTCTCTTCGTGTTCATGTGATATTACATCACAGAACAATTAAAAATATTACCCCTAGCATTGTACCCCCCGCCCAGCAGGTTCCATCACATTATTCATTCATTCATTCTCTTTGTAATAAAGTTGTTATAAGGAAAGTGATAGGATGTGGCTTGGTCTTGGATATGTTTTGGAAATGTTTATTTTTGAGATGACACCTTGAAGAATTAAATATAGAGAATGAAGGAAAAAGAGCAATCAAAGTAACAGGCAAGAAGAGTTACTGACTGTAGGAAAGAGAGAAGGTGGGAGATAGCAGAGCTGAAAAATTGTCAGCAATGGGAGACAGAAAATTCTGTGGAAAATTCTGAAAGAGATGGGAATACCAGATCACCTGACCTTCCTTCTGAGAAACCTGTGTGCAGGTCAGGAAGCAACAGTTAGAACTGCACATGGAACAACAGACTGGATCCAAATATGAAAAGGAGTATGTCAAAGCTGTATATTGTCACCCTGCTTATTTAATTTATATGCAGAGTATATCATGAGAAACTCTGGACTGGAGGAAGCACAAGTTGAAAGCAAGATTGCAGGGAGAAATATCAATAACCTCAGATATGCACATGACACCACCCTTATGGCAGAAAGAGAAGAAGAACTAAAGAGCCTTTTGATGAAAATGAAAGAGGAGAGTGAAAAAGTCGGCTTAAAGCTCAACATTCAGAAAACAAAGATCATGGCATCTTTGATGGATGGCAAATAGATGGAGAAACAGTGGAAACAGGGGCAGACTTTATTTTTTTGGATTCCAAAATCACTGCAAATGGTGACTGCAGCAATGAAATTAAAAGATGCCTACTTCTTGAAAGAAAATTTATGACCAACCTAGACAGCATATTAAAAAGCAGGGACATTACTTTGTCAACAAAGGTTTGTCTAGTCAAGGCTATGATTTTTCCAGTAGTCATGTATGGATGTGAGAGTTGGACTATAAAGAAAGCTGAGCACTGAAGAATTGATGCTTTCAAACCGGTGTTGGAGAAGACTCTTGAGAGTCCCTTGGACTTCTAGGAGATTCAACCAGTCCATCTTAAAGGAAATCAGTCCAAAATATTCATCGGAAGGACTGATGCTGAAGCTGAAACTCCAATACTTTGGCTACCTGATGTGAAGAACTGACTCATTTAAAAGATGCTGGAAAAGATTGAAATTGGGAGGAGAAGGGGATGACAGAGGATGAGATGGTTGAATGACATTACCAACTTAATGGGCATGAGTTTGTATAAACTCCAGGAGTTGGTGATGGACAGGGAGGCCTGGCATGCTGCAGTCCATGGGGTCGAAAAGAGTCAGACACGACTGAACAACTAAACTGACTGACTGACTGAAGAGACAGAAGGCCCATTGCAATTTCACTCATGCCTGACATTGATGGCACAGGTTTTAGTTGCTTGTTGGATTCAATTCTGTCTACTCTCTTGAAAAAATGAGTCAGTGACTCCTGGTAGCAGCTCTTCTTTTCTCATCATAAATGATGCAGTAACATTGGATTGCATTCTGAATGGCTGCTAAATTCCTCGTGTACTGTTCTAAGTTTGGGTCCTATGTCTCAAAAGCTGGCAATGCTTCTTCAAATAAAGAAATCCTCTTGCCATTTCCTGCATTTTGAATCTCTTCAGTTCTTCAGTTACTTTTTTCTCTTATCTCTCTTCATCCTTTCTCTGGGCCTCCAATTCTCTCTTTTTTTTTTAAGTTTTTTTAAAAATATAAATTTATTTAATTGGAGGTTAATTATTTTAAATATTGTATTGGTTTTGCCATACATTAACATGAATCTGCCACAGTTATACACGTGTTCCCAATCCTGAACCTCCCTCCTTCCTCCCTCCCTGTACCATCCCTCTGGGTCATCTCACTGCACCAGCCCCAAGCATCCTGTATCCTGCATCGAACCTGGACTGGCGATTTGTTTCTTATATGATATTATACATGTTTCGATGCCATTCTCCCAAATCATCCCACCCTCTTCCTCTCCCACAGAGTCCAAAAGACTGTTCTATACATCTGTGGCTCTTTTGCTGTCTCACATACAGGATTATTGTTACCATCTTTCTAAATTCCATATATATGTGTTAGTACACTGTATTGATGTTTTTCTTTCTGGCTTACTTCACTCTGTATAATAGGCTCCAGTTTCATCCACCTCATTAGAACTGATTCAAATGTATTCTTTTTAATGGCTGAGTAATACTCCATTGTGTATATGTACTGTGGGCCTCCAATTCTATCTGTCTTCAATGCACATTTGCATCTTTGAAAGTTCACTACTTAAATGTTTGTATGTAGGGGACTTGCTGTAAGCATTTGAATTTACAAACTCAACACAGAGGTCCAGGCTGGAGATATGGTTTTGGGAATCCTAACTTCTATCTATCTATCTGTCTATCTATCTATATATATATAGAGAGAGGAATTTTATTCATAGCACTCAGAAAGATCATCTAAGGAGAAAATGTTGAAGGCCAAGGACAAATCCTTCAGATTCTTGGAGTGCAGTAACATTTAAAAATGTTTCAGAGAGTGAGCCTAAAAAAAGTGTCAACCACCTCCCTCCTTGTGTCAGGGTGGAAATCAGACACTGAAGAGACCAGCAAACAGAAGGAACTGCCTTGGAAGTGACAGGTGCAATAGATTAAAACCCTGTAGTTAGTACAGACTACAGAGGAAGGGGCCCATAGATCTTGAGAAATATAAGCTGGACCAAGGAACTATCCGAAAATGAACTGACCCCACACTGCCCACAACACCAGAGAAAGTCTTAGATATATCTTTACTATTTTAATGATCAGTCTTCTTTTTTTTTCCTTTTT
Source organism: Capra hircus (assembly GCF_001704415.2). NCBI lineage: Eukaryota > Metazoa > Chordata > Mammalia > Artiodactyla > Bovidae > Capra > Capra hircus. The sequence continues at coordinate 114,431,948 of NC_030810.1, forward strand.
TTTAACTTTTTAAATTTTTAAGTCCTCTATTACTCCTTTATTTCATTTTTATAACCTACTATTATTTTAATAAAAGACCTTATTTTTAAAGCAAACTTCATATATATATATAATAATAATTTTTGTGACTTTTTTCTTCTTTTGTTTAATATTGTATTTTTGAAAATCCAACCTCTAATCTATATTTTTAATCTTTGCTTTTTTGTAGTTGTTATCAATTTTGCACCTTTAAAAACTCAATCTTCAGTACCCACTTTTACTTGGGAGTGAGATTACTGGCTTGACTGCTCTCTCCTCCTTTGCACTCTCCTTTTTCTCATCCTTTGGACTCTCCTTTTTCTCCATCAGGTCGCCTCTGTCTCCTCCCTCCCCCTTCTCTGCTCTATTTAACTCTGTCAATCTCTGTGTGTTCCAGATGGTAGAGAACACTTAGGGAACTGATTACTGGGTGCATCTGTCTCTCCCCTTTTCATCCCCCCGCCCCTTATCCTCCTGGCCACCTCTGTCTCCTTTCTCCCTTTTCTCTTCTCCGTATAACTCCGTGAACATCTCTGAGCAGTCCAGACTGTTGAGCTCACATAAGGAAGTGATTACTGGCTAACTTGCTCTCTCCTCTTTTAATTCCACCTCATCTCATTTGGGTCACCTCAAACTCCCTCCTCCCTCGTTTCTTCTCCATGTAACTCTGTGAACCTCTCTGGGTGTCCCTCTCTGTGGAGAAACTTTTCATCTTTAACCTAGATGTTCTATCAATGGTGCTGTATAGAAAGAGAAGTTTTGAGACTACTGTAAAAATAAGACTGAAAACCAGAAGCAGGAGGCTTAAGCCCAAATCCTGAGAACATCAGAGAACTCCTGACTCCAGGGAACATTAATTGATAAGAGCTCATCAAATGCCTCCATACCTACACTGAAACCAAGCACCACCCAAGGGGCAACCAGTTCCAGAGCAAGACATACCATGAAAATTCTCCAACAACAAAGAAACACAGCCCTGAGCTTCAATATACAGGCTGCCCAAAGATACTTCAAAACCATTGACATCTCATAGCTCATTACTGGACAGTTCATTGCACTCCAGAGAGGAGAAATCCATCTTCACCCACCAGAACACTGACACAAGTTTCCCTAACCAAGAAACCTTGACAAGCCATTGATACAACCCAACCCACAGCAAGGAAACTTCACAATAAAGGGAACTCCACAAACTGCCAGAATACAGAAAGGCCACCCTAAACACAGCAATATAAACAAGATGAAGATACAGAGGAATACCCAGCAGGTAAAGGAACAGAATAAATGCCCACCAAACGAAACAAAAGAGGAAGAGAAAAGGAATCTACCTGATAAAGAATTCCGAATAATGATAGTGAAAATGATCCAAAATGTTGAAACAAAAATGGAATCACAGATAAATAGCCTGGAGACAAGGATTGAGAAGATGCAAGAAAAATTTAACAAGGACCTAGGAAAAATTAAAAAAAAAAAGAGTTAATATATAATGAATAATGCAATAAATGGCTTCCCTTGTGGCTCAGAGGTTAAAGTGTCTTCCAGCAATGCGGGAGACCTGGGTTCGATCCCTGGGTCGGGAGACCTGGGTTCAATCCCTGGGTTGGGAGGATCCCCTGGAGAAGGAAATGGCAACCCACTCCAGTATTCTTGCCTGGAGAATCCCGTGGACGGAGGAGTCCACAGGGTTGCAAAGAGTTGGACACGACTGAGCGACTTCACTTTCACTTTCAATGCAATAAATGAGATCAGAAACACTCTGGAGGCAACAAATAGTAGAATAACGGAGGCAGAAGATAGGATTAGTGAAGTAGAAGATAGAATGGTAGAAATAAGTGAATCAGAGAGGAAAAAAAAGAAAAACGAATTAAAAGAAATGAGGACAATCTCAGAGACCTCCAGGACAATATGAAAAGCTCCAACATTCGAATCATAAGAGTCCCAGAAGAAGAAGACAAAAAGAAAGACCATGAGAAAATACTTGAGGAGATAATAGTTGAAAACTTCCCTAAAATAAGGAAGGAAATAATCACCCAAGTCCAAGAAACCCAGAGAGTCCCAAACAGGATAAACCCAAGGCAAAACACCCCAAGACACATATTAATCAAATTAACAAAGATCAAACACAAAGAACAAATATTAAAAGCAACAAGGGAAAAACAACAAATAACACACAAGGGGATTCCCATAAGGATAATAGCTGATCTTTCAATAGAAACTCTTCAAGCCAGAAGGGAATGGCTGGACATACTTAAAGTGATGAAAGAAAATAACCTACAGCCTAGATTACTGTACCTAGCAAGGATCTCATTCAGATATGAAGGAGAAATCAAAAGCTTTACAGACAAGCAAAAGCTGAGAGAATTCAGCATCACCAAACCAGCTCTCCAACAAATGAACAGGATCTTCTCTAGACAGGAAACAAAAAAAGGGTGTATAAACTCTAACCCAAAACAATAAAGTAAATGACAATGAGATCATACTTATCAATAATTACTTTAAATAGAAATGGGTTGAATGCCCCAACCAAAAGACAAAGACTGGCTGAATGGATAAAAAAACAAGACCCCTATATATGTTGTCTACAAGAGACCCAAATCAAGACAAGGGACACATACAGACTGAAAGTGAAGGGCTGGAAAAAGATATCCCATGCAAATAGAGACCAAAAGAAAGCAGGAGTAGCAATACTCATATCAGATAAAATAGACTTTAAAACAAAGGCTGTGAAAAGAGACAAAGAAGTCCACTACATAATAATCAAAGGATCAATCCAAGAAAAAGATATAGCAATTATAAATATATATGCACCCAACATAGGAGCACCGCAATATGTAAGGCAAATGCTGACAAGTATGAAAGGGGAAATTAACATTAACACAATACTAGTGGGAAACTTTAATACCCCACTCACACCTATGGATAGATCAATAAACAGAAAATTAACAAAGAAACACAAACTTTAAATGATACACTAGACCAGTTAGACCTAATTGATATCTATAGGACATTTCACCCCAAAACAATGAATTTCACCTTTTTCTGAAGGGCACACGGAACCCTTTCCAGGATAGATCACATCCTGGGCCATAAATCTAGCCTTAGTAAATTCAAAAAAATTGAAATCATTCCAAGCATCTTTTCTGACCACAATGCAGTAAAATTAGATCTCAATTAGAGGAGAAAAACTATTAAAAATTCCAGCATATGGAGGCTGAAGAACACGCTGCTGAAGAAAAAACAAATCACAGAAGAAAAAAAAAATAAAAATATGCATAGCAATGAATGAAAATGAAAACACAACAACCCAAAACCCGTGGGATACTGTAAAATTAGTGCTAAGAGGAAAGTTCATAGCAATACAGGCATACCTCAAGAAACAAGAAAAAAGTCAAATAAATAACCTAACTCTACACCTAAAGCAACTAGAAAAGGAAGAAATGGAGAACCTCAGTGTTAGTAGAAGGAAAGAAATCTTAAAAATTAGGGCAGAAATAAATGCAAAAGAAATAAAAGAGACCATAGCAAAAATCAACAAAGCCAAAAGCTGGTTCTTTGAAAGGATAAATAAAATTGACAAACCATTAGCCAGACTCATCAAGAAACAAAGGGAGAAAAATCAAATCAATAAAATTAGAAATGAAAATGGAGAGATCACAATAGACAACACAGAAATACAAAGGATCATAAGAGACTACTATCAGCAATTGTATGAAATGGAAAACTTGGAAGATATGGACAAATTCTTAGAAAAGTACAACTTTCCAAAACTAAACAAGGAAGAAACAGAAAATCTTAACAGACACATCACAAGCACAGAAATTAAAACTGTAATCAGAAACCTTCCAGCAAACACAAGCCCAGGTCCAGATGGCTTCACAGCTGAATTCTACCAAAAATTTAGAGAAGATCTAACACCTATTCTACTCAAACTCTTCCAGAAAATTGCAGGGGAAGGTAAACTTCCAAACTCATTCTATGAGGCCACCATCACCCTAATACCAAAACATGACAAAGATGCCACAAAAAAAGAAAAATACAGGCTAATATCACTGATGAACATAGATGCAAAAATCCTTAACAAAATTCTAGCAATCAGAATCCAACAACACGTTAAAAAGATCATGCACCATGACCAAGTGGGCTTTATCCCACGGATGCAAGGATTCTTCAATATCCACAAATCAATCAATGTAATACACCACATTAACAAACTGAAAAATAAAAGACATTGGATTATCTCAATAGATGCAGAGAAAGCCTTTGACAAAATTCAACATCCATTTATGATAAAAACTCTACAGAAAGCAGGAAAGAAGGAACATACCTCAACATAATAAAAGCTATATTTGACAAACCCACAGCGAACATTATCCTCAATGGTGAAATATTAAAAGCATTTCCCCTAAAGTCAGGAAGAAGACAAGGGTGCCCACTTTCATCACTACTATTCAACATAGTTCTGGAAGTTTGGCCACAGCAATCAGAACAGAAAAAAAAAAATAATAATACTATAAAAGGAATCCAAATTGAAAAATAAGTAAAACTCTCACTGTTTGCAGATGATATGATCCTCTACATGGAAAACCCTAAAGACTCCACCAGAAAATTACTAGAGCTAATCAATGAATATAGTAAAGTTGAAGGATGTAAAATCAGTACACAGAAATCCCTTGCATTCCTATACACTAATAATGAGAAAACAGAGAAATTAAGGAAACAATTACATTCATCATTGCAACAAAAAGAATAAAATAGTTAAGAATATATCTACCAAAAGAAACTAAAGACCTATATATAGACAACGATAAAACACTGGTGAAAGAAATCAAAGAGGACACTAATAGATGGAGAAATATACCATGTTCATGGATGGGAAGAATCAATATAGTGAAAATGAGTATACTACCCAAAGCAATCTATAGATTCAATGCAATCCCTATCAAGCTACCAGCGGTATTTTTCACAGAGCTAGAACAAATAATTGCACAATTTGTATGGAAATACAAAAAACCTCGAATAGCCAAAGCAATCTTGAGAAAGAAGAATGGAACTGGAGGAATCAACCTGCCTGACTACAGGCTCTACTACAAAGCCACAGTTATCAAGACAGTATGGTACTGACACAAGGACAGACATATAGATCAATGAAACAAAATAGAAAGCCCAGAGATAATTCCACATACCTATGGACACCTTATCTTCGACAAAGGAGGCAAGAATATGCAATAGATTAAAGACAATCTCTTTAACAAGTGGTGCTGGGAAAACTGGTCAACCACTTGTAAAAGAATGAAACTAGAACACTTTCTAAGACCATACACAAAAATAAATAAAAAATGGATTAAAGATCTAAATGTAAGACCAGAAACTATAAAACACCTAGAGGAGAACATAGGCAAAACACTCTCCGACATAAATCAAAGCAGGATCCTCTATGACCCACCTCCCAGAATATTGGAAATAAAAACAAAAATAAACAAATGGGACCTAATTAACATTAAAAGCTTCTGCACAACAAAGGAAAATATAAGCAAGGTGAAAAGACAGCCTTCAGAATGGGAGAAAATAATAACAAATGAAGCAACTGACAAACAACTAATCTCAAAAATATACAAGCAACTCCTGCAGCTCAATTCCAGAAAAATAAACGACCCAATCAAAAAATGAGCCAAAGAACTAAATAGACATTTCTCCAAAGCAGACACACGGATGGCTAACAAACACATGAAAAGATGCTCAACATCACTCATTACCAGAGAAATGCAAATCAAAACCACAATGAGGTACCATTTCATGCCAGTCAGAATGGCTGCAATCCAAAAGTCTACAAGCAATAAATGCTGAGGAGTGTGTGGAGAAAAGGGAACCCTCTTACACTGTTGGTGGGAATGCAAACTAGTGCAGCCACTATGGAGAACATGTGGAGATTCCTTTAAAAACTGGAAATAGAACTGTCTTATGACCCAGGATTCCCACTGCTGGGCATACACATGGAGGAAACCAGAATTGAAAGAGACACGTGTACCCCAGTGTTCATCGCAGAACTGTTTATAATAGCCAGGACAGGGAAGCAACCTAGATGTCCATCAGCCGATGAATGGATAAGAAAGCTGTGGTACATATACACAATGGAGTATTACTCAGCCATTAAAAAGAATTCATTTAAATCAGTTCTAATGAGGTGGATGAAACTGGAGCCTATAATACAGAGTGAAGTAAGCCAGAAAGAAAAACACCAATACAGTATACTAATGCATATATATGGAATTGTAAAGATGGTAACGATAATCCTGTATACAAGACAGCAAAAGAGACACAGATGTAGAACAGTTTTTTGGACCCTGTGGGAGAGGGAGAGGGTGGGATGATTTGGGAGAATGGCATTGAAACATGTATAATATCATATAAGAAACGAATCGCCAGTCCAGGTTTGATGCAGGACACAGGATGCTTGGGGCTGGTGTAGTAAGATGACCCAGAGGGATGGTCAAGGGTGGGGGGAGGGAGGGGGTTTCAGGATTGGGAACACATGTACACCCGTGGTGGATCCATGTTGCTGTATGGCAAAATTAATAGTATATTGTAAAGTAAGTAGCCTCCAATTAAAATAAATAAATCTAAATTTAAAAAAAATTAAATGTTTCAGAGAAGGAGATGCCAATTAAGAGACTCAGGAGAAGACAAGGAGAAAATTTTATGAATGCAATTTCCTTGGAAGGTTAGAGAAGAAGCCATCACAGGAAGGAGGGTATGATCATTTGAGTCGAATGTTGGGGAGAACTTGAATGAGGTGCGCATGGCAAAATGACTCAGGTTCTGGTAAGATGGATGTTATTGGTGACATTAAGCAGTCCTGTTGAGGGCTCAGAGATAGGGACAAAAGCCCAGTGGGAGTACCTGAGCAGAGGATAGAATGTGAGGAAAAAGATTCAATGTGTATATACAACTCTTTTGAGGTGTTCTGTTATAAATAGGGGGAAAAAATGAGATGAAAGCTGCTAAGGAAGTCAAGTTTAAGGAGAGTTTGCTTTTCTTTCCTCAGATAGATGATATTAAAGCATGATGCTAAGTTTTGTATCTTGATGATTGTAGTCCAGCAGAGAGGAAGAAACTGATGGTAGAAGAGCAAAAGTAGATATTTGCAGGAATGGGGGAAGTACCTGAGTAACTGTGGAAAAGAACAAGCAAATTTACTTTGGAAATAGCAAAATTGTCTAACAATGTTTTATGTCGATGATGATGATCCTAAATTAAAAAGAAAATACCCTTGTGTATATATGTTTGTGTGTGTATTTTCTTCTGCTCAGGTATTCAGTTCAGTTCAGTCGCTCAATCGTGTCCGACTCTATGCGACCCCATAAATTGCAGCACGCCAGGCCTCCCTGTCCATCACCATCTCCCGGAGTTCACTCAGACTCATGTCCATTGAGTCCGTGATGCCATCAAGCCATCTCATCCTCGGTCATCCCCTTCTCCTCCTGCCCCCAATCCCTCCCAGCATCAGAGTCTTTTCCAATGAGTCAACTCTTCGCATGAGGTAGCCAAAGTACTGGAGTTTCAGCTTTAGCATCATTCCTTCCAAGAAATCCCAGGGTTGATCTCCTTCAGAATGGACTAGTTGGATCTCCTTGCAGTCCAAGGGACTCTCAAGAGTCTTCTCCAACACCACAGTTCAAAAGCATCAATTCTTCGGTGCTCAGCCTTCTTCACAGTCCAAATCTCACATCCATACATGACCACAGGAAAAACCATAGCCTTGACTAGACAAACCTTAGTCGGCAAAGTAATGTCTCTGCTTTTGAATGTATTATCTAGGTTGGTCATAACTTTTCTTCCAAGGAGTAAGCGTCGTTTAATTTCATGGCTGCAGTCACCATCTGCAGTGATTTTGGAGCCCAGAAAAATAAAGTCTGACACTGTTTCCACTGTTTCCCCATCTATTTCCCATGAAGTGATGGGACTGGATGCCATGATCTTCGTTTTCTGAATGTTGAGCTTTAAGCCAAATTTTTCACTCTCCTCTTTCAGTTTCATCAAGAGGCTTTTTAGCTCCTCTTCACTTTCTGCCATAAGGGTGGTGTCATCTGCATATCTGAGGTTATTAATATTTCTCCCAGCAATCTTGATTCCAGCTTGTGTTTCTTCCAGTCCCGCGTTTCTCATGATGTACTCTGCATATAAGTTAAATAAGCAGGGTGACAATATACAGCCTTGACATACTCCTTTTCCTATTTGCAACCAGTCTGTGGTTCCATGTCCAATTCTAACTGTTGCTTCCTGACCTGTATACAGATTTCTCAAGAGGCAGGTTAGGTGGTCTGGTATTCCCATCTCTTTCAAAATTTTCCACAGTTGATTGTGATCCACACAGTCAAAGGCTTTGGCATAGTCAAGAAAGCAGAAATAGAAGTTTTTCTGGAACTCTCTTGCTTTTTCCATGATCTAGCGGATGTTGGCAATTTGATCTCTGGTTCCTCAGCCTTTTCTAAAATCAACTTTATCATCAGAGAGTTCACGGTTCATGTATTGCTGAAGCCTAGTGGAGAACTAGACTTGTCAAGATTGAGATTGTGGCAGGTAAATGTGATAGAGGCAGCAAAAGGCAAAGAGATCAGAAAGGGAAATTAGAAAAACAAACACATTTACCCTTGCATCAGAGGAAAAAAAAAAAAAAAAAAAAAAAAAAACCTCTCTAGGAATAAACCTACTTAAGCAGACAAAAGGCCTGTACTCCAAAAACTATAAGATGCTAATGAAAGAAAATCAAGACAACACAAGCAGATAGAAAGAAATACTGAATTCTTAGATCTGAAGAATTAATATTGTTAAAATGAATATTCTACTCAAGGCATTCTGCAGATTTACTGCAATCCCTATCAAATTACCAGTGGTATTTTCCCCAGAACTGGAATTTATAATATTAAATTTGTATGGAAGCACAAAATATGGTGAATAACCAAAATATTCTTGAGAAAGATGAATGAGGCTGAAGGAATTAGGCTCGTGTTTTCAGACTTTATTACAAACTTACCGTCATCATCAAAACAGCATGGTATTGTCACAAAACAGACAGACACATAGATTGATAGAACAAAATAGAAAGCCCAGAAACAAACCTATGCATCTGTCGTCAATAAATCTATGACAAAGGAGGAAAGACTATACAATGAGAATAAAACAGTCTCTTCAATAAATGGTGCTATGAAAACTGGACAGCTACATGTAAAAGAATGAAATTAGGACATTCTCTAACACCTTAAAAAAATAAGTTCAAAATGGATTAAAGACCCAAATGTGAGAGTGGATACTATAAAGCTCCTAGAGGTAAACATAGACAAAAGACTGCTTGACATAAATCACAGCAATATTTTTTTTTGAATCTGTCTCTTGGAGTAATGGAGACAAAAGCAAAAATAAACCAATAAGACCTAATTTCACTTAAAAGCTTTTATACAGCAAGAAAAACCATAAACAAAATGAAAATGCAACTTATGGAGTGGGAGAAAATATGTACAAATAATGTGACCAATAGTCGATTACTTTCCAAAATACACAAGCCGTTTATACAACTGAATATAAAACAAGTTCAGTCAAAAAATGGGCAGAAGTAAACCCTTTCTAAATAGACTTTTCTTCAAAGAAGACATACAGATGTCCAACAGACACATGAAAAGATGCTCAGCATTGCTATTAATAATTATTAGATAAATGCAGATCAAAACCATGATGAGATACCACTTGGCACCAGTCAGAAAGTCTGTCAATAAAATATCTAGAAATGAGAAATACTGGGAAAAAGGAAACCCTCTTACACTGTTGGTGGGAATGTAAATTGGTACAGCCACTATGGAGAACAGAATGGTGGTTCCTCAAAAAACTAAAAATACAGCTACCACATGATCCAGCAACCCCACTCCTGGGCATGAAAGAAAGAAAGTGAAGTCGTTCAGTTGTGTCTGACTCTTTGCGACCCCATGGTCTGTAACCTGCCAGACTTCTTCATCCATGGGGTTTTCCAGGCAAGAAGACTGGAGCAGGTTGCCATTTCCTTCTCCAGGGGATCTTCCCAACCCAGGAATCGAACCCGGGTCTCCCACACTGCAAGTAGACTCTTTACCATCTGAGCCACCAGGAAAGCACTCATAGGCACATATCTGGAGAAAACTCTGATTTGAAAAGCTATATACACCCCAGTGATTATCACAGCAATATTTAAAATAGACAAGAACCGTGAACTCCCTGCTGTCCAAGCTGGTTTTAGAAAAGGCAGAGCAACCAGAGATCAAATTGCCAACATCTGCTGGATCATGGAAAAAGCAAGAGAGTTCCAGAAAAACATCCATTTCTGCTTTCTTGACTATGCCAAAGCCTTTGACTGCGTGGATCACAATCAACTGTGGAAAATTCTGAAAGAGATGGGAATACCAGACCACCTAAGCTGCCTCTCAGAGAAGGCAATGGCACCCCACTCCAGCACTCTTGCCTGGAAAATCCAATAGACGGAGGAGCCTGGTGGGCCGCAGTCCATGAGGTCGCTAAGAGTCGGACACGACTGAGAGACTTCACTTTCACTTTTCACTTTAATGCATTGGAGAAGTAAATGGCAAACCACTCCAGTGTTCTTGCCTGGAGAATGCCAGGGACAGGGGAGCCTTATGGGCTGCCGTCTATGGGGTCGCACAGAGTCAGACACGACTGAAGCCACTTAGCAGCAGCAGCAGCAGCAGCAGCAGCAGCAGCAGCAGCAGCAGCAGCAGCAGCAGCAGCCTGCCTCTTGAGAAATCTGTATGCAGGTCAGGAAGCAACAGTTAGAACTGGACATGGAACAATAGATTGGTTCCAAATAGGAAAAGGAGTACGTCAAGGCTGTATATTGTCACCCTGCTTATTTAACTTATATGCAAAGTACATCATGAGAAACGCTGGGCTGGAAGAAACACAAGCTGGAATCAAGATTGCTGGGAGAAATATCAATAACCTCAGATATGCAGATGACACCACCCTTATGGCAGAAAGTGAAGAGGAGCTAAAAAGCCTCTTGATGAAAGTGAAAGAAGAGAGTGAAAAAGTTGGCTTAAAACTCAACATTCAGAAAATGAAGATCATGGCATCTGGTCCCATCACTTCATGGGAAATAGATGGGGAAACAGTAGAAACAGTGTCAGATTTTATTTTTGGGGGGCTCCAGAATCACTGCAGATGGTGACTACAGCCATGAAATTAAAAGATACTTATTCTTTGGAAGAAAAGTTATGACCAACCTAAATAGTATATTCAAAAGCAGAGACATTACTTTGCTGATTAAGATCCATCTAGCCAAGGCTATGGTTTCTCCTGTGGTCATATATGGATGTGAGATTTGGACTGTGAAGAAGGCTGAGCACCGAAGAATTGATGCTTTTGAACTGTGATGTTGGAGAAGACTCTTGAGAGTCCCTTGGACTGCAAGGAGATCCAACTAGTCCATTCTGAAGGAGATCAACCCTGGGATTTCTTGGAAGGAATGATGCTAAAGCTGAAACTCCATTATGTTGGCTACCTCATGCGAAGAGTTGACTCATTGGAAAAGACTCTGATGCTGGGAGGGATTGGGGGCAGGAGGAGAAGGGGATGACCGAGGATGAGATGGCTTGATGGCATCATGGACTCGATGGACATGAGTCTGAGTGAACTCGGGGAGTTGGTGATGGACAGACAGACCTAGCGTGCTGAGATTCACGGGGTCGCAAAGAGTCGGACACGACTGAGCGACTGAACTGAACTGAACTGAACTGAAGATATGGAAACAAAAATTCCATCAACAGAAGAATGAATAAAGAAAATGTGGTGTGCATACACACACACACACAATAGAATACTACTCAGGCATAAAAATGAAATAATGGCATTTGCAGCAACATGGATGGATCTAAAGGTTATCATAGTAAGTGAAATAAGTCAGACAGAGAAAGACAAATAGCGTATCTAAACGAACTTATTACAAACAGAATCCGGCTCACAGACATAGAAAACAAACTGGTTAGCAAAGAGAAAAGGAGGAGTGAGATAAATTAGGAATTTGGGATTAATAGAGGCACGTTTCTATCTATCTGCTACTATATTTACTACTCTGTATCTACCACCTCTACTGCATGCATGCTAAGTTGCTTCAGTCGTATCTGCCTGTTTGCCACCCTATGGACCATAGCCCGCCAGGTTCCCCTGTCCATGAAATTCTCCAGGCAAGAATACTGGAGCGGGTTGCCATTTTCTACTCCAGGGAATCTTCCTGACCCAGGGATCCAACCTGCATCTCCTGTGTCTCCTATATTGGCAGGCGGGTTCTTACCACTAGTGCCACCTGGGAAGTCCCCACTACTACACACTACTATATAAAATAGATTTTAAAAGGACCCACTGTATAGCACAGGGAACTATAGTCAATATCTTGCCATAACCTATAATTGAAAAAATCTGAAAAATAATATATACATATTTGTATAACTGAATCACTTTGTTGTACACATGGTGAATCAACTATACTTCAATTTTAAAAAGGCAAAATGTTTAAGATTGACAGATAACAAGTAGTTACAGTGTCACACTCTGAAATCAATGCTGGGTAAATTGGGTTATAAGGAAGTAAGGAAGAATAAGTAATTTATGATGGCTGAGCAAAGCAAGCTCTGCTCTAGCCCTACTGCCCTTCTGGGGCAGGAATACAATCTGCCTTCTCTTGGATGCCCAGGAACAGAGGACTTGCTTCCATTCCATTGTCACTCCATCAGCTTGTAAGCCTTGAACCTGCTCTGTGGCAGGTGCTGTGACTGAGACCGAAAGAGAAGGAATTTAAACATTAATAGGACATTTTTCTTATTGTTAAAGTTCAAAGTTTACTTCTAGGAATCCTTGATTTTCTAGGCTGCTACCTGTGCCCCTTTTGTGCTATGCCTGTGCTTTGCTCCTGGTGAGGTGAGTCATCACTCAAGGACTGACACATACTTCCAACTCAGGTCAATGATCTCAGAACCCACATGACCACCATGTCAGGAGGCTCCTAAATGGAAAAGGTATGGAGTAAACACTAGAGTGGGCAGGATACCAACCCAGAGGTTAGAAGATAGGGCCTCCCTGAATGTTCTTCTCACTGGTGATGTCATACTGGGTCCTCAGCCCCTTCACCTGTAAATAATAGAAACTACAAGATCTCATTTAGGTCCAATTTTGCAAGTAGGTGGTCCCAGGTATCTTGTAGCACCTCTGCCACCTTAAAAGTATTTTTAGCGTGAGTCTCCATTTCTGGAAAAAATACCTCATATTTAACTTAAGTTGTAATAAGCATTCTCAAGCAGTGAAGGACTTAACCTTATATGATCTAGGAAGTTAATTTTTACCCCATTACAAGAATTTGTTTATTTGGTGAAAATTTCTTACTCTCACTTCGACCTGGAAGAATACAGATACTGAGGCCTGAAATGTCTTGGCTGCACAAGCCCTGGGGTGATGAAGGGAAAGCTTTTGTCACCACTGGGCATTGTTGAGGAGTGTGTGTGTGTGTGTGTGTGTGTGTGTCTGTGTGTGTGTGTGCACATGCGTGGTGGATGAGATGAACACATACGAATGGGGGAAGAGGACTAACTGCTATGAGACTCAGTATTAAACACATGGAGGGGACCTCAGAAGTTTTATAACTTAGTATCAGTGTGAGAAAACTAAGATCCAGAAGAGGAAGTATGGCTCCAAGCTCCCACATCTTCGGAGCAACAGAGCCAGGCCTGGGGAGCACACCGTTGAGAGTCCTAGTCTGGTGCATTCTATATATCCATGTTCTTTCACAAATAGTTACACCTCTCTCCTCTCTAGGTTTTCTAAGCGCATGATTGTCTCTTTGTTAGGGGAAATGCGCTGACTGAAATTGCCCACTCTGGCCAGGCACCATAGTAATCACTCATGTGAGTTATTTTCTGACAGGAGGTCCCAGTAAGGAACACAGAACTAACTCGCCACCACCAACCAAAAGAATTTGAGAAAGGTCAAAAGGAGATGCCACATGTCCTACCACCTTCCAGAATCCCGTTGGCATCCATCTTAGCTGAGCAATGCATACGTCATCTGGACCCTGAGTCAGAATAATCGGTCAAAGATGACCCAGAAGCAAATCCATCACCACAAAACCTGAGACTGCCATCACCACAAAACTTGAGATTGTGAGCCATGTGGCAGAGCAGTTCTCCTAGTTTCCCTTGCCCTCCTGCTTTCTGCCTGGGTGTCTCTTTCCAATAAAGTCTCTTGCTTTGTCAGCACGTGCATCTCCTCATCTCCTCAGACAATTCATTTCTGAGTGTTAGACAAGAGCTGTCTTTAAGGCCTTGGAAGGGGTCCCCCCTTCTTGAAACATCTCCTATTCACAATTCTGCATCAGGCAGGCTTACAAGTGTGCTCCATCATGTCTGACTCTTGGTAAACTCAAGGACTGTAGCCCACCAAGCTCCTCTGTCCGTGGAATTTTCCAAGCAACAATATTGGAGTGGGTTGCCATTTCCTACTCCAGGGGATCTTCCCGACCTAGGGATTGAACCCGCATTTCATACATCTCCCCCATTGGCAGGCAGATTCTTTACCACTGGTGCCATCTGCGAACCACAGTCAGGAAGGCTAGTTATGTGTTAATATGATTGGACAAAGGAGTGAAAAGATTTCAAGTGCAGCAGGTGATGGTTTCTGGTTGTGAGGCTAAAAATAATCTAATCTCTTTGACCTTTGGCAAGGGAATCACTCATACTTCCCTGAGTTGTTTTATCACTAAGGACCAAATTGTATGCTCTAACAGGTCTTTTTCACCTGAGCCCATGATGTGTACTCCTATTAAAAACAGCTCCAGAGACTCAGAGGAAAGAGTCAGCAACTGCCTTGAAGTCCCAGTTAATGTTTAGGGCTGCACAAGCACTAGGAACTTTCTTGTCTTCCCACAGGTGCCCCTGCTCTTATTTCACCAAACCTATCTTCCCTTCCCTCTGCCCTCCCTTCTTCCCTTCCTTCCTTCCTTTTGGCCAGGAGGTGGCTCTATAACACATGCTGGGATTAGAGATCAAGGAGCACCCAGCAATAAAGTTCCTGAAAAATCTATGATCAATACTATTTAGGAAAGGAAAACAGATGTTCTTCTTTTGCTTATGTAGATGAGATGCTTGAATGTTCACTAACATACAAATGCAAATGTGGAATCAATGGATTTCCAAAACTCAGTAGCTCCAAAGGACTCTAGAAGACAAAGTCCCAATTTACTGCCAGCATGGATGTATGGAGCAGGGGAAGTACTGCTGATTTATCAAACAAAAGAGAGAGTCAGACTTCAAGCACAACAGTATACAACTCTAAATAGGATAAATATACAGCAGGCAAAATACGTAGTGGGAGGGTGGGGATGAAATGCTCAGGGGGGCCTTGCTGACTGATATTCAGGGGCAACAGGGAAGAAAGAGTCAGGATGGGAAGTACTGAAAGGTAAATTGAGGAATGTTAAACATTATAAGAATTTATTTGGGCAAAGACTGAGTCAAATTGGGCAGCATCCAGTCTAGCAGACAAACAGGAGCTCCAAGAAGCTGTACAAAATGAAAGACTTTTTTTGTGATTTAACATAATAGAGTTTATTAGATTTCATAGCCTGGTGGACTGTAGTCCATTGGGTCTCAAAAAGAGTTGGACATGACTTAGCGACTAAACAACAAAATCATAATGTGAGGTCTATTTATGGACATATTAAGAATTTTAGCTTTCAGACCAATGGATTAAAATTCTATCATATATACACACACATATTTACCATTTTATTTTGGTGAGAACACAAATTCTACTCTCTTAGCAACTTTCAATTATAATACAGTGTTGTCTGCATATATATGGAATTTAGAAAGATGGTAACGATGACCCTATATGTGAGACAGCAAAAAGAGACACAGAGGTAAAGAACAGTCTTTTGGACTCTGTGGGAGAAGGCGAGGGTGGGATGATTTGAGAGGGTAGCATTGAAACGTGTATATTATCATATGTGAAATAGATCGCCAGTCCAGGTTTGATGCATGAGACAGGGTGCTGAGGGCTGGTGCACTGGGATGACCCTGGGGGATGGGATGGGGAGAGAGGTGGGAGGGGGGTTCAGGATGGGAACACATGTACACTTATGGCTGATTCATGTGAATGTATGGCAAAACCACTACAAAATTGTAAAGTAATTAGCCTCCAATTAAAATAAATTAATTAAAAAAATACAGTGTTATCAACTATATTCACCATATTATACATTAGATCCTCATACTTAAAATGAAAGACTTTTATAGGCAGAAGTTAACAGAAACAGGGAGTTATCCTAGGCAAGTCTCCTAGGCAAGAAAGCAAGTAGGTATTACAAGTTTACTTTTCTTTATAGCAGGGGTCACCAACCTCCAGGATCTAATGTCTGATGATCTGAGGTGGAGCTGATGTAATAATAATAGAAATTAAGTTTACAATTAATGTATTGTGCTTGAATCATCCCCAAACGATCCCGCCCCCCGCCCCGCCCACCACTGGTTTGTGGAAAAATTGTCTTCCACGAAACTGGTCCCTGGTACCAAAAAAATTCAGGACCTCTGCTTTAGGGCATGACAGGTGTGTATCAGGCAGTTTGTGTGTGTGCTAATCAGACAACTGCTGATTGACTGGATTAGGAGTCTATCTCTGAGAGAAGCAAACTGTCCTGGGGCTTAACATGCCTGCATGTGTGCTAAGTCACTTCAGGTGTGTTCAACTCTGTGTGACCCTATGAACAGTAACCTGCCAGGCTTCTCTGCTTATGGGATTCTCCAGGCAAGAATACTGGAGTAGGTTGCCATGCCCTCCTCCAGGGGATCTTCCAGACCCAGGGATTGAACCCAGGTCTCCTGCCTTGCACGCAGATTCTTTACTATCTGAGACACTAGGGAAGCCCTGTGGCTTAGCATAAGTAACTTCATTTGGGTCTGTTTTTCTTTTTAACAGGCAGGAGGACCTGCAGCCACAGGCAAGGGGAAAAGGGAGCTGCTTGGGACAAATGGAATCCATACTTCCTTACATTGCTGGTGCTTCATGGAGAATAGTTCCAGACAGGAATCCACACTCTCTCTGCCTCCCCTGACCCCTCTTAATATATACACACACTTGGAAAGTCTAAGTAATAGTCCTAAATCTTAAACTCATGGAAGATTGAAGTCATAGCATTATTTGATTTGAACCCTCTCATTTTCTAGCTGGGGCACTGAGGCCGGCAGAGAATTTGCACCTTGGCCTGACCTTAGTTTTACAATGAGATGGGCTTTTAGGACCATGAGCACTTTGAATTGGATAACAGCACCTCCTCCCCCGATAGCTTTCTGAGCCCAAGAAATCCTAACCCACTGCATGCATGGGCGATGCAGCAGTGTGGATTAGATGTTTATTTCCTGAGCATTGCCCAGGACATTCAGAGGGGGCTCCAATCTCGTAAAAGTAGCCAGAGCTCATAATCAGGTGGCCAGTTCCTGGGTAATATGTGTTGACTCAGTTCAACATGTCTACATTTTATGTGCCTTAAAGAGGCAGATTTTACCTATGTCCCCAGGAAGCACATTCCAACCACCATAGCTAGCTTCATGGTCGACCTTTCACTGACCTTCTTTAGCCCAAATACCAATAATAAGCTTCTAAATACCAGACTCAGCTACTACAACAGATTCCCTTGAGAGGAAACTTTTTCAAAAAACAGCTCATGGGCCCACTCCTAGAGATTATGACTCAGTAGGACAAAGTTGGAGTGGAGCTCAAGGCTTTTTAATTTTTTTTTTTTCCTATAACACCCATAGATAATACTGATGCTAGCCAAATTCTAGAGACCAATCTTTTCTACAGCTAATGAACATTAAAATGAACTTTTCAGCTACTTACTTAGTGCCAGATTCTCTATAACTTTTATCTCATGTAATCCCCTTCTCCAATAATCTGAAGGGGAGGGTACCATTATATTTTGACCAGGAAGTTTCCCAAAATCACAAAGTTATTGAGTGGCAGGACTGGGCTAGACCCCCCTCACCTTTATGTTCACTACTTGACCTTAAACAAATTAGCAAATCTCTTTGAGCTTATGTGTTTCCTCTGGAAAATGAAGATAGAGATTGTGCCTATTCGATGAGGTTTTTGCATCTGAGGAATTAGTGTTTAGGATATTGTGTAATACAGAAAGCACTCACTCCTAGTGTGGTGGGGTTATTTGTGTCATTTGGGAACCTGATTATCTCACTAATGTTTAAGAAAAGAGGCTTAGGGTGTAAATTATTATGAAGTGTACATTGTCTGAACTCCAAAGAAGTTCTTTACTATGAAAATTCTACTATTTGCACTAACAAAGCATTTGCACTTACCATTTATCATTTGCTCTTCAAGACCCCTAAGAAGTTTTACTCCTTTACATTTGGGAAAAAAATATAGAAATTGGAGAGCTTATATAAATTTGTTTTCTTCATAGTCCACTCTGATTTATTAGAGATTTTAAACTTCAAAGCCCATGAATATATATATCTTATATATAAATATAATATAGTTAGATCAAAATTCAAGATGTTATTTATCTTTGTTTAAAGCAAAACAATTTATCCTCTACCCTGCTTCTCTGCTCCCCCACTCCATTCAACCTCCTCTAGAAAATGCTCAGGAATTGATTGGGGTGCATTAAGAAGGGCCTCTGGGGAACAGAGCTCCTGTTTGACTGTTTGAGTAAATTTGGATTTTCATTTTATCCTAAGGTCAATTTGCCCACCCTCGGAATGACACATCTTTGATGAAAATGTCCTGCTGTAAGATAGATAGTTGTTTTGGTCAGACAGGAATGAGACATTAAAGATGGAAGATACAGTACAAAACAGATCATTTCATTCACCTGGCCCTGACAGTGGACCCCTAGAATGATCTGTCTCCTCTGGGCCACTTCTTCCCTTTCCTTAGGAAAGCCCCTTATCATAGTCAATTTCTCCTTGTCTGTCTTTCTGATGTTCAGTCTAAAAGGTTTCTTTCTGAATTTTATCCCTGTTTCCTCAACATTTTGTTCATTTCTCTTTTCCCAGACTAATTTAAGGACATTGCATTTTACATTTTGCAGTCTTTCATTAATCTTCCATAAACATTGATATACTCCTCCTTTAATTCCTCTTAAACTTTGCAGATCTTTCCAAAATGTGGCCCACTTAGCTTTTAGTGGTAAAATACACTCTTTAGCAAAATATGTTTTAGTCTTTTGCATTTGACAGTAAGAAAGGTTTTCTTAATGGTCAAGCCTAAAAGCTGAATCAGTGTAAGTTATACTTCATCACTAGAGCCACTGACACAGATCCTTGCTCTTCAGGATGTTTGGTTTCAGGGGCTCCATGGAAACAAACAGCCCAGGCCTTCTTGAAGGATGAGGGACTGTGGGAAGGAAGGAAGAAGAGAATAGGGAAGCCACATAGTATTCTCTGCCTATAATACAGGAACATTCTGCTTTCCTGTACCCCGAGCTCTTCTCAGCTGTAAGAGTCAATCAAACCAATAAATTAGTATTAAAAGAATCAGAACCAAGGCACCATTTTAATAAAGCCTAATTCATATGGACGTCTGATTTAATTTAGTCAGCTCTTTTCCTCTCTTGCTTCTGTCTGCACCTCCTCCACACGTTCTTTGTCTTCCTAGTCCTTTGGTAGATTTCCACCAGCTGTGGGTTAACCCACTCTTCTGGACTTTTAGTTGCCAATTATTCCCATCTCCCAGACCAGGAGTCCCAGGGTGCTAATGCTAGGGCAAGAGCTGGCTGCCCTGCCAGAGGTCTGTGGGGGAGGTCACAGTTTTGTTGCCAGCATCTGCAGACAGATTCATGAACATTTTAATCTTGTGGTTTCATTGCACAAAAAATTCTCATTCAAATGTAAATTTGTATTTCCTCTCTGAAACCAATATTTTTTTCTTTGTTTTCTTATTCCAAGATTTAAGCTAGTCTAAAATTGCATTTCACTTCTGTGCCTGGTTGCCCAGGCTGTGTAACAGGGTTCTTTTGTATCAGTTGTATTTTCTGCATATCGCCTCTGAGTTTATTCCTTACACTGAATTACTATGCCTTGATATGCAATCCACAGGGCTTTTCTTTTGAGACTTCTAAAATATTTTCAACATGGGATTTCCATGATATTAAAATTTTTTATTATGAAATACATCATCCACGGAGAAGAATCTATACAACATATATTTAGAATTTAAAGAAAAATATTGAAATGAACTCATGTGTACACACCAGACTGCATACAGAAGAGAACAATACCAGTACCTTTCAACATCCTGTGTGCCCTTCACAGATCAGAATCCCTCTCTCCCTGCTTGCATTCACCATGGATTGGGTTTGGTCTTAATTGTTCTTGTTGTTGTTGCTTTCACACATATATGTTTCCCCACACAGTATATATTTACTCCATATAAGTGAAATTATGCCACATTTGTTTTGAGATTTTGAATGCTTTTCTCAATCCTATATTTTTGAAATTCATCTAAATTTTTACATGGAGCTATATTCACTCAATTTACTGTATGATATTCCCTACTTTTCATATAACACAAATTTTTTACTGTTGGCATTTGTGTTCTTCTCCATTTTTGTTTTTGTATTTTTTCCATTGAGAGCATTGCTTTTCTGAGCATCCTTGTATAACTCCTGGAGTAGAATTGATGGGTGGTAAGGTCTATGCATCTTCAACTTTCCAAGGTGTTTATTATCAAGTTATTTTCCAAAGTATGGATTCATTTATGCTCCAATTAGCAGAATATAGAACTTTTCATTGTGCATTCTTGACAACTTTTTTATTGTCCAGCGTTTCAATTTTTGCTAATCTGTTGATTGTATACTTGTATCTCACTGGGATTTTACATTACAGTTCATTGATTAATAATAAAGTTAGTAAATTTTCTTATGTTTATTGAAGATTGGAGTTTTCTTTTCTGGAAAATTCACGTTCATGACCTTTGCAAATTTTTCTATTGAGATTTTGTCTTTTTCTTTTTGAAATCTAGAGGTTTTCTCTTTTTTCTGAACACAAATACTTTATTATTATATGTGTTGCAAATATTTTTTTTTCCTAGCTTGGGGTTTGCCTCTTAGAAGTTTCTTTATAGAAGGACTGTAAAGATGGCGGAGGAATAGGACGGGAAGACCACTTTCTCCCTCACAAATTCCTCAAAAGAACATTTCAATGCCCAGCAAACTCCACAAAACAACTTCTGTAGGCTGGCAGAGGACATCAGGCAACCAGAAAAGCAGACCATTGTCTTCAAAAACAGGTAGGAAAAAATATAAAAGATGAAAAAGGAGACAAAGGAGATGGGGAGGGAGCTCCGTCCTGGGAAGGGAAGCCCGTCCCGGGAAAGGAATTTTAAGAAGAGAGGTTTCCAAACACCAGGAAACACTCTCCCTGCCGAGTCTGTGGTGAGCCTTGGAAACACAGAGGGCAACATAACAGGAAGGAAAAATAGATAAATAATTAAAACCAACAGATTACAAGCCCAACAGTAACTCCCCCAGCGGAAAAGCAGCACAGACGCCTGCATCCGCCACTGGGAAGTGGGGGCAGGGCAGGGAAGCGCGGGAGGCACGGGCTGCAGAGCTTTGTAAGAATCGGGCAGGAACGCCCCACATGCAACCAGAACGAGCTAACTTGGGCTAGCAAACCAGACTGTGGGATAGCTACCGCACGAAAAGCTCGAACATAAGACACCGCCAGGACCGAGCACAGAACAAAGGACGGAACGGAAAAAGCCGGCTGCAGAACATCCCCCGCCGGGGACAGGCAGCCAGAGCCGTAAGGACTGGAAAGGGGCAATTGCAGACCCAGAGAGACTTTACTTACCTAACTGCAAGCAGGCTTCTTTGCTAAGACTTCTGGGGGTGCTGGACAGTCACCATCTGCCTCATGGCGGGCGCCAGTGGTCCACCCAGAAAGCTGAGCAGCAGCGGCAGTAAAGGTGACAAGCTGCGGCGATCGTGCTCGCCAAACTCCTGAGCTACTCGGACCTGGGAAGGGCACAAAGCGCAGTCCCAGCCGAATCTGTGCCTCTGAGGGCTGCCTGAGTGCTGAACCTGAGCGGCTTGGACCAGGGAAGTGCACGCAGCCTAGGGCTGGCCCCAGACGTTTCCCGGCTGAGCATCGTAGAGCCGGAGCGGTTTGTGCGCCGCGAGAAGGGACAGGTCAAGCGGGGCTGAGACACTGCGTGCACACGACAGTGCTATTTGTTTGCAGCATCCCCCCTCTCCACAGTGCGATTGAGCTAGTGAGCCTAAAAAACCAGCAAACAGAAGAAGTTAAACAGAGGGAACCACCTTGGAAGTGATCCCACACGGCCCATAACACCAGAGAAGGGCCAGATATATCTTTACTATTTTTAAAATCATTCCTTTTTTTTTTCCTAACTTTTTTTTAACTGTTAAATCTTCTATTTCCCCTCTAATTTTTATTTCTATAACCTACTATTACTATTAAAAAAAAAAAAAAGACTTTTTTTTTTTTTTTAAGGCAAACACCATATATAGTCTTTGGATGGTTGTTGGTGGTTTTTTTTTTTGTTTGTTTTTTAAATAATTCTTTTTTTTTTTTCTTTCTTCCTTCTTCCTTCTGCTTCTTTTCTTTAATATTGTATTTTTGAAAACCCAACCTCTACTCTAGATTTTTAATCTTTGCTCTTAGGTTTTTGTTGTCAATTTTGTACAACAAATTGTTTGTAAAAACCCAAACTTCACTACCCAAGTTTACCTGAGAGCGAGATTACTGGCTTGGCCACTCTCTCCTCCTTTGGACTCTCCTTTTTCTCCACCAGGTGGCCTCTGTCTCTTTTCTCCCCCATCTCTTCTCTATCCAACTCTGTGAATCTTTGTGTGTTCCAGACAGTGGAGAACACCTAAGGAACTGGTTACTGGCAGGATTTGTCTCTCTCCTACTCATTCCTCTCTCTTATCCTCCTGGCCACCTCTGTCTACCTCCTCCCTCTCCTCTTCCCCGTATAACTCCGTAAATACCTCTGAGCGGTCCAGACTATAGAGCGCACATAAGGAAGTGACTACTGGCTAGCTTGCTCTCTCCTCTTCTGATCTCACCGCATCTCATTCCAGTTACCTCTAACTACCCCCTCCATCTTCTCTTCTCCTTGTAACTCAGTGAACCTCCCTGAGTGTCCCTCAATGTGGAGAAACTTTTCATCTTTAACCTAGATGTTTTATCATCGGTGCTGTATAGATGGAGAAGTCTAGAGGCTACTGTAAAAATAAAACTGAAAACCAGAAGCAGGAGGCTTAAGTCCAAAGCCTGAAAACATTAGAGAACTCTTGAATTCAGGGAACATTAAGCAATAGGAGCTCATCAAATGCCTTCATACCTACACCGAAACCAAGCTCCACCCAAGGGCCAACAAGTTCCAAAACAAGACATACCACTCAAATTCTCCAGCAACACAGGAACACTCCCCTGAGCTTCAATATACAGGCAGCTCAAAATTATTCCAAAACCTTTGATGTCTCATAACCCATTACTGGTCACTCCACTGCACTCCAGAGAGAAGAAACCCAGCTCCACCCACCAGAACTCCAACACAAGCCTCCCTAACCAGGAAACCTTGACAAGCCACTGATAGAACCCCACCCACAGTGAGGAAGCTCCATAATAAAGAGAACTCCACAAATTACCAGAATATAAAAAGGCCACCCCAAACGCAGTAATATAACCAAGATGAAGAGACAGAGGAATACTCAGCAGGTAAAGGAACAGGAGAGTTGCCCACCAAACCAAACAAAAGAGGAAGAGGTAGGGAATCTACCTGAGAAGGAATTCCGAATATTGATAGTGAAAATGATCCAAAATCTTGAAATCAAAATGGAATCACAGATAAATAGCCTAGAGACAAGGATTGAGAAGATGCAAGAAAGGTTTAACAAGGACCTAGAAGAAATAAAAAAGAGTCAAAATATAATGAATAATGCAATAAATGAGATCAGAAACACTCTGGAGGCAACAAATAGTAGAATAACGGAGGCAGAAGATAAGATTAGTGAAATAGAAGATAGAATGGTAGAAATAAATGAATCAGAGAGGAAACAAGAAAAACAAAAGAAACGAGGACAATCTCAGAGACCTCCAGGACAATATGAAACACTCCAACATTCGAATTATAGGAGTCCCAGAAGAAGAAGACAAAAAGAAAGATCATGAGAAAATCCTTGAGGAGATAATAGTTGAAAACTTCCCTAAAATGGGGAAGGAAATAATCACCCAAGTCCAAGAAACACAGAGAGTTCCAAATAGGATAAACCCAAGGCGAAACACCCCAAGACACATATTAATCAAATTAACAAAGATCAAACACAAAGAACAAATATTAAAAGCAGCAAGGGAAAAACAACAAATAACACACAAGGGGATTCCCATAAGGATAACAGCTGATCTTTCTATAGAAACTCTTCAGGCCAGGAGGGAATGGAAAGACATAGTTAAAGTGATGAAAGACAATAACCTCCAGCCTAGATTACTGTACCCAGCAAGGATTTCATTCAAATATGAAGGAGAAATCAAAAGCTTTACAGACAAGCAAAAGCTGAGAGAATTCAGCACCACCAAACCAGCTCTCCAACAAATTCTAAAGGATATTCTCTAGACAGGAAACACGAAAAGGGTGTATAAACCCGAACCCAAAACAATAAAGTAAATGGTAATGGGATCATACTTATCAATAATTACCTTAAACGTAAATGGGTTGAATGCCCCAAACAAAAGGCAAAGACTGGCCAAATGGATACAAAAACAAGACCCCTCTATATGCTGCTTACAAGAGACCCACCTCAAAACAAGGAACAGGTACAGACTGAAAGTGAAGGGCTGGAAAAAGATATACCACGCAAATAGAGACCAAAAGAAAGCAGCAGTAGCAATACTCATATCCGATAAAATAGACTTTAAAACAAAGGCTGTGAAAAGAGACAAAGAAGGCCACTACATAATGATCAAAGGATCGATCCAAGAAGAAGATATAACAATTATAAATATATATGCACCCAATATAGGAGCACCGCAATATGTAAGACAAATGCTAACAAGTATGAATGGGGAAATCAACAATAACACAATAATAGTGGGAGACTTTAATACCCCACTCACACCTATGGACAGATCAACTAAACAGAAAATTAACAAAGAAACGCAAACTTTAAATGATACATTAGATCAGTTAGACCTAATTGATATCTATAGGACATTTCACCCCAAAACAATGAATTTCACCTTTTTTTCAAGTGCTCACGGAAACTTCTCCAGGATAGATCACATCCTGGGCCATAAATCTAAACTTGATAAATTCTAAAAAAATCGAAATCATTCCAAGCATCTTTTCTGACCATAATGCATTAAGATTAGATCTCAATTACAGGAGAAAAACTATTAAAAATTCCAACATATGGAGGTTGAACAACACACTTCTGAATAACCAACAAATCACAGAAGAAATCAAAAAAGAAATCAAAATATGCATAGAAACTAATGAAAATGAAAACACAACAACCCAAAACCTGTGGGACACTATAAAAGCAGTACTTAGAGGAAAGTTCATAGCAATACAGGCATACCTCAAGAAACAAGAAAAAAGTTCAATAAATAACGTAACTCTACAACTAAAGCAACTAGAAAAGGAAGAATTGGAGAACCCCAGAGTTAGTAGAAGGAAAGAAATCTTAAAAATTAGGGCAGAAATAAATGCAAAAGAAACAAAAGAGACCATAGCAAAAATCAACAAAGCCAAAAGCTGGTTCTTTGAAAGGATAAATAAAATTGACAAACCATTAGCCAGACTCATCAAGAAGCAAAGAGAGAAAAATCAAATCAATAAAATTAGAAATGAAAATGGAGAGATCACAACAGACAACACAGAAATACAAAGGATCATAAGAGACTACTATCAGCAGTTATATGCCAATAAAATGGACAATGTGGAAGAAATGGACAAATTCTTAGAAAAGTACAATTTTCCAAAAGTGAACCAGGAAGAAATAGAAAATCTTAACAGACCTATCACAAGCACGGAAATTGAAACTGTAATCAGAAATCTTCCAGCAAACAAAAGCCCAGGTCCAGATGGCTTCACAGCTGAATTATACCAAAAATTTAGAGAAGAGCTGACACCTATCCTACTCAAACTCTTCCAGAAAATTTCAGAGGAAGGTAAACTTCCAAACTCATTCTATGAGGCCACCATCACCCTAATACCAAAACATGACAAAGATGCCACAAAAAAAGAAAACTACAGGCCAATATCACTGATGAACATAGATGCAAAAATCCTCAACAAAATTTTAGCAATCAGAATCCAACAACACATTAAAAACATCATACACCATGACCAAGTGGGCTTTATCCCAGGGATGCAAGGATTCTTCAATATCCGCAAATCAATCAATGTAATTCACCACATTAACAAACTGAAAAACAAAAACCATATGATTATCTCAATAGATGCAGAGAAGGCCTTTGACAAAATTCAACATCCATTTATGATAAAAACTCTCCAGAAAGCAGGAATAGAAGGAACATACCTCAACATAATAAAAGCTATATATGACAAACCCACAGCAAACATTATCCTCAATGGTGAAAAATAGAAAGCATTTCCCCTAAAGTCAGGAACAAGACAAGGGTGCCCACTTTCACCGCTACTATTCAACATAGTTCTGGAAGTTTGGCCACAGCAATAAGAGCAGAAAAAGAAATCAAAGGAATCCAAATTGGAAAAGAAGAAGTAAAACTCTCACTGTTTGCAGATGACATGATCCTCTACATGGAAAACCCTAAAGACTCCACCAGAAAATTACTAGAGCTCATCAATGAATATAGTAAAGTTGCAGGATATAAAATCAACACACAGAAATCCCTTGCATTCCTATACACTAATAATGAGAAAGTAGAAAAAGAAATTAAGGAAACAATTCCATTCACCATTGCAATGAAAATAATAAAATACTTAGGAATATATCTACCTAAAGAAACTGAAACCTATATATAGAAAACTATAAAACACTGATGAAAGAAATCAAAGAGGACACTAATAAATGGAGAAATATACCATGTTCATGGATCGGAAGAATCAATATAGTGAAAATGAGTATACTACCCAAAGCAATTTGCAAATTCAATGCAATCCCTATCAAGCTACCAGCCATGTTTTTCACAGAACTAGAACAAATAATTTCAAGATCTGTATGGAAATACAAAAAACCTCGAATAGCCAAAGCAATCTTGAGAAAGAAGAATGGAACTGGAGGAATCAACTTGCCTGACTTCAGGCTCTACTACAAAGCCACAGTCATCAAGACAGTATGGTACTGGCACAAAGACAGACATATAGATCAATGGAACAAAATAGAAAGCCCAGAGATAAATCCACACACCTATGGACACCTTATCTTTGACAAAGGAGGCAAGAATATACAATGGAGTAAAGACAATCTCTTTAACAAGTGGTGCTGGGAAAACTGGTCAACCACTTGTAAAAGAATGAAACTAGATCACTTTCTAACACCGCACACAAAAATAAACTCAAAATGGATTAAATATCTAAATGTAAGACCAGAAACTATAAACTCCTAGAGGAGAACATAGGCAAAACACTCTCCGACATAAATCACAGCAGGATCCTCTATGATCCACCTCCCAGAATTCTGGAAATAAAAGCAAAAATAAACAAATGGGATCTAATTAAAATTAAAAGCTTCTGCACAACAAAGGAAAATATAAGCAAGGTGAAAAGACAGCCTTCTGAATGGGAGAAAATAATAGCAAATGAAGCAACTGACAAACAACTAATCTCAAAAATATACAAGCAACTTCTGCAGCTCAATTCCAGAAAAATAAACGACCCAATCAAAAAATGGGCCAAAGAACTAAATAGACATTTCTCCAAAGAAGACATACGGATGGCTAACAAACACATGAAAAGATGCTCAACATCACTCATTATTAGAGAAATGCAAATCAAAACCACAATGAGGTACCACTTCACACCAGTCAGAATGGCTGCGATCCAAAAAATCTGCAAGCAATAAATGCTGGAGAGGGTGTGGAGAAAAGGGAACCCTCTTACACTGTTGGTGGGAATGCAAACTAGTACAGCCACTATGGAGAACAGTGTGGAGATTCCTTAAAAAATTGCAAATGATATTTGCAAATAGCAGGAAACATTCCTTTTTTTTCCATATGGATAACTAATGATCTCCACATGCATCTATAGAGTTTACCTTATTCACTGATTTTCTATCATGTATTAAGTTTCTAAGTTTGTGAGATCTCCATTTGATTGTATTTGTCCATTTATCTTGCACTATCCTAAAACTATATTGTCTTTACTAGACTTTACTATAATTCTTGCTTATAGCAAGATTTATTATCTTTTCCTTCTTCAGCATTCATGTGTTGACTGTTCTTCATTTTTTGCTATTAGATATAAAAGTTAGAGTCAGTTTGAAAAAAGTATGCAATTTTATTTGGAACTGAATTGAATGTAAAAAAATAATTTTAGAAACAATTGACATCCATGAGTGGATAAGATGTATCTTTCCATTTACTTAAGATTTATTTAAAGTAGTTCAGTGATACTTTATAATTGTCTTCAAAAAGGATTGGTCTTCCTATCTTTTGATGCATTTTCTCCTTGATTTTTTATCATCATAAACAGTACATATACACACACACATTGCTCTTCTTTCTGTCCTCTGATAGATGAGGATAAGAGGCTTGTGCAAGCTTCCTTATGGGAGGGATTAGCTGTGGGGAAAACTAAGTCTTGCTCTGATGGGCAGGGCCATGCTCAGTAAATCTTTAATCATTGGGAAATACATTGATGCTGAAAAAGATTGAAGGCAGAAGAAGATGACAACAGGATGAGATGGTTGGGTGGCATCACTGACTCAGTGGGAGATGGTGAAGGATAGGGAAACCTGGCATGTTGCAGTCCATAGCGTCGCAAAGAGTTGGACATGACTTAGTGACTGAAAAAATACAACACATACACAATGTTTCCTAATGCTTTCATATTATTTCTAGCCATGAAATTGATTTTTGTAGGTTGGTCATTTTACTGGAAACACTGCTAAATTGTTTATTAATTCTAATAATTAATCTCTGCTTTTTGGTTTCCAATCAACACATATCACTTGAGAATGACAGTTCAGCTCTTTTTTTCCCACTCTTTGTTTTATTATTATTATTATAGTCAAATTGAGCTAAGTTCAAATACTATGTTGACTAGAAGTGATCAGAGTAGGTTTTTAAAATGTTATTCATAACTGAAAAGAGAACTCTTTTAATATTCTCCATGAAATACGGAGTTACTATAATTTTTGAACATAACTTTTGCCAGGCAAAGGAAATCATGTCTATTCCAAGTTTTCTAAGATTCTATTTTTAAAAATCATGAATATCCGTTGAATTTTGTTAAATTATTTTTCTGTGTGTATTGAAATGACTGCATTTTTAATGTTATTCTTTTAATACGGTGAACCACATTACTGCATTTTCTTATACTGAAATTATCCTTGGGCTTCCCTTGTGGCTCAGCTGGTAAAGAATTTGCCTGCAATGTGGAAGTCCTGGCTTTGATCTCTGGGTTGGGAAGATCTTCTTGAGAAGGGAAAGGCTACCCACTCCAGTATTCTGGAGTCTAGAGAAGTCTGCCCTAGAGAATTCCATGGACTGTATAGTCAGTCCATGGGCTCGCAAAGAGTCGTACATGACTGAGCATCTTTCACTTTCTTGCTGCATTCTTGGAATAAGCCTAATTTGTTAATGATGTGTCATATTTATATACATTATGAATTTGATTTTCTGATATTGTGTTCAGTAATTTTTCATCTAAATTTGTCAATGAAATTGGCCTGTGATTTTTACATTTCATAATTTTCTTGTCTCATTTTGAATTTGTATCTGGATTATTCCAATAGGATGAATTAGGCAATATTTCATCTTTTTATAGAGTTTGAAGAAATGTGTGAAAAATTGTGTGAGTTTACCAATTGCTTGAATGCTTTGCAGAATTCATTTATAAAATTATCTGGACCTGGTATGTTTTTGATGAATAGATTTTTTATTGGTTATTGATTTTAATTGTTATAAGTAGGAGTGACAGGTAGAATATTTTACTAGTGGTTTGGATCAGGCACTGGGATAGTCAGGATAGATCCCAACAAGCAGCCTTGAGTTACGATCTGAATATCTACTGGACCCAGAATTAACCTTCAGCTGTTGGATTGTAGAGAGGTTTATGGGGGTCTGGAGGAGGAGCAAAAAGTGGTTTGATTAGTTCTTGGGAATCAAGGAAGGAGTTCTTAAAAGCTAGTGTGTAGATGTTTCAATACTTAACAACTTATATGACCTGCATTATATTAAAACAGTGTGTCCTGAGTTAATAAAAGAAGATTTTTCTAAGTTGACTTCTTGGAGGTAATTCCCATTTTTCTAGTAAAATTTGTAAAAGTTAGGCCAATTTATTTGTGTAATTATACAGAGTGAAGTAAGTCAGAAATTTAAAAACAAATATTGTATACTAACACATATATATGAACTCTAGAAAGATGGTACTGATGAACATATTTGCAGAGCTTCTCTGATGGCTCAGAAGATAGCGAATCCACCTGCAATGCTGGAAACCTGGGTTTGATCCCTGGGTTGGGAAGGTTCCCTAGAGGAGGGCATGGCAACCCACTGCAGTATTCTTGCCTGGAGAATCCCCATGGACAGAGGAGCCAGGTGTGCTAAAGTCCATGAGGTCGCAAAGAGTCAGACATGACTGAGCAACTAAGCACAGCAACACAGCAAAATTGAAACACAGACATAGGGAAAAGACTTATGGACATGGCTGGGGGCTGCGAAGGAAGCAGAGGATGGGATGTATGAAGAGAGTAAGATGGGAACATGCATTACCATATGTAAAACAGATAGCCAACAGGGATTTGCTCTAGGACTCAATGGAACTCAAACCGGGGCTCGGTAACAACCTGGAGGAGTGGGATGGCAGAGGAGGTGGGAGGGATGTTCAAGTGGGAGGGGACATAGGTAAATCTATGGCTGATTCATGGTGATGTTTGGAAAAACCAACACAATATCTTCCCTACCCAGGGATCGAACCCAGGTCTCCAGCATTGCAGGCAGACGCTTTAACCTCTGAGCCACCAGGGAAGCCCACTGTAAAGCAATTATGCTTCAATTAAAAATAAATAAAAATTTAAAAATCGTCATAATGTTTATTTAATCTTTAGTGCATCCTGTTCATCTTTTACTCCTAATATTGTATTTGGGAACTTCTCTTTCTGTTTTTATCTTTCCCATGTTCTTTCTCTGTAATCAGTTTTGCAAATGGTTTGTCAGATTTTTAAACTTTACAGCAAGTCAATCTTTTCATATTTTTATCCTTTCTATTTCATGTTTACTTCTTATTTCATTAATTTAAGCTATCTTTTTTCTACTTTTTTCTTTGTGTGTTTACACTCTTTTTCTAATTTCTTAAGTTTGACACTTAGCAGTTTTAAGTCTTTCTTTTTTTTATTATAATTATTCATTAAAATTTCCTTCCAAATCCTCCTCTTCCAGCATTTTCCAAGTTTGACATATGTTATTGTTATTAGTGTTCAATCCAAAGATTTTCTGAACTGACATGGTATCGCCAGATATTTAGTCTACCATCTTGCTGGAATTTGAGTTATCAGTGGTCATTTTTTCAACATCTCTGTAAGGTCCAGATCAGCAGTGACTGTCTAATCTTTAATTGGAATTGCTATAACTGAGTTTGCACATGAAAGACGGTCCTATGTTTCTCACTGTGCTCACAAAGATGCCAGGAATGAAATAATTAAATAAAGGCACAGTTCCTTTCGACAATCTGTTAAAAATAAACAGGATGATTAGTTTTTCTCTCTGTATTACTTGTCTGCCCCTTCACCTATATCTTTTTCTCCAGATTTACTGAAACATTATCAACATACATAAATATGCACAATGTCATTATTTGATACACATATATATTGCAAAAATGGTTATCATAATAAGGATAGTTAACATTTCCATTCTCTCACATAATTAACTTTGTTGTTATGGTGATGATAACATTTAAGATCTATTCTCTTAACAGTATATATAATACAGGATTGTTAATTATAGTCATCATGCTGTATATTAGTTTCCTAAAACTTATTCATCTTATACCTGGAATTTTGTATCTTTTAGCAATATCTTCTAATTTCCCCTACCCTTCTGCCCCTGAGAAGCATCCAACTACTCCTTATTTTTATGAGTTAGGCTTTTTGAGATTCTGCCTATAAGTGAGAGCATATGTATCTGTCCTTCTCTAACAAATAGTTCATTTAACATAATGCTCTCGAAGTCCATCCATGTTGTGCAAAAGGCAGGACCTCTTTTCTTATGGCTGAATAATATTCCATTGTAGATATAAACCAAGAAAGAGAGAGAAAAAATAATTGATTCACTGAAAACTGAGATAGAGGCATCACGACAGCCTTTATGAGTAAACAGGCACCAGGCACACACTCACATGCATATACACACAGAGACACATACATACTCACATTCACATGAAAAAAACAAGGGACACACACAGTGAGAACTGGTGGAGTGTGGAGATGAGATAACAGCTCTGAAAAGAAAGAGGAGAGAAGAAAGAGGAAAAAGCAGATTTAGACAGGGAAGAAAAAAAGACTAAGGAATACCCACAGGGAGATAAAGATAGAAAAATACAGAAACAGATTGAAGGATAGAAAAATACTCAGGTATGCAGAGACACAGTTAAAAATGCACACAAGAGAGAGAGAAAGTCATTGTGAGAAGATGTAAAATTCAAAAAGAGAGAAGGAGAGACTTAGAGACACATACCTACGCAGAGGTGGACAGAGCCAGCCCTATGGAGACAGAGACAAGTGACAACAAATACGGATGAGTGATAGAGGAAGGACCTGGGGGAGATGGAAAAGGAGAGATGGAGGAGCTAATAAAAAACAAAGAAAGAGCAATGAATAGAAGCAATGAGGGAAAGATGGCAATCCAGGAGATAGAGAGGGGTAGGAGCAGGCAGGCACTGGAACAGAAGTGATAATAAAGAATAAATGGCAGACAATTTCTGTGAAGGAGGTCAGATATTGTCCTATTTTTTCCTTCTAACACTTCCTTCTGCTGAAGTGCAATACAAGGAGAAGCAAACACAGGAAGAAAAAAGGATATGGCCAATACTACGCAGCGACTTTTTCAATATGGTGCTAAGTGTCCAGAGAACATACTTTTTTTTTTCTTTTTTCTCTAGATGTTGGCCTTAGACACTAGTGATTCGAGTCAGAACAACATCTGGAAATGAAAGTTATATAGACACCCTGGGGACCTGGATTAATCACCTTCCCTGCTGCCCTAACAATGAATCAGCAGCAACTTCAAACAATAAAACAGCTCCAAACTGGTGATTTCTCAAGGGTTTGTTAATGATGTGTTACTCAAAAAATATATCAATTAAAAAGTACATATTGAATGGCACCATCTATCATTACTTTACTGTGCACTACAGGGAAATTAAAAAGAGCTCTAAAATACAATTCCAGTTTATATAGAATTTATAATTTAGTTATGGAATATATTGAAGAAAATTAATCCACCAAATTGTGAAATACTAAATATTTATTCTACTTTTGTAAATATACAAGATAGACTCAAAAATAAGTTTCTTGAGGACAGGGATTTTTATTTGTGTTGTTCACTGAAAGAACCCCAGAGTCTAGAGTAGTATCTCATATAATAGGCAGTGAATTCCTTACTGACTACATCTAACTGGGATTTTGAGTCAGACAGATTTAGCTTTTATTATTTATCAGATATGAGGTCTTGGGAAAATTAGTTATCTAGCCTAAGTCTTATAATCTATAAAATAGGCATGACAACAGTACCACTCTCATAAGTAAGTATGAGTACTAAACTGGGTAACATATACAAACACTTGATGCAGCGCATGAACAGTAGCAAACAGTTAATAAATGGCATATATTATTATTTATTACTATCTGCTTCTTAACATATCTTTTACTTTGAAACATTTTGCAAACAGTAGAAATTACTATATGTAGTACCTCAAAAGTTATCATCATAAAGTATTTCACAAATATCTTATAATTCTGCTGCTGCTGCTGCTAAGTTGCTTCAGTCATGTCCAACTCTGTGCGACCCCATAGATGGCAGCCCACCAGGCTCCCCCGTCCCTGGGATTCTCCAGGCAAGAACACTGGAGTGGGCTGCCATTTCCTTCTCCAACGCATGGAAGTGAAAAGTGAAAGTGAAGTCACTCAGTCATGTCCGACCCTTAGCGACCCCATGGACTGCAGCCTACCAGGTTCATCTGTCCATGGGATTTTCCAGGCAAGAGTACCGGAGTGGGGTGCCATTGTCTTCTCCGATCTTATAATTCTAATTATTAGTAATTAAGAGAGTTCATGTCTCAACCAAGATGAATTAGTGAATTTGAATACGATTGTAAGAAAAAAGATACATTGGTTTCATTAATCCTGTGAGTTTTCATTTCAGTTACAAAGCTGTATTTATTAATACATTATTAGCTACAATACTATCAGAAACTATATCTGCATAATCACAAAAGAATTGTCATTATCCCTATGTTTTTTAGGTGTGATTCAGTTTTTCTGGGTCAGGTCCTGGAAACACACATGCACGAATGAACTTAACCATCCCAGGGAATAGAAGCGACTGATACTCCCAGTCATGTCCAATTGCACTGCTGGCATAGAAACACAGAGAGTGATGATACTGAAGAAAAAGTCAGCACATTTTCAATTTAGATTGACACAATTCAAGAGACAGACATAACTGACATTTGTTCAATAATGTTCAAGTATGTCAAAGAATCTGTGAAAGAAAGTTTGATATCTCTAGTCAGCTTAAAGTCAAGTACTACACTGGGAAAATGTGTTTCAGGCAGATGCAGATGTTCTCAGATGAAATGTTTCTTTAAAAAGTTGAGTAAGTTTTATAAGCAAGGTGAAAAGACAGCCTTCAGAATGGGAGAAAATAATAGCAAATGAAGCAACTGACAAACAACCAATCTCAAAAATATACAAGCAACTCCTGCAGCTCAATTCCAGAAAAATAAATGACCCAATCAAAAAAATGGGCCAAAGAACTAAATAGACAATTCTCCAAAGAAGACATACGGATGGCTAACAAACACATGAAAAGATGCTCAACATCACTCATTATCAGAGAAATGCAAATCAAAACCGCAATGAGGTACCATTTCATGCCAGTCAGAATGGCTGTGATCCGAAAGTCAACAAGCAATAAATGCTGGAGAGGGTGTGGAGAAAAGGGAACTCTCTTACACTGTTGGTGGGAATGCAAACTAGTACAGCTACTATGGAGAACAGTGTGAGGATTCCTTAAAAAGCTGGAAATAGAACTACCTTATGGCCCAGCAATCCCACTGCTGGGCATACACACCGAGGAAACCAGAATTAAAAGAGACACATGTACCCCAATGTTCATTGCAGCACTGTTTATAATAGCCAGGACATGGAAGCAACCTAGCTGTCCATCAGCCGATGAATGGATAAGAAGGCTGTGGTACATATACACAATGGAGTATTACTCAGTCATTAAAAAGAATTCATTTGAATCAGTTCTAATGAGGTGGATGAAACTGGAGCCTATTATACAGGATGAAGTAAGCCAGAAAGAAAAACATCAATACAGTGTACTAACACATATATATGGAATTTACAAAGATGGTAATGATAACCCTGTATGCGAGACAGCAAAAGAGATGCAGACGTATAGAACAGTCTTTTGGACTCTGTGGGAGAGGGAGAGGGTGGGATGATTTGGAAGAATGGCATTGAAACATGTATACTATCATATATGAAATGAATCACCAGTCCAGGTTCAATGCATGATACTGGATGCTTGGGGCTGGTGCAGAGATGACCCGGAGGGATGGTACAGGAAGGGAAGAGGGAGGGGGGTTCAGGATGGGAACGTGTATACCTGTGGTGAATTCATGTTGATGTATGGCAAATCCAGTACAATATTGTAAAGTAATTGACCTCCAATTAAAATAAATAAATTTATATTTTATTTTTATTTTATTTACTTTTTTTCTTTTCTCTCATTTATTGTACATTTTCTGCCCCTTAAGCCATTAGCTAATACATCCATGGAATCAACCATGGTTACCTGGGTGTAGATGACTAGAGCTTGTGATAAATCTGTTCACTAGTAGTAATGACTGGGTTTCAAGACTCTATACCCTAGTTTATTTATTTATTTATTTATTTTTTAATTTTTAATTTTTTTTTTTTAATTTTAAAATCTTTAATTCTTACATGCGTTCCCAAACATGAACCCCCCTCCCACCTCCCTCCCCATAACACCTCTCTGGGTCATCCCCATGCACCAGCTCCAAGCATGCTGTATCCTGCATCAGACATAGACTGGCGATTCAATTCTTACATGATAGTATACATGTTAGAATGTCATTCTCCCAAATCATCCCACCCTCTCCCTCTCCCTCTGAGTCCAAAAGTCCATTATACACATCTGTGTCTCTTTCCCTGTCTTGCATACAGGGTCGTCATTGCCATCTTCCTAAATTCCATATATATGTGTTAGTATACTGTATTGGTGTTTTTCTTTCTGGCTTACTTCACTCTGTATAATCGGCTCCAGTTTCATCCATCTCATCAGAACTGATTCAAATGAATTCTTTTTTACGGCTGAGTAATACTCCATTGTGTATATGTACCACAGCTTTCTTACATTTTAAAAAAATGTTGAGGAAGGTGTTTAACTAATGGAAAGTTCAAGTCATCACTTAGGCTTGATGCTTAGTAGTAATAAAGCTCTTGTCCATAAAGGTGTCTGTGTATGTACATGTTGTTGGTCTGGTTGGAATTTAGCCATAGACTGTTAGAAATGAGATCTCTATTTTTGAGACCCTAAGACTCACAAGCTTTACCTCTTTTCTGGTTCAATCAGTCAGTCACTACCATTTGCATGCCTGATCTACAGCCATCTAGTATCTGTGATTGTTTTCTGGACATAACCGTGGTTTTCCTCCTGTATGCCATCTCCCAGGAAGTTGCTACTACATAGAACATTCTCTTATTCTCTTATTTGTTTCTTAACCTCCTGCTTGCTCATTGAAATCCATCTCAAATGATACCATACTAACCTTTCCTCATTCTACAGCCAGATGGAATTTCTCCCTTACATGAAATGCAATCAGGTTCATTATAACATTATACGGTCCTACAAAATCTCTTTCGTCTTATACTTGTATTTCCTGTGGAAAGTCACTCAAGACTTTTCCATATAAAGTAGTAACATTAATGACCTCAATTTTCTTCCCAACTAATATCCATATCCTTTGCATAAAACTCGATGGTACACTTTTGCTGTGGGCAGATTACACATTCTCCACACCTTAGTTTTGGCATATGCTCTGATGTGGCCAGTGGGTAGCATGCCATTAGATGTGATGGAGCAGACTTGGAAAGTGCTTGTGTGACTGGCCTCCTTGTTCCTGCTCTTTAGACATCACCGTGAGAAGACCAGTCTTAGGATAAGAATGAGAGTGAAAGAAAGCTGTGTAGTACAGAGTTGCTCCAGGCAAGATGATCCAGGGCTGCAGAGGCCCTAGGCTATATAAAGAGATAAAAGAAAACATAGCCAAGATCAACTGAGCTGCAAAGACATGAAAAATAGATGTTTATTTTTCAGGTCACTGAGATTTTGTAGTTATTCGTTGCACAGCAATTTTGTAACAATAGCCAATGGATAATAATATGAATTAACATCTTTAAATAAATTGAATTATTTTCTAGACACTAGAATTGAATATTTTAGGATTAATTTGTATGCACTTTTTAAAAAGTCTTTATTGAATTTGTTACAATATTGCTTCTGCTTCATTATTTGACCTGTTGGCAGTGAGGCATGTGGGATCCCAGTTCCCCAACTAGGGATCAAACCCACACACCTTGCACTGGAAGGCAAGTCCCAATCACTGGAGTACCAGGGAAGTCCCTCTTACACACTTAAAATGAGGAAGAGAGACCTATAGAACACATTACAGATTTATTAGTGCATATAACAATGACACTGAGTTAAGGGGATGTTGTAGCTCTAGTAAATGCTAATTTTAGTCAGGATGACCTGTGAGCAATGTGCAGAGATGGGAGTGGAATGACACTTGCTTATTGTATTTAGAACAGGTAAAGGGATATATCCCCAAAGCAGTGGGAAGGTGGATGGCAGGATGGAAAGAGACTTGAGGAGAGTGCCAGAGCTCCATCATCACTCATTTCTGGCTGATTTTCAACTGTTCAGTGTCCTTCCTGAAACATGAAACCCAGAGATCACCCCCGTACATGAGGGCTCTGTGTTAACTGTAAAGCACTGAAGAATTAGAAGAGGGTGTTGGTGATGATGACAGTGCTGACGATGGTGACCACTAAGGTTCTTTCCAGTGCCAGCTTTCTCAGATTTCATTTTGCTACACGGAATTTAAACTTTAAAATTCCCATTCTGTCTTTTTATGAGTCATGAGGTGGGAATTTTTGACATGAATATCATAGGAATAAAATAAAATGACCATCAGTCAGACAAGAGAACAGACCATTTCTCTTTACCCTTAAAGATAAAACTGTTCTCTCAAACTCCTACCAATGACCTTATATTTATGAAAAGTATGTTTACCACTGACATCTTGTGAGGTTGGTACATAGTGGCACTCCCTCCTCTGCCCTCCCCCTGATTCAGCAGAGGGTGCAGCCACAATTGTTGTTGTTCAGTTGCCCAGTCATGTCCAATTCTTTACTACAGCATGGACTGCAGTACTCCAGGCCTCCCTGTCCTTCACTATCTCCCAAAGTTTGCCAAAGTTCATGTTCATTGCACTGGTGATGCTGTCCAGCCACCTCATCCTCTGACACCCTCTTCTCCTTCTGCCCTTGATCTTTTCCAGCATCAGGGACTTGCCCAATGAGCCATCTGTTTGCATTGGATGACAGTTTGAAGTAGCAAACTGCTGGAGCTTCAGCTTCAGCATCAGTCCTTTCAGTGACTATTCAGAGTTGATCTCCCTTAAGATTGACTGGTTTGATCTCCTTGCTGTCCAAGGGACTTTCAGGAGTCTCTTCCAGCATCACAGTTGGAAGGCATTGGTTATTTGGTGTTCTTCCTTCCTAACGGTCCAGCTCTCACAACTGTACATGACCACTGATGATATGGGCCTTTGTCAGCAGAGTAATGTCTCTGCTTTTCAACACACTGTCTAGGTTTGTCATTGCTTTCCTGTCAAGAAGCAATCATTTTCTGATTTCATAGCTGTAGTCACCATCTGCAGTAATTTTGGAGCCCAAGAAGAGGAAATCTGTCACTATGCTCTTCCCCAGTAGCATATTGAACACCTTCACACTGGGGGACTCATTTTTTGGTGTCATATCTTTTTGGCCTTTTATACAGTTCATGAGGTTCTCATGACAAGTATACTAGGGTGGTTTGCCATTCCCTCCTCCAGTGGATCATGTTTTGTCAGAACTCTCTGCTATGACCCATCCATCTTGTGTGGCCCCGCACAGCATGGCTCACAGCTTCATTGAGTTTACAAGCCCCTTCAGTTGCAATACAGACAGTTTAAGTTATTTTCCCCAAGATTATACAAGTAGTGAGTATCACAGTGAGGGTAAGAATACAGGTCAGCTGCCCTGTGGCATGTAGTATCAGACCATATTGCCTCTCGCAAATACATATATTAAGCTTCCAAAAATTTAGTACAAACTGAAGAAGAACTTCCAATCACCACACTTGCCATCAGCTTCATGTAAATGGTCATAGATAGCTCTGCTGCTATGGGGAGAGAGCAACTTAGCCAAGATGGGTGTATTCAGGCTCTTTCACCCCATGTTTTACAAATAATGACTACATAACAGCTGGGCTTCCCTTATAGCTCAGTCAGTAAAGAATCTGTTTGCAATGCAGGAGACCTGGGTTCGATTCCTGGGTCAGGAAGATCCCCTGAAGGAAATGGTAACCCACTTCAGTGTTCTTGCTTGGAGAATCCCAAGGACAGAGGATCCTGGCAGGTGACAGTCCATGGGATCATAAGAGTTGGACACAAGTTAGCAGCTAAACAACAATGGAAAGCTGAGATCATTTATAGCACTGCGTGTGTGTGTCACCAGGCACTCATTTGGACATGGGCTACTTTTGTTATATGCGCTCCACCTAAAAAGCAGTGTCAGTGTCCATTGGCTCAGCAAGAAGAGGAGAGAGTATAGTGTGTCTGCTGTTACAATTGCTGCATCAGCCAGGAAAGAATACCATTATGGCCACTGTGCCAGCCAGGAGAGAGGTTGTGCTGTGTTGGTTATGCTAGTGCTGCTGCAACAGCCAGGAGAGAATAAATGCGTCTGCCACTCCTATGGCTCCTCGAGTCTTCTTCCAGACTCTAAGCTCATGCCTTGCCTTCCCTGATTCAGGGAACAGTGTGCACAGTGAGATACAGCAAGACAGTTGGTGTAACCAGCAGGATACTCAGAAGTCAGTGGCCACCATATAGCATGCAGTACCATGTGGCAGCAATTCTCTTGGTGTGGGCTCTGGTGGAAGACTGGGAAGCAGTGGACGGGTAACAGGATAATACTGAAAAAGCATTAGAGACAGTGAGTTCCCATTTCCCAAGCAAGGTGGCATGGACTGCAGCTGGCACCATGCAGTGAATTTTCCTGGCTGCCCTGAAGGCGAATATGAATCACGCCCTACATGATGCCATGCCAGTGTACAATGTGCAGAGATGCTTGGAAGAACTAGAGCAGCAAGCATTGGCTTTAGAGCAAGCACCTCGTGGCCCTGCAGAACACAGTCTCTCTGACAGTGAGGTGGTAAGTGACAGTGATGATGAACGCTATGAGACTGAGGGTCCCTGCTTGGCAGTGAGGCTCATTGTATGGCAGAAAATAAAGCATGAGCAGTCTATTTCCCAGGGAGGGATATCCTTAAGGTGCCCCCAGTGCGACTGAGTACACGACATATTAACTACATACTCAGGTGGAGTTGGTCGACTTGGGTAAGCAGTTTCAGCAAAAGCAAGGGGAAACTTGGCAGCTTGGGGTTTGCTACTGTGGGACACAGGGGTGGGCCCACAACCACTGTGGGGGAGTGCGGGTTGCGGGTCCTTATTGAGAGAAGTAGAGGGATGGCATTCGAGATGCCATTTTGAAAGTGTGAAGACCCCACAGGAGGCACAAGCCGGCAGGGGTTCCATCCAGGTAAGATGCAAAAGTGGGCTGATTTGTACCAACGGGGACTGTAAAGGCTGTGTCTTATGATGTAGATTTAGAACAGTGTACTGTAAATTCTGTGTCCTCAGATTTAGAAAAGTGTAATCTTCTGGGTGGGCTGTGAATGTCACAAAAATCCCCTCTTTGAAGTGGTGGGCCTGGGACCTGCGGGGAGTTTTGCGGGTCCTTAATAAAGATTCCGCAGGAGTGGAGTTGCCCCTGTGGAGTCTTTTCTGAAGTTTCACAAGGACAGACAGTGGACTGGACTTGGCCAGGGAAGATAAAGGCACTCCGCATGTGGTGGGTGGCTCTCCTATGAAGGCAAGGGCTACAACATGAGTTCCAGGTGATACCTTGCACAGGGTTTTGCTATGTATTGGGGATGTAACTATTTGTTGTTGTAGCTACTGTTGTTGCTAAATCCAAGGGTCAGTGTTACCTGCCAAGGGAATATCACAGAAAATGGACTGCACATAGAATGTGAGGCAAGAGGCCCTGAAGGGATGAAGTGTGGAGAGAGACCAAATTAACCAAGATGGAGTGTTCAGGCTCTCTTGCCCCGCACTTTGTAAATAATGACTCCATAATGGCTGAGATCATTAATAGCACTGAGCATGCACGTCACGAGGTACTCTTTTGGACATGGGTTACTTTTATTATAAGAGTTCCACCTAAAAAGCAGTAGTATTATTGTCATATCATGGCTGTTTATTTGGGTAAGCCATGCGAGGAGAGAATGGAACATGTCCACTTTTACAGTTGCAGCACTAGCCAGGAGAGAACACTGTTATGGCTACTATATCAGCCAGGAGAGAAGTTGTGTTGTATTAGGTTATGCTAGGGCTGCTGCGTCAGCCAGGAGCCAACAAAAGCATCTGCAGTTCCTATGGCTCCTCGAGCCTCCTTCCAACCTCTTAGCTCATGCCTTGCATACCCTGAGTTCAGGGAATAGTGCATAAAGTGAGCTATAGCAAGACAGTTGGTGTCATGAAAAGGATCAGCAAGACAGGTGCCAAGAGTCGAGATGCAGACCTGGCCCCAGTGTGTGATTTAAGCTGTGAAAGGCGGTGACTGCTGAGCTCAGGTGTCTCTGGGCTGTGATGTTGCCTCTCCTGGACTGAAATGGAGGCAGAACGAAGTGTGCATCTAAATTACTGTCACTTGGTATTGATTTACTGATGGCTTCTAAAAATGTCGCATTTGAACTGTCAGTGAATTTGCCGACTGTTGGCACGAGTGATGAAAGCAAGTGTGAACCATAATTGATTAGGCCTCATTTGCTTATCCATATTATGCTAATTAGATCTGCAATCTTTCCCTTTGTACCATCACCCAGTGACAGAGTAAATCAGGGTGATTGGGATGCAGATAGAATTAGAGGCAAGATGGAACAGGGCCCTTCTTATCAGAGAGAATGTGCATTTCTTTAA
This sequence comes from Capra hircus, assembly GCF_001704415.2. Taxonomy (NCBI): domain Eukaryota; kingdom Metazoa; phylum Chordata; class Mammalia; order Artiodactyla; family Bovidae; genus Capra; species Capra hircus. The sequence continues at coordinate 114,474,797 of NC_030810.1, forward strand.
TACAATTCTCTATAGAAACAATGCCTTATATGACTCCTTTTCTTGGTATTTTTTTCTGTGAGATGACTTAATTGAAATGAATTTTAGCTTTCTAGACCTGGAACTTGAAATATTTTTGTATAAGCCCACCCTCTGGTTTAGTAATAACCAGGTATAGAATAGGGTCAGAAAGAGGAATTCTTTAGGATCACATTATAGGCACCCTGGGATAATTCCTGATAGACCAACAGAACCTACATTTATTCTCCTTGACCTCCCAGTTGCCCATAAAAAGTGAAGATGTTCTATTTCTGAAGACGTTTGATGGATTCCAGAACTGTATTGTACTAGAGTCTAAAACTTTCACATGAACTTTTCGTGCCATGCTTATGTAACTTCACCAAAGTACACAGACCTAAGGAGACAGCTAAAGGGTATCCATTAACCACCAAACATATGTTGAACACTCACTAAGTACCAAATGACAGAGTATCTTCTTTTTAATTGACATACAACATTGTGTAAGTTAAAGGTATACAGCATATTGATTTGATGCACTTCTATATTGCAATTCATTGCTATAGTAGTGTTAGCTAACAACTCTATCTCATCATTTAATCATCATTTCTTCTAGTATTGGGAGCAATTAAGATCTAGTCTCTTGGCAAGTTTCATGTTTATAATACAGATTTGTCTATAATCACTGAGCAGTGTATTAGATCTCCAGGATCTAATTTGTCTATCTATTATTTATCTCCAGGATCTTATTTACCTACTAGTTGCAAGTTGGTACCCTTAAACAACTCTCCAATTTCCTCACCTTTCCTCCAGCCCCTGGTAGCTACCACTTAACTCTGAACTTTTATGAGCTCTCTCTCTCTCTGTTTTTTTTTTTTTTTTTTTTTTTTGTATTCCATGTGTAAGATATAATGTATAGCATTTGTCTTTCTCTGACTTACTCACTTAACATAACATCCTCAACATCCAGCTATGTTGTTGTAAATGGCAGAATTTCTTTTTACCTCATGGCTGACTATTTTTGCATTGTGTCTCTCTCTCTCTATATATATATACACACACACAATGGATGCTAAATATATATGCATGTATATTTATAGCACCATCTTTATCCATTAATCCATTGATAGACATTTAAGGTGTCTCTATATCTTGGCTATTGTAAATAATAATGCAGTAAACATGGGAGTGAAGATATCTTTTCAATATCCTGTTTTTATTTCCTTTGGAAATATACCCAGAAATTGGATTGCTAGATCACATGGTAATTATATTTTGATCTTTTGAGGAACCTCCATACTATTTTCTATAGTGGCTGAACCAGTTTGCAATCCCACCAACAGGGCACAAGTGTTACCTTTTCTTTACATCCTGGCCAACACTTCAAGTATGCTTGTTGGGCCATCTGTGTAACAATTTCCTAAAGTGTTTGTTAAAACACAAATTCTTGAATGCTGCTCTAGCACTTTCTGAACCAGTCTCTGGCACTGGCATCTAAGTATCCACATTTTTAGCAAGTTCACCAGGTGATTCTTATTCATAATAAAGTGTAAGAGTTACAGTCTTAGTAAGATTCAATGATACAAAAGGAGTGTGAGAAGGAGATTCTGGGTATGCTGCTGCTGCTGCTGCTAAGTCGCTTCAGTTGTGTCCGACTCTGTGTGACCCCATAGATGGTTGCCTACTAGGCTCCCCTGTCCCTGGGATTCTCCAGGCAAGAACACTGGAGTGGGTTGCCATTTCCTTCTCCAGTGCATGAAAGTGAAAGGGAAGTCGCTCAGTTGTGTCTGACTCTTTGCGACCCCATGCACTGCAGCCTACCAGGCTCCTCCGCCCATGGGATTTTCCAGGCAAGAGTACTGGAGTGGGGTGCCATTGCCTTCTCCGTATAGTTAACTTAAAATCTAAATAAGATAATGATGACAATAACAAAAATAAAATTAACAAATAAAATTATTTTAAAATCTTAGGGAAAGAATATAAAAAAATGTTGTGCCTAATACTTCTCAAATAATTTTTATATAACAAATTCCATAAGGAATCCAATAAATAAACTGTTAGAGTTGAAAAGAACAGAGGGATCTGAAGCCCTGATATTGTGTTGTGGGCACTCTCTTTCTTCCTATGGTGGCCACCAGGAACTTGAGGGACTGTGTGTTTCCACTGGAAAAATAATTATTAAGACCACATTGAAATAATTAATAAACAGTGGGAAAAATGCTCAAGTCTATTAGCATTCACTATGGAATACTAATTAAAACAGCTTTATAAGCTCTACATTGGCAAATGTGTAAATGAGTTGGCTAGACTACCAGGCAACTGCTAGAGTGTTCTTGAATATTGTTGGTGGAAATAAATTATTGCAGTATTTCTGGAAAGTTCTAACAATATAAATTAAAAAATACTCTTTGACACAACAATCTTATTCCTAGAGATTTATCCCACAGAAATAAAAACACTAGAACATTACAAAGATGCTTATTGCTCAGTGTTTTCTGTTGCTAAAAATTGAAAACAAATAAATGCTCATTGATAGGAAAATAAAATTGTAGCCTGCTCATATGATGACAAGTTAAGCAATCATTAAAATGATGAAGGCAGCCCAATACCAGTTAGCTTAGAGAGATCATCAGGATGTGTTTTATGTTAGAACAGGTAGATTTTAACACCAACTTTTATAATGTCATGCAAGTCTTCCATATAGATGTATTTTATTGTATTCATGCTCATAAAGCAATAGATTTTATTATATATATATATATATATTGCTTTATTACAATGATAAAAGTCAGAGAATTGTTCATGTTGCTAGTGTTGATTATTGTGTCCAGTTGAACAAGGAGAAGAAGATAAAAGAAAAATGTTATTTAAAAAACAGTGTGAACTATAAACACATACCATAATTTATGTAAAACTGCATGTCAGTCATGCTTACATGCAGAGAGTGATGTATTAATAGTGAGTCACCAAAATTATCAATAGTGATGGGATTTCAGGTATATTTTTATTTCCTTGGCTATGTTTTTATACATTGTATGATTTTCCCCCCAAGACACATTGTTGAAAATAAAAACAAAAACTGATTTTGATCAATACCTTCAATTTAAATAAGAAAACTAAAAATCTGAGAAGTGTGGGTGGACTGGTTTACTTCTTGTCAAATAATAAGAGAATGACAAAGCATGGATCAGAACTTTGTCCTGCAAAGGTACTGCTGATAAGCATTCTTTGCTGATGCACTAGCTCTGAAATATCCCCTGGATTAATATCTTGGGGGCAGACACGACATCTTGTGTGTGTGCATATTCTCATTCAGTTGTGTCTCACTCTTCACAACCTCATGGACGATAGCCTGCCAGGCTATAAATGGTATAAAATGAATGATTCTAATGTAGAAAAAAATAGCTCAGAAATATTATTTTGAAAAGCACACTTGAATAGAAGGTAAAATGAATTTGTATGTATTTTGTATGTATTTATGCAACTGTCTATCTGTAATCCCTTCTTATTGGCTTAAAATTTGAACAGTGGACTTTATTCTATCTACTCAACAGGCATCTAAAAACTTCTGCATTCTTCAAGAAAGCGTTAGGCCTGAGATTATGATGGAATCCATTAGTATGGCAAACTCTTGGGTACTAAGACAGAAAATTTTAGTATTAGACTTACCCTGTCTTCTCAATGAACTTCCAGATAGTAAATGCTATTTAATTTTTTTTTTTTTACCATACTGCACTACTCCATAAGATTATAGTTACAAAAGTTACATGATGTGTTTTTATATTGTGAATATTTTATGATGCTGACAATCTTTCTCACTGTAGGAAATAATTTTACAGAATAAAAATATATTCAAAGAAGTTCTCAAAACAGTATTATCAATCAAAGACATTGTTTTTTGACACTGATCATCATTTTTATTAACATAGTTAACAAAGTAAGCAGATGATTAAAAGATAAGAGTAGTTTAATTAATATAGTCCTGATAATGAGAGTACATGGACCACACAGGATTCAATCCTAGGCAGTTAGACTTCAAAACTCAAGCTTCCCATTAATTCTGCTATAGCATATAGACATTAAAGTCACTCAGTCGTGTCCGACTCTTTGTGACCCCATGGACTGTATAGTCCAGGCCAGAATACTGGAGTGGGTAGCCTTTCCCTTCGCCAGGGGATCTTCCCAAGCCATGGACTGAACTCAGGTCTCCTGCATTAGAGGTGGATTCTTTACCAGCTGAGCCACCAGGGAAGCCCATATCATAACCTGGTAACTGATGGTCTTTTAGTTCAAATCTCAATAAACATGAGATTGAATCAACTATGTGGCAGTCCCATTGACATTATTGGTGATCACAACCCGTGTTATATTTGTATATGTTCTCCAGTCACACGTCCTTGATAAGTCACTGTTGAGTTTTAATCTTCAAGGAGTTCATTACTCAAAAATGAAGATGATAATATAACTTGATCTCATGGAGTTACTGTGAGTATAAAATGAGATAATAATTGTAAGGTGTTTTGAATGATGTCTGTCACATATTAAGTGTTTAATAAATGTTAACTGCCATTATTAAACACATAATTTAGATGCTACCCAGTCAGTGGGCTAATGAGCTTTCTCATGAACAAAGTACATTTTGTCAATTACCAATAAGAATAATGAAAACCACCACCCATAATGGTTAAGCTCCATTGTTCTCAGCTGAAAGGACTTGGGGACCTTGGTCTCACTGTGATTCAATGTGACCCATGAGCAGGGCCCACTAGTCCATATAGTCTTTAAGTACATTAGAAACAGACACTGTATATCCTGTTCTAGGATACTGATTATGTTGGAACAGGAAGCATTGCCAGCACCCTCCAGAGAGTTGCCATGATAAATATGCAAATCTGTGATGTCTAGTGTGTGAGCTGTTTCACCTGAGATGTGGTATTGTGTATGGAAGCTCTGCCTGAGTTTGCCTCCTGCAAGCCCTGGTTTTTATAAATTGTGAAGCACTCATTAAAAGCCATATTGTAGCAATCCTCTAAATATTTGAAGTAGGGAGTCATATAAAGACACTTTGTCCAACAAGATTTTATAACAGGACATACGTTAGGAGAACGACAAGAATACCTACATAATAGGCTTTTACTTGATCATGAAGAAAATTGCTGTCATTGAATTATATTTTTCAGTGCTTAATCAACCAAATCCTTGGTAAAGTGATATCCTAATTAAAAAGAAGCTGTTGTGCTTGTAAGGTCAGATGCCATGATCTTCGTTTTCTGAATGTTGAGCTTTAAGCCAAATTTCTCACTCTCCTCTTTCACTTTCATCAAGAGGCTTTTTAGCTCCTCTTCACTTTCTGCCATAAAGGTGTTGTCATCTGATATTGATATTTGTTGTCAACTGTTATTGATATTTCTCCCGGCAATCTTGATTCCAGCTTGTGTTCTTCCAGTCCAGCGTTTTTCATGATGTACTCTACATAGAACTTAAATAAGCACGGTGACGATATACAGCCTTGACGTACTCCTTTTCCTATTTGGAACCAGTCTGTTTTTCCATGTCCAGTTCTTATGGTTGCTTCCTGACCTGCATACAGATTTCTTAAGAGGCAGGTTAGGTGGTCTGGTATTCCCATCTATATTAGAATTTTCCGCAGTTTATTGTGATCCACACAGTCAAAGGGTTTGGCATGGTCAATAAAGCAGAAATAGATGTTTTTCTGGAATTCTCTTGCTTTTTCCATGATCCAGCAGATGTTGGCAATTTGATCTCTGGTTCCCCTGCCTTTTCTAAAACCAGCTTGAACATCAGGGAGTTCATGGTTCACGTATTGCTGAAGCCTGGCTTGGAGAATTTTGAGCATGACTTTACTAGCATGTGAGATAAGTGCAATTGTGAGGTAGTTTGAGCATTCTTTTGCATTGCCTTTCTTTGGGATTGGAATGAAAACTGACTTTTCCAGTCCTGTGGCCACTGCTGAGTTTTCCAAATTTGCTGGCATATTGAGTGCAGCACTTTCACAGCATCATCTCTCAGGATTTGAAACAGCGCAACTGGAAATCCATCACCTCCACTAGCTTTGTTCATAGTGATGCTTTCTAAGGCCCACTTGACTTCACATTCCAGGATGTCTGGCTCTAGATGAGTGATCACATCATCTTGATTATCTGGGTCGTGAAGATCTTTTGTGTACAGTTCTTCTGTGTATTCTTGCCACCTCTTCTTAATATCTTCTGCTTCTGTTAGGTCCAGACCATTTCTATCTTTTATTGAGCCCATCCTTACATGAAATGTTCCCTTGGTATCTCTAATTTTCTTGAAGAGATTCTCTAGTTTTTCCCATTCTGTTGTTTTCCTCTATTTCTTTGCGTTGATCACTGAAGAAGGCTTTCTTATCTCTTCTTGCTATTCTTGGGAACTCTGCATTCAGATGCTTATATCTTTCTTTTTCTCCTTTGCTTTTCGCCTCTCTTCTTTTCACAGCTATTTGTAAGGCCTCCCTAGACAGCCATTTTGCTTTTTTTTGCATTTCTTTTCCATGGGGATGGTCTTGATCCCTGTCTCCTGTCATGAACCTCATTCCATAGTTCATCAGGCACTCTATCAGATCTTCTGCACAAAGAAAGTAGAATCTTGGCATTCTTTATTGAACTAATGGGTATAAACAAAAAATCAGAAAATTCAGAGACATAAATAGAACATCTTGTTGGGGTTTGGGTACGGAGTTTAGCATATTGGCCCCTGTCAATTCCTTTGAGCCCCTGATAAGCCTTTCATGAGGACCCAAAGCAAGTTTCTGTCCTTAGAGCTCAGTGGGATCAATGAAGATGATTCCTATCACATTATGGAAATGAATAGTTCCACTAAATGTATGGAGTGTCCTCACAATTTACTCATATGAACTAGAGCAGCATCAAGCATTATTTTTCTTTCCCTTTTATTAAATGTGCTGGGTCTGACTCAGCAAACTGCAGGGACTCACTGGCCTCTGAATCTGACTGATGAGGATAACTGCATTTATTAAGTTGATGGGCACAATGGTACAGGGCCTCCACCCCCACCTCCATTTGTTTGTAATCTTATTGAGTCTCTCTAAGTACATGGTTTAAAATCCAATTATTTAAGAAACCAGTTGGAAGAGGTGATGATTTTAAAAGGATTTTGAAAATAGAATTATTTTAAAGTTTACTAATTTTCCCCACTCTTTTCATTTATTTCTTTGCAAAAAATGGGTTGGATTATTTGGTATTGAGGGGAGGAAGCGGTTTATTAGAGTTTGAAGTCAAATTGTCTCTGTTTAAGTCCCAGTTCTAGTAGAAGGTGTTAAGTACTAATCAGCTATGTAACCAATTTGTTGCACAGTTTAATCCATGGCTGGTACAACTATTGAAACATTTTTATAGTTTTTATAGCATTAAGCTATTATTATCTCAGGGATATCCTACTGGGATGTTCTTTTTTATTTATTTATTTATTCATTTTGGGTGCACTGTGTCTTCACTGCTGCATGAAAACTCTCTAGTTGCAGTGAGCAGGGGCTACTCTTCTTTGTGATGTGCAGGTTTCTCACTGTGGTGGCATCTCTTGTTGCAGAGCAACAGGCCTGTTGGCTTCAGCAGTTGCAGAATACAGGCTCAATAGCTGCAGGCTCTAGTATTTGTGGTACACGGGCTTAGCTGCCCCATGGCATGTGGAATGCTCTGGGCCAGGGATCAAACCTGTGTCCCCTACATTGGCAGGTGGATTTTTATCCACTGTACCGCCAGGGAAGGCCTGGTTTCCTTTTCTTTTCTTTTTTTCTTCTTTTCTTCATTTCTTTTAGGATTTTCTGAAGTTCTATTTAGTCAAGTATATTGCATGGTAATTTAAATCTTGACTTCTTCTTTCCTGTACTCCTAGAACCAGCCACTTTGAGACGTAGGTTGCAGGAATTCGGAGGATGAAATCTGTTCTGTAACTTCTTCATCTTCTTCTTCAGTTTGGAGTGTTGTCTGGTTCCGGGAACCCTCCTTCCTTTTCCTTGACATAGCTGTATTTGGTCTGACTTCTTCCAACCTCTCAACAACTGTACACAGTGGTACACTTCACAGATCTGGGCTGCCCCCTGCTGGTGATCAGCCTGCTGAGTAGGCTGATAAGCAACATATGCAACTGAGCCACCTGGCAAAAGAAAGCAAGTTCTTTCCCTGGGCTTGCGTTGGTCATGGGGAAGTTAGGGAGCATTACTCCCTGGTGCTTTCTCTCAGTTCCCTTTCCGGCTGCTCAAGTATGTGCAGGTCACAGCTAACAGACCCAGTGCCTGAGCACACATCCAGACATCCTCTGTAGATATGCCTAAGATTTGAAGCTTGCTTCACTCAGTTTTTGGTAGGGGACAGTACCCCTTTACCCTTCTCAAGGAAAAGGCAGGGAAAGAGCCATATATATCTTCTCATTAGGCTGACAACTTTAGATGCTGAGCTGATTACTAATTCTTAAGAAGCTCTGAGAGTGGTGTTTATCTCAGTCATTGTCAGGTTTCTTTATAAACCACATATTTAGCATTTCTTTATTACCTAGCTTGAAGCCTATTCTTTAATTCCAGAAAAAAAGGAAGTATCTCATTTAATGTTCTTTTATGTTTAATCTCCATAAACTTAGGGAAGTTTTTTTTTGTTTTTTTTCCTAGGTCTCTGGAAAAATGTGTCTTCATTGAGTTGGGAAGAACTATACCTAAATCCATTCAAGCATCATTTCTACTCTTCGAACCATATACCTGGGACATTACCCTGGGGAAGATGCAAGATGTATTTTAGATAGCCTGGACCCTCCAGCATGGCCCTTTCATCCTCAGAGCCTCTGAGTCAGATCCTGATCTCTAAAGATTACTCAGGTGGTCTGGAATTCTAAATCTACCATTGGTTTTCTTTGTATCTCAGTTTCCCATTGTACAGTTATATCCTTCCTTCACAGGGATTTTATTGGAATGCATTGTTAGACCTAAGATAAAGAAAAGTTATTTGTCTATTTTGTTTATTTGTTTTCTCAAATCAGGATTATAGGCTGCTGCTGGTGCTAAGTTGCTTCAATTGTGTCTGACTCTTCATGACCCCATGGACCGCAGCCTACCAGGCTCCTCCGTCCATGGGTTTTTCCAGGCAAGAGTACTGGAGTGGGGTGCCTTCGCCTTCTCCAGTAGTATAGGCTGGATAGTTTATAACGTTTAAAACATTTGCGAATTAAGACCATCTGTAGATGGAAGACCAGGTATGCATAGGAACTATTATCCCAGGTGGCTCAGTTGTAAAGACTCTGTCTGCCAATGCAAAAGACACAGGAGACACGGGTTTGATCCTTGGGTTGGGAATTTCCCCTGGAAGAGGAAATGACAACCCATTCCAGTATTCTTCTTTAGACAATCCCGTGGACAGAGGAGCTGGTGGGCACAAGGTCACAAAGAGTCAGATGTGATTAATTTTGGCACAAAGCTAAAAAATAAATAGTACATATACTTTTACCCTGGATATTCTAAAAATATGCATACATTTTTACCAAGCTGTATGTTTTAGTTTAGGCTTCATGGGAGAAGTCCTCTCCTTGGGATGAGAGTACAATTATGCCTGCCATCAATGCTAATTTTAACCAATTCTGAATAACTTGAGTTCATACTCCATTGTTGGAAAGGGTAATTAATGAACCATCAAGAGACTAGTGTTGTGTAGCTTCCTCTTCCTTTTCACATGTCAAACTATTTTCTCTTGAAGGCAGAGCCCAGAGCAGAGTACAGGTTGCTAAACTGGATTTATAGAAGGTGGGTTGTTTCCGTCTTTCCTGTTGGTTGCTGTGCTGAACTTCCTGGGTTTTATAAACTGACCCCAGTTTTCCTTTCCTAGTCACTGCTGCTCCACATCTGCTCTTCAAAGGGATTCCCTGTTTCCAGGGCTCCCTGGAATAAGCTCCAAGGATGCCTTGTCCCATTACTGGATAAAGAGGGGTTGATTAATTCTTAAGCATCTTTATTAGCACCTGGGGGCTTCAGAGTGTCCTTCCATTTTAGGGATGGCTCTGATGCTTGAGAAAAGTAAATTAAAGCAACTGTCACCTGTTTTCTGCCTGTGAGGTTTTGTTTATGATGAGAAGGGAAAGGATATATGAGCAAATGGAAAATATATGAATACAAATAAAGGTGCAGTATCTGGACTTAACCCTGATTTGTCACAGGGTACCGGCTCTGAAGGTATCTCAAAATACGTTGGGAGTTGCTCTTCACAGAGATCAGAGAGTAAACATGGTTTTCAGAAAGAACTATTTTAAGAAGCAGTGGGAACAAAATACAGAACTATAGCATATGAGCTTCAGACTGTGTTGTTCAGTCACTCAGTCATGTCTAACTTCTTGCAGCCCCATAATCTTCAGTAGGCTTTCCTGTCCTTCACTATCTCCCTGAGTTTGCTCAAACTCAAGTCTGTTGAGTCAGTGATGCCATCCAACCATCTCATCCTCTGTTGCCCCCTTCTCCTCCTGCCTTCAATCTTTCCCAGAATCAGGGTCTTTTCCAATGAGCTGGCTCTTCATATCAGGTGGCCGAAGTATTAGAGCTTTAGCCTCAGTGCCTCCAATGAATATTCAGGACTGATTTCTTTTAGGATTGACTGGTTTGGTCTCCTTGCAGTGTAAGGGTTTCTCAAGAATCTTTCCCAACACCACAATTCAAAAACATCAATTCTTCAGCATTCAGCCTTCTTTATAGTCCAACTCTCATATGTATACATGACTACTGGAAAACCATAGTGCTGATTATATGGACCTTTGTCAGCAAAGTGATGTCTCTGCTTTTTAACATGCTGTCTAGGTTTGTTATAGCTTTTCTTCCAAGAAGCAAGTATATTTTAATTTCATGGCTGCAGTCACCAAATGCAATGATTTTGAGCCCAAGAAAATAAAGTCTCTCACTGTTTCCATTGTTTCCCCATCTATTTGTCATGAAGTGGTGGGACAAGATGCCTTGATCTTAGTTTTTTGAGGGCTGAGTTTTAAGCCAACTTTTTCACTCTCCTCTTTCACCTTCATCAGAGGTTCTTTAGTTTTTCTCTGCTTTCTGCCATGAGGGTGGTATCATCTGCACATTTGAGGTTATTGATATTTCTCCCAGCAGTCTTGATTCCAGCTTGTGAGTCATCCAGCTTGGCATTTCACTTGATGTACTCTGCATATAAGTTAAATAAGGTGACAATATACAGCCTGGATGTCCAGTCCAGTCCAGTTCAGTCGCTCAGTCATGTCCAACTCTTTGCAGCCCCATGAATCACAGTATGCCAGGCCTCCCTGTCTATCACCAACTCCTGGAGTTTACCCAGACTCATATTCATTGAGTCAGTGATGCCATCCAACCATCTCACCCTCTGTTGTCATCTTCTCCTCCTGCCTTCAATCTTTCCCAACTCCTTTCCCAATTCTGAACCAGTCCATTCAAAATGAGCTTCAGATATTACTGCTTCTTTCTGGGCTCATGGTTTCCCTCTCCCTTTCAAAGTAGAAATGATTTTATTTTTTAAGCAATTAAAAGTAATGTGCCCATTTTGACAATATTAGAACATACAGAGAAAATTAAAAGAAGAAAAACTGCAAATATAATCCTATGACTGATGTTTAAATAAATACTTACCAATTCCCCATACTTCAAATTTATTCTTTTGAATTCCTTTTTTAGGTTTGCATTCTTTCTCCCCAATTCAGTGAAAAGCATCTGACCTAGACGTCAAAGACCATGATGCTTTCCTTCTTAGATTTGTTAGTAATTATAGCTAACTTTATTGAGGATTTGCTGTATGATAGGTCTTATTCTGGGCATCTAAGAAGTATCAGCTCCTTTTACAGCATCACTGAGGGTGAGTTTTAATATTATGTCTGTTTCTAGGAGAGAAAACTGAGGCTCAAAGAAGTCAAGTAACTAATACTGCATCTCACAGTTATTAAGTGATGGAGGTAGGATTGTGACTCAGAGAAGCTGGCTTCAGAGCTCATGAGCCTAACCATTACAATTCACTAGCTTCTGTGCTAAAGATGCCGTAAAAATCATTGATGATGATCTGATTCTGTGAGCACATTAAGGCAAAAGAACTGAGGCTCACAACTTAATTTCCTTACATGACTATACGGACCACAGGAGACTTAATTTGCATATTTTTGGTCTGAACTATACTCAGACCAATATTCCTTCCTTTTCCAGGATAAGAGAGCATCGAATCAACAGTGAAGGGGTGATTTAAATCACACGTGCTCTGGTCACACAGAGGACACGGGACTCGGCTTTATACATTGGTGATGTTTGTAAACAGTACAATATTGATTTTGGCCCTTGCAATGAGAACATGAATAGCCACACATTATGTGCCCTTTTTGCTCAAATGAGAGCAAAACCTTAATCAGGCCTAGACATTTAGAATCCTATATTAAAGGGAGATATATAGATATAAACGCAATGGATGCTTGCTTCTGTCATTTTATTTTAATTGTAATTTTGCAGCTTCAACAACAGAAGATCCATTAGACTTTCCTTCTCAATCAATACACTATATATTATCAGTCTAGACCACCGAAAACGACTTGTATAAAATATCAGCATGTTGCATTTTCATTATGTAAATGGAACTCTGCAGGAGAATTAATTGATTATTCAGTTACTATGGATCAGTCTCAGATGTCTTAGTGAGATAAGAGCGAAACTTATCAAGTCTCTCCAGTGACAATAACTTTAAAAGGAACAAGGTAAAAAAAAAAAAAAAAAAGAGAGAGAGAGAGAAATGCAGAACACATTTCACTTTCATTGGCAGCCTGGGCAAAACCTATGAAATGCTGAGAGAGAGAAGAAATCCATTACCAAGTTTATTAGTGATGGAATGTCAAGAGTTATTAGGCTGGTTACTGTTTGGGGATCAACATTTTAAAAACCACACAAACAAAATTGCAATATAGGCAATGAGAGTCATCTAGCAGTCTCCCCAGACTCTTAGTGCCCCAAGTAATTCACACCAAGACTGTATATAATTACAGCAGGATTGTTTAAGTAATATACTGACCCATTTCTTTTTTCTTGCATGGGTGGAGATGGGGGAATGAGGAAGAGATTTTATCTTTAGCTTCACGATAGAATGAAGAAGAGATATGAAAGGGCAAGTGGCTTCTATCTCCCTTCCCTTTTAAGTATTGAAAAAGAAACAAATGTTCCCAAGACTAGTATAGAAGAATATGTGTTTGGTTTCAAATTAATGTGTTTTGTTTTTAAGAAACATACAGAAACTATGTACATTAAGTTCTCCCTTGGCTAGCAGATCCTGTGCCACCCTCATTTAAAGATACTGTCCTTTGCTCAAAAAAGTTTTGAGATCACTTTTGGGAACATTGCTCATAAAACATTTAGAACACATTGTTGGGTGCAGTCTTCATGGTCAGTCTGTTGAGGGTTGTACTTAATTTTTACAAATAACTACAATTCTTTACATACTAAGGTAAAAAAGTAAGTGGTTAAGGTTAAGTAATATTTCTCTGTCTCAGAATGAGGTTTCATAAAGCTGCAAAAATGTCTGGCTGTAAAATAACAGCATTTTTTGCAGTATTCTAAAGACAAGTTTCAAAATATTGAACACAATGACAGCATTGAGAAGGAATATATCATAATTCCTAAAGTGGCTGTTTTGCAAAACAGTTAACCTGGTTATTTCAAATGTGATGCTTAATACCAATCAAGTTAAATCAAGCCAAACAACACCATTACTTTATGTGTAAGCCAGGCTTAGCTGGTAAAAGCTGGGGATGATTAGCTTGGGCACAAAGTAAAAAATTAGGTGTAATTCACCTTTGCAAGGAATTTTGATTTATTTTAGGATCTTCCCAACCCAGGGATTGAACCCAGGTCTCCCCCATTGCAGACAGATTCATTAACAGATGAGACACAAGGGAAGCCCTAGTTAAAAACAACACAATGCATTATCTTATTGCTCTTTAGGTTAGAAGTCTTATGTTGTGCTGAAAACAAGGTGTTGACTGGGCTGTAGTCCTTTTGAAAATGTAGGGGAGAATATGATTCTTTACCTTTTCCAACCTCTAGAGACCGCCTGCATTCCTTTATGGCCTCCTTCCAGCTTCAAAGACAAAGCCAGCAATGGCCAAGTGAATCTTACAGTGTATCACTCTGATGTTGGTTTTTCTCCTTCTCACTTTTAAGGACCGCAGCGATTACATTTCCCTTTATGGATCAAAGTCATGTTGTGGCAAAGGGGCTTGTTTAACTCAATGAAGCTATGAGCCATACTGCATAGGGCCATCTAAGACAAATGGATAATAGTGAAGATTTCTGTACAAAATGTGGTTGGTCCACTGCAAAAGGAAATGACAACTTACTCCAGTGTTCTTTCTTGGAGCCTCCCATGAAAGTTGAAAGTTGAAGTGGAAGTCACTCAGTTGTGTCTGACTCTTTGCAATCCCATGGACTATAGAGTCCATGGAATTCTCCAGACAGGAATACTGGAGTGGGTAGCCTTTCCCTTCTCCAGGGGATCTTCCCAGCCCAGGGACTGAACCCAGGTCTCCCACATTGCAGGTGGATTCTTGACCACCTGCTGAGCCACAGGGGAAGCTCCCCATGGACAGTATAAAAAGGCAAAATTATATGACCCTGGAAGATGAGTGCCCCAGGTTGGAGGGTGTCGAATGTACTACTGGGAAGAATGGGAGGCAATTAGTTACAGCTTCAGTAAGAATGAAGTGGCTGGGTCAAAGTGAAAATGACACTAAGTTGTGGATGTGGCTGGTGGTGAATGTGAACATGGAATGTTAGGTCCATGAATCCAGGTAAATTGAAAATGATCAAACAGGAGATGGCAAGAGTGAACATCATCATTTTAGGAATTAGTGAACTAAAATGGATGGGAAAGGACAAATTTAATTCAGATGAAAATTGTATCTACTACTTTGGGCAAGAATGTCTTAGAAGAAATGGAATAGCCTTACAGTCAATGAGCGTCTGAAATGCAGTACTTGAGTGCAGTCTCTAAAATGACAGAATAATCTTGGTTCATTTCCAAGGCAAACCATTCATCATCACAGTAATCCAAATCTATGCCTCAACCACTAAGACAGAAGAAGCTGAAGCTGACCATTTCTATGAAGACTTATAATATCTTCTAAAACTAACACCAAAAAAAGATGCTTGCTACTTGCAAGAAAAGCTTTGACAAACCTAGACAGCATGTTATAAAGTAGAGATCTCATTTTGCTGACAAAGATCTGTCTAGTCAAAGCTATGGTTTTTCCAGTAGTCATGTATGAATGTGAGAGTTGGACCATAAAGAAGGCTGAGCACTGATAGTTTCAAATTTTGGTGCTACAGAAGACTCTTGAGAATCCCCTGGACTGTAAAGAGATCAAATCAGTTAATCCTAAGGGAAATCAACCCTGAAGGATTGCACTGAAGCTGAATCTCTAATAGTCTGGCCCCTTGAGGCAAAAATTCAACTCACTAGAAAAGACCCTGATGCTGGGAAAGATTGAAAGCAAAAGGAGAAGGAGGCAGCAGAGGATGATATAGTTAGATACCATCAGGGACTCAATGGTCATGAATTTGAGCAAACTCAAGGAGATAGTGGAGAACAGAGGAGCTTGGTATGCTTCAATTCATGGGGTCACAAAGAGTTGAAATGACTTTAGCAACTGAGCAACAGCAACAACAGTGATTACATTGAGCCCACCAGATAATCCAGGGTAATATGTTTATTTTAAAGTAGCTGTCCAATCACCTTAATCCCCTCTTGCCATATAATAGAACATTCACACATTCTAGGCATTATAATGCCTACATGTTTGGAGGTCATTATTCTGCTTATCACAGCTATAGAAAAAGGACTACTCTTAATCTTTTGTGATCATGCCTGTAAAGTGTTAGCTGTTTTCAGGTGTTTAATAAGTATTCAGTGAAACATAGTTGGAATATCAACATTCTCATATTATCATGTGATAATAATAATAATTATTATTATATATAATTCTTTTGAACATAAGAGTATGATTCCAGTTAATAAAGAGCTTTTCAGCTCTAGGTGAAGAAACAGTCTTTAGAACTGTCTAAAGACAGCATCAACTACCAGTTAAGATGTCTCTCACTGAAGTTGAGCTCTCATAGCCTGTACAATAACTTGGTGTGGTTATCAACACTTGGTGCGATACAATCCCTGCTGAGAGAAAGCTCACATCTGAATAGGAGCTCCTTCTACCCCTGTGATTTCATCTTTTAGTGTCTCCACAAAACTTGGCATCCTGCTCAGCTTACACAAGAGTTGTGAGGTTCAGTAGCTCTTTTTGCTTTCTCCTGCATTTTCCTCTACTCTTTTCAGTGTAGTCTCTGCCTCTGGCCAGCACTGATATGTTCCCTTTGTATTGTGTGTTGAAAGCTAAAATTACAGAAGTGTCTGTCATTGGTTTGGGACTAGATTTAGCTGTTGGGCATGTTAGGGACTCAGCAGCAGGTATGTTGAGGTTTGGGAGAGAGAACTGGCCAGGATGTGATGTTGCAGACATCAAAGGAGCATTTCTTGTTCTTTCCCGGTTAGGATTCAATCATATCTTGGAAAATCATCCTGATAGATAGAGTTTGGTCTTTCAAATGAGAGTGGAAGATCCTGCAGTGAATGGACAGTCATATATAACACAAATTATTTTATTAAAAATGTCTATAAAAAGTGTCTATAGGATACTTACTCCCCCCATGATAAACATGAGATGTAGTAGATTGGTTGGTTGGGATTCAAGTGTTACAAACTGAAAAATCCTCAGGGGCCAGGCCAACATTTAACAGGAATAAAGTAAGCATGATGAGGGCTGTAGCCAGTTTAGACATCAGGGCCTTTCTAAAATGAACAGCACCTATCAACTTATGAAAGCTCTTGCCAGCTAGGAAACTGGTCCCAGTACTGCTGAGTGTGCTGGTTTTTGTGTTTTTTCCAAAAGAAGTTAGATGCCTAAGTCTTAGGTGAAATCCTCTGTATTTAAAGGTTGACAACTAATTCCAAGCTTAAAAATCATTATGCAGGCCAAATGGAATAATTTTGAGGAGTTATTGTCCCTGGGCCACTAGACAGCGTCTGGGTTTTTGTTGTTCTTGTTGTTCTTGTTATTGATTTTAATCATTAAAATTCTTAAAATAATTGGGACAGTGATTTTAGGTTATTGAAGGAATGGAGACAGTGATGTCTGTGACTGTAAGGGGGAGAAGGATATTTATACCTTCTCTGCTCCTAGCTCTGCAGTTTCCTTAGCTTTCAGAAGCCCTCCTGCACAGTCAATCAACAAACAGCTACTGAGTGCATACTGTATTTCACAGTGAGCGGCACAGCTGACCTAGGTGCAGTTGCTTCTCTTAAGAAACTCAAAGTCCAATTAAGAAGACAGAAAATAAGCTGAGGAAAACACATATAAGAAAGTCATCACCACTATAGTGAATAAATGTTCTAGTACTAAAAATAAGGGAACTCTCGGGGTGGGGGGGGAGTGCCAAATTAATTATCAGTTGGGGAAGGGGATGGGTGGGAGAGGGATGAGGAGGCCAGTGATTTCATACAGGAAATGATATGCATCTTAGACATGGGAAGAATAAGTAAAATGTAGAGAAGTGAAAATGAGGAGTCATATCCCCTCTCCTGAGCTTCCCAGGTGGCAGTAGAGGTAAAGTGCCAAAGCAGGAGACATTAAAGCCCTGGTTTTGACCCCTGGGTCAGGAAGATCCTTGGAGGAAGAAATGACAACCCATCCAGTATTCTTGCCTGGAGAATCCCCATGGACAGGGAGTCTGGTGGGTAACTGTCCGTAGAGTCTCAAAGAGCTGACTGGACACAACTGAGACAACTTCACACACACTCATGCATCCTTTCTCCGAGAAATTTCCTAGTGGCCTTTAAAAAAGGTTGTCTTTTTTCATCTGAAAATGCAATATCTCCTTAAAATATGTATCTTTTAACTAAACTTCTGTGTCTAACTATTGCCTAGTCTCTTTCCTTCTCTTCAAATCCAAGCTTCTCCAGAGTTGCTGACAATCTTTTCTCCTTTTGCCCCCTTCATAAACCCAGTCCAGTGGAGCTTCTTCACATCTCTTGAGCAACGTGGCTTTTGGTAAGGCTATCTCTGTTCTTTACTTAAAGATCTCTTTTTCAGAGAAACTAAGTCATCTCCCTCTTGAGTTGAGTTCTGTGTATTTGTGAGAGCTCTACTTACACTATCACGGTTGATTACTTCTTATACTTACAGAGCATAATGAATTAACTTTCCCCCATAAAAGTTACTTTACTTAGTAAGTACCAGGTGAATAAATGCACGATCATCTTTCACCATCTAAAATCCTTCCCATTATTCATCCACTACTATGGCCAATGCACAAAACTGTTGCTGAAAGAGCTGAATATTTTTTAAGTTTCAGAGGTAAAAAATAATGATGATGAAGTAATCTGAAGGAGTGGAAGAAGCCATATACTGAAATGTGAACTTAAGGTGTGGACTTATATAATTGAGTGTATATCATCCTGACTGACATCTTCTTGGACCAATTGAGACAATTCTATGCTTTGTGAAATTGGCTGAGGCAGTCAGCTTGATTGATCCAGTATAGTCAGAAGGTTTACTGGAAGCAACAGCCACGGCAGAGCTGGTACAGTGCTGGTGCAGCATAATGTATGGCTGTGATTGTTCTGGTGGCATACAGCTGTTTTTCTAGTTGCTTTCTATTTTTACTGTCACTCAGAGTAAAAAAAAATACAATTTCTGTGGCAACACACACACTCTTATGCACACATAACTGAAGACAGAATGTCATAGAACAATATTTACTGTTATTACATGAGATAAATTCTGTAAGTTGATATTGTATTCTATTTTGCTTTAAAAAATATTCATTGTGAGACACTGATACAATTTCGTGACCTATTAATGGGTCTCAACCTACAAGTTGAAAAATGCTAGCATATACAAGGCCCATTTAAAATATCTTCCAATAGTCACCCGTGAAGAATCAGAGGAGAAGCAAGGAAGGATTGATGCTCTTAACTCCTTACCTCTGGGTTCTGAAACACCAGTAAGAAAGTCTTTCCAACTCTGTCAGTGAGTACTCTTTCCTTCTCCTGCTTTTTGTTAAAAATTATTTATTATATTTCTGATGGTAATGGGTCCTTGTTGCCAGGCCTGGGCTTTCTCTAGTTGTGGTGAACAGTGGCCACTCTTCATCGTGGTGCACAAGCTTCTCATTGTGGTGGCTTCTCTTCTTGCAGAGCAAAGATTCTAGGGTGCATGAGCTTCAGTAGTCGCGGTGTGCAGATTCATTAGTTGTGGCCAAGGGCTTAGTTGCTCTGTGGCATACAGAATCTTCTGAGATCAGGATTGAACTATATTCCCTGCATTGGCAGGCATGTTTTAAACCACTTTACCACCAGAGAAATTCTCCTCCTGCTTTAAATCTGGCTTTCTTGATATGTTCAACCTTCTCTCCTTTTACATGCTGCTGCTAAGTCACTTCAGTCGTGTCCTACTCTGTGCGACCCCATAGATGGCAGCCCACCAGGCTCCCCTGTCCCTGGGATTCTCCAGGCAAAAACACTGGAGTGGGTTGCCATTTCCTTCTCCAATGCATGAAAGTGAAAAGTGAAAATGAAGTTGCTCAGTCATGTCCGACTTAGCTACCCCATGGACTGCAGCCTACCAGGCTCCTTCGTCCATGGGCAAGAGTACTGCAGTGGGGTGCCATTGCCTTCTCCTTTTACATAAGCCATGTTTATTCACAATTTGTTGTGATCCACACAAAGGCTTTAGCATAGTCAATGAAGCAGAAGTAGATGCTTTCTGGAATTGTCTAGCTTTTTGTATGGCCTCATGGATGTTAGCAACTCGATCTCTGGTTCCTCTGCCTTTTTTAAATCCAGCTTATATATCTGGAAGTTCTCGGTTCACATACTGTTGAAGACTAGCTTGAAGGATTTTGAGCATTACTTTGCTAGCATGTAAAATGAGTATAATTGTGCAGTAGTTGAACATTCTTTATCATTGCCCTTCTTTGGGATTAGAATGAAAACTTACCTTTCTAGTCCTGTGGTGACTGCTGAGTTTTTCCAGGTTTGCTGGCAAATTGACTGTAATAGTGAACAGCATCATCTTTTAAGATTTGTATTAGCTCAGCTGGAATTCCTTCACCCCCACTAGCTTTGTTCATAGTGATGCTTCCTAAGGCCCACTTTATTTTTCAAGGAAGTCTGGCTCTAGGTAAGTGATCACTCCATTGTGGTTATCTGGGTCATTAAGACCTTTTATGAGTCTCTGGCAGAGGTGTGGGTTGACAGTGGCTTGCTATGGGGTCAGAGGCACTGACTACAACAGTCCTGGAAGGCCCAGCTTGCTAGCCTAACTTCTTGTGAAGGAGTTTTCCTCAGGCCAAACTACAGGGAAGGAACACAGCCCCACCCATTAGCAGAAAATTGAATTAAAGACTTACTGAGCCTGGGAAAGACTAGAGATCTCTTCAAGAAAGTTAGAGATACCAAAGAATCATTTCATGCGAAGATGGGCAAAATAAAGGACAGAAATAGTACGGACCTAACAGAAACAGAAGAAATTAAGAAGAGGTGGCAATAATACACAGAAGGACTGTTCAAAAAGATCTTAGTGATCCAGAATACCACGATGGTGTGATCACTCACCTACAGCCAGACATCCTGGAGTGCAAGGTCAAGTGGGACTTAGGAAACATCACTATGAACAAAGCTAGTGGAGGTGATGGAATTCCAACTGACTATTTCAATCCTACAACATGATGCTGTGAAAGTGCTCATGTGAAAGTGCTGTGAATATGCTAGCAAACTTGGAAAGCTCAGCAGTGGCCACAGGACTGGAAAAAGTCAGTTTTCATTCAATCCCAAAGAAAAGCAATGCCAAAGAATGTTCAAACTACTGCACAATTATACTCATTTCACATGTTAGCAAAGTAATGCTCAAAATCCTTCAAGCTAGTCTTCAACAGTATGTGAACCAAGAACTTCCAGATGTATAAGCTGGATTTAGAAAGGCAGAGAAACCAGAGATCAAGTTGCCAATATCCATTGGGTCATACAAAAAGCTACAGAATTCCAGAGAAATATCTACTTCTGCTTCATTGATTATGCTAAAGCCTTTGACTGTGTGGATCACAATAAATTGTGGAAAACTCTTCATGAGATGGGAATACCAGGCCACCCTACTTGCTTCCTGAGAAGTCTGTATACAGGTCAAGAAGCAACAGTTAGAACCGAGCATGAAAATGGACTTGTTCCAATTTGGGAAAGGAGTATGTCAAAGTTTTATATTGTCACCTTGCTTATTTAACTTTCATGTAGAGTACATCCTGCAAAATACCAGGCTAGATGAAGCATAAGCTATCAAGATTGCAAGGAGAAATATCAATAAACTGAGATATGCAGATGACACCACACTTATGGCAGAAAATGAAGAGAAACTGAAGAACTTCTTGATGCAAGTGAAAAAGGAAAGTGAGAAAGCTGGCTTAAAACTCAACATTCATAAAATGAAGATCATGGCATCTGGACCCATCACTTCCTGGTAAGTAGATGGGGAAAATAGTGAACAGAATTTATTTTCTTGGCCTTCAAAGTCACTGCAGATGGTGATTGCAGCCATGAAATTAAAAGGCACTTGGTTCTTGGAAGAAAAACTATGACCACCTAGACAGCATATTACTTTGCCAAAAAAAGGTCCGTATAGTCAATGCTATGGTTTTTCAAGTAGTCAAGAATGGATGTGAGAGTTGAACCATAATGAAAGCTGAGCACTGAAGAACTGATGCTTTTGAACTGTGGTGTTGGAGAAGACTCTGAAGAGTCCATTGAACTGCAAGGAGATCAAACCAGTCAGTTAGTTAGGAAATCAATCTTGAATATACATTGGAAGGACTAATGCTGAAGGTGAAGCTCCGATACTTTGGCCACCTGATGTAAAGAGCAAACCTATTGGAAAAGATCCTGCTGCTGGGAAATATTGAAGGGCAGGAGGAGATGGGACAACAGAGGGTGAGATGGTTGGATCCATCATTGACTCGATGGACATGAGTTTGAGCAAGCTGTGGAAGTTGGTGATGAACAGGGAAGCCTGGCATGCTGCAGTTCATGGTGTCACAAATAGTCAGACACAACTGAACGACTGAACTGAGCATGGCCTTGGCTACCAGAACAAGACCCAGTTTTCCCCATGGCCTATTCCTCCCATCAGGAAGCTTGCACAAGCTTCTGATCCTCATCCTCATCCATCAGAGGACAGACAGAATGGAAACCACAATCACAGAAAACTAACCATCCTATCACATGCACTGCAACCTTGCCTAATTCAATTCAGGGTCAGCCAAGATGGATAGGTCTTGGTGGTGAGTTCTGAGAAACATGGTCCACTGGAGAAGGGGATGGCAAACAATATGAAAAGGCAAAAAATATGACACTGAAAGATTAACTCCTCCCCCCTCTCACCCACCACAGATCAGTAGATGTCCAATATGCTACTGGAGAAGAGCAGAGAAATAACTCCAGAAGGAATGAAGAAGCTGAACCAAAGTGGAAACAATGCCCAGTTGTGGATGTGTCTGGTGATGAAAGTGAAGTCCAATGTTGTAAAGAACAATATTGCATAGGAACCTGAAATGTTAGGTCCATGAATTAAAGTAAATTGGAAATGGTCAAACAGGAGATGGCAAGAGTGAACATTGACATTTTAGGAATCGGTGAACTAAAATGGACAGGAATAGGTGAATTTAATTCTGTCTACAGCTGTGTGCAAGAAACTCTCAGAAGAAATTAAGTAGCCCTCATAGTCAACAAGAGTCTGAAATGCAATTCAGTTCAGTTCAATTCAGTCACTCAGTCATGTGCAACTCTTTGCGACCCCATGAATCACAGCAATGCGGTACTTGGGTACAATCTCAAAAACAACAGAATAATCTCTGTTCATTTCCATTCAACATCACAGTAATTCAAGTCTCTGCCCTCACCACTAATGCTGAAGAAGCTGAAGTTGAACAGTTCTATGAAGATCTACAGGACATTCTAGAACTAATACCAAAACAGATGTCCTTTTCATCACAGGGGAATAGAATGCAAAAGTAGAAAGTCAAGAGATGCCTGCAGTAACAGGCAAGTTTGGCC
This sequence comes from Capra hircus, assembly GCF_001704415.2. Lineage (NCBI taxonomy): Eukaryota > Metazoa > Chordata > Mammalia > Artiodactyla > Bovidae > Capra > Capra hircus. The sequence goes on from NC_030810.1 coordinate 114,497,977, forward strand.
TTGGAGCACAAAATGAAGTGGGACAGTAGCTAACAGAGTTTTGCCAAAATAATGCACTGGTCATGGCAGAAACCTTCCAACAACACAAAGGATGACTCTACACATGGACATCACCAGATGGTCAATACTGAAATCTAATTAATTACATTCTTTGTAACCAAAGATGGAAAAGCTCTATGCAATCTGCAAAAACAAGACCTGGAGGAGACTGACTCAGATCATGAACTCTTTCTTGCAAAATTCAAATGTAATTTGAAGAACATAGGGGAAACCATTAGACCATTCAGGTATGACCTAAATCAAATCCCTTATGATTATACAGTGGAAGTGACAAATAGATTCAAGGGATTAGGTCTGATAGAGAGAGTGCCTGAAAAACTACAGATGGAGATTTGTGACATTATATAGGAGGGGGTTATCAAAACCATTCCCAAGAAAACAGAAATGCAAAGAGGCAAAATGGTTGTCTGAGGAGGCCTTAAAAATAGCTGAGAAGAGAAATGAAAGGCAAAGGAGAAAAGGAAAGATATTCCCATCCTAATGCAAAATACAATAAGAATACATTTTAATATAGGCTATATAGTGAAATGCTATCCTCTTGACTCAGTGATAAAGAATTTGCTTGCTAATCCAGGTGATGTGGGTTTGATTCCCGGGTTGAGAAGGTCCCCTGGAAAAGAAAATGGCAACCCACTCCAGAATTTTTGCCTGGTAAATTCCAAGGACAGAGAAGCCTGGTAGGCTATAGCTGCTGTGGTCACAAAAGAGTCAGATACGACTTAGTGACTAAACAAAAACAACAATATTTTGAAATAAGAGTTTTAGTGTATTTAGTTCAATAAAATATTATTAAATTTATTATCTTTTAAATTTTTAATGAACTTACTAGAAAATTTAAAATTATATACATGACTCTATTATATTTTGTTGTCTTGAGCTAAATAGAAGATAATATGAATTAAAAAAACAAGCTTGATGCTATATTTCCAACTTGCTTCCTTAAAGCACAAATTAAATTCTTTGGTTTTTGTAAAGTTTGAACATGTCTTTAAGAGCCCAAATTCAAATTAATAAATAGCCCATGAAAATTAGCATCTATTCCAAAACCATTAAAGAGAAAAAAATAAATCTCTCCATTTGTGTTATTCTTTATTCACATGATTGGTTAGTGAATGAAGATGCCTGAAAACCCCAGTGTGTTTAGACCTAGCCATCCTCCATTTCTTCCTTCTACTGCATTGTGTGGTAATGAAGACCATGAAAAAGCATTTCAGAAAATAGCCTCCAATATGAAACAGCATCAATATACACGGTATATACGATCAAGTTAGAGAGATGTGCAGGAGAGGCCCAAATCTCTTTGGCCTGCTTGAACACATGCTTTCTGCTTGCTTGCCAACAAATTGCTTCTATATATTACATAAGACTAAATTAAATACATACACGAAGACAGTTTATTGTGGATGATGGATCATGGGTTTGTTACTCATACATCCAGAGTAGGGCCCTGGAAATCACATCATCATTGCATTCCCAGGGAAAGAAATGATTGTCACATCCAGACATGTTTATCATGGAGAAAGAGGCTGATCATAGCCCATCTACTTGCCGGGAGAATACTGCCACCTCACATGACAAGTGCTCAGAGGGAAAACTTGGTGTTGACTACCAAATGCCAGCAAGAATACGATTTCACTATTGGGTCTCCTGAGGGTAATAAGGAATGATCTGGCTATAACCTATAATCTACATTGTTAGGTTTTGGGGGCCCAAACAGATGCCATTTAACAAAGGCAACCTAAGAAGCATGCAATCTACATTGGAGAGCAACAATTACCTGTATCACACATAGTTCAATCAATGATGTAGATGGACCCAAAACCCAAACGTGCAAGTCCTAGCATAAATGTAGGAGGTGAATGAAGGACAGATTAAGCTGAAGGGATGGGTCTCTTTGGCCTATCTCCTGACAAACTGTCTGACTGCATCAGCAGAAGTCAAGAGTAATCGATACTTATGAAACAACAGCAGTGCCACAATCAGAGGCAGAGCAGGGTTAGAGTGCTATTACCATAAGTGGCAGAGTCGTTGATGTGAATGTATATGTCATTTTGCATATCATTTGCATGTTATTTGGTGCAGCCCTGCCAATAAATAAACACAATTTATCAACTTGCACAACCTACCCTGACCCTTGTAAGTACACATGGAGGAAAATAAACTAGACCTGGAATGAATTACTACTTGTTTAGGAGAAGGCAATGGCACCCCACTCCAGCACTCTTGCCTGGAAAATCCCATGGTTGGAGGAGCCTGGTGGGCTGCAGTCCATGGGGTCCCTAAGAGTCGGACACGACTGAGCAACTTCACTTTCACTTTTCACTTTCATGCATTGGAGAGGGAAATGGCAACCCACTCCAGTGTTCTTGCCTGGAGAATCCCAGGGACGGGGGAGCCTGGTGGGCTGTTGTCTATGGGGTTGCACAGAATCGGACACAACTGAAGCGACTTAGCAGCAGCAGCATAAAAAAAGGAAAAGAATTGTTTAGGTCCAGGAAGTACGTTACTAACTTTAATACTATCAAATAGTACACCAGCCCCAAGCATCCTGCACCCTGCATCGAACCTAAATAATAATAATAAATAAATAAATAAATAAATAAAAAACAAAAATAAATACTATCAACTAGGTAGAACGCTTTTTGTGGGCAAGGCTATGTTTTAGACTTTTGGTGCATAGCTTCATATGGTAAATACTTTCTGTGTATTTGTTAGTGCTAATCTCACTAAGAAAAATATGTCTGTATATTGGATACATGTGTTACTTTCTCTATTATCATATTTATTGCATACATCCCATATACTAGGCAGAGTAGCAAATGCTTTACATATACTGTAATTTAATCCTCAACATAAATGGCCTAGTTTTACAGATGATGGAACAAGGCTGTAAGCATTTAGGCAAATCCTTTGGGACAGATGGTAAGCTGTAGCATCTGGATTTGACCTCAAGTCTATTCAACTTCAGAGCATAAGTTCTTAGTCAATTAATGATTTTATTGTCCCTAAGAATATATGATAACTTGTTGAGAGTAATAAGCAATTTATATCAAAAGATACAAGTGAGGAAATTTTCTTTTCCCCAGGTATGGATACAAGTTTTCTGGCATATAAAACTTCAGTTTAGTTCAATTCAGTCGCTCAGTCATGTCTGATTCTTTGCTACCCATGCAGCAGGCATGTCCTCACCAACTTCCGGAGTTTACTCAAACTCATGTTCATTGAGTCGGTGATACCATCCAACCATCTCATCCTGGGTCGTCCCCTTCTATCTCCCTTCAGTCTTTCCCACTATGAGGGTCTTTTCAAATGAGTCAATTCTTCACATCAGGTGGCCAAAGTATTGGAGTTTTGGGAAACCTACTGAAGAAAAATGACGCAAAATTATGAATGCAACCTTAGATATAAAATTGACCAGTTATTTAGACAAGAAAATACATCATTATAAATTAAAGTTCCACAAATATAATAAAATGCATAAAACGATATTTTATTGAGTTAATCTTCATATATCTTTATACTAATTTTTCCAAATAAGAGATATTTGTTATAACTCTTTGATCATCTTTTCTTATGAAGGCAATTTTTGTAATATTTTCTAACTAGAGAATAAAAAGAAAATCCATTATTTCCTTCAGCATGATTGATCATAATTTGATTTTCATTAACACAACATCACCATGGACACATATATACACTGTCATACTGCTGTAGGCTTGTGTCCCACAAAAACACCAATCCTATGGAATATTATAGTGGTATACTCTGTCCAAAAATCAAATATATTTCTTCCAAGAGTGGATTTATATCTCGATCGAGTGTTGATAAGGATTGAATCTTCTGCTTACAATTTTAGATGTCTGAATACTCAGAAATTTTTACATATACTAACTTCAGATGCTACACCTTTCAAATCTTGTTTTTCTTTTGTTTCCCACTTCACTCTGGTATAGAATTATATATTTATTTCATCCTAAAACTTCCAGCCTGCAGCTTCATTTCATTAATGAGTAGGTCAGCTCAGAGGGCAGTATGAACAGTCTTGGACGCCATTCCAACATTGTGCTGGTTAGCAATACCTTAACCAATCTAAGTGGAAGTAATGGCAAACTACATAAATCCACTCACACTAAATCTCACTTAAATACATCCTCAACTAATTTCCCAAATCCTCCAAATGACCATAATCTCTCTAATGACACCTGACAAAAGGAAATTATATTGGAAGGAAGAATGGACTTAACTAATTGATGTTAAAATGTTTTGCTTTTGCAAATTTTATAGAATCTTAGCCTCAGCTGATTATCCATTTTCCTAGAGTCTTTCCCAGAGTCTTAGAAGGGGCAATGCAAGGGAAGGGCCCCGAAGCTTAAGTTTCAGTATCTTGGTATGTCTGCCTTTGTATTCATATTTTGCACAACTTCATAGATGGCAAACATCTGTCCATCCAGCTCCCTGCCATTCACAGAGTGAGTGGATCTACGACTATCATTATGACGGGCATATCCACTGCCTCCCACCCCACTCCGCATTATTTGTTCTGCACTAGCATGTGGCATTATTGTTATCTGGGGCTTTTCTCATGTGAATAGCTCCACATTACTCAAGCCTATTTTTCCTCTCTCCATCAGTGCTCCTAAAAACTTTTTGAGGATAAGGACCCACCTGGAGACCTAACAGATGTTCTTACTCTCACTTATACTAATAAGCCTGATTTTAGTTATTGCCTGGCTAAATACATAAATGTTACTTTGTGTTCAGTACTCTTCAAGTTTTGTATATTTTAGTATAATTAATAGTATATATTTTTATTGGTATGTTCAATTTCAATGTTCTATTTATTATATTATTATTTTAGTATATAACATTTAATATACTTATTTATAGATTTGGTATTTAATGTTATATTTACTATATAATGTTATATTAATGTATTATTTCATGCTATATTATAATAGTATCTAAAGGCATTTGAAATGTAGAAATATATGTGCGGAGAACTTGATTTTTATTTATTTTACAGATGATGCTTAGGTATATCTCTGAACCCTTTGAAATGACTTTCTAGACTTCAGGAATTCTACAACACACATTCCAGACACTACCCTGTTAAGCCCTATACTACCTAAAAATACCACTGGTTTGGATTCTCCAGACACCCTCAGTTTTAGGTGCAACAAACAACCAAATTATTGCAGTCATTAATATGAAAAGCACCACTATCTAGTGCATGGGACCCCCTAAATTGAATTATTTAGAATCATAAATATCTGCATAAAATGTAGACTTTCCTATGATTTGACAGTTTTTTGAGAGAAAGGAACTGACCAATGTGAACTGAAGTTCGTGCTTCAGGCTTTGAAAAAAATGGGTTGCACTCTTGTGGGGAGGAAATGTGTGTCCATCTTTCTTCCCCTGGCTGGCACGGCATGTTGCCTTCATTTTAAAAATAGTGCTGGGGAAGGAGAAAAAAAAATGTAATGTATTCTTAAAATGTTTATATGTCAGCAAAATCCCAAAAACCATTCAATAGATTAATCTTCCTGCTGACTTAAAAAGGATGGATTTCCAGCTATAACTGAGATTGGGAAAAATTGATTTCCATGTTCCTTATGACTGAATAAGATAAAAGCCACTACCCTGGCAAGCATCTCCCAGCGTGAATGCAGACTTCTGGAGGACTGGCTAATTGAAAAGTCATTCCAAATACCAGCCTCAACCCTTCGAGGAGATCTGGGAAAAGAATCAAGGGCAGGCTGTTCATTTTTCAAGAATGATTTCCAGAATGTTGTTTATTCTCACCATTGCTGAACAACTCCTGTCAAAGGTGAAAGTACTTTCTCTCTCTCTTCTTCTAATTCTTCCTCATTTCCTTCTTACCTTCTCCTCTCTCTCTCCACTTCTCAAGATTCTCTTCTTTCCCATGATTTATGTAAAGATGAATTCAAAATGAATGTACCACCTGAATTAAAGTTCTCTAAGCACTGGTGGGCTCTCTTAGTGGCTCAATGGTAAAGAATCTGCCCGCCAATGTAGGAGATGCGAGTTTGATCCCTG